>NW_026136720.1:19549259-20257384 GCF_905237075.1 Dicentrarchus labrax | reverse complement strand
TGGAGAAGTTGGTAGATAATGCATGTGGTTTTTTAGTCAGTGGAAGAAAGACTCGTCAAAGTTTCTGACGTTGTACTGTAGGTTCCCCCATGTTTTGAACATGTTTTTCAGCCATTTAGCCATGCAAATATGTAAACATGGACAACACTTTATGATTTTATGCTCTAATCCAATTCATATACTATCTGCATTCAGTCCTTTATAGTATTTTGTTATTTAGTATTCTATTTTGCAGTTGGTATAAGAAATAAATGTTCTTTGCTGTTTACAGACAGACATCAAACACATTTGGACTTTAGGCTATCATTTCCAATTAAACTCCACAAAGAGAAAGCAAAACATTTTCCCAAATATATCCTGAAAGATAGGCTAATCATATTCAGTTTCAGTCTTAAAACCAATTTAATTTAATCTTATCCAGTTGAGAGTAACTCTCTTTTTAGTAAGTGCATTGCATTTTGGGACAATGGTGTACTGTGCGACAGCATATTAGGGCCATTGTTGGTGGAAAAAATGTCTGGGGAGCACCAAAAACCACACCAAAACCACTTACAACCAATGGCATACATTGTAGAATGCTTTACACTACAACAGCTAGCTAACTTGAACAGCAACGATGTGGAAGCAGCCAAAGGCAGCAACATTGAACACACATGAAAACTGCAAGGAGAGGAAGAGGGAGTGAGGCAGTGTATGGATGCAGGCGATGAACAAGTTAGTTTACAATAGTGCAGGGCAGTTAGGATACAGCAAGAGAGGAGTGCAGTTCATACAACTCACCAATAAACCTGATAATTACAGAGTTTAAGCAGGCTTCATGATCAAATGACCAGTTTTTGGGGTTTTTTTGCTTCTGCACCTCTGTCCATATGCATGCTCTCCAATACTATCCAGCTGCAGCCCCGGAGCAGAAGACCCTGATGTGACACAAGCCGCTGGCTTGACGGAAGTGACGTAGAATTTACGTAGCATACCGGAAAGAATTACTTTTTTCAAATTCAAATTAAAAACACTACTTCCCATTATGATGAATCATATAGTAAAACTGACAAGGGTAATTTCAATGTGTTCTTTAGACTACCATTACTTCAAACATCTTAATCTTTCCTGTGTTCCTGTAGTCTATGTACAGAGATGGATATTATAGCCTACACGTTTTCCTTTTATTACATAGATGTAACCAATAATAAAAAAGTGTGTTCATTAGATCAGGTTTAGCCTACTTTTTAAAGATCCAGAGGATCATCAAGGGAACTGCACATCAGAGAATCAAATGAAGGAATTTTGTGTTAAATAAATGTACCCACAAGACATTGACCACGCAGAAAATGTAAGGCTAATTTCTTATGAAAATCCAGATTTATAGGGAAAAAAGTCACAAAAGGACCTCCGTGCCTATGAATATCATTTCTATAATAAAAAGAAATGATAATATAAATAACGAAAGAACCAATTGTTTGGTCTATACTATAAAACCCTAGCTCTCAGTCGGATGTGTCATTTCTCACAAAAATCCACATGCTGTGTAAGAACTGATCCCTCTGCAGAAGAAAAATAAAACTATTTGAGACCAGCTCATCTTTATTAAATATCTATCCTTAAAGGTACAGTAAGAACTTCCATTTAGCAACAACAACAACAAAAATTTACAATCGCTTCAGAAATGTTTCTGATTGGAGGGCTTTTCTCATTTTTATTTCAAAGTCCTGAAGCCTTTTGGTTGCCTCTGCGCTCAGATTTCTCTGGAGGCCGATCTGAAAGAAGTCCAACTCACTGTCAAAAGGAAGAAAATAGAGTCAATAAACAAATAGTATATTCAATTACTATACACTTCATTATATATGAAAACATCTATGTTTAATATCGTCAAACCTCTCGTCTTTATCTTTTATTACCTTTTCATCATTGTGGTGCTCTCGTTTTTTTCGGTTTTCATTAGCACTGGCAATTACAATAAGCCTTTAGCCGCCGACAAAAAAATCTCAATGCAGGAAAAACCTTTACACATCTCACAGGTTGCAAAAAACCTTTATCAAATGTTATCAAACTAGCAGAATGCTAGTTAGCTCGTAGTTAGCTGGCAACATTATCGACGTAGCAAAGCTTACCTTGTTTTTAAATGTCTGCATTATTTGGCACGGAGTATTGGAGTGACAGCAAGTATCCTCAAATTCCCGCGTAAAATAAAAAAAAACGTAATTTCTGGTATTCTACGTCACTTCCGTCACGCCAGGGGCTTGTGTCACCTCAGGGGCCTCCGCTCCGGGGCTGCAGCTGGATGCTACTCACGCTCTCTCTCACTCTGTCTGTCTTTCTGTCCGTCTCTGTCTCTTCCCCTGCAGCTACTTTTAAACATTTTTTAATGAATACTCTGCCAAACCTCAACAATTAAGAACAACCTCTATTTTATAATCAAGATTCTTGTGATAATATGGTGATACAAACATAGAACCATAGACATTCAACCACAAAAGCAATTGCTGTAATCGGCTGGTCCGCTTGGGGGGTAGATTTATTTATTATTATGCTTATTATTATTTATTTTTTATTAAAGTTTGGTGAATTTTGGCACACAACTTTATACCATTGAATAATAGCAAGTCTTGACAATGTTTACCTTGGAGGAGACACAGAGCTGGAGAAAAAAAACAAACAGGAAAAGCTATCATCTTTTATTTAACCTCCTCTGTTGGCATATAAACTGCTCTACAATTATTTATGAGACAGGAGTCGACAGTACAAATATGTCTTAAAAATAATGCAAAAAACACAGAATGAAAATCTATGGTGACTGACAGTCACCAGCTAAAATAGTTTACTAACTGGCCCTGGGAGTAGTCGCTACGTCACCAAGCATCAGAACCAAGATGTTTGAAGATGTTTTGCTGTGCCACTTTCTGATGTGATCAGCCTTTAGTCCTATACCAAGAAGAAGTGAGTGGAACCAGACTGGTAAATGCCTGTTATAAATACATTATTGTAACATGGATACACTGCCCTTAATGCTGGCATTGCTTTATTTGGATTAAACAATATTTACAGTAAAGTCTATAAAAGTTATATTATGAATGTCTAAAACAAACATTTTCTTGAACAGACACAATCTATAGTGTACTGTATGCAAAACTACTCTGGATTGCATCTTTACGACAGGATCTTTTTTATGATTAGCCAGTGTGTGTGGGGCTATGACACACACACCCACACACACACACACACACACACACACACATAAACACATGTTCACGTATATACAAAGTCTCCTGGTCTACTCACAGCCCAAACCATTGAGAAAAAATGCTCAGGGATTTGTTGCCGTTCCCAAAGCCCATTTTGTGGTTAGAGAGCTATCACTGCTTGACAGCAGTAAGGTATTAATTAGGCAGCCTTTAGCACTCTATTTACTTCACCTTTCATGTTTTTAAATGGTGAAAAGATTTTCATTGTTGGCTTATCATGAGCTGTTGTCAAATGAATGAATACTTTAATAGTCCATTAATCATGAAATGTATTGGTGGGAGACACATTTGTACAATTTCTCCAATAATTAAAAGTACAATTAAACAATTCACTAGGCTGTATATGTGTCAACAATGTAAATGTATTGATTTTCTTTAAAGCTGCATTTTTTGTGTGAATGACATGAATGTGTCAGCCAAAATGTGTTATCATACGCGTTCAGTAAGTCCTGGTGGAAGCCAAAAACAAATTTTAGCCTTTAGATTTTTAACATCTCAGTCACTACTGGGCACAATTTTATTACTTTGGGCATGAAAGGACTTAAAGGAAGTACAATCTTCATTTCAACCAAAAAGACACAGGGGCACCAACCTCATTTCTGCCATCTCTAAGCTCTCTGACCCTTTGGGAGGGTAGGTCACAATAGCTATTCATCCCTTTCCTCTGATACAGAACCCCCTTTCCTATCCCATCACTGTCCCTCCCTGCTCCACCACCACTGCAAGACCTCACTTCTCTACCCCAATCTGTCACTTAACTTACTCTCTCCCCGTAGTCAGTACAAATATGTTTATTTGTAACCCTCAAATGAATTGGTTTTGTCTTCTTGGTTTTATTCATACTCAAACAGTAGTGTAAAAACAACAATTTCACGTGTTTAATTACCTGTTGTAAGTATTTCCTATGGAACAACAGTTGGATGCAGTGAATATGCTCACCCTTCTTAAGTCTTCCAGTCAAACTGATTTATACCAACATACTATATATCTGGCAACCTGTACTCTCACACAATAGTTGGCTACTGTGTGGATGGATATACTGGTGTCTGTCCATGCTAGGCTAATGGCTAATGCACACATTTGAGATATATATTGATCTTATTTTATTTTCAGAAACAAAGTGTGATTTGACAAATTACAGGATAAAATGCTTGTTGGTGCACCATCATCTGTTTCTCATCCTACACCTCTTAAATGACATTATAGCAGTTAAGCCGTACTGTAGGTTTGAGCAGTGGTGCAGAAATAAGAATATTAATGCTCACCAGGCGCTGTGATCTCCTAAGGCCTGTACAGCATATGGAGTAGATATAACCCTGCTCGTTTCCTCTGCACAGAGATCTCATTGTATAATTCTACATCAAGGATCCTTGTCTTGTCCTCAGTGGTTGGAAATACTGACGTGTTAATGCATGTTAAGCCTGTATTAGTTTCCATAAACTCATACTAATGTGCAGTTAAAGCATGTAATATATAATAATGATAACGTTCATTCACAAATCCATCTAAGCTCAGCCTTGGACGTTGTCATTGCCCATGTCATGTTGGAAGAAATTTCATACAGGCTATAAATTATCCAGGACAGCGACACTGGTTATACATTTAATGGGGCAGAAGAGAAAATGTATGGTTTCTGATTAAGAATGAATATCATTGCATGTTTCATTTCGAAATAGATAAGTGTGTAAATTCAACACTGTAAGAGTTGGTTTCAATAAAGCATTGAAGATACCCTTAAACTGTAATCACATCTTGAATAAAATAACAATAAAAATATTAGTATGTTGCCTTTTAAGTGACAATCAAAAGTCATGTGTTAATGCCATAGTTTCATGCAGTTGTTTGCTTGACACTTCTGTCAATACTGTACTCTACTTTTAATTACGTTGCTTTTTTTTCAGTCTTTCTGATGATGTGTTATGTGGCTGCTAAGCATGTAGAAATGCTTTTGATTCAAATTGTTTACAGTCAAAACTCTTAGAGCCCAGCTGATATTGATCAGACTTTATGCTTAGATATTTTGCCATTAAAAAAATAGATCATGAGTGCCCGGTTAGCTCAGTGGGTAGAGCTGGCGACCCATGTACCAAGGCTGAGTCCTTGCTGCAGCGGCCCAGGATTCGAATCCGGCCTGCGCCCCTTTGCTGCGGGTCTTCCCCTCTCTCTCTTCCCCCCTTTCCTGTCTCTCTCCAGCTGTCACTATCATAAAGGCAATAAAAGCCCAAAACAAATACTTAGATCATATGCAGTGGTCTGCTGATTTATTGTCCCCCTAATAATTAATGAGATTTTCCCTGTTTAATTATACATTATATAACAGGAATTTAGAGATAATGTTAATCAGTGCAATATAGTATCAATACAATTTTAACAAGGAAGTATTTTTTAGAATCCTACGACCAACTGGTGCTACAGCAAATTTACTCCCTGGAAATCTGAGAATGACACAATAGGCCATTTGTCATTGCTTTCTATAGCAGCCAATATTACCGTTTTCTTATCTGCCTCCTCTATGGTTCAGGTTCGATTTGGAACTAAAAGCACTTATTTGAGGTTAGGGAAAATATTGTGGTCCCGGTCAAAAACACAGGTTGACAGTTAAGAGCTAGGATGCAAACACTCCTGTGTCTAACATTATTGACTGAACCTCTTTCCTAAGAGGTTTTGCTTCTGACAGACAATAGTCATTGCTTGCATGAGTACAAGAGTTCCTGGTCAGCAAAATTTAAACATAGGTTGTTCAAGCGTTTGAACAAATTATCCATGCTTTTGTTTATCTTGTGAGTTCAGGCTTGGTGTTTGTTTCCATTGTCACTTCATATTTAAGTGAGTTCTTCATCTTCACTCTGTCCACATGACTTCTTTGGTCCAATGAGCACCCAGTTCCTCCATTTCCCGTAGGGCATCAAAGTGTTCTTCTTCTAGACAATTCCCTCTATTGTCCAGTGTTGTACTATTTCTTACTATAGTTAAATTTGCACAATGTTTTCCACACAGTTTTCCAATGTGAGAAAAGCTTTTAATTTTACTCACATTAATTTATGAAAGGCTTGCATTTTTAAAATAAACATTAGCTTTGTGCATTCATTATATTAAGCATTCCAAGTGATATTATATTCTTTTATTTGTTTTGAACAGTAAATAGTTATGTTGCTGCAGTAGTTTTGTTATGCATAACACTTCTGTTTCCCATCCTCTAGTAAAATAGACAATACTATTTCTGTACTTCAAAGTACTAATTTGT
Organism: Dicentrarchus labrax; assembly: GCF_905237075.1. Lineage (NCBI taxonomy): Eukaryota > Metazoa > Chordata > Actinopteri > Moronidae > Dicentrarchus > Dicentrarchus labrax. The sequence continues at coordinate 20,250,901 of NW_026136720.1, read as the reverse complement.
CAGTGTCCACTGCAGCAGCAGTCATGCGTAGCAGGCAGAAACTGAAAGTGACCTCATTGTCGTTCTCCAAATACCACAGGGGCGGCCCCCTGTCTTGGCCCGGTATAAAGTCTACAGGGTGTTGCCCTGGTGAGTCTTTAAGTGACAGAACCTAATTCTCAGCACATCAGTCAAGAGGGGCACAGGAGGGAACCCGCTGTGCGAGCCGGAGCTGGTGAAGGTAGCACAATTAGTTGAAGAGGTTTGATTTTTCCCCTCTGTCTCTGTCCCAACGTCCTTTCCTCACCCTGGCAGTCGACTTCCACATGGGTCACAGTTCAGCTCTGTGAAATGTGTGCCAATGGGTTTTGAGAATCTCCAGGGGAGGCATTACATGTCTGTGAAATAGACATTTAGGCTAGCCTTTACTGCAGACGAGAGTTCTTTAACACATTTCCACTGTATGCATCTCATTTTAGTTCAAGTTTATTTAAAAAAAATAATAAAAATCAGGCTGGAATGGCAGTTGCTACTGTTGCCCCCTGACTGTAGCAGCATCCCATATCTCAGAAAAGTTAAATCAGTGAACATCTTAAAGCATCACACTCACTTTGTTCACAACTCTTAGTTTTTTTACATTGTCCCCTTTATCTATTTTATGTACTCTTCCTCTTTGTCCTATAAAGTTTTTAGTAACTGATTACATATCAACAACAAAGTGTTGGATTTTTTTATTTTTTTTGCAAAACCAGAGAAGGTATTTCTGTATATCATGTTTATCATACAGAGTGGTTGTAGTATAAACAAGATAATAACCTCTGAGGTCGTCTGCTTCTGAATAAAGAATATCTCCTTGGAGGCAAAGAACTCCCTCCGGTGTCTCTGAGGGTGTTATTCTCAGAAACACAACCAGTTATTCTGGCGTCAGCTCTCTCCCCCCCTTAAATTACAAGCCCTCGCAGCTTGACGTTAAGGTTACATACATAACACATAGCTAAGCTCTACAGCCTAGACAAAGCATCGGCGAACACATTTTCAGACCCCTTTTTATGTCAGATGTCGAGGTTGAAGTCTTGTACCAACAGTGCTATGTAACCAACATAGACCTCAAGGTGTTGCAGTGCTAACAGAGCAAGGAGGGCAGCGCACATAATAGTTAACAAATACTGAATTCCACTTTTAGTTCGAGGTAGAGGGCCAACACAGCCTATCACTCGCTCAAATGACTCTGCTATAACAGGAATGGGATGTAATGGCGCAGGAGGGACAATCTGGTTAGGTTTCCCGACAACCTGACACACATGTTTAGAAATGTCAGACTTTCATGAGCCAGTGACATCAAATGCTGGCGGCATCCTGTAGGAACAACTATCTGGTAAACAGAATCACAATCAGAATCACCAGTTACGAAGGAAGACCATTTACGTAACAGCATCTCAACATCCATAATATATGCTACTTTTTCATCCCTTGCTTTCTCGTTACTCACCACCTTGGCAAAGCACTCTTGCAGTGTCGGGTCTGCTCTCTGCATCTGGCTCAAGCGCGCTCAGTTGAGTGGAAATGCCACACCTCCAGCTAACGGCAGTTCCGGGCCAGGCGAGGGCGTTTGCTCAGCAGACTCATCCTGAACAGGCAATAAGAAACTCTCAGCCTCTTTCTTCTCCTCTTTGTCACCTGAAAAAAACTGACATGAATAAACTGTCAGACAACGAAACTTCACGATCACCAGGGCTAATTTCATGGGAGCGAGATCGAGTTACAGCACAGGCTGGAAATACATTAGGGGGTGTCTGATCTGATGTCTGGATCCCATCACACTGGGGTTGATCTAGGACTTCTAGTGTGGGAGTTACCTTACTTCCTGCGTTATCGTTCCCCATCAGGACTACGATACCGGGGATTGGCAGTTCAGGACAAACCGCTACTGGGAAGAATCCAGTAACAAGCGAAGACTGAATATGGATGCGGTGCACTGGCCGTGGCACATAACCCATTTCAACTCCTCTAAGAACTGAACTGTAATGACAAGCAGAGTTATCAGAAAAAGGCAGCGCTGACGCCAGCAAAACAGGTTTGGGAGCACGCAGTATCTCGAGAAGCCCATATGGAGTGTCTATCAGCTGACTCACCAGTCAGTGACACAAAGGCATCAAATACGAATGGCTAAAAACAATCATCAATTTTCTGATCAGATGAGTCAGTGTTCACACCATGATCTGCTTTAATCAGTGAGGACTGCTCTCTGCGTTTTAGTGTCAAGCAATTTGCAATAACATGGCCGACCTGGTGGCAGTAATAACATTCCCTTTCCCCTTTCGGCCCACGTGGGTTAGAGGATCTGGGACAAGAGGAGGGACGTGAGACAGCAGAGACTGGAGAAAAAGCAGATTTATGGGTCAATGCATACTCATCAGCCAGCACAGCGTACCTACTTTCTGTTCATTCAGGTAAACAATACGCTCAGACAAACACTTCTTAAAGTCCTCTAACAGGATCAGCTCTCTCAATGCATTGTAATCACTAACTTTACACGTTGCACACCATTTATCAGAGTTCCCTTCTCACGGGCAAACTCAACACAGGTCTGAGCAGAAGTTTTCTTGTGACCTCGAAACTTCTGTCGGTACGCTTCAGGCACAAGTTCATATGCTCGTAAGATAGCCGTCTTGACAGTTTCATAATCTAAGCTATCTTCAACAGGGAGTGCAGCCATAGCATCCTGAGCGTTACCATGCATTTTACACTGAAGCAGAAGCGTCCATACTTCAGGTGGCCATTGTTAAGCAACAGCTATCCTCTCAAACACATTGAAATAGGAGTCAACTTCACTACCCCGAAATACAGGTACTAAAGCCACATGCTTACTAATGTCAAACACTATTGTAGGTGAACTGGTGGAGGTGGTGGAAGGTGGTGACATACCTGAGCCTCTAGGAGCACTCCGCCCCGTGTCCGAAGCCTCAAGCTCAAGTTGTCTCAGTCTCACTGCCCTCTCAGTCTCAGCCTGAAGTTCAGCTTTTCTTATTTCCAACTGGAGCTGGAGCTTGGACTGCGTCTCCTGCTCATGAGCTTCCAGTTGCAACGGAGCCAGACGGACTTTGAGCCGTGCCTCAGTATTGCCAGTACTGCTCTGTGGGGAAGGATCATACTTAGGCAGAGTAAATGGGGTCTTCCCTCGCTTACCTGCCTGGTAGACTTTCCCAGAGTCTGAGGGTGTCTCAGTACTTGGACAGCTCTCTGCTTCTGCTGAGGAACTGGAAAGAGACACAGACTCCAACTGCTCAGTCAGAGTAATCACACCCTGTTCCACCAATCCACTTTTTTAAGCATGGACCTGTAAAGGGAATATTGAAGTGAGTAGCTATATCCACTAAATCATTCTTCCTACAACTATGTACTTGTTCAACAGTAGGATGTTCTACAAATTTATCCAAATTAAACTTTTCTGCCATGGTGCTCAGTAGCCAGCAGCACTCACTCAAGCAGACAGCTGAATCCACTAATGAGCTCACTTAACTTACCTAGTAGTCAAAGGAGCTCAGCAAACTCTCACCAATTAATTAATTAAACACTGACAGACCCTATTCCAGTGTCAATTTACAATTACCAATATACAATTTTCATTTCATATCCCGGACGAGCCCCAATTTATGTTGCGGCCCGGCTCGTTTTGGAGAGCAGTAACATACAATTAGGATTGGAAATGAGATGGAATGCGACAATTTACAGGTTCAGGTTAAAATCAGGTGTTTAATTTACTAAGGAGAGTGCGCTTGCACAAGGAAATGTACCAAAAAGAGGCTATACAGGTGCTGACAAATAACTAGCACACAAAATGAAGTTGATGACACTAAAGAACAAAAAGAGATCAGCAACCATAAGCTTACAAAATAGTGAACCAAAAAACAAACTAGCAATTATTCTGCAACTTAAGAGGTCTCAAACAAAAGAGTATCCAACTCTTAGTACACTATACAACTAAACAAGTCACAAAGATTCCAAAAGCACTGGCTGAAACCACTCAGACAACAGCCAGGCAATACTAAGAAATAAACACTCTAAATTCTCTCTAAACTAATACAAGGGGTATGCAACAACAGCAAGGCAAACTGATCACTGGTTCACAGCTGCGCTGAACTGTGGACACACAAGCTATTTAACTGCAGCTTGGGTTGATTGGAGACTCCCGATTGGTAGGTTCGGTCGAATCACAGCCACACCAATCACAGACCCAAGGGAACAGCAACCAGGAAGTAGGCGGTCTCTGCTCCAGAAGGACCAATCCTCAACAGGGAATCACACAGCTGGATTTGCATACCAGCAGAATCACTCATGAAACAACCCCATTAATATACACTAAACGGCTGCCGTAACACACTACAAAGGTGCTCTTGGTTCAACAGCCTGTCTGTCACACTATAACCAGTCTGCAGCCTCTCTGTCCCACCAGTAGGTAAGCCATAGCTAGATGCTATCTTTTTTGCCTCCTAATAATAAAAAACAACTTCGGGTAGAAGAAATATCAATTTCCATTGCTTTATTTGTGCTTTGCCGAGTAAAGTAGTTTGGATTTCCAGGACATCCCTAAAATGACACATCACAGTTAAAAAAATCTCAAATTAATTTCACAGAAAACCTGATCCAGTGTTTACAATCACTAGTATGCTCTTATTCACATTGGCATAAACAAGCTCTTAGCCCTGCACCCTCCATTGTTTCCAGACCTGTAAAAATGTTAAAAACAGAGGGGAAGATGGTTTTATAACAATGATAAATGTGCATTCTCACTTGCAATGAGATGCAGTGGGTGCGGCACAAACAAGCTTCTTGAGATCTGTCTCAGTTGGTATTAAGGCCTTCAAATGAATACAGATCAGAGGTTGAAACAGATCTGACAGGTGTCTAAAGAAGCAGCTGGTACCAGCCATTGCCTGTTGCAGCCTGTACATCCATAAACAGTTATTACTGTGGGATTAGGATGACTCAAATCTTTGAAATTTGTGAGTATCTTGTGTAGCTTGTGAAGTTTATGTAAAGTCTTAAGACAGAAAAATATCAAGATAACTGCTTGGTTTTTGACCGAGAACATCTGAAATGATTACTAGTTGTTAAAAAAACAAATAAAATCAATTCCAGTGTTAATGGTGCACCCAAAGATACAAGACTTTTGATGGGGCCCTCAAAGTGAAAATAAAAAGAAGCTCTTCAGTCACAGGGCACATGGGGAGGAATCAATATCTGAGGAAATTACAAACCCCCAAAGAGTATATTTAGCCACATGCAACCTGACATCTGTTGTGCTAACAGCCAGAGAGAGACTTGCTACCCACATTCCCCTGTGTTCAACTTCAAATGGAACCAATTACTTGACTGTTTGCTTTCTGGTGTACAAAGTGGTTTAAGACAACACACCTTACTGCACTGTTTCCCCTTTGCTCTCCTAAAGCTGCAGCACATAACTTTGGAGCAAGAATTTGAAAGTCAAAAAATATATAAATAAATAAATAATCCAACCCCCTCCCTCTTTGCCTCCTCGGTCCCTTCATAAACTCTTTCTCTGTAGCAGGTTCAAGTGTATGCATGGGATAAACTTATATAAATGTAATTAATTCTGAATCTTTTATGCACAATGCAGCTCTGCTCACTCAATCTAACTGTAACTAAAACATTCATCAGCAAAATTAATTGTGCTCTGTTTTTCAGCACAAATTACCCAACACAGTAACAAACACATTTTGATATGTACAGTGGGCAATCAAGCTTCACTCAATACTGGTGAGTCAGTGTCGCTCCATTAGCATTCAGCTAAACAAAAGCAAACTTTTATACATTTTTTATATGTTTTATATATTTATATATATATTATATATTTATTTGTTACTGATATATTTACCAGAACCAACGATAACTTTTTTGTCTTTGTTAATAATACTAAAGCTCTATCTATCCAGCACTTGTTGACTTACTGACATGACTTTGTCCAACAGAAATAATAAGCATATTACATGCCTGTTAATATACAGTAAGTTTATCAAAATTTATTGTAGTCATAATATTCAATTTGTCTCACATTACTCCCTCATTGGACATACAGTGTTTTGTTGGTGTCATTTTGCCCATTTTCTCACAAATGAATAATTGTTCAATGCTGTATTAAAATAACATATTGATAGATATGGCTGTAGTATTTCTAAGAGTCTACAGCCATGCTTGCTAATGAGATAAGCAAGTATATTATTTATCATGTTTGCCATCTTAATTTAGCATTTTGGCATAATAACACTTTTTAATTTGCATTTAACACAAAGTACAGCTGAGGCGTGTGAAAATGTTACTATGGGACAAACTGAATATTTGACCAGATGTTAATGCAAGAGAAAAAGTCCAGAGATCACCAAAGTCATAAGGAATCATCTGCTGGGGACTATGCATGTGCTGTGCATGAAGATCATTTTGGCACCTCAAAGTCTTGACCACGGTGGTGGACGGACCGACAAGCCAACAGCCATGGCGCTGGCATGGCTAAAAATGCTTCTTGTGAGTAAATAGTCTGCCTCATTATTTCTCTTCCTCTTATACTGGTGTCTTTTGCACAATGTTCACTGACAGGATATTTTCTATTGTTTATTTCTGCCAAAGAGCAAGCAGGAATAAGTAGTGTAGTCATGGGTAGGTAATAAAAACAGAAACAGTGATTTCCAGTGTGATGAGCTGTGAACCTGTGTGAAAAGACAACAGTCTTCTTTTTTTTTTTACCGCATATTTTTAACAGTTGGAAAAATATGCCAACAGTGGCAACAGCTGTTTTAGTTGTATAGACATTGGCTGCTAGATAATGACATATGAAACAGTGTTTGCAGAATAGGTCTACATTTACCCATAAAACCTTTCTCACACACTATGCCAGGTGTGCGATATTAATCCCTTGAGACAAAACTCTCTTTGAAGCCAAGACAGTCAAATTAAACTCTTAAATACTGTAATCGTTTCATCTCCGCAGCTCACAGGTATTGAATAACAAATTTGACTGAGTTGTATAACTGACAAACAAGGCACAAAGCTTGTTTTGAATACAAAAAGATGTGAACAAACCCAGTCCCTGGTTGAAGAATGCAGAATATGAAGATATGTTTACAATCTCAAACTCTGAACTCTACAGCATGTGGTCCTGGATCTTTCCTCCTTTTTCTTTCAAGAATTCCCTGATATCTTTAAAAAAACAGAAACAAAACGTAGCTATCACTGACTTCTTCAATATTTTGTGATAAAAATTAAAGACATTTAATTAAGCCTAAAAATGTTCCCCTGAAGGATATAAAGGGATATGAAAAGGTCTTTCTCTGTCATGTCATGTCACCATTGATCAAATCTGGAGAGAGTTGATTTTTCTGCAAGGCTCTTGAAATAGGTCAAACTGCACAATAAGACACCCAAAAGTACTGTATATCTGAGTGCTGGCATCTCCCGCTGAGAAACTGCATGCGATTATAAAACCTTCAGTGCAAGCTTTTTGTTGTTTGGCTCTTATCACTGAGAAAATGATGACACCTTACTAGTAATTTCTTGTGCTTTTGAGACAATAGCAAAGCCTGTTCCTCAGTCTTCTTCTTACTCATCAGCTAGTTTCAGCAGGGTTTGATTACCCCCACCCTTCTGCTACACACCTGTTAATGTCCTGTTTTTGTAGCTAGTTATATAAGCTTTATTTATTTAGGCAGTCTCACTGAGAGCAGTATCTCTTTTACAAGAGAGACCTGAGAACAAAATTACTACATCATAACAACACAATTCAGTCATCACACACACACTAATTAAAACAGTCATAAATATTATTAAACATCAGCAAGTAGGCTTTAAGTCCCTCAGAGAAATGAGTGTCTCTATCTTCCATTTGTTTTAATGTTAAAGATTTCATTGTAAGTATGAATCATAGGGACATCAAAGCTTTGTGTTCTTTTTAAATGCTTTTTGGAGTTTAGAAAAAGCTTTCAGTTAATAAAAGAGGACCAGAGATCATCAGTAGTAGACAATAACCTGGAGAAGGCCAATGGTATACAAGATGGTCGTCAGCATAAAGATGGACTTTATAATGCTCAGTTGGAAAATGATTATTATTTAGAGGGTGGTATGCTGGACAGATTGACACCTTTGAGATAAATTTGTGATTGTGATTTTGGGCTATATAAGTAAAAGTGATTTGTGGGAACCGTCTGGGGACTTTGATTTGAAACTAAAGGCAGTCACTAATAAATGAAATGATGTGCCTTTTATTATAATGTACAAGCCACAATTAATCCCCTGTGGCTTTTGCCTGTATTTTAATAACTCATGATTGTTATTCAATAGCTAGCATTATGACAAAAGAAATGAATAAAAAAAAAAAAAAACTTAATCCAAGGCCACATACCAAGAATTCAGTCGCAACTGTTTTCTTTTGTACAGTAGTGTCATGGCTCTGCTCCCCTCCTGCTCCCTTTGCTCCTCCCCCTTCCCTGTGTGTCTGAGGGTGCGGCCTCCATTCTCCTCACCTGCTGCCTGCTGTCTCACCTGCTCTCAATCATTCATCATGCCTCAGTCTTCAAGAACCCCGGTCTTCCTCCCATTCATCGCCAGATTGTTTCAGCCTATGTGGTGGTAACTCTCGTGGCTCTTTTCAGTATTAAGTTAGGCAACTTCAAGCCCTCTTGTGTTTTCCCTGTGCCTGTCCCCCGGTTAACCATTTCTCTCCCGTGCCCTAGGGTCCCTTTGTGCAGTTTGGCTTCCTGTGTCTGCTCACCTGTGCCTCTGTGTCTCCGGTCTCTTCCGCCATCTCACCCACCTGTTCCTGCTGTGGCCGCCCCTCATCCCCCCTGTGTATGTGTGTGTGCGTGGAATAAAACCCCCTTTAAACCTTCCATACTGTCTGGGTGTCTGCTCCTGGGTCCGGTCCTAACACCAGCCCTGACAAGTAGTTCACCCCTGTTTCTTTAAAAATACATCTGATTAAAGATACAGATGAAGACAAATTAGACAACAATTTACTTTTAAAACCGCAGTCCCAGTTGTCAAAATTGGCCTTAATAAGAGAACATGAATAAGTTGTAAGGCAACATATATTTTAAGGATTATTTCTCTCTGCACCAGGTGATTGGCAACCAGAAGTGCATGCAGTAATGTGGTACTTACACTAAAACACTTAACCAAAGGCACAAATGAATAATCAGGGAAAGCAACTGAAGGCTTCATTTTTACTTTGATAGATTTTTAAGTGACTGGAAGTTGATTTCATACTGTACAAAAATGAACGGCAGAAAATGGCTTCTTCTGAAGGCACAAACTCCAGTATTATTCTTTAATTGGAGTGAGAAAAATATGGTATACGAGGACTGATATTGGATTGCCTGCCTCCTTTTATGGAGTTGCATTGGCTTTCAAATGCATATCCAACTGTAAATAGCCCTACATCTCTTGCATCTCTAACATTACTTCCAATTTAAATGAACATTCCTTGTCTTGCATAATGTCTTAGTAAAAACATGGTAGCATCAGAAATGATTATGTGCATTGATGTCTTACTTTCAGCTCGATAATTAGATGTTAATCTAGTTATGTTTGGGTTGCTCTTGTCTAATTAAGGGGCCTTATTGACTCCTGTCTGTCTACATGTTTGCCATCCAACAATGTTTGTTTATGCTCATCCATATTAAAAGGAATCATATGCATGTCACAGGCCTGTTCCCTCAAGATCAATATTTTATGTAGAATCATAAATTAAAATTGCAATCTTCCCACCAGCCCGATACATTCTGTGTTGCCTAAAATGCTGAACAGTATTGTATTATTCAGTTTCCACCAGATTATGATAATTTTGTTCTCATTATGTTTTGTGCAACTTTATGTTGTGATTTTCTCATGCCTTTGTTCATTTACAGTCAGTATTTAATACTGTCAATTACTGATTCAAGTCAAAATGTAATCAGAATCAGAATCAGAATCAGAAATACTTTAATAATCCCAGGGGGAAATTACTTGAAATGCATGGGAAGAAGCATGGGAAGAAGCAAACTCACAAGGAACCTCCAGATCTGGCAATGATCTGCCTTTTAAAATTGAAAATTGTGGTTCCAGTCATACACACCCCTATTGGAAGACAAGAATGCTGATATTGGATAAAGTTCTGGATTATGTTCAGTGGGACTGTTTTGAGCGCCACCATTTTAAAGATTGTTTCCTTGTGTCCGCACAAATTAAGTTAACGCCAAAGCTGTTAACTTTGCACAGAGGACAATCGTCTTCCTCTGACTTGCACAAGCAGACACCGCACAGCGACGACTTTTTGACATCAGAAATTCAACTTTTCCCAGCTTGGCACACGGATTGCCAGCTGACAAGCAGCACACCGGACATGAACTCCAGTCTCCTGCAGTCTGATATGCTGGAAAAAATGTGTATACAACCAAGACCACCAAGGTTTGTCCAATATGGATATAATGAATACAGTATATTGACATCACTTGAATGTGAGTGTTTGATTGTTTATATACTGATGCCAGCTTTTTGTCAGATCATCTATGCTGGATTGCTGCTATAGTGTTTGAGCCAATCCTGCCAGTTTCCTACCTGCACCCTGTTAACGGCTTGCTGTTTTTTGAATTTGTTTACCTACTCTGACTGTGTGACTGTCACCAGTTATAAGCCTATTAATGTGACCTTTTTAACTGTAAGCTGCCTTCTACTCTGCCAGCTGAATTTCTGTCAGCATGTTGGTCCCCCTATTGCTAGAAACATGAACTTTGACATGTACTTTTTCATTTTAAATTTTTTATTTTACCTTACTGTAGCATTTTTTCTTTATTGATCCATTATTTTGAAATTATATATCTGTAAAAATTAGCAAATACACAGATCAGCTATAACATTATGAGCACTGACAGTTTAAGTGAATAACACTGAATATATGGTTATCATGGTACCTGTCAGTGGGAGGGATATATTAGGCAGCAAGTGAACATCTTGTCCTTACAGTTGATGTGTTAGAAGCAGGCAAAATGGGCAGCGTGAAGATTTAAGGGACTTTGACAAGGACCACATTGTGATGGCTAGTCGACTGGGTCAGAGCATCTCCAAAACTGCAGCTCTTGTGGGGTGTTCCCGGTCTGCAGTGGTCAGTACCTATCAAAAATGGTCCAAGGAAGGAAAAGAACCAGAGACAGGGTCATGGGGGGCCAATGCTCATTGATGCACATGGGCAGTGAAGGCTGGCCCGTGTGGTCCGATCCACCAGACGAGCTACTGTAGCTCAAATTGCTGAAAAAGTTAATGCTGGTTCTGATAGAAAGGTGTCAGAACATACAGAGCATCACAGTTTGTTGGTATGGGATATACAGTATATGGTATATTTTAACTTAAAATATATTTCAGCATAATTAATTACTGTGTTACGGGACTGATACAGGAGTGACAGTGTCCTAGCAGGGGCAAATGACTGCAATTAAAGACTGCTTTTATGTAATTTGCACTATGCAGCTGAATGGTCACATGGGTCCTCACTTAACTTGCTGACTGAACAGTATTTCAGTATGCACTTACAGAATGGCCCCTTAGGAAAAATAAAATCATCCTCCTAAGCCAAGAAGTTTCATCAAAGTTCAGTGGCAGGCGTGTCCCTTGTTTTAAATCCATTTCCTCACTTTGCAAGATGCTCTCTATTGCTCAGGAACAGAAGCTGTACCCTGAACTGGCTGGTGAAGCATAAGGACATTCTAATGAATATTTATAGTATATTAAAAAGTTGATATGCATACAGTTACAGTTGATATCGTTTTACTATTCATGGCCCAGGATGAAATTTGGGTCATATTTTTGCGACACTCCAAACTTTAGAAATTGTCAAGCTCATTAACTGCTAATCTTAGAAAGTGTGCAGTCATAATTTTCTTCATAGTGCACTGGGAGACTGACAGTTTAAGATTCATGAGGTCGCATAATTGCTGGGTTATTAAACGGTTTTGGGACATTCTAAAAGAGCTATGTGATATAAACAAGATGGAGACACATTGGAGACATTTCTCACTCTTAAATTGATTAACATAGTGATGAACAGTTAGGGACAGTCAAGCAGAATTTTTGCTTATGAACTTAGTCAGAATCTAATTTTTAGTTGGTTTATTTGCAAATGTTGTACTGTAAATGTTAAATGTTGTTACTAAAACCTAATTTCAACAGCCTGATTTGGAATTTTGTGCAATACACATTGCTTAAAATTCATATGAGCTCAATGCAAGGTGATTGTTGCAGTGAAACAAATAATCTTATTCTCTTATAAAAATACGTAGTTAATTAGCCTAACATACAAATAGCGGCTTGGAACAAAAGGGCATTATGGTTGGAGTGATAAAGTGTTTTACTTGCCTAATCCTAATGTGTTTTTACAATGATATTTTTCATAAAAATCCTCGGTCCATCTATAATCCCAGATGCAGGGTACTATTTTCCTTACATTTCAGTGTACCAACTGAACTGACCTCAACTTCCACATAACAAGATATTCTTATTCTCATCTTAGCCCAGCTTTACTTCTGGTGTCATTAACCCCTCTCTCCAACTTTAGATTCCCAGCAGCCGAAGCCCTAACGTCACAGAAAGGGACAGTGGATTACAAACAAAAACACATCAAAGTGATGCATAAATCCACATCATTGCTTTGACTAATGTATGCAAACTGGATGTATTTTGTGGTTGTTGAGTGTAGTTTTTATTTTTTTTTTTTTTTTTTTTTTTTTTTTTTTTTATTTTTTTTTTTTTTTTTTTTTTTTTTTTTTTTTTTTTTTTTTTTTTTTTTTTTATTTTTTTTTTTTTTTTTTTTTTTTTTTTTTTTTTTTTTAAAAATTTTTTTTTTTTTTTTTTTTTTTTTTTAAAAATTTTATTTTTTTTTTTTTTTTTATTAAAAAAAAAATTATTTTTTTTTTTTTTATAAATTAAAAAAAAAAAAAAAAAAAAAAAAAATTTTTTTTTAATTTTTTTTTTTTTTTTTTTTTAAATTTTTTATAAAAATTTTTTTTTTTTTTTTTAAAAAAAATTTATTTAAGTGGTTAAAATTTTATTATAATTTTTTTTTTTTTTTTTTTTTTTTTTTTTTTTTTTTTTTTTTTTTTTTTTTGGTTTGGTTTTTTTTTTTTTTTGTTTGCTTCTTTTTTTTTGTTTTGGGGGCTGTTTATTCTCCAAACTAAAAATTATATTTTTAGACAATAGAATGCTTCAGATTTTGGAGAAAATTCATTTGAATTTCTATTCAATTTTATTTGTATAGCGCCAATTCATAACAGAAGATATCTCAGGACACTTTCAAATAGAGCAGGTATAGTATAATAGACCAAACTCCTTATAACATTATATACAGACCCAACAGTACCACTATGAGCAAGCCCTTGGCGACGGGGGCAAGGAAAAACTGCTTTTTTAAGAGGCAGAAACCTAAGACAGACCCTTCGGCTCTAGGTGGGTGGTCATCTGCCTCGACCAGTTGGGGTGAGAGAGAGACAGACAGACAGACAGACAGACAGACAGACAGACAGACAGACAGAGGTGCACAGCAACAACAGTAGCAACAACTACACTAATAGTAGTGACTGATGATGATGAACATGAAGAAGATGCTTTGAAGAGAAGAAGATGCTTTGTAATTTCAACATAACAATGCCTGTTTACCTTATCCCCCAACATCAGTGGCCAACCTCACACCTGCTCTTTTGGCTGAATGGCAGCAAGTCCCTTGCTCGATATCAGACAGAATTGTCAACTCATTACACTCTATTTCCAGAGAAACAGACAACTCGGTGGAGTGGGTGGATTCAAAGATCTTGTCCCAGGCAAGCAATTCCCTCCAGTCAGGCTCCAAAATCTTGTGCATTAGTTTGGAGGCTTTTATAATGGCCATGGTTTTGGGAGGAGATGTTTGACAATCACATACAGATTTAATGTTCAGGTTTTAGTATAGTAACATGCTATATTGTTAGGTCAGTAGTTGAGAAACAGAAAATAGCCAATTTTATATGAATGCGTTATATCTCTCTGTCAGTCACATGTAATTAGAAGGGATGTCCCGATCTGATCTCAATGATCGATATCGGTGCAGATGAAGACAAAACTTTATTGAACCGGTCTGATATTTTGTTTTACATCAGCTGTCACACAGCTGTTTTTACCCACAAAGCTTTCATGCACAGTGCAGCCATTGTCAAAACCTTGCTGTTTCTTTCCTTCCCTCTGAGCACTCTGTGTGAGAGTGAGAGAGCAGGGGCTGCTTGTGCTTGTAGGCTAGAGATCACTGGAGAGAGAAGCTCCTTCCAGACAGGTACAAGGCAAAAAGATTACAGAGAGTTTGTTATTTTATACTTTTTTGTGTAAAGAATTTTAATAAAGCCAGAAACAATAAGGAACAGCTTTGATGCAGGCATTTTGTTTCTTAATGCAATGCAAAGCTATTTAATTGACAAGCATATATATTGGGTTGATGACTTTAATGTAAGCTACTTAAAGTGTGCACTGTCTGCAGATACTCAGTATTAAATGACTCGGATAGGGGGCTAAAAAAACTTGATTGGGACATCCCTAATAATTAGTACACAAAGTAAGGGGGTTAAGTGTAAGCATACATAATTTGTGCAAGATTGTACAAGATTCCACCTATTTTAAGCAATATTTTTTTACAGTAGCTTTCCACATGTTTTCTTCTGACATCCAGAGCAGGTGGAGCCACAGGGCAGCAGTTTCAGCTACCTCTGTGCAGTGCAGAGGTCAAGAATCACAAAAGGTTGTTTTGAGGTTTGTTTCTCCAATTGTTGAGGAGGCCATCAGGAAAGTTCTATTGGGGAGTTGAGATATGTCCAATTACATGATATACCCACTGTGGCACTGGTGGGAATCTGTTGTCTCGTCAGCAGGAGAATTCTGTGTTTCTGGATTATGTCAAAAGCCTTAGAGTGTTCCTTTCCTTTCCTTTTTCCACAAGAAAAACTATCTGGGACACACAATGTACAGCTGAGAATTACAAACCTGATTATGTGCAGTCTGATATAGATATCTTATATGTAAAAAAAATGAATTGTTGAAGCCAAAATCTTTTGCTGTGAGAAACTAATAAGATTTCACTGGAACCTCTCATGTCCTGCCCTGAGGGACACCAGCAGTGGCACAAAACATTGCACTGGAGACATAACATTGTAAGTAAATAGGTGAGTGGTTTTATTTACAAAAAACTCTCAAATTCCATGCCACACATAATCTGTCGAGTTGATTTCCACAATTTAAGTGTTAATTATTGTCTGATTCAAGCTGAGCAGGACCCTGCAATCATCAGTGCTGAGCAGAGACTGACTTGCCCTATATAACAGCTAAGCCTCATTAGCCACAGACTCAAACCTGCAAGTGGGGAGGCAGAGAATGTTTGGTTACATTGCAACCTTTGTTCTCTGAGTGAAGAGACCACCTCTTACATATTCCATACGCGGGGGACTGAACCCATAGGGGCAGTGGAGTAGGACATGGATACTCTTTAATACCCTGATCCCTCCTGTGGTCAAGCAGTCAGACGAGTGTGTTGACAGTTGAGCTGTGCAGGGTTTAGTTTGACATCAGTGTTGTTGCTTACCTAGTGAGTACACTGATGAAAATGATTCTTTGCCCCTCAAAATATTACCCAGATTTTATAATAAAATTCTATAAGAATTAACTATTACAGTGCTTTTACTTAAATCACTAAATCACCTTTTATTTAATGTGTTACTTGGTATTTGTATGTATTTTTTTCTTGTAATTTTCATATGATACATTTTACTATAGCACCAAGTAACTAAAGTGGAAGTTAACCGTGTGCACTGGGTGACGTCAGAGGATCATTTTGATAAGTCAAGTAGGCATTATTGCACCCTACAGTTTGCATCTATATCTCTTTATATTCAGTCTAATTTTAATTGAAAACGTGATTTGTAAGCAGCTGAGGGCAGGTGCAGAGGATAGAGCTGGTAGAGAGAAAATGTGCCATGCAATCTTGCACCTAGTTGGTGCAAAGTCATTGCCTTCTTTTGTAGATCTCATTGACCTAACATTGGGTTGCTTTCTGTTTGAGTTTACAGTTATGTAGTGTTGTCTTTTGTTTACTTCACTTCTGTCTGTTTTAACAGCAACATGTGGGAGGTTGATGAGATGCCATCAGTCTGGAGAGGAACTCATAGACTTCTTTTGATTTTGATTCTGGTGATTGTTGTGTCTGTATTAAACATGGTGTTTGTTCTTCAGCATACTATACTAACTCTAATACTAGTACATAAATATATCTACAGATAATTAAATTATGCCACTGTCTCCATTCAACTATTTCAAATTCTGATTCCAAGAACTGAAGATTTGAGCCTATAAAACCCAAACCCGCCTCATTTCCCATACACTGAATCCAGTAAACTTGCCTGCATTCAAAGCAGGTCTTTTAGAAACCAAGTGAATATAAATTCCCTTGTTACCTTGTCTTTATCTGTATTAAAATCAATCGATATTTAAATATTTACTCAACATTTAACCAATGGTTTGTTCTGAGTGTTATGTCTTTTGCATTACTATATGTATAGACTGAGTTAACTTATTCATTTACTTTTAAGAAAACATGTACAGTTTATTGCATCTGAAGACCGATTCACTTGTTTTGACGGGATGTCTGTAAAGAATGAGGACTTTTTGAGGAAGTGCAGCACACAAAACACCCCACCCCTGCCGGTGTGTCCATCATCGAGGGAACTGAGATTCTTAATGATTGTACATGTAGATAAAGACTTGCCTCATGGTCATGGGTTTATATATGTAGTAAACTAATCACCTACCAAAGATGAGCTTGAGCTTGATGTCCTGAAAAAGTCTTCCAAAGTCCAAAATTTTGGCATTAAAACCTGTAGTGTATGCTCACATTTCTGACCCTGTGTTGCTTTGTTTAACTTGCAGTGCAAAGAAATACTAATAAATTAGTTCTAGAAACAATGTCCTCTTTCAAATGTTTGGCCTGAGCTCACTTTGTATAAATGCATGGTTATATATATGCTAATGGTTCCCAAACCTGGAAGTTAAAAGCACTGCAAAGAACATCCATTTAAAAACACACAAGTGAGGAAACTCAACAAATACAGGAACACTGCAAGTAGCACCGACAACAATAGAATAACAAATCATTGCGACAAGTCTACCTCCCCTGCAGCTGCAGGCACAGCCCCATTTACTGTACTATACTATATGGGGATGTTCCAATCCAATCTCAAAGATCGGTACAGGCTATATTGAGCTTTATTGACCCAATCCTATCCTTTGCTTTTTGCATTAGCTGAGGAGAGATCCAGCACAACCACACCCACCATGCTACTGCAAGTGCAACAAAAATCCCACAAACAAAAAGCCAATAAGACTAAATAATTAATGCAATCCACGCAAAAGCTGTAGAGACGACGGGAATAAACACCTAGCAGAACAAACACTGGAGAGAGAAACTCCCTCTAAACAGTGATAAGCTATTACTGATTACAGATAGGATTACCTGAAGTGTGCGATGTGCACCTGTATTATCTAAAATACACCTGGCCATCTAAAAATTCCTGTGTCGTATCCGAAATCGGCGTCGGGAGATACTTAATATTAAATGACTCAGATCGGGTTGGATGCTAAAAAAACTGGTTTGGGACATCCCTAGTGTGTACTATACTATACTGCCCATTGCCGCCCTACAGGAGGAGCTGGATCTCCTATGCCCTATGTTGGATACGTTGAATGAAGGGGGAATTGACATCCTGAGATTTGATTCAAAGGTCAGGTGTGTGTGGAGGCAAAGCAGCTAGAAGAGGAGCAGGAGCAAACTCCTCCCTTCTGTCAGCAGCTCATTTCTTGGGCCACCCAGGCATTGGAAATTGAAATGCCAGTGTAGCAAGGCTGGAGGGCCTCCCATTTTGATGATAAAGAGGCGAGTCAGTTGAGCTCTTTTTCTGTACCGCTACTTCCTGGTTTAGAGGAACAGCTTGCTAAACCACCTGAAGCCAATTGCTGATCATCCCTATGTAGGTGGCTAGCATGTGTTCAGAGAACATTTGGTAACATTATAACCTTAGTTCTCTTAGTGAAGAGACTAGACTAGGGCAAGGCCACTCCAAAATACGTTCCAATCAAGATTAACTGAAGAGGCCACACATTCTGGTGCTTATATCGCCATGGCTGCTAATCAGTGGTGGCCACTACCGGTGGTGTGTCTTGTAGAGTGTCCACATCAACTGTAACTGTGTGGAGATATAGTCTCTTCACTCTGGAAACAAAGGTTACAATGTAACCAAACGTTCTCTGCCTCCCCAGTCACTTGCAGGTTTGAGTCTGTGGCTAATGAGGCTTAGCTGTTATATAGGCCAAGTCAGTTTCATCTCAGTAACAGTGATTGCAGGGTCCTGCTCAGCCAGAATCAGACAATAATTAACATTTTATTGTGGAAATCAGAACTTGCCTGATTATCTGTGGCATGGAATTTGAGAGATTTTTCTAAATAAATCCTCTCACCTTTTTATTTACAATATTGTGTCTCCAGTGCAATGTTTGGTGCCACTGCTGATGTTCCTTGTCTCAGGGCAGGACATGAGAGCTTCCAGTGAAATCTCATTAGTTGCTCACAGCAAAACATATTCAGTATGTGATGCACAAGGATTTTTGCCTCAATATTTCATTTTGTACATGGAATATGTCTATATCAAACTACACATTAGCAGGTTTGTGATTCTCTGCTGTATCTTGTGTGTTCCAGATAGTTTTTCTTATATAAAAAGGAAGAAACACTCTAAGGCTTCTCACATAATCCAGAGTACATTCATGAATAAGCAATCAGTATTTGTAAAAGCTTTATTTTACAATAAAAGAATACAAGTTTAAAACTATGTTTAAGAATGAAGATCCCTCAAACTGATACATCCATTTGTAAAAGGGGTCACATCTCCCTTCTCTACTTTGTACCACTTAGATGGATAAGGGAAATACATTTTAACAGGTGGTTTATAGGTCAAATTATATTGTACATGACACACATGGCCACTGAACCATTCAAATCTTAACAGCTTAAGATCCACTGACTCAAGTCAGTTATTCATTTAAAGCAGCAGTTGAACAAATTAAATGACACTCATGTTCTGAAACTCAGGCCAGGAGGAGGCTTTGTAAATAATTAATGGGATAATCTTATTACATGCTTTTTGCCTATACTAAAACCTTCAAAGTAACTTAAAATACCACATTGAGAAAGAGTTCAGGAAAATCATTTGAACTAATGTTAATCCTGATCCTTCAACTTACAAATGCATCTGTAAATGATTTTTGTTACAGGACTGAAAAACATTTTTATCATAACCTCAAATATCTGTGGATGCCTAAATCAGCTTGTTAATTAGATCATAGTAAATTTAAAGTAGCCTAAGTTTTGTGAGCACAAAATGACGGTGAATATTTTGAGAGGAAATAATTGGTATTAACCATTTCTATTTTAGGAGGTTTGTTATTGCTTAAGTACTTTTGTAGCTCCATGGAGGGAGCAGTTTCAGTGACACACGGCACTGTGACATGGTTGAGACTGTCTTCATTGAATCCCTGTTACATCTGAAGCTTCAGTTTATCCTGTATGTCTCTGTGTTCTTGACAATATTGTTTTTGTCCAGTTTTTTTTTTCCCTTTCTTTTGTCTGTCCTTTGGTAGGTTGGTGTGAAAAACACATTTTAATACATAATGCATGTCTAATTCAGCTCCAGCAGCAGATCCAGAGTCACTGAGTTGTTATCCTCTTATGTGACATATATTGCATCATTTTGCCATAAATGTGGAATGCATTGGTAAAACATTTTGAAGGACTGTCCCTGCAAAAATAAGACACAGGAGCTCAAGTTGATTCCTGTGTTAGCACCTGAATAATTGGTTTTTGTGTCAGAGAAATGGTGAAGTCGAAGCAGAATGGCCTGATTTTTCACACCAAAATCTTTGTCGTCTGAAGGATAAACATGGAACAGGAACCTGATAGGAATGTGCTGACATACAGTATTTAATCATTGTACTTTACATTAATGTCATTTACTCGCCTAGTAGTGAGACAGATTATCTACTCTGTGGTAAACATTATCCAGAAGCTGTAGCAACATCCTAGCATACTACACAAATGCAACTTAACAATAATAGTATGATAGGAGATAGAGCAGAAGACAGGAAACAAGTTAGACATTTTGCTTGATTTGCATAAATAAATGGGGTGTTTCCTAGAAACACATGACACAGCATGCTCTTAGTTGAGAACAGACCTGCTGCTTTGCAGGGTGTGATAGATACTTGCTATTAGTCAGACATCAGCAAGCACTTTAATGTACAAGGCTAATTGCAGGTAGTAAAAAGAAGAAAAGCATTACTTAGCATGGAGGGTGCCTAAAGGGAGACAACCACCTCACAAAAAACTAATGAACCATGAGTAAACAATGTTTCTCTCACCCTCCACCCCCAAACACTGCATGATGCTGGAGAGTAATTCTCCTTTTATCATAATGTAAAGCCGGGGTTGTCTTTCTTTCAGTTATTTAAAACGTTAAATACTTTTGAGAGTGACTATTTTAAATGTATGAACAATTCTGCTGATGAAGACCATGAGATGTGATTGAAAGTCCTAGATATAGTATTTGTCAAACTATTGTTTTAAATATGTATATAATATAGTCTTATTTAATAATTTACTCAGTTAAATCTGTATCACTTTTTTGTCCACTAGAAGGCAGCACAACCTCCTATAAACAGAACATACATGATATAATAATAATAATATATAATGTTGATATGACTTGTTATGAGTTGCCTATTTACTCTTTCCAACAGGTATGGATCAATATTAACCTTAATAGTAATTGGATCCCTTGTTAATATAAAATATTGATTGGAAATACTGTTGGTGGCAACATTAATAAGTAGAGTGCCCCAGAAGCAAAGCTAAGTAATAGGCTTCTTGAGATTATTTTGAGTGGAAAATAACATAATACTGCATATGGTAAGGAAAAACAATGCTGTCAGTTCATTTTAAATTGAGCTTTAATTGATTTATAAAATCATTGAAATTGGGACCTGGTTTCTAACTTCAAAACATTCACCATCTAAGGAAAGTGGAATGAGGGCTTGCAGTAAGCACAGATGATGATGAGGAGAGTATGTTTTGCAGAAATTGTTAGTGAACCCAATTTTTTTTATATCTTACGTTGTGTTAATGGCCTTGAATAGCCCTGCAACACTCACCTGGTCTGAACTTTCAAGGGAAGGGAAGTTCAGATAAACATGTCATCTTAAAGCTTAAACTTTGCTCTCTCTATCAGTGTGTTTCTCCCTCTGATTTCCTCTGCTGAATGTGACAACCTTGTGCACTCAAAACACTCTCTCTTGCATAAGGCTAAACAAAATGTGACTGAAAAATAAATAATAATGACATCAACAGAATAGTAGCTACTGCAGTGCTTCAGTCTTCATAACAACACTTCATAGCAATGATCAGCGTATATATTTTGACACTGTAATGATAAAAACAAGAGGGAAGGCTGTGGAAATAATGAATACAATTTTTGCAATCCAGTTTTTGCCTAAAATAGAGAGCTGTCATGAAGGTCCAAACCTACCCCCACAGTAACACTGGTCTGTCAGATTGGAGGTAGTTCAAAGGAGAGCAGCCAGGTGTACTGCTTCTAGGGGGTGAAGCCTGCTAACCCTGCGAGTGTCACAGGCAACCTAAGGCCGGGTGCCTCCATGTAGTGACCCCAAACGTCAGGGTAGTTCAGTGCAAAAAAAATCTCTTGCTGGTTCTCAGTTTACACAGCACAGTAACAGAAGCTAATTGGTATTTTGGAAATTACAATCTACGAATAATCAGCACGTCATTCGCAGGTTGTCAAATACCGACACGCTTTGTAATGCCCCGTCTCATACAGATGCGCAAGGCTGCCAGAAAGCCTTTCTAACATGTGGTTAATGTTGTGAAATGGTTGTAGTTTGGTTAGGTTTAGGCAACAAAACTACTTGGTAAGGTTCAGGAAAAGACCATGGTTTTGGTTAAAATAAGTAAGTTAGTTAACTTCTCTTACATATGACAAACTCAGTAAGTATCATCTGTTACAGTCACATAACATTGCTTTTTTTTTATCTGCGCTTGTTTAACAAAAGAAAAACCTACTGGTCAGCTTGTTTTTTGTATTTCTCATGGGTTAAGAAGAGGTGTTATCTTTATCAGCACATTTTCAAGCACAGCATAGTGTGATATTCTTAAAAGTCATCTTCCAAAGCTTTCCTATCTCTAATCATAAAGTAAGTTTAAGAAATGTTTGATATAATCCATGCCAAATGTATCTTCTCACATTTTTCCGCTGTTTGTTGAAATCATCCCCTCTCTCTGCCCTGTGTGTGTGCTGTGTTTAAATTTCTTTTACATAAAAGGTGAGGGGCGCTCACACATTTCCTCCTTCCTGTCAACCATGAGTAAATGACTACTAGTTATGCACATTTACAAGACGCTCAGGAGCCATTATGTTTTATGACAACAGACAACAAGGCATAATAGAACAGCCATAACACAAGACAAGTCTTCTTCAACTTCTGAATGTAATAATGCACTACAGATACAGTAGTCAGAAGAAGTCTTAAAAAAAAAAAAAATAAAAAATGAAATGACATGACATTTGAAAATCCTCATCACTGAAATGAAATCAGGAACAGAGGGGGTGGATTAAAAATGGGGCATATGAATATTTTGGTCAGAAATTGAATTCTCAAGTCAGAGCAACTAATTTATCACATACCACACCACTCAAAGTCTCATCTTTCACTTTAAGCATATGTGCCCACTGTTCACATTAGGGAGCTATTTAATAAAAAATAAAAGACATGTATTGAGAATAAACACCTCATCGTAATTGATCCTGTGCAGTCATGAAGTCCCTGGAATCAGGCATGAGTAATTAGGAAATAATCATTAAAGTGACTATCCAGATTCAGACATCTGAATGTGCATAACGTATTTTTTGATAACCACCCACGAAGTCATGGCCAACCCCTAATTGCATTTTTGAGTCAAAGGCATCTGATCAATGAGTGTCAGCGGCCTTTTACCGTGTCCTTCACCCAGAAATACAGAGGAGGCAGATAACAGTGAGATAGAATCCATTGGGGTCGGGGATGTCCCCACCCTGCCATTTGTATCAGTCGTGCGGTGCCATAATGAAACCTGCAGACAGATTTTTCATTAGTGTGGGGCTCGCTGCTCAGTATGCACACTGACCAGATCATGTCATATTGTGACTGCAGCTCATTATTCACACATTTATTCTACATCGCCACGTTATCGGTAACATGTTCACTGGCTGTGTTTACTTTTAAATGAAGGATTCACACTGATATCATTATGATGGATGTTATCTGAGTACAGTGTCTAATCTTCTTATAAAAGAATAATTAGAACTCCTTAAAAAATAAAAGGTTTAATCTGCAGTTACAAAATAGGATTTTTAAACTGCAAAACTTGTGTAAACTAATTTGGTCTACAGAGATGTTTAACAACAACAACAACTGTATGTCACTGTGCTAAGCTTTATTTAAGGAACAACAATACTCATGTTTGTAATGGTTTATTAAAAATGTATGGGGGAAAATCAAGTCACAAGATGTTAATTGCAACCACAGAGCCCGATGCTGCCATGTATGCAATCCCCCTGGAGTACAGTGAAAAACTAATTGCTTGAACGACATACTTCTTTAAATCACCCTCACATCTTCAGCCCTGATATTTCAGACCCTGTCAGATAATTCAAGCTTGTCAAATCATGAGGAAACGGCAAGAAATGGCAGAGGTTTATTACCACCGAAGCTTGGACAAATTGGATACTGTGTAAAACATAGGTACCAGGAAAGCATAATAGACTGTGGGCCATATCTGTTGACTGCAGAGTATAAACAAGGAAGCTTGCAGTGCAAGCACTGAAGCTCTCTGACAATACATCAAACTGTATAGATTAGTGTAAAAGAAAAAAAAAAGGAACTGTAAATGTACCTTGACATTTTTAATTAAAATTGATTTAAAACGAAAGAAAGTTTGAATGAATGTAAAATAGAACCACCCATAACAAGGCACAATATGGGCTCCCTTTGTTGTTTTTGCTCCTCTGTATTTAGACAACCAATTGAAAAGCTGAGGCAGCATGGGGAAGACACACAAGAGAAAGCTTAAGTACACTATCACTGACCACAGGAAGAGAGACGTTGGCACAAAAAAGAGCTGCTGTCATCTAAACCGGAGAAAATAATATACAGGACTCTTTACATGTGTTCTTAACATATACTTTCTTTTAAATTTAAGTTCCAACGTATGTCATGTCAGCAACAAAAAAATAATCATTTTTTTCAATTATTCTAGTTCTATTATATTCTATTCCTAAACAAAACATCTCACACATCATGTTGACAAAATGTCAACATTTTTGACACCGAATGGAAATATGAAGGATTTCCTGTCATCAAGCTGAGTGACAGTTTTGAGAAATCAGTTTATTTATCAAGACAGCAATCTGAAAGATTTTCTTTTCTTTTTTTTTTGGTGAAAGTATATTGAAAATAAAAGACAGTGAAAGTAGGCATGACAGTACGGGTTTTACAGGTGATGGTGATTAATTACCTCCTGCAACAAAGAAAGCAATATTGCAGAACCTCCACCACTCAATTACGGCATTCAATGACATCATCAGAAAGCCCAGGGCCTTCAGCTGAGCTGAGCAGAAACAGCTCAACCAAAACTAAAGGGAAGTTAAAAATAGGACTATTTCCTGAAGACAACGCAAGAGTAAAACATAGTGACATTTCAATAAAATGTGTAATTATTCAATGTAAAATAAATACTGAAATACAAAAAGTGAAAAAAGTGCAAAAGGGCATGGATAGAAAAAAACATTTATATTTACAGAGACTTTCCCTGGTGCAAAATACATTTTTACATTTACAAAATGTACTCGAATTTCAAAATGGAAAACCTTGTGTGTTCATCTGTGTGTCTGTGTGTGTATGTGTGTCTGGGTGACCATTTGTGTGTATTTGCGTCCATATGTGATTGCTCTTGTGTTCACGTGTGCATCCTGCGAGCGTGTGAAAACAACAAACTCTTTTTCTTCTTCTTGCTTGTTTACTTCCACTGCTTTCTGCTCCAGAGGTGAGAAGTGTTAATGAGGGTGCACCAGCCCTTGCCACCTGATAACAAATACCAGTCCACAAAACCCATCAATACCGTGATAGCAATTGCGCACAGATTTTCTGGTAATTATGCCCTCTGGATGTTCCTGAATCCACTCCTCCAATCCTCCAGTCACACAGCCCCCCAACTCTGCAATGTGCTGTCCATCCTCTGGTTCCCCCAGTATGAGAACTAAAGCCACTGAGAGCCTGCGTATGGGGGCTAGACCAATTAGAGGAAGAAATACACAGCCCAAGTGACTGCCCTTAGATCAGCCAAGCAGGGTAGTACCAGGCGTTGTTTTTCAGCTCTCATACAGAAGGTTACCGGTGTGTCAGCTTGAAGAGAAAAGACCACAACTTGCAGCTTGTTGAGAAGATTGTTCTTTCTTGTTATATTGAACTGGGATAACAAGGAGCCATAATGACAGAGGCTGCTTTTTCTTGTTCTGTTTCCATCAATTTGGCACTGTTGATCTCTCCAGGAAGTCAAAAGACGACTACAAATGGACAACTTTCTGAGCAGGTCATTAACAGTGAGAGAGTAACAGAAAGAGTTCCATAAACGGGGCAAAAAATCACACCTTATGGCTTAACATGTCCTGTTTGTTGCCACTAGTGTCAGGATAATATATTGAGATGACCTCCACCAAAGCATTAGTGTGCTCTAGTGGGACAATTTCTCCCAGACAACAAGGTGAGAAAAGACACTGATGGCGGCGAGAAAGGCGTTGCCTCCTCCTCCCCCGTGGGACGCACGCAGGTGGCAGAGCTGTTGTCATGGCAACCCCCCTCATTTCAACCATCCCTGGCAGGTTCTGACAGATGTGTCAAGCCTTGTGGGCAATTGGAATCGAGAGGATTGACCCTTACTTGCTTGTTTTCTGTTGTGAAGGTCTGATTTCGATGGGCTCAGAAAGAGAGACAGGAAGCGAAAGACAGACAGCAAAAGAGAGCAAACGTGATCAGTAACCTCCTTTCTTCCAGCTGTGTAATCAACGTGACATTGCAGGTGGAAAGCTCTCAGAACTTTCTTTGCCAACAGGCCCTAGGGCGAGCTGCAGGGATCGCTGGCTGACAGAGAAACCCCAGCTCAGGGACTTGTGATGTTCTCTCTCAGTCCATATCAGTCTCACACAGTCCACAGCATGAACCCAGTTCCTCCACCATCCCTCGGATTACTTCCAATAAACAGCATTTCCCAGTCAGCGCTGTCAGAGCCTGGAAGAGAATATCACTTCTGTCATAGAAAAAGCACACAAATGCAATTTGGGTATTTTTCCTTCACTCACTTGAATTGGAGAGTTGACATGGTTATTTACATGTTGAGCTCCATGACCCTTTGAGCGTCAGATGTTTGTTAAGGGCCCAGTTTACAACTTGGAGGGAAAAAGGAACCAACCAGATTTTAAATACCAGTACCTGTATTTTATTATGGCAGTGGTTACAGTGGCAATAACTGCTTCTAAACCAAAAACTTCATCACTCCACATGTTAGAATCTAAACCAAAATCACAGTGAAATTAACAACAGCATTATTTGTGTCTCTGTTAAATAATATAAGGTTAGTATATGCCTAAACTCTAAACCAGCACTCGTTTTGCTGTGAGAACCTAAAGAGGAAACGTGTTGGCATGTGCATGTACTGTAGCACAGTATGTAATATAAACACTAACTTAAGTGTTGTGGGGAATGAAAGTAAGATATGAAACAGGCATGTTAAACATTAGTAAAGCAAAACACACCATGAAAAAGGAAATGTGAGTATTGTGTCAGGAAGTGTTACTCAGTCTGTAGGTGATTTCTACTTCAATTACTAATTAATACTTTTATGGCACCGACCGAATTGCGTCGCTACTACTGGAAAAATGTTTTGTCATTTGGTACCAAATTTCGAAACCCAGCATCAGTGAACCAGTAAGCATGCAGCTGGCTGTCGTACATGCTGTAGAGGAGTGCAGAAATGCCTTGTTTCTGCACTGTGACGGCTTCCTGCCTGCTGTGTTCTCCCTTGCTGTTGTCTGTCTCTTTGTTTTACAGGTCTGTGGGTGGGATTAATCTGTGTCCTGGGAGCACCTGGTTGGTCTCCCAGGGGCATTTAAGATCATCTGTCCCAGTCATTCACTCTCTCTTCATTTCCCCAGGCACCATGTTTCTGTTTGGCTGGCTTCGGCCTGGCTCCTAGTTTGATCTTGCACCTTACAACACTCTCACCCATCACTTATCCACTCATGCACCTACTGACACACTTATACTACTGACTCATCATTTCAGTATATTTCTTATAGTAATTTGAGTTGAATCATGTTTAAGTAATATATTTGTACATCTTTGAGTTTAAACCCGTTTTTGTCATGGTTCACGAGCAGGGTCATGACAGCACAGAGACAGGGCTTGTTTTTTTTTATTTTTATCATGAGCTGCTTATTTGCACAGACAGCGTGCTGTTAGCTAGCAAGTGCAGCTAACCTGTAGCTCCTTGTCGGTGAGTCTGTTCACCGTATCGTCCACTGGCGTATCCTTTCCTCACCAAAGCGTTGGGGGAGAGCGTTTCAGACAGTATTGTGTTGTTTAAAGACTGATAGGTTAAAGGAGAGAAACACACTGCAAAGTTGATGGTGGATTGAGGTCTCACTCTGCCACTATTTTCCCTGCACCACAAACATCCCCACACAGTCCTTTTTCTTCTTATGTATTACACATATTACTGCTTTTTATACAGTCCAAGACTGCACAGATATTCTGTTTTATTTAATCATTTTAGTCCAGTTATCCATGTTGAGTAAAGTGAGCGAACCAAAAAACTGTTTCTTTAGCTGCTCCCAGGTCTCTGAAAAGCTTCTTCCTTTGAAGTGAGTAATTGTACCGCAATGTATAATGCATTTTCTTTTTGTTAAAACTTATTTTAGAAAATTGGTATAGAAAACAGTATCGGTAAGGAACCAGTATTGAAGTCATGGTATCGGTATTGAAAATGTTTTAATGATACCCAGCCCTAATGCTACGTATGTATGTGTAAGACAGTAAAATTTACATAGTCACCAAAATTACTTTGCACATTAACAGCAAGTGTACTCTGTCCTTCAAGTGGGGGGGAGGAACCAATAGACTTTTTCATCTTTGTAAGATAACGTGTCTGCTCCAAGCGGAGAGAGAACAGAATCTGCTGGTGGTTGATAGACAACAGAAAGGTACACCCCAAGGGTCTCATTCTCATCATGGAGGATGCCTCATAACCATGGTCCTCCTCAACATTATCCTCAGTCTCAGACACATTCTCCTCCATGTCACTTTCATTGTCAGACAGCTGTGACAAAACCTCACTGGCAGAAAACCTTTGCTTAGAGGTCATTTTAAACTGAGAGAATGCATAAAGAGAGAGCACACAGAGCACCAAGAGGAATGGTTAGAAGGCTGCTGTGCAAGCTTTTATATGGTTGACCCTCCCCTATATTGTATGATCAATGCCCTTGAACCATATTTCCCCTCCCCCACTGTGTGGGAAATATCAGAGTTCTGGTAGGAATTATGCCTCCCCCATGTCGTGTGAACTATCAGGGGCTCTCGGCATTACTATAAGTATGGTTATTTTAGGTTAGGGCCCTAAAGGATAGGGATATTTTTGAAGACTATACAATTGTATGTGATAGTGACCTCAGTATCAGCCAAGATAACCACATAACTAATGTGTATAAAATGGCATATTTCCTGGGACCCCAAACAGATGCTTACATTACGTGTACAAGACATTGAAAAACGTGTGTAAATTTCAAGTTTACCTAGTTGTCCCCATTAAAGTAGATGTTAGTTCAAGCCATTGGTCGACTAGTTGTCAAACGTCTGTGATATAAATGTAATTATATATATTTTTATATATTATGATTGCTACCTGTTAAACGCAGCAAAAGCGATAATAACGCTAAATGTGTCAGAACAACCAGCAAGTAGACTGAACATTTAGGTCATTTATATACATGTTCATAATATTAATCAGAAAAGTCTTGTTCAAAAAAACGGAATAACTAACTTCCAACTTCATAAAAACAAATACCCACAGATGTATTAATACAATGGATGATGCATACTGTTACTTAAAAACTAACTCCCTACATACGCGCTCCTTCCTTGGCTCCTGTCCCTGCCTGAACCCGCCATGTCGTTCCCGGAGTCATAGTCCTGGTCGGAGCCTGGCCTCTGACAGTGCTGTGTTAGGTCTCAGCCAAGGTCACTGGGAGGCTGCCGAGCTCGGCTCCGTTGCCACTCTGGCTATGGTGCTCATTCCAGTCCAGCTCCCTGGCAGCTGGGTCTCTTCATCCCGGCAGTCAAAAGCTCCTGTGCTAGTGGTATAACCAAATCTCTCTAGGTACTTCCAGCTCGCAGTCCAGGTACACTCAGCTGATAGGACAGCTAGTGGCAGACGCTAATACAGTTACCTGCAAGAGATTTCCTGTGTTACAAGAGTAAAGATCCGTGTTGCAACAGTACCCTGATACATTTGTCCCACTGACAATTTGCAGGTCCTCAATGCAGTTTAATGTTGTTAATTCTTTAATTTCATTAGACTGTCCGACTAATGAAAAGTCGACTAAGACTCTTCTCGTCGACAAAGAGTTTAGTCACTCTCTGACAACAAAAAAAACTTTTGACTGAATATAATCTCCAACACAAAAATTAAAGCATCAGCTGGAAGCCAGACTGTTTTGCAGACACAACATGCTACATATTTTGATTTGTTGAGCATGTGACAAATATGCAAGGTTAATGGTTCAAATCCACTGGGGCCACATACACAGAAAATAAAAGCCCTTCTGATAGATATTTTAAGGCACTTTAGATAAAAGCACCTACCAATTGGCATATATCTCATTACAAGTACAACCTCAGAGGGAGTGCAGAGCGTAAAGTGGTAGCGATTATGTTTTGAACTACATAATACAGAACATAATTGTTTGCAAATAGAATTTTCCAGCAGAATGCTAAACGCACTTTGATATTCTGACAGCCAAGATATGAAAACAAATTGATGGCTGTGGTTTGAACAGAGGGGGAAGCACATAGTGAATACACATGTTACACATGGTGACTTACAGATTATGCTCAGAGGTTTGGACAGTGTTTACGATGCATTATTCCTGTCTCTACTATTTCTCAACCCTCATTTTTGCCATTTGTATCTATCATTTGACTGATTGGGTTTGTCTATTCAACATGCTGACTTAGGTCGACATTACAATGCACAGGCTGCAGTGCCTGCTGCAGTACTAATGCAGATTAGATGCAGAATACAGTAGCCTTCTGTGGAGTCTATATTGGCAACAAGAATCACCCATTAGGTTCTGCTAGTCTTATAAGCATTCACTGGCATTTCCTGAAAATGTGTCTGACAATGTGTTGCACACTTGATTAGAAGCCAAGAAATGTGAAGGTAGATGTCCTCAGTGCTGTTCCTTTGACAGTCTGAATTACTGAACTTATTTTCACACAGGGAGTTCTGTTTACATGATGGCAGCAATAAAAAATATAGTACACAGGAAATATACCAGACCGATTCCCTCTCTTACCACTACAGACTCATTACCCCAACTGAATGTAACACTGAATGAATGTCAAGGTTTCTTTGCATATTGAACTGACTCCAGTGCTGCTGCAGTGAAACTGTTCTAGACTGCTGCCAGACAGATGAGATCTGTGTTGTTAACATCCTGTTCTCTCAGTTTTTTGCTGCTACTCTTAGATCGTGACTTGCAGGATTTCAGATGCCAGGCAGATGTCCATCTGTTGCAGTTTGTCAGCTACCTTTTAACCCCACTGGATGTGACACAGCTCGTCACATTTGCTGATTTTAACAACACATCCTCTTTTTTTTTGCCAAAGGTCACAACAGATGTATGTGCCAGAACCCGCACCAGTGCCTGTATCCGTGTTAACATATCCTTATTGATGTCTCTGCACCAGAGACAAAGCTACACCAACCGAGCAAATCTCCCCCTCCCTTATCTCAGTGGACTGCTGATGTGGTTGTTGATGTGTATCTCGCTGCATAGGTGCCTAATTAAAGTGTAAAGTGGAGAAGCATCTGAGACAGGGTTTCTCTGCATCTTCCAGCAGATACATTTGGGGGATTTAAAACATAAAATGGGTAGAATAGAGTCTGGTCTAACACTGTCCTATCCATGTAATAAGTATGAATTAAACTTTATGATTGTTTATGACTATCATTGCATCTTATTGCGACTTCATAAAGCTTCAAGATTAAACCACTTTACTTGAGTTGACGGTAATTATTTATGCATGACACTGTCGTAAAAGCATTTGAGAGTAATAACAGTTTATTGCTCTATTTAAAACCTGCCATGATATGTTTATGACAGCTTACTATATCCCCATGGCTAATGTCAAGTTGTCATAAACCTCCACAGCACTGTCAGTATGCCACTGAGTTGACATTAATAACCAACTGGCACTATCTATGCCAGCAACAATCACTTGTTATAAAGTTTGAATCATCTTAATATCAGCTTTCATTACATAGTTATGGTAACTTTATAACATCAAATAACACCAAACCTCTATGTCATTTCATTCATGGACATATAATGTGGAAGATGTTATTGTTTTTCATATAGAGCCAGGGACAGGCACCAGCGCACAGCTCTAACCTGCTCCATCCTTAATCACCAGTAGGTCACTTAGGTCTTCTGACCAGAGCTTACTAATTGTCCCTCATGCTCAACAAAAAAAAAAGTCATGGCTCCGAAACTGTGGAACACTCCTCCTATGAAACACATTTTTGTAGCTCCTGATCCGATCCGAGTCATTCATATGGAGTATCTGCTGATCCAATTTTTTTTTTTTTTTTAGATAATACTAATACTAATGCACACTTCAAGGACATTTTATGGATTTTTTTTCTTCTTGCATTCAAGCACTGTGTGACCTCTCTGTGTGGAATGTCCTATACTAAATTAACTTTATTGTTATATTATTATTATTTTGCTTATAGCTCATCAAGTAAAAAGTAATTATGTATGCACAGCAAGGGATGTAGGTTAGACACTTAGAATCAGAAGAAAGAAAAGAATCAGAGTGCCGGAGTTTGTTTTTAAATACGACAAATACAAAAACACATTGGGTCTGTACAAACGCAATACACAGTAGAAGCCATATGTGGGTTTTATAACACACGTAGAGATTTTTTCAGCATTACATAATGTTTTATCACTATTTAAACTGCAACCAGGTAGCATTAGTCAAGTCAGCTGGTTTCAAAACAAAAATAACTTTATAGCTACAAAGACTCTGTGAGACAGACTGCTGCGTCACTCTAGATTTATTGATCATTTTAAAAAAAATATCACGTTTTGCTATGCCAGCAGGGGTGGGCTGACCATCTGAAGCAGCAGGAGTTATCTCATCTAAGAATAGAGGGTGTTATATGTTGCACAGACTGTAAAGCTCTCTGGGACAAATTTGTGAATTCTGGCTACATATAATTGACTTGGGTTGACTTGGCAATGGGTGTGTGCAGCTACACTGGATAAAGATCCAACTTTACAGGACAACAAAAAAAAAAGCAGTTTGTTAATCCTGTTCTACCCTGGCTAACAAATGCAATATAGTTGGGCCTGTGGCAGGATCATGAATTCATCAGATCTCATGAGCCCATCCTCCTTATTCTGCTGTGTTAACTTTGATATATTCTGTCGTTCTGGGTCTACAGAATGGTGCTAATAAGCAGAATGTCTGAGAAAATTTTGGTTTCTTCAAAAATGTTTTTTGGCTTATAGGCTTGGTATTTTCTTATGCCTATGCTTGATAAAAGAAGCCCAGATCAGATGAAAGTAGGAAAGAGACCCTTTTCTCTGCAGGAGCACATTATGCATATCTGCTGGTTTTGATATTCATTTGGAAAGTCTATGTTACGTGGGTGAACTATGGTGTCTATGGTGACCATTAAAATAGTGATTATTCTAATGAGTATTCACACGTAGAACCATTTAAATTCTTGTGTATTATTCAGATGCTTATGTTGCAGCGGATGGGAAAGTAAGCGCTTTAGCTTTAGATCAGATATATTTTACGTCTGTTAAAAATCAAAGACTGTTTTTTTAGGTAATACTTAATGGAATAAAAGCTAACAGCCAGTCTTTCCTCATTACTTCTCTGTCACTTCCTTATTTGGGCCCGAGCAGTAAAACTGCTAAGGCCCTATTGAAAACTGCTCAGATTATTATATTAATTCTTAACCAAAGTAAATCGCATTTTCGGAGCTCCCAGCATGCTCTGATCTTATTGAAAGTGGCACACATGTCAATCATGGCGAAAATTAAGGTATATTAATTAGCCCTAGCTGGCAGGCCTGCTTCTCCAGGCAAGAATCGTCTTCTTACAAGCAATGGAGCTTGAGAAATATGAATTCATAACTGCATTCAACCTGGCTGTGAAGCCACCAAATTACAACTATTTTGATATTTGGGAATTTTTTAATTCTACAAACAAACTTTAAATAGTACCTGAACATATATTCAGTGAATATTTATTCAAACTTTGGATGTTGAAATGAACTGCTGATTCAAAAAAGTTCAACAAAAATGTATGTTGAAGAGGTACTGTACAGTTTATCATTTCTACCAGAGGATGCTGGGCACTGTCCATAAATTACATACACCAGACAGCAGAAGAGAAACAACCTCAATGCTCCATCAACCACTCTGCTTTCTTAGAAGGTCATGAGCAACTTCATCATTGGCAACTGTTACACTTGTGATATATTTTGATGTGTCCATCTCTGTCAGTTTGGGAAACTGCACATAAAAAAAGATGGTAATTAAATTAGAGATTCATGTGTTAATCACTGTTGCTGCTGAGGACTGCAGTTGCACTTTTGTAGAATCATTTCAATTGTGATAGTCTTGTCTTGTCTTTCCATGTTTTGGGATTTCAGTTATATTTTTCCAGAGTGCAAATTAAAACCATGTGCTCAAAAGTTAAAACTAGACTGACCCCTATCGTTTCTATCAATTCAAGTAGGAAATATATGGCTCCTATGAAAAAGAGGGTAGTCTATGGTTTTAAGTAGTAGCTAGACTAGGCATTGGTAGCCTAATGCAAAGGATTATATCAAATCAGTTACCAAACAGAAGTGAAAAAAAAATGGTAAAAGCAACAGGATGTTTTCAAATCCTTCTTACCCGTACTCATAAATAGTACCATATATTTCCCATATTCATGACAGGAAGCTCTGAAGGTGAGTGTGTACTGTGTTTCCAATATGTCAAGGTTAAGAAATGGTACGATCTACTTTAGGGAGGTCTGAAGTTGTATTACAAGAGTCCTCCTGGCATGAATATAGGAAATATATGGTACTATTCATGAGCACAGTTAAAAAGGATGAGAAAACAACCAGTTGTTTTTAACATTTTTTTTAAACTTCCTTTTGGTAAAAACAAATGCTGTAATTCAAGCATTTGTCATTTACTAACATTGTCTCATGCTAAAACAGCCACAGTTGGAACCTGGAGTGGATTTGCTGATGGAAGAAAAGAGTTCCAGAGGAGCTCAGTGTCACTCAGAAGTCCTCCAATAACAACAAAGTGGAAATGAAATGTGACTTGCATAAAGTATTAGGACAATACAGCCTCGGACAAGTGGATGTATGATAAATCCCTGTGCAATACATTTTTTCTGACATCTTTCTTTGGCCTGGTCTAAGGCAGACTGCAATATTACACACTGCAAGGCCAAGCTGAGCAAAGCTGGGCAGCAGGGAGGCTGAGTGTGACTGCTGTGAATACTGCTGTGCCAGTGTTTGTCAATGATGTATCTTGTGTTGAATGAGGCAGTGGCTTGGGGGTAGATTACTTTCCTAAACAAGGCAACAGTCTTAAAAGGGTAAGTTACTGCCCTGGCTATTGGTTTCTCTTCCAGGGCCCCTTGACAGCAGTAGCATCTTAATACTGGCTACTGACCAAAGAGCAGATTCCCTGCCAAGTGGCAGCTGCCTGGCTAGTCTGTGCTACTATAGCAGACATAGACACAGCACTGCAGGGGAGGAATCTCTATCTAAGGTGAATTCTTCAACGGACTGAAGAACAGACCACCTTTTTTGTAGTGGGGATATTCGATTCGATCTACTAGCTGTTGACAGTCTGAACTAACATTCAGACATTTTGGAAACCAACACAGGTTCTGGAAACTACAGCTGCTCACTCGTAACTTGTTCCCATAAGACAAAGCGAAAGCTATCTCCACTGAAACATCCATAAACCCAACAAACCCATATTGACAGATAAACCTATTCACTTGATGGGAATTCAACAATGCTTACTTTCTTAGAAAGAACTCTTCCATTTAGGATAAAATCTGAATTTAACCCAGACACAACCAAGAGGAGTTTTTTTTTCAGTGTAGACATCGCCAGGAGGGAGCATCCGTATTCCATACAAGCTGACAAAGACACAACCCTGACATATCATCTTAGGTTATCAGGGCTAGCAAACAGTTGCCTACTTACACAGGAGCATTAAAACCCTGTCACCTAGACACCTGTCATCTATAGAGAAATAACAAAAACAACAAAATGACTGGCCAAGATCCATGTGACTATAGGGCCGTGCTGACCATAGCACTGAAACGGAGCGGAGGAGATCGATAGACAGACAGACAGGCCAACAGAAAACATCACTTAATTCAATTTCTTTGCCTTCTTGCTTTTGGCTGTAAAATACAACTTTTTACCCAATTTATATTTCCTCCCATTGTTGCAATCCACAAATAGAAGGTAAGACAGGGAAGTGACAAGTGCTAGTGCTAGATTCTTAATATGTGAGTGATCTAATTAATAAATGTATTCTTTGATTTTGGAACGGTAGCCTTTGTAAAATTATTTAACGGTTGAATCAATATTATTTTATGAAAAAGAACGTTTTTAAAAACCCCATCAGTCTTCATCAGGGCACCAACCTTGTTTGTCCCCTTTTTGTTGCAGGGAAAGTAGCATACAGGGTTGGTAAGAGTGGTGACCTAAAAGAGGCTAAAATCTCACTTTAATGGCTTATTATACTATGAGATGTTCCGTTTACAATATGTTATGCTACTAACACAGATCTTGATCACTTGATGAATGTAGAAACAGGTGTATTATAATTTCATCAAAAAGTGCATGACTTGCACAGCGATGTACATTTTTCTTCTTTGCCATAGCTATATAATTGGAGCTGCTGTTGTGTGGCACATGTTTATCACACAAACTTGATAGTGACATTCAGCCGTATTTAATTTATTGCTCTTAGCTCTCATATTCCTAAATTCCTCGCTTGGCAGACTCACCTCGCCATATAAATTTCCTTTATTTATTTGTTTATTTTGGTTTGAAATAATTGGTTCGCATTGCCAAACCTCCTCTCCTCACTTAGACCAGGCATCCATGTGACAGTCTATTCTCCCATAGGCTTGCACATGGCCATGATAAATTAGCTAAATGCTGTGCAAATATTAATCACATTGTCACCACAGCTGAGCAGGGAAGCAGTTTAGTACTGCAGCCGCCACACAGCCTCATTTATCAAACCCTGGAGCTCTCCTTCTATGCTAACCCTCCTGCTTGCTGTCTCCAAAACACAAGCTGTTCCCACCCAGTTTTCTGTTGCCAGAACTGCCTTCAACCGTTTCTTGAGTGGCACAATTTGTTTAGGTGTAATGCTGCTGTCTCAAAAACTCATCCGAATCTACATACACTGTGATTCTGTAGCTTGAAACCAGTGTGCACTGGAGGAACATCTACAAAGTGAGATTTTATCATTTATACATTTGTAGTGAAAGATTTTCATCGAAGACTGCACAAGGTTTTGCCAATATTGCAGATAAAATGCATTACAGAGTAAGTGGAGGGAGAGTAAAAGCAAGATAGAAATAGTGTTTGGGTTGTTTGAACATTAGCAGACAGCTCTGACAAACATTCAGTGAATTCTGCAGGTCAAACACTTTTGTCTCACTGAACTTGCATTTGACTTTTCTAAATGAAAACTAGGAAAAAGATTGAGATTTTTGACACAGAAGCTATCAAAAGATGCCTATTAAGTATTCCTAGCCTGTTCTTAGTGCCAGTGGGTCATACAACTATGCAGTAGTTCTTTTTGTTATGTATGTCCCCAGCTCACCTCACTGTGCATGTGAAAGGTAATGCCAACTTGTAAAATATGCTCAAAGATATTCACAAAGTCACCACTCACAAATGATGAATGCGGGAGTGTGACTGTGGCAAGAATGATTATCACCCAGCACTGCCGGTTGAAGATGTGCAAATGGAGTGTTTACGCTTGACTGTAGAACAGACATTTAAATGTAGACCTTGGCAAATTACACTGCACCTCAATCCTCAGCTTCAATAAGTGTCTTTTTGAGTTGGATGTATGGAGAGTGAGCTATAGAAACATCCTGCAAAAATAGTCTTGCCTCCTTAAGTGGGAACATCATGGGGGGCAGCCCAGCATGGTGCCATCGCTCACTTGAGCGATGTTTAAACTTCCAGATAACAATCATTAAATAAATGTAAAGGGCACTGTTGTCTGATGTTTCTTTGAGCTGTTTAGAAGAAAATAAGCCCTGTTTTCAGCTTTGCGACAATGCAATCTGCCGCTATGTTTCTTTTTAAATAGTTTATTTAGGCTATCTAAGAGAGTAGAAAAGTGGAGTAAAAGTATAAATGTAACAACTCAAGTACAAATTTGAGTTACTTTACCTTTACTGCCCACCACCAAAAGAAGAGAAATGCAACTCTCATTGATCTTATATAGATATTATGTCTTATTGGTACAGTCAGGCTACATTCAGCAGTGTGCGAACCCTTCAGCCCTGAAATAACTGTGGCTAACATCAAGCTATCTGTTGATGGTCAGTAAATACCTCTTAACTTTAGACAATGTCTTGTTTTCTTTTTCTACATATGTTAAATACGTATATGTGGAGGCTCCACACTCCATTCATTTAGGTGTACTGTAAGCTACCTAATACACTGCCAACACATTATCCAAAACAATATTACTGGACTTTAAATTGACCCAATACAGCCTTACTGCATTTTAAACGGTTAAGACTCCCCTCTCTTTTTCTCCCTCTCTCTTTGTCTCTCGGTATATGCCTTTTTGTATTTATTTTGGCAAAATTTTGGACACAATGTTTTGGCACTGTGTGCAACATGCCTTTGGCTGTTTACTTAGCTGGCAAATTATTTTGGACTCACTACCCACAATGTGTAGTGGATTAAAAACCCTGTTTTCGTTTTAGGTTTTGACCCCTCTGACCTTGGGGGTCATTGTAATCACTGGCGACACTTTTTACCTGCCATTGCACAGTATTTGAGCATTGGCTTTGGACAGCAGGAGATTTAAAGGTTTCACAATGAGATTAAATAAATACAAAACACACACTGTTCAGGCTGTAGTTGTTTGACATTGTACTAAGGCACATTTGGTGTTCACAAGACATTATAGACCAAAAATTCAACCTATAGCTTCTTTCTCCCTGAGCTGCCACTGGATTTCTCCCAATTTTACTTCATTGTGGGAAATTACTGTTCTAGAACAGGGACTTATTCAGTGGGACCTTGGGGAACACTTTACCCATTAGTGGGCAGTGCAGTGACCTTCAGACAGTCCATCCATAACCCTTTTGTTTCTTGGACTCTTTTCTCAGGAATGGTTGGACTAGATGCCAAAATGAATCAAGCTTGCCAGTTCAAGTTCATGCTCTGAATGGATGAAAAGAACTAATAAAAATACATGCATGATACAGCAAGCCACTTTGAGGGGACATAAGAGCCATGTGTAAATGTTAATCAAATATAAACAGTGAGTCAGTGAATTTCTATTGTATCTGATGTGAAATATAGCTTATTTAGTATTTTGTTTGAAATTTTTGGTTGCTTTTTTGCCTTTTATTTCAACAGGACAGGTCAAGAAAGACAGGAAAGGGGAAGACAGAGAAGGGATAACACGCAGCAAAGGGCCTAGCTGCTTCAGCAAGGAGTCCTTGGTGCATGGGATGCCAGCTCTACCAGGTGAATGGTAATTTGCATAGACAAGGTAAAAAGCTTGCAGAGTTGGTCAACACATAACAAATTTCATTTAAAAATAGCATTACACTAGCCATGCAATGTATATATTTTAGAATATATAGAATACTATGTAGTTTCCTTTCACCAGCTTGTCTTTGCATTTGATACAACCTTTCATCCCTGTTTCACTTCATTTAACATGTTATGCTTGATAAATGACACACAGGGTAATGAGGGTAGCATGTGTAACTTCAACCAATAGCCTTCAAATACAAATTCTGTGTTTAAATTCCACTCCTTCACTTTAATGTTTCAGAATACATCCTGGATCTCAATATTAATCATGTTTTGTGGTAATCCAATTGCAGACATGGAATTGATTGTGCTGTAGAAAAAAAAGGCTGCCCTATTGATACTATTAAATCTGGATAAAAAGACTTGGACAGTAGGTAGTCTAAAATCAAGTTTTTTTTTTTCAAAGAATATGAAATAGATGTTTTAACTTTGATGGACATTAAAACATCAATATATATAAAAAAGTAATCTTTTCTACCCAGTAAACAGTTGACAAACCAGTGAAAGCTATAATTATGTATTGATTTCACCTCTTTAATCTACTTAACCCTCCTGTGGAGATCCAGATGTAAAGATACTGTCAGAAATTCAGACCTGGTATGTGTTGCTTAGCAGCACACTACGTGTGCATTCTATGACTGAATTCATCATCTGAAATGATTGGAACTTTTATATAATGAAAAGTGGCACTGGTACTGAAAAGACTTACTATTAGACCTCCTTTAATTTTCTAATAATTATTAACATACTGATTTTCTCTTTTTTTCTGTGTAAATAAGAAAGAATTATTTTTTTTATCTCACAGTAATACATATCTTTATGTACAATGAAGTACATTAGCTTCTTAAAGTGTTTACTAAACTGAGATATTTTTAATGAGGGTATGTTTCTGTCTATTTAAAAAGCTTGTTAAGGAAGTTCCATGATGTTTTGTGCACTGTGTGTTGATTCCTCCCCCCGTGTGCTAAACCAATTTGAATATCTTTCCTTGAATAATATAACAATAGTGGGAAACAGTCTACCAAAATATAACCCCTCTGCCCTTTTGCATTAGATAACCCCTTGAATCTGTTTTTGTGCAGTTATGCATAATTCAAGTAACTTTTAAAGTATAGATATCAACAGCTACTGAATTTGCTGTTTTTCCTTTACATCAACAGTTCATGGTCAAAAATAAAACGGGTAAAAAGGGTAAGAGTAGAAATTAAATACTTCTCCAAAGCATACTGACATCTCTAAAGCTCTCTTTAAAGTTCCAGTGTGCAGGATTTAGTGGTATCTAGCAGTGAAGTTGCAGATTACAACCCCCTCACTTCACCTCCCATTCCAAGCCTATAGGAGACACTATGGCGGCTGCAAAACTTGCAATATACTCAAAGGTCCCCGCTCCAACTGGAAAACTAACGATGGCCGTGCCTTTGCTGTTTTAGCCCCAACACTGTCGAATCATCTTCCCCAATCACTCAAATATGAGAGTTTTAAGCGGCTCTTGAAAGCCCACCTCTATAGGCAAGCCTTTTTGTAGATCTCCTTTCCTGTGTTTCCTTATTTTGTTGCCTCTCTTTTTACACACACGCACACACACACACACACACACACACACACACACACACACACACACTGGACCTCAAAATATGTTGGCAATGTATTAAAATATAAATCCACTGTCTTGTTTTAATTACATTTTTACATTTTATTGGACAGGTAACTGTGTTCAATATATTCAATTAGCACTCGGATACCATGATGGTTAGACCAGTTTATTAATCACAATATAATATAATATAAACTAATAATGTAGACTGAGATTGCCAGGGGCAGCATACAGTCTCAGGGAAGAGGACTCTGTGACAGTGTTAGGACTTTACAGGTTCATGGGCACGTGTTAGGCTGCTACACACAGAACACACCATAATGCAAATGTAAACCTTTGTGACTAGCAAACATAAGTACCTGTGTGTAGCAAGCTAAAATAAAATACCGAAGACATTAGGTCAAAATAAATAAATCCTAAATCTTGAAAAGCAAGGCAATGTTATATAATTCTGCTTTTAAGGTGTAAGGTCAACACTGGTAATATAAAAAAAGGAGAACAAAAAAAAAATAAATGCGATTTACCCCAAACTGTGTCTAACGACGATTACAGGTATTACATCAATTTAGCCTGAAGATAAATTACTTAATCTCCATACATTTGCTTTGTCAGTATGTTTTGTTTTTGCACCACTCACAGAGAAGGGAACTGCTTACTCTTATATTCCAACTAACGTGCTGATTAATCGCTGCTCTCATCGCAGCATGGTAAATCTCGATAGGTTTCAATTCACAGCAGGTAGGAACATACACAAAGACGCACACAATAAACAAACATGACAGGTTGCAGCGTCCCGCATCTTCATGTCTTTAATGTCTGTGTGGCAAGATTCATTAATTGGTTTGGAGATGGAGTGATAGTTGGCTTAGATTAGGCTCTCTCTCACCACTTCACCTCTCCCTTGTGTTTCACCCTCGCTCTACCCTCCTCTGTTACTGAACTTTCCACAAGCCAATTGAGTCAGGCCCTGTTAATTAGATTGTTTCTCACTGCATTTCTAATATGTAACTAATTAGAGGAAGACAAAAAGAAGGGGAGATTGCTGAGCCTTGCACCAGAGGTGAATCTGAGGATTTATTAAAGAGACAGTCAGCGGGTTGGTCATGAGTTACTGAATTCAGATTTACAGCAGCGCTTCCTCACTGTCTTGGCTCAGCTCATCATATGGACATCATATGGACATGTTTTAACTTTCACAAAAGAACAGTATTCCACAAGGGCATTACCATTTAGAAAGAGTGTTAAAGAATTAGTATACCACACCAAATAGCCAAAATCTATGGAAAGAAAGAGGACTAATCTAAGCCTTAATTCACTCACAAACCTTAAATATTGTATGCAGGTGTTTCTGTAGTTTCCTTTGCAGCAGCAAAATGGGCAGAATGAGGCAAATGTTAGGTCACTATATGATTTAAAGACAACAAGAATTAAATAAAATTTTACAGAAAACTGACAGATTAGAGAATAATGAATAAGCATTATGTCCCATAAAGGTGTGTATTTGCAAGGCACATGCAACAAGTGTCAAACATGGACATGAGAACATATAAAAAAATAACTAGCACTGATTGACAGATTGTGAACATTGTAACGTTTTTGTTTTGGGTATATGTCCTTTTTTTGTTTTTGCCATTATTTAAAAATGTGAAATGGTACCATGAATGGCCCTTTTTGATGAGGTTAGGTCAAGGAGGCCTATGGCCTAAATGGCAAATAGAAGTTCAAAACTGTTAATGTTCATAAACACTTAAGCAGGTAAAAAGATCCAACACATTATATGATATTACGGATGTAATCAGGTATAATGGGGCGCTTACTGTGGACTGGGAACGCAAATAAATTAACATGCAAAGAACATGACAGAAGGGTTAAATGCGTTTTCAGCATTAGACATTATTTTTTCTAATTTCAAGTAATGCTATACAATTTGTAAAATGAAATATTTATTTATTGACATACATAAATAATCTTGATAAATAATATAAAATATGCAATCAAAATATTAAATCAAGTATATTAAAAAATAAATGGTAAATAATGTTGATATGTAGCAACAATTAAGTTTTAAACCTATTTGCATAACTCCCTTTAGCCTTTTAAAGCCACAACGATAAAATATATAAAATAAATAAATATAAATAAGTAAAAAATATGCCCAAACAATAATGAAAGCCAGGACTAATGCACATTTAGGATGTTGAACTGGAAAGAGTCACTGTAGAGGCACTCGACTCACAGTATTTAGGCAGAATCGTTTAAAATGTTATGTGTCATCCCAGCGTTAAAACATGAAGTCGGCATGAAGAGATCCCTAACCGACCAATTAGTATCTAGCTCTATACTCATCAAGGCCAATTAATTATGGAGGCTGGAACGAAAACAACGATACACAGCGGGCCTGCCGGAATAGCATGTAATGCAACCCCGATGCAATGCCATAATAAAAGCTAGTGGTGATGGGGTGAAGGCGGGGACAGTCAAGGTGAAGGCTCGTTAAGCTTGGGGTTTCGCCTCGATTGACAACCCGCTGATTCAGAGGCTGCCCCAAGATAATCAAAACCATCAGAACTCTATAAGGCTATAAGGGCTTCAGAAACTGGAAGAAATAAAATCAATACAACCTCACCATGAGCACACATGCAAATGATTTTCACAACTACTGCTGTACCTGTGTCAAAACTACTATAAACTCACTCATCCTTAACCACCAGGCTCCCTATGGAGGCAAAATATAAAGCAGTAAGACATACCTTCAGTTTAATATTCCACACTAAAAGTCTGTTATGGGCCAGAAGTGCTAATTAGATTG
Source organism: Dicentrarchus labrax (assembly GCF_905237075.1). Lineage (NCBI taxonomy): Eukaryota > Metazoa > Chordata > Actinopteri > Moronidae > Dicentrarchus > Dicentrarchus labrax. The sequence goes on along the minus strand of NW_026136720.1, from coordinate 20,207,128 downwards.
ATTTAAGATATTCAAGTCATGGATCATTACTAATCATCCATTTTTGCTCTTACATGGCCAAATTCCAGGCTGCCTCAGATCAAAGCATTATGTTTACAGAGGTATCAAGTGTTGTTTCCACTGAACATAATTTAGATGACATAAAAGCTCTTACTCGTGCACATTAGAGCATTATCTTTTGGAAATTATAGTATATTGTAACATATGGCCAGCATGTTTTGATGATCTGACATTCTCCTTTTCAAGTTCTCCCTCATCTGTCCCTCATAATGCTGCTTTACTAAAATAAGTGAGGAAATGTATTTTTTGTGGCAGAAAGGACAGATGTTGCCCAGTTTGAGACTGACAGTTTGCAGTATCCAGAGGCTGCACAATTTAGTTGGTGCTGAGTCAGATGGCTATGAGCGGTGTTTTCTCAGGGTTAGAGACTTATTAAAGACGCCTCAGCCTTGCTTTATTGTCTAGGCTATGGAAATGGAAACACATTGTTGACAAGAATGTTGTGTAGTTGTGTGAGGGAAAGATAGACAGAGAGTTTGTATTTCCAGATATGGGGACCATGAACATCCAACTATTTCTGTTTCTTTAACACCTTCATTTTCATCAAATGTCAATAGAAATTACAATTACAATTACAATACAACTCTGTAGAAATAAAAAGTTCAAAGAAGTTCAAAATAAAATAGATGCATAGTTTATCAATTCTCCATCAGGAGAGCTATGTGAGTGTGCCAACAAGCAGGATGGAATAGAAAGCAATAATCACTGGAAGGGTATTACTGTAATTATTGGTATGACATTGATGTAATAAGTACAAATTATAAACAAATGTACAATTACCCACTCAGCAAATGATACAAACCATGCTGAGCTGTGCAATTCTAAACATTGAGTGCTATTTCTGCACAGTAGCATACAATAATAACATATAATTAATCTGTGCAAATAATCCCCAAGTGGATGATAAGATCAGATGGAAAAAATGACAACAACATAAGATGAAATGTAAACAAGTTGGGTGTTAAAATTACCACAGCAGTTTGAAGGGTGAACTTAGTTATAGTTATTGTGAGTTTGATTAATAAGAAACACATTGCTTATTGGACATGACCACTGACAATATACAGGTACCAGGTACATTCATCATGTGAGATCAAGACAGTAATGAACTAATTTTCATGTTGTTTATAAGTTCTAAGTTTACCCGTAAAAACTACGGTTACACGTTGTTACACATAGGGTATACAAAATAGGGTAAAAGTAAAAAAAAAAATGTTTTATAACCACTGAGAATCGTGCATTCAAATCAAAATTGGTTTATAGCAAGGGAGATATTTTTGTGACAGACAGTCTGTAGTTGACAGCAATGACTATCTCAATGTCTCTCACTACCCACTGCAAAGCCACCATCCACACTTTGGAAAAGATGCACTAGAGTACACATAGTAATGTGTATTTCTCCAATTGTGCATTCAATATCTATTGAAAATACACCTTCACTTCCACCGTAAGTGGGTCTCTGTGAAATGCATTATGCATCAAATATCTACAGCCTGAGCACAGGGTCTACAGTATACACAGCGATGTAAACTGTGTTAATCTTAAGGCTTATTTACTGACAGACTCTATCCTTGGCCTGGGCTTTGAACTCTTTTTTTATGTGTCTCACAAAACCAGGACACTCCCTGTGGATACAGACTTCAAATGGGAAATATTGCAGAAGCCTGAATGTTGCAGTAAATTTGACACCCTGCCAGATACAGAAATCTTTCCTAACATGCTGACCTTTAAGCCTGATTCAAACAAGTGTGTGTTTCTTACTTTAAATATCACAAAAACTAGTTGTGCTAACTTTTATATTTTCGAATATAATATAAAACTATGTATAGATTATAGCAGATTTATTTTGTTAGTCATTTGTTTGGCCTGCTGTTCGCTTCAGTAAGGATCATTTGGTTCTGATTAATAGCATCCAGACACTCAATACTTCTGAGACTCAAAGCACAACACACTCAGCTGAAGGCATTCTTCTGTCCAATTAGACTAAAAAATATGGTTTGGCATTTTCTTGGCTTTAGATGACGGACTCTCAGATACTCATGTTTGATTTATTGCAGTCAATAAAATACTCTATTGTGGCTTACAGGGACAACAGGGCTATGAACTTGGACATGGAATATATACCTTAACATGACAACCTTTGCGGTTCAGTGAAGCAGGACTGGATGTCTCTAGATGTAAAATTCTAACTGAGCACCTCAGTTGCTCTGGAGATATAGTTTAATAGGCTACAATCTAAATTCTGGGTCACTTCTTTTCTTCTTTGTCTCCAGGCCAAGGTTGATCCAAAACACAGACCACCAGAGGCACCATTCATTGAAGCACCAGGTAGGACTGTTTAATATAATCAATCTCTGTTCTGTGTCCCACTTCAAAATAAATTCACTGAATTTCAAAGTAAACACACATAGTGTGTCTTTGTCTAGTTTATGTACATTAAAAGAGTTTGCTGTACTTCTCTGGCCTTTCAAAATGATAAGGCTGCCCAAGAATATTGTGACCCATTTTAGAGTCATAGAAACAGTTTGACCTGACTTACTTTGCTATGAATTCTCAGATCTGTGCTGCGCAAATACGCATCATCACCTGCTTTTGTTAATTCAAATAGAAGGACAGTGCTTGTGTTTCTTCATAGAGTGAGCCATGGAATGATGATGGAATATGATTGAGAGGCTCATAAGATTTTGCAGGTGAAGAATAAGAGGGAGAGTTAAGAGAAAACATCTTAAAAAATCCTCAACTTTCAATACAACCAGAGCTTTGACAACCATGTCAAAGCCCTTCATCAGCGCTATTTGCTAGCTTGTAAGAATGTCTGCAAGGGTTAACATCCTGAAATATTTTAAAACCATGGTATCATGGGAAGCATAGGAATCCTCCTTGATTCTGTGAGCTGGAAATTAGCAAATGCAAAATTACACCAAAACTTTGTTGACACAAAGCCGGTCACACAATGATCTGACTTTAGGTGGGTTTGAGTTAACCCTGTGGCTTGCAAGTTTTGATCCAAAACGGAACCCAACATGTTTAATTTTAAAAAGGAAGAAAGAAAAAGGGAACAGACGTGAAAGGGATCTGAGGACAGTCAGTACTAATTTAAATATGCCTAAGGATAATTATACCCAATTCAAAGCGTAGTCAACCCGAACAGACCCAAAAAGAGAGAGAATACCAACACTGACTGCAGCAAGATGAGCCACCAATTTAGAAAGCAGCCTCAAAAAGTGTCATTTTTTCTCTTCACAGCTTCACACTTATGCACAGAACAGTGGTTGGGGTTTCGATAAATTGACTGAGACCTGCTGCTATCCAATGAGATCCTAGCTTGCAAGACTCACAGAATCTAAATTGTCAATAAAGAAAACGGACTTCATTGACAATTAAATCATTTAAAAAAAGACTTACCTAAAATATGTCTGCAACAGCCACTCACTATAACTCCAACCAACCACATTTGAGTAGTCAACAAAAATCTTGCTTACTGTTGACTTGTAAACCATACTACTTTTTTCTATGATATCCATACTGAGATTATTTAATTTCATTGATGATTTTAATAAAGGAATATGGTCTAGACCTGCTCTATTTTAAAAGTATCCTGTGATAACTTCTGTTATGAATTGGCGCTATACAAATAAAATTGAGACCTTTAATGAAAACTACTAGAAGATCTTCAGTTTGGTTTCAGGTATTACATTTCTCATTTGTTAGACATAACCAGCAACATTGTAGTGCATTTCACAGGCACATGTGTGTACGTCAATATGTGTGCATCATCATCTAATTATTCCCTGGCCAAACTGAAATTGTATGAATTAAGCTTAATGATTTGCCAAAGGGACAGATTTTATACACATGAAGGTCTCTCAAATACATGCCGATAAAAGAGACCAGCATACACCATCCATCATGACATGTGTTGCAGCAATTTATTAAATCTAACAGGAATTATTATGATCAAATAGAGTGAGTTAAGCAGTTGGATTAATTCGCAAGAAAAACTATACTATACAGTATTACTATAAAGTAAGTGCAATCTTCCATTTTAAGAACCTGTCTGGATATTTTTAAGTTGGAGGTAGTGTGCTTGTGTATCTCGAACCAAGGACCTTTCAGTCTTGAGATGTTGACAGCATGTGGGGCACGGCTTATGACTCAGGCCGCAGAGTATCCAGCGACCCCGAGTGCTCCTCTGCTGTCAGGTCTGGAGCTCTGCCTCCAGGCTGTCTGGAGAGTCTTAATGTACTCTGAAGTGTGCTCACTAGCTCCAAGCATGGTGCACAGGTCACTAATTCATGCTCTTTGCCACTTTTTTGTTAACCTTGCTATCCTATCCATTTGCTGGGATTCACCCAGGGGCCAGATGTACATTAACTTGCACTCATACCTGCTTTCTTTTAGTAAGGAACACTGCATGTTCTTTTCCTATTGTCTGTACTTTTCATAAATAAAATAAATTAGAAGTCCTCAAAACAGACTTAAATTTTTAAGGAGCATAAAGTAATTGGCTACTTCTGTCAGCAAGAAGAAGCATCCGCAATTAAGTTCAACCTGCATCATCTCTGTGTTTGCCTTACAGCAACCTGTAATTAACACAAAAAGTAAAGAAAGATTTTCACAACAGAAGAAAAAGATAGTTAATGAGACTGGATACCCATCCGAATTGTAAAGAGGTAATACAATTTATCACAATGCAAAACACTGCAATAATGATAACACCTTGGCTAGAGAACAATGCTTCCCTTATTAATTTAATGTCTTGTGACAGCATTTGCTGGATCTGGGCAAATGAAAATGTGAGTAAAATTTGTCACCACATTAGTGAAAGTTTTTCCTACCAAATCAGAAGGAAACAGCCTGAACTGAGTGGAAAGTCAGCAACTTACTGACCTGAGACATTGGTGTTGATAAAATTACACTTGGGTCATTTGTGGTTTTAGAATACTGACTGATTTTATACAAGCACTTACATTACAGGCTGTGCAAGTTCAAGTGCGGACATCCCTATAAAAGGCTAAGGCCATGTTGAAAGCTATTTTTATAGTCAAAAGAATGCTGAGCAAAGAGGGGATTATTTTGGATGCTCTCTGGCACCCGTATATATGCACTAGTCTCCTACTAAGTGCGAATGTCCGCAGGCAATCTCTCCATCTGGCAGTACACTGCAAGCCAGACTGTCTCAGTCACTGCCCCGTCCCTCTCTCTCTCCATGCTGCAACCCAAAGGCATGCACAGGACAACAACTTGCCTCTTATCCAACCCAGTCTGAGCACCGTCCTCTGTCCTTTGGATCCTCTGGGCTCTTTGATAGCCTCACAGGCGACATATGTGAGTCTGATTAGCATATGGCTGTGGGGTTACTGCATTCCAGAGCCCACAGCAGGACATGGTAGGGAAGGCTGCAGGGAGGAGTGTAATTGATTCAGAGCAGTCTTTCCATAAAGCATGGCGGTGAAAGAGGACCCTAAAATATCTTTAATGAATCCGAATTGATGTTTTGCTGCTTGCAGTATTATAACAAGCAGACTACAATGCAGTGTTTCTATGTTTTGTGAAAATTGCATTTTATACTGTATTTATTTCTATATGGTTGACCCCATTTATTTGTTTTTATGAGCTATTTTCAAGCGAATCAAATGTCTTGCAGGTAGTTAAGTCTGCATGTCATCCTTATTTACATTTCAGTCTCTCATGGCATGTATGTCAGATCTTAGCCAAGTGTGGAAGTTAGGTGAGACACAAAACATCATTGTCAAATGTGTAAATTAATTGCAAGGGCGTAGCTGTGATTTTTGGCAATGCAAAAAGGTTTTACTTCCTTCATCGAAATCTAATAAAAATGTCAACTGTGAAGATTGGGGTAGAGCATGACTGCAGTCATGGGGGCAGGGACAGTATGATTATTCATTTACTTTTCATCTTTAGTTTGTGGAGTCTGCTAGACATGCAGGTAGAAAAATAAGATGGAAACCTTTAACATGTAAAGCAGTATTTGTATACTGGTACACTGCCGGTCAAATGTTTTGTAACACCTCAATTTTTAATGTTTTTATTGAAATTTACACTGTTTAATGTTTCAGTATGCAGTGTTTTCGAGATATAGAAAACTTAATCATGGAATCTGTTTGCTTAACAAAACGTTTTTTTCTTCAGAGCCTTCTTTGTACCGTTCTTCCCAACACTCTTACTCATTATCATGCTGTAGGATGAACCCCTGACCAACTAGGTATAGACCAGAGGGTATTGCATGGTGCTGCAAAATGGTGCCACTCACAACTCTGGATCCAGCAAAAGAGCCCCAGACCATCACGCTTCCTCCTCCATGTTTGACAGTTGGTGTCACACACTGAGGAACCATTCTTTTTGCATACTCTGCAGCCTACAAAGCCCCTGCCTGATGAACTGAAGATTTCAAATTTTGAGTCTTCAGTAGTCAACTGGCAGTGCTTCATAATCCAGGCAAGCCTGTTTTTTCTTTTTCCATTTTAGCAATGGCTTATTACTGCCACTCAACCTGTCAAACCAGCAGCTCATAGTCTTCTCTTCACAATTGAAATCGAGACTTCCTTACTTCGACCAGTGTTAAGCTGTGCATCAATCAGCCATCAGCAGAAGGTGGAATACCTGTATTGTTTGCTTACTTTACTTCCATAGCTTGTTCCTTGAAAAGGGCCATTTTATAACTGAAATTTTACAATTGTATTTTACAATTCTAGTAAAGTTAACATGGCAAAAAATGTTATTCTCTGTTACAGCTATTGCAAGGTTAAGTTTAAATACATTTCAATGTCATAGTAGTATATCAGAAATGTATACTTGCACTTGACTTGCATTGACCAATGCAACACTTTGCCAGATGGAGTCACACTGAAAGTTGAGCCAGGTTCTGTTCAGTTTTTTTTTCAGATTCGTATCTATCTATTTACCTATAGCCTTAGTCTTACACAGTAGATTGTCTGTTGGACATTCAACAGCTGGCAATCGTTTTCATTTTGACTATTTATGTTGATGTTCTACCAAAGCAAACTATAGAGTCCTCACACTTACAGGATGAAATACCTTAACAGATGCACAGTAGCATTCCACATGGTTTATGGAAAAAAAAGAGGACTTGAACAAAACTGGAGTAGCTCTTAAATGAGTACTCAAGACATAATCCTCTTTTTAATTTTTCTTGGCTGATAAAAAAAAAAATCGGTGATGGGCATCAAATCTAATATTTAACTTCTAAAGGCCACAGATTGCATCTCCAGACAGGTTTTGCCAGCACTTATCTTTGTCAAATGCCACCTTAGATTCTTTTTAGCAGCCTTCTCTCTCATGGTCTTAACTTCTTAATCTTGGCATAAAAAAACTCAAAATCATTTTGTCAGATGATGTCCCAATACTTACTGAGTGCTTGTGAAAGGTCACACCAAGAGCAGCAATGCCTCTTTCATACCATATTCTGTCACATACTCTCTACATTCAGTAACAGTATTTGGGTCTATTTGTGCACTAACAATTGAAGGAACTTACATAAGGTTTTTAATTCTCTATTCAGTAGAAATACATACAGTATTCAGCCAGTGTTGTGTACTGTGCTATATTTAGTAAGAAATTTAGTGCAGCGATGTAGATAAAATAAATAGTGATTAAGATACATACATACAATATACTATACTCATCAAATCTTCAGCTGTATCAAAATGTGACAGTACGTTGATATTGATAATAGCAATCTTGCTTATTTAGAAAATAGTCATTGGATTGATTGTGTGGATAATGTTATATGCTCATTGTCCACTGACAGAATTGCACCAAAGTGTCGCTTATTCAATATGTTCCATGAGGTCTTTCATTGCAAAGCTGACATCGTCAAAGCAATGTGTCTTTATCTCTTGGGAGGCTTACAGGGCCAGGGTGTGATTGTCTCTTTGAATTAATGGCCCTCTGTTCGAGTGAAAACTAGACCAGGAGCATAATTAAAATCCACTCTGTATTCCACAGTAGCTCTCTTGCCTTACCAGGTGAGCAATGCTTTGCCGCCCATTGCCCTGGGTGTCTTTGCACTGCTTGGGTGGGTTTCAGTTCAGATCAAATAGAATCAAATTTATAAAACAGAATAAATTAGTATAATGAGATAAAAGGTCAGTAACAGGGTAGATTAAAAGAGATTTTAATTTATTTAAATATCAATCTACTACTGTTGAAAGTTAAAGTCCTCACAATGTAACAGCCAACTATCTTTTTGGTTGCTTCTGCACTTTTAATGATCTGCTGTTTATTTAAAGATTTGGAGTTTTGGTTTGAAGTGCTTTGGCTGTTTGTCCACCAACAGTGTTTTAGGCAATATATGTTGTGTACTCTTTCCCCTGTCCCTGAAGCCCACGTATGCAATACCAGTTTAATTATTCATTAAGACTTCAGTCAATCATTCAAGTTGTTGTCAGACATCTCATAAAAAGCTCAACAAGTGACATTCAGCAGAGCACAGCAAAGAAAGTAATCAATATTTTAATACTGTTAAAGGACATAGCAGCAATGTTTGCCTATCATTCTGTAGACAGTGGCAGCAATGCGGGTGCCTTATTTCTAGTCTGTGTGTCTACTTTTTTATTTTCTGCATCTGATTTTCTTTCAAACTTGCAAATGTAGTATCCAAACTTCCTCCTCATACTTCACGGTCTCACAGCTACCTGTAGGCGGGCACATTGCCCCCTGCATTTTTTATTGTCACTGCATTAGTATTTTTGGTCTGAGCACAGCCTTACAGTCAGTCGTGTTTCAACAAGACATACCACATGTGGACACCCTGACATTGAGGAAAAGTCCCTAGGAGCTCAGCTCCTCAAAGACAAATAAGCCCTGGTTTTGGGAGAGGTGAACATGCAATGCCCCCACTCACTGTTCGAACCCCTGCGCCTCAAAGGCCAGGTGTTGGAACAGGGCACAGCCTTTAATTACCTAGGAATTGAAATAAGCTGCCCTCTGTCTTTCTCCCAAAATGCTGACACAGTGTGCAAGCTCCAGTACGGCTTGTTAGTTGAGAGATTTAAAGCTCCAATTCATGATTGGTGTACAGAGCCCCTTTTTGCCCCAGCTGTCAGAGTCCATATGGTTCAAATTTCAATTGCAGCACATGCACAGTCCACATGGTCCAAGCTGAGTTGCAGGCTAGTGTTAGGAAAGACGTTTTAATAGTTTCAAGTCTCAAAGTCTTCTATTGATTCAGTATTACATCCTGTTACAACTTTGCATCCATCAAAAGCAAAGCAAAACTCTTCCAGATCATCAACCACGCAAGTAAAACACTATAACTAGCACTAAACAGTGTTGGTTGGTGTCTGTCAGAAAAAAAAAGCCACTCTTGTTGCACAGGACTTCTCTCTCGCCTCAATCAGTTATATTTCCAGAATTTACACAGTTCTAAAGACACCCATGGCCAAGACAAACAGGATCGTGAGGGATTTTAATCCTTACTGCAGCCTGCCAGTATCAGAAACAGATATCAGATAAGATATTTGCATGTCAACATTACTGTTTGTTCTGCTGTATTTGCCATTGCAGTTGTTGTCTGATGTCTTTTATTGGCTGTATTTTATTTGTCCAAAGACAGATTTCAGTGATGTTGTATTAAGTGAGCTAACCTTTTTGTGCCAGCAATGGACTTAGTGCGAAACTTGCTTTGAGGTCCAAACGGTGTATTATTTTAGTATGCTGCCTTTTAAAATAATCCACACAAATATTTCACATAATTGGTTGTTATTTTTTGGATTATTGTTTTACATTTATAATTTACTTGTTGCACCTATGTCACACATAAGCTTTTTTCTGATGTCATGTAAATCTAAGTGTATGGTGATTGTCTTGGTTTAAACAGCTTTAGATTTGCTCCTTTTAACTCACATTTAGCTGAAATGTGGATAATGCATAATTAATTCATTGTTATCACACCCACAAATTTATCAGTTTTATTTTTACATAATTTATTTATTTATTTACATATTTTTTTGTGTCAGTACCTGTGGTCACCCTGCTTTGTTTACTTCACATGTCAGTAATTCTCCAGGTGGATCCCTTTACTCCCATGGCTTTTGCACACATTCCGCCCCTTCTGGCAGGGCGTTCGGTCATTAGAACTAGATGGCAGCGTTGCGGAAAGGCAGGCCCCCAAACTGCCACTCTCCCTAGATAACAGGCCTGCTCTTCTCTCCTCGCTCTCATCCTTTCTGTCTGTATCTCTCTCTCTCTCACAGACCGTCCCCTCCACCCTGTCTCGGACTCTCTTCATGTCTCTCTGTCTTTTTTACTTCCTCTCTTGCCCCTTGTCATCACCTGTATGTTTCTTTGCTGGATCCTGTCCAGTACCCACCTAGACAGCCCAGTGGACCAAAGGCTCTTTCTCCCTTTCCACTAATGACCTTGCTTGGTGTGCCTGCTCAGTGGTGGTGTACTGTTAATACCAAAGGAGAGGGTCCAACAGGAATAAACTATTAATTTCCTTCTTTTGCTGGCAGGTCAACAAACGATGTCCCCATGGGGAACCCTGTAGATAATGGTGTAGAATTGACATTATTTGTTATGTGTAGGTCAGATGTTTGATACAAGGAGCAAGGTACTTAGAGGTCCAGTGTGCAGGATTTAGTGTCATATTCTAAGGTAACTTAAACAATGATTCTTATTTTAAGGAGATTATACACTAATGAAAACATACCCATGAATATTATATTGAATATCTGCAAACAGATCCTCTTAAATTTTACACATGCATTTTAATGCAGCTTTAAACAAAAATGCATTTCTTGAGGAGTGTAAGTAGAGAGACATCAGAGATGGACATTTATGGCCTATTATTAAGTAAAGAGAGACATTAGACGTTGGGAACTTGCTATACAGTGGTAAGTGGCATGTGACTACACCTGACTGGAGATTTAATGTGCTACTGTTTACGTATGAATGATTTATCCAGTTGTGACTGAACACAAAGGACCACTTTATTGATTTTACATTTTGTAAGAACAGGAACATGTCCATGTCAGAGGCATCCAGCCATCCATCCATTTGCTAAACCGCTTATCGTGTTTCGGGTCACAAGGGGCTCCAGCCTATCCCAGTACACATTGGGTAAGAGGTAGACTCTGGATAGGTCACATGTCTAGGCTAACAAATATAGACAGACAACCACATTTACACACACACACACACACACACACACACACACACACACACACACACACAGGTTAAAAAAAAAAATAATTTTAGTAGCTGTTCTGAGAGTTTTGACTGTATAATACCGTCCTCATCCTCTTTATCATCCATTAGACATTAGTCATGTTGTTTTCAAGGTCAGTAATGATGTTTCCATGACATTAACATTTTTTATCTTAGAAACAAAGTCAAAGTACAACCATTTATAAATCAAGAATATCCTGAAAAACTGCAACCTCCAATTCAACCCAACTGGATTACTATAATGCACCTTTTACTGGGCTTCTGAAAAAAACCCAAAACACTGAGACCAGCTCATTCAGAACGCTGAAGCTGGGCTATTAACCAGAACCCAGAGAAGATCAGGCCAGTTTTAGCTGCTTGCACTGGGTTCCTGTAACATTTAAATTGATTTTAAGGTTCTCCTCCGTATATACGAAGTCCTTTGGTCCAAACTACATTGCTAACACCCATGTTTACTTCAAGATCACTGCAATCATCTGTTGCTGGTTTATTGGAGGTTCCCATAAACAGCCAAAGTTTGGGATGCCACCTCTGTCAATTATGCCCCAAAGCTATTGAACCTATAGATATAGAGGGGAGCCAGCTTGCTATATACTTCTAAAAGAAAGCCAAAAACTATTATCTTTACTTCATCCTTTAACTAGCTATAACCTTCCTGATCATGTCTTTTTTTGCACTTTGGTTCACTTTTATTTTTTATTTTCCATTTTATACAGTCTATGTATTCTATATTCATTTTTATCTTATTTTTGTTTTTATTATCAAGTGGGCTTTATTTTCCATTGGATGGCATTGTGGCATTTGATCTGTGTTTCCATGTTCATTCTGTGCACTTAGTGTATGTAATTTTTTTGTTATTATTATTAATATTATTATTAGTAGTAGTATTATTAGTATTATTATATTAACATCTACTTTTCATCTAGCTCACATGAGTTAAATGCAAACCATAACAACCTGTAGAATGATGCTTCTTAACTAGATTAATTATGGTTATTTCCTATTTGCATCATAAAGACCTTGCCACTGATAAATTACCCATACAGTAGAGTTGTGTAAAGCCGATAATTGTGTCCTGATGTTGTTCATGAATCATTGCTCCTTGACTAAACAGGTTCTGTGAGGTTTAGTTGAAATTTATTCCTTGGCTGAATACAAAAAAGAAAAAAATCATGTGGCAGTACCACCAACAACATCCCATCATAACTAATCCCTGCAGTAAAGGAGATTAGAAAACTGGCACTGTCTTGATGGAAAAGAGCAGAGCTTGATTTGTAGAGTTATTTTCTCTGAGAAACAACTGCAAGGTCAAGTGCTGTAAAAACATTATGTTAGGCGTTAATATAGCTAGAACATACGGGATCTATTGTACCGGTATCAAAGGTCTTCTAAATGATGACTGTACCTCTGCACTGATCCATCACCATAATGCTAATCAGGTTTGTCCCCACATCAAGAGGCAGCTCAAAGCCACATCACTCGAAAAGCCTCATTTGCAAGCTGTTTAGGCTCAATTCTCCATGAATTATGGCTTGATTCAGGAATTGTCAATTCTTTAGGCATTGAGATCCCGAGGAATGTAACACAGTTATACAAACACTGGCCGATCATTTGTCCCATTGATCAAATTTTGACTGTGTTCAGATGGGGAGACATTGGTAGTAATATTAAGCTAATATCACTGACATGCATGGGGAGCCAATGCTCCATGCCAGCATCATACAAACCATTTATCTCTATTGCACTGTGCATGCCATCCCTGTGGGTAAGCAGTCATTTATACCAGTGGTTCCCAACCTTTTTTTCCTTGAAGCCCCCCTTGCCTGTGTCCAAGACAAGTCAGGCCCCCCCAACCCCAACCCCTAACCGCATGCACACACTAAATAGGTAATAAATAGCTTAATGAATTTAAATGTGGACCAAAAATATGTTTCAATTATACAGAGTTTTGATTATCCATTATTATTGAGTGTGTTATTGGGATTTTATAAATTAAATTTTTGTAAATAATAATTTTGGTAACCTCACAACTTCAGCAGACAAAGTTGTGCGCACACCCTGTGGACCCCAGGTTGGGAACCACTGAATTATACCACAGGCGATGACAGGCAGAAAAATACCTCACATGTTTTCAAAGGCAATACCAGAGGGGCTTGTCTAAACGTCCCTGTCCTCCATCTGTCTCCATTGGCCTTTCGATATGCACACTTGAATCTCTTCATTCGAGGCTCTCTGGCACCAGCATCCTGTGGATGGCCCTATAGGCAGACAGGCAGAGAGCACTTCACTTCCTCCCACACTCATCTGCAGATTTGAGTGGTGGGATGTGGCTAGGGGGATGCGCAGTGGGACAGATCATTTAGAAGTAATGGATCACTGGAATATAATCACCCAGACTCACAGGAAAGCAATTTCACTCAGCTAAGGTGATTGTACTTCTTTGTAACTATAATACTGATACTGGTTGATTGTATGTAATTTGTAGAATAATTAGTAAAATGCTCAAATTAAATAAATGTTCATTGATTGTGTTGAAGAAGATTTAGATTTAAACTGAGTTTTCCTTTTAACTCACATTTAGCTGTGGATAATGCATAATGAATCCACTGTTATCAGACCCAAATCATGTCTACCTGACCACCTAGAAGTGTGTGGCCGTGTCTGTATCTACAGAGAACCTGTACTCCGCCTGTATTTTCTTAAATTGCTGTGTTCGGGGTGGTTTTGGCCGTTAACCTTTGGGTAGTGAGTGTGTAGCCCTTAGTCAATAACAGCATGCAGGGGCTGAGGGCGTGTAAAAATGTTGTGACCAGGTTACATCTCGGCCTCCGTCTCTCTCTGCTCTCAGTCTGTATTATGGATGTATAAATTCAGAGCTGGTCCTGACCTTTCTGGGGCCCTAAGCAAAATTCTGCTAAAAGGGCCCTCCTATCTTACACGTAAACCATATAAACTATTTGCTACATAGTTAAAACTGACATCCCAGTGGTCCTACAGTTCTCCCTCCTTTTAAACAGTTTGCTCCATCTGTCAATCTAAGAATAACCAGATCTATACAGAACAGAATAAGGTATAAATAAACTATATAATATTATAATATAATATTAATATATAATTAATTAACTAATTATATAATTTTTTTTTTTTTTTTTTTTTTTTTTTTATTTTTAAAAAAAACAAAAAAAATTTATAAAAAAGAAAAAGAAAGAGAGAGGGGAAATTTTAATTTTAAAAAAATTATTTTTTTTTTTTTTTTTTTTTATTAAAAATTTAATTTTTTTTTTTTTTTTTTTTGGGGGCCCCCCCCGGTTTGGTTTTTTTTTTTTTTGTTTTGTTTTTTTTTTTTTTTTTTTTTTTTTTTTTTTTTTTTTTTTTTTTTTTTTTAATTAAATTTTTTTTTTTTTTTTTTTTTTTTTGTGTTGGTTTTTCCTCCTTTTTATAAAATTTTTTAAAAAAAAAAAAAAATTAAAAAACACCCAGGGGTTTTTGTTTTTTGGGACCCAAGGGAGGACCGAGCTACACACAATGATACTAATGATAACATAACAAAAAGCAACTAATAATTGGTAAACATTATTCATTGTAATTCCATTGTTTGTTAAAGGTCCAGTGTGCAATATTTAGAAAGCTAAAGGCATACATGGAATATAATATGTATAGGTATGTTTTCATTATTGTTTAATCCCTTAAATGTAGAAATGTTTTTGTTACCTCACAATCAGCCATTTAATGTGCCTTGTTGAACTACCATGTTACTACAGTAGCCCAGAAGGTACAAACCAAACACTGGCTCTAGATAAGGGTGCTAATATTTTTCGTGATAGAGTTGCGATCTGCAATTCAACCACTAGATGCCACTAAATCCTATACACTAGAAACTTAACTGTGAAATAACTATTAACTAAAATTAATTAATTATCAATTTACCATTAATTAATGATGGTTATTATAAAGTTTTACCCCTCAGAGTTTAGAAAGTTTGCTTCACGGCTACAGAAGACATAACACTGTTTTTACTCACTGAGTAGTACTCCTCATGACAAGTAAACTGATCTTCGTGTGTTAAATCAGTGGAGTGCTCCTTTAAATTATCAGCTGTCATTTCATTGCAGTTTGGCTCCTTCTTGCTTCTATATACATATATATGTACATATATATATATATATAACATAAAAAAGTTAGACACAAACAAACTGGAAATCCTAAAACTAACAAACTATGACAACAGATTTAATCCAGAGCCTTGGGCATGTCTGATGTAGGCCTGCCTCCCTGTAGAAATGGGCTTTGGCTGTGTGGGAGAAAAACTGGCTCAATTGTCAGAGAGGCTAAGTGCTAAGGCAACACTGTTAGTCATCGATTGCAAGCGATAAGGTGGAGGGTCACATGCCATTTCCTGTGGGAGTGTGTGCGTTCTCCTGTGTTTGGCCGGGTGTGTGTGCAAATGGAAATATATTGGAAGGACTCACACAAAGTAAGAAAGGGCACAATCATCCTTGCTTGTACGGAGCACCATTGCAGCTGAAATGCTACATAGTTTGATTTAAACATGCTTTTGTACAGCAGATTGTTGTTTATCTTGATTTGGTTGCTATGGTTGATTTATTACCACTGGGGCCAACCACCCTCAAAATATATTCACTGTGAGGTGTTTTGGATGGAAGCATTCACCAAATGGGATATGCTGTCAATAACTATCTCCCAACAGTGAATGTTGAAAATGTGTAATTTTATTAATACCTGAACCTTGCTGTTCCAAATAAAGATTTGACACATGGGTATACATTAAATAGTTTCTTCTTGTTTTTTTCTGTAATGAAAGATTGGCACAAATACATAATAAATTACAGATACTACTCATTGCTCTATTAATTAATCAAGTATTAATTTGAGTAGTATATAATTTGTCACATTCTTTTACAGTTACAGTGAAACCATATTTCTTTGAGTGTTGCTTGTCTGTACTGGTGTGATTCTTTCTCTTTTTACCAAATAACCCAATTTAAAAGCTTTATTGTTTTCATGCCCCCCTGGCCTTTGGGCCTTGAGTAAAATACTCAAAAATATGAAAGCATACCAAGCATAATGGTAGTTTAACAATCAAGACAGGTATCTTGCACACAACTGTTCTAAAATGCACGCATCATCAGCAAAGTGCAACAAAACCACAACTGGACAAGGCTTCACCTCCTATTGCGGTTAGCAGGGAAACGAGAACATGGCGATACGACAGGTATCACTGTTCATCTCAGGGTTGACAATAGAGCTGCCTGCAAATGTGACAGTCTAGTCAGTTAACATTCAAATTCAAGTCCACCTGTCCTTGCCAGTATGGAACAAAGGTAACAAATCATGTAGAAGTTAATCAGATGGACAGCAGATAAGTGACTCAGCATACAAGGGAATGATAATCTATAGAGTGCCACACAACATCTTTTCTCAACATATGGGAAGCACTGCATAAACTATAGGCTGTTCATTTCATTCTTTACAATACCAATTAAACAACCACATTAATTTAGCAGAGCACCAGCGGTGAGATTTAAAAGCAATGGACATGCGATTTGAATGAGGTATGTGGGGCTTTGTATATATTTCTTTTCTAGTAATTAATTGTATTAATGAGAATGAAGTGTAACTATTGTGTTACTCTCTGGAGATAGTACAAAGCTTTTCTTGTATTCCCAGTTTTAATGTCCATTCCTTAATTGGCTTTCTTTTAAGCACTGCACACATGGTTGGACCCCCCAGGGCAAACAACCCTGCAGTTAGACCTGAATCACTATCTCTTTGCTTCAATGTAGCACAGTCTGTGGAGGAAATCCCACTCCTATATACTGTACAGTAAATGCATATTTATGGGCTCTAGCAATAGGTATTCTTCAACTTCAGTGTTTCAGTAACTATGGCAACAAGACATTAGCTCGTTGTTTTTTCATGAAATGTTGACCAAGGCTTAGTCTGATAAAACTGTATTTTCTAGATTATTCCAACATCATATCAAATCTGACTATAAGTGCTTCAAGGTGTGGATCAATTTGAGGATTTGATAAACTGCTGCATTGCCTTGCACAGTATTTCCTTTTCTACTAGATATTGTATTGCACACTAACATAACCAGTATCATGAGATGCACCCAATAAGTCCTCTGCAGACTTATATCATTCATTTACAGAGTAGTTTTACATATATACAGTATCAGTGTCAATTAAGCCTGAGATAAGGCACAGTTGCCATACATCATTCAAGAAAGCACACTGATTGCTAAGAAATGGCTCTCGCCCACTACAGCAATACAATCCCTGGCAGCATTGGTTCTGGCTAGGCTATACTGAATGCAATTGACATGGGTGGGGTTAAGCACTACAGAGACTCCTCCTTCTTTGTGCCCCTGTCTCCAGACCAAAGTAAGCAGGAACAAGGACTGTAGTCCATGGATAATTTGCAATATACAAAGTGCTTTCAGTGTCTAAGGTGACATTTTATAATCAAAGAAAGTTTCTAGTCACATAATTGTACTTTCAAAGGTAGAAAGGTATATTTTTTATAATATTAGATTACAAAAAAGGGAACATTAATAATAATGTAATCATATTGAAGTGTGTAATCAAAGCCTCATTTGTTCCACTCAGCCGCAGTTTGTAGGGTACAATATGGTGGAGCAGTGATCAAATCTACAGGAAGAAAATGCTCATCACAAAGAATAAATTAATTATTTTCCTTAGAAACTGCTGGGTTCCTATTCACAAAGCATTTTTTTTCAAGATAATTAATGCTATAAGGTCGAGCTAAAGGGGGGTGTTTTAATATCCTGTATTACCACTTCTGTAATGTATTATGTTTCTGAATACAGACCACTGTAGACCCAGTCAAAAGCCCTGATGACATTATGACTGAGTAACGTTTTTAAAATACTGAGATTTATAAGCCCAAATTAACTCTGCTGTGTGACTAATGATGAATTAAATATGTTACTTATTGTAAGTGTTTGTACATGGTGCATTATTATTCTGTAATAAGGTAAAATTGTACCTGTAAAAGACAATTTTAACATAAATGACTGATTTTAAGAGTGTCATCTGTACAACTATTAACGTTTAGCAATGTTTGTACATATAAATACTACTAATAATACTAGCTATAGCTTTGTGTCACATTCTGTCTATTTTTAATGCCTTGACTGAAACCAGGGGAACTCCAAAGGATAACACACTTGATAGGCAAGTATAAATAGCAGATGTCTGATCTAGAATGATTAGAGCGCCTTGTAAGTAGCCACATACATTAAAGTGGGTTAGAGGAAAATGCAGGAGAGTTCATCATTTAACAAGAACTCATTTATCATGGTCATGAGCTGACAGTACATGCCTGCTCTCCTCTATTTCACAAATATTGCAGAATTTACTCAGTGATAGGTTTACACATGTCCTTAGACACTACACAACAATGCTGCTGATTTCAATTTCTGATTAACCAACATACTATTATTTGCACTGCAGATGAATGGGCAACTGCTGTTTCGGCATGCACTCGATTTTACAAGCCTGCGGAACAGTGATAGCTGTAAGAGGTACCATCATGAAAACAATAAACAATAAACTCCAATTTATCTACCAGGAATGCACTAAAAGTGACTGATTATGAAAAATGATTGTGTAATTTAAGTCATACACAGGCTTGTTATCAATGGGTTTTGCATTGTACCCTGTCATAGTGCTATTTTGCAAATGGGTAAATGTAATTATCCCTCAATTTATTAACACTGCAGCACAAAGTCTCTGAGTCATTCTCACCAACAGAAAATAAATTATGATTATAGAAAATGAACAAGTAATATTCACCTGTACTATTCAACGAGGTAATAAAGAACCACCGCTGTGATTCTTTCATGAGTTGGGTATTATAGTCAGTTCAGAGAAACTTTAAGTGTACACAATAGCTACCGGTATTTCTCAGGTGAAAACAGAGATCAAGGGACGATGACAGGTTAAAGAAGGAGTTCAAGCCTTAAAGGACTAGTGTGGAGGATTTAGTGGCAATTAGTGGTGTTGTTACAGATTACCTCCACTTATAACTGCGGAGGAGAAGCTATGGTGGCTGCAAAACAAGCAAAAAAACAGCCCCATCTAGAGCCATTGTTTGGTTTGTCCATTTTGGGCTACTGTAGAAACACAGCAGTTTAACATGGCAGCCTCCATGGGAGGCAACCAGAGGCAGCTGTAAATATAAAAGGCTCACACAACAATTTTTATATTCAGTTGATCATACACTGGTGAAAACATATTTATGAATATTATATTCCATTTCTGCCAATAGATCCTCCTGAATGTTACACACTGGACCTTTAAAACTAATTAGACATAGGTCATACACAGAAGGAATATACCTCCATATTATGAAGGTGTTTTTCATTTGTCTTTACACTCATTGTTGTTAGTACAGTATATTAGTGTTTACCTCATCTTCTGTAAGAAAGTTTGACAACTTGGCTGGACTTTGGCTGCCAACACTGCTAAGATCAGCCAATTCTTTCAGCAGCCGGAAATGATTACAAGGCAAAAATGTAAGTGAACAATCTGTTCCTCCGGCTGATTATGAAGCTACCTACTGAGAGCAACTAGGTACCGTGTTCCACCTCATGTCATAAAATATGCATGGTGGAACATTCATATATAACTAATAAAGTAATAATAATGCAACAATAGATAAGACAAATATTATTCTGACTTTTGATGACGACTTTTTCTGCTTTTTGCATATCTCATGTAGATAACATACTTTGGATAACATTTACAGTTATCCAAAGTAGGAAGTAAAATCAGATTATGTGGAGGATGCATGGTTAGCGTTGACATAGTTTAAATTTGAAGGTGAAACACTATGACACTACTTGTCTGAGATACTGGATTGCAAAGCATTCAACATATGTTTGAGTGTTAACATTTAGTCTGGTTTTTCATATATTCAGGCACACATAAACAATATCTAAACAGCATGTTACGAGCTAGACGGCACATTCATAATTCAATGCCAGTTGTAAATCAATACAGAGGACTAAGGAAAAGACTAAAAACATTTTTGTACATGCAATTTTTTTCACAGTTTTCCCCCCCTTTCTAGATTCCACCTCACTTTGTTCTTACTAATCATGTGTAGTTACATAGCAACACAGACATGATCCCTCACTGCCTTCCCAATGGCAAAATCTGCCAATTATGTGGAGCACTATGGCAAGTAATGCTGGGTTCAAACTACATGATATCAGCCCAATAATAGTCTAACCGAACAGACGCAGGGTGTCCGGAATGACAATGAGTGTCAGCTGCAACTAATTGATTGTTTTATCCTATGTAGCGTACCACAGAAGAAGAAGTAACTGCTACACTAAATGGAATGGAAGCTAATCAGTGTCTTTACCCTTTGCATGTCAAAAACGCTGCTGTGAAATTGTCTATACTACACACATTGGATTCAACTACCAGCATTTAGCACTTTAGCATCTCAGAACAATAAAATACAGCTGACAACAGTCCAAAATCCAGAAAATAACTTACATGCTCTTCAAGACTATGTGTTGTGTTGGAAGACAATCACATCCACCACAGTGCCGTCCTCCTCTGGTGAACCGCATTGGCTACGCTCTGTTTGTTGTTCTGCTTCTCAGTGGACATTACATATCTACTTTCAACACATGATACACATCGTGATGATTGGCAGGGTCAGAGAGCAAAATATATTTTTTTAATTTTAAGTTAAATTTGAGAAATTATCCAACCCTCAAAGCTTGACACAACAAAATGGGCCCGGGTAATGTTGCTTGACTCTTATCTAATCTAATCTAATGCTGTCATGTCTTTAAAAATGAAATAAACAATAAATATATGGATTGTGTATTAAATATTGTTATTAAAAGTATACAGCAGGAGTGTCTACAGTGCTTTCCTGACAGTCTGACTACAAGCCAAATTGTTCTCTGGCCCTGACATAGTATGGCCTCATATTTCTGAGGATGACAGGGACTGGCTGCAAGGTCACAGGTTTGTTTTCCTCTACAGCCATCCTTGAAACAGAAATGACTGTCAGTGAATCAGTGATATGCAAACAGTACATGTTTTTATGACTCTAGACAGATATGCTCTTTCCATAGTGTAGTTCAGAAAGAAGCTTGATTATAAGGATTTTCATAAATATACTCTACAATATCTTTTTAAATCCCTGGTATGTGAGTGATGGAAATTATTAGTGTCTCATTGTGGCCATTGGATGAATTGCTAACAGTTGATTGATATGTTGGATTTTCTCAAATGTTGCCTTGAAAAGCAACAGTTTGTCTTTTTGCTAAAAAGTGTCAGACACTGATATCTAAAAACACATGCAGATAAAAACTGACTATTGAACTGACTCTTTCAGTAAAATAAAATTCTATTGTAATTTATTTCTATAAATATTTTCTATTTTTCTCTCTATTATTTTCTGAATGTTTTAACCATGAGTATTTTAAAGTGTTACCTTGTTTTTTGTCCAATTAAGACATGTGGCAAGTGACCCTTGTTCCTCATGTAATCAGTGCAAAGCAGGTAGCGTTTTTCTTGTTTAATTAGGGGGAATGAAATAGCTCCCGGTCTTCATCAAGCTATGAAACCAATCCAGCTGCTGAACACTTTCAAAAGCTATTGTCTGTAACCAGGAAGACAAACTCTTCAAGCATTTTCGGTCAGATAATCCATTCCAAATATTATGAATTTAAGTTTATATGTAACTGGTATACTACTATGAAACTACTATACTGAGCTATTTCTGTAAAAGACCAATACAATTTCAACACAATGGTGAATGAAAGTATCATCCAGTGCAATGAAATTTAATGCAATTACACACAAGCTCTTGGGGAGCTTTGCTTCTTTTGTTTTTCGATTCGATTAAGTTTGCATGTGGAACAAGCCAGCAGAGATGGATTGCTTAGCCTGCGGCAAGAACACAAATGGAAAATATGAGGGAGACCTGAAATGATAATATGGTAGGTTTGTATGTATAGTCAGGATCTACTGTTCCCAGGAGTGATGGTTTTTGTTTTGCAGTCTAACATAAAGGTTTAATGTGTGTGTAAAAGTAAATTTGAAATATTTTTTGGGCAAATACATGTTGAGTGTAAGACAGTGATAGAGTTGTTTAAAGTTGTTGGTCATTAAAGTCCTGCAGCACTGATGTGGTCATGATAGTTATGAGCCATAATGGTAGCCCTTAAATGTGCCTCTCTTTACCACTGTGTGCATGTTAAGCATGAGCTTACCTCCAACCCTGTTCCAGCCCCATAAATTTTTTTTTTTTTTTTTTTTTTTTTTTTTTTTTTTTTTTTTTTTTTTTTTTTTTTTTTTTTTTTTTTTTTTTTTTTTTTTTTTTTTTTTTTTTTTTTTTTTTTTTTTTTTTTTTTTTTTTTTTTTTTTTTTTTTTTTTTTTTTTTTTTTTTTTATTTATTATTTAATTTTTTTTTTTTTTTTTTGGTTTTTTTTTTTTTTTTTTTTTTTTTTTTTTTTTTTGTGGGGGGGGTTTAAAATTTTTTTTTTTTTTTTTTTTTTTTTTTTTTTTTTTTTTTTTTTTTTTTTTGTTTTTTTTTTTTTTTTTTTTTTTTTTTTTTTTTTTTTTTTCTTTTTTTTTTTTTTTTTTATTACCCCCCCGGGGGGGGGTTTTTTTTAGAGTTTTTATAAATAACTTTTTTTTATCACGAATGTTTTTAGATTCGCTATTAAATTCCCTAGGAGGAGTTAGTTCAAATACAATGTGTGCAAATTGCCAAAAATGACCACGAAATTCTAAATGGCCGACTTCCTGTTGGGTTTGGGTTATGGGTCCAAGAGGCTTTTTTGCTTGTCCCATCATGATACACATGCGTACCAGTTTTCGTACATGTCGGTCATATGTGTCTTGGGGGCTGATTCTAGGGGGCGTGGCCCATCTACAGAACCAAGACAATACCTTAGCCTTCACCATGACTGAATTTTGTGCAAAGTGTAATGAGTTTTCAGGCATGTTTTGCCCCCCAAAAAGTGTTCAAATGTTAACAGAAAAGATGATTTTCGCCGCGTCTCCATGGCAACATGGTTCCACACAAATTCTTAAGATTCATAAAATGTCATCGTTATCGTCCTAAGGAACTTCTGACAGAATTTCAGCTGGATCTGGTCAGTCTGCTGGGAGATATATATAAAAGTATAAAAATGGCATTTCCTTTCACCACTAGGTGGCGCTCTCACTATTACTGAATATTATTACATAGATGAGTTCAAGGCGGGACTCTTATCAGACAAGTGAAGTTTGGAGCCGAATGGACAATGTACACTCAAGTTATAGCAAACTCGTATTTTATGGCGGTACATCAAAATTTCACACCACGCCATGGACACGACCACTCACCACATTCATCACATATCACCAACAATGTGTTTTGCATTTTATAAGTACATTTCAGGAGGATCCTGCTAGGATGAGAACATGAAAGTATAAAAAAATAAAATTCCTTTCACCAATAGGTGGCGCTCTCACTGTTACTGAATATCATCAATTCAGGGCGGGACTCTTATCAAACATGTGAAGTTTCATTGAGATCGGAACATGTACGCAGAAGTTATGACAAATCCCTCTTTCATGGCGAAGGTTTTGAAATTGGATGCCATGGGACGCCACGCCATGTCCACGATGTTCGATGGAATAACGTGAATAGCTCAACTTTTAATGGTGAATGTGTTTAGATGGCTGTCTCCAAATCTGAAGTCTGTCCGATAAATTCCCTAGGAGGAGTTCGTTCAAATAGAACGTGTGCAAATCGCCAAAAATGGCCACAAAATCCAAGATTGCCAACTTCCTGTTGGGTTTGAGGTATGAGTCCAAGAGGCTTTTCTGCTTCTTTTATCATGATACTCATGCTTACCAATTTTCATACATGTCGGCCTTACATGTCTTGGGGGCTGATTCTGGGGGGCGTGGCTTAGCCATTTGGCGGCGCCCACACATGGGGACAATTGCATACGTGAATTTTCACCACGATTGAATTTTGTGCAAATCTCCATGACTTTTCGACCATTTTGCAGCCGCCAAATATGCAGTCGAAGAGGCAGGAAAATAATAATTCCTTCCATTACAATAGGGCCTCCGCACGGTCAGTGCTCGGGCCCTAACAATGATGTGATTAGCATTGCGGTGCAGCAGCTTGAATGACATTTGAGCTTCAGTTAAATCACTAGGCTATTTCTTCCTCGTTTAGTTGTCTGACAATAGAAACATTGTATATAGACCCTTTAGACATGAAAAAGCAAATTGTTACCAATGATACTAATTAAGGACCCTTTCCATTTAGTGTAGCAGAGCCTATACAGTGAGCTAACATGCACAAAAGAAGCACCCTGACTCTGTTTGACCTAAATTGAATGGAACCTTAATTAGTATCATCAGTAACACCTGTTTACCCTACTACTATGATGAAATTGGAAACATTAAACACAGAGCATGGATGACAGGGACGCACAGGATGGAGGTTTAACAGGCTGACGCTCACTGGGGTTGCTCTCTGTAGCCTTCTCCAGACTTTTTTAAGGAGAGCAGGGGAAGGTATTTTAATGTTTCTCATGCTGGATTTATATTTTATCAATACCTTGTGAGATTTATCATTTTTTAAAAAAAACTTAATTGAAAAGATTGCTTTTGTCTGTGCCACAAATCCTAAAAAAGTTTTCAGAAATAGATGTGGGTCTTTATAGGTCTAATTATTAATGGTTGAACATTATCTGCACAGAATGCAGAACTACAATAAAATGTTAAATTATGTAAGCCTGATATAATTTAAGCTCATCATCATCACACATTGCAAACTTTTCCGACCACAGTTGCCCAGAGTAATTAAAGTGGGTTATCATATTTACCAGTGCACTGTTTGCCACCCCTGCCTAGAAACAGTCCCCTATAACATGCCTTTATATCCAACTCTGGCAGTTAAGTAATAAGGTATACATATGAGACTAGAAAATCAACTGATACAAAACAATGGTATCCATTCTTAGAGTTTGATGGGTTGGCTGCCACTGCCTTCACATCCATATACACCAAGTATAAATACAAAAACAACGTTTTCAGGTCACTCCTGCACTAATCTGATCTCTATGTTATGATGAAATCAAATCAAATCAAATCAAATCATTATTTTCAATAAAAATCAAACTTGTTAAACCACAATCACTGAAATTAAAGGTCTTTGATTTGACACAATAAAACATGAAGGCAATCATTAATTTGAACCAAGTGATTGGGGAACAGCCAAATGGGCCTAAGTAGCCCCATCAGGCACATCCCTGTAGTTCCTTCGAGTGAGACGTCATGCAACCTTGGTTTGTGACACAGAGCTGACACCTGCTTGGTACCTTTTAATAAATGTTTTCACACTCATTTTCATTTACATGTATTAAGGTCTCTTTCTTTGCAGAAACATTTCCTCCCATTAGTCCCCAGGGGAGACATATGTAGTGTGGAAAAGACTTTAGTTAGCAAATTATGGACTATGCCTTTAAGTTCAAGTTTGCATTTCAAGATGGAGCAGTTATATTCAGATAGTCTCCTTCAGCTAGATTCATAAAACACAGTTATCTGGGGTGGGGGGGCTTGCGATTCATTTGAGGCAAACCTTTTACTGACACACTTGGTATTTCTCATCTCATTATTGGGGCTGATTATAATTCATAGGCTATATTAAATGTCAGAGAAAGGCCAGGGATTGTTATGCAAATGTTAAGCATAGAATGTGTTCTTTCATTCGTCTTTTTTTTCTCCCTCCTCTTGGTTGGAAAAAAAAGAAAGCAAATGCCAGTAACAATTTAATAGTTTGTTGAAAACACAAAGACTCACCTCATTTGGATTAATCCATGTCAACATGACAGTTTGTCATTGTTTAGCATAATTATCTTTTAAATAATCAGCTGTAAGAATGGAGTAGATAAGAGAAATCAACTCATAAAATGTGTTTGCTACAATCAACCTTCCTCTGCCAACCCTGCAAACATTGATCATTCTGCAGCAGTGGGCTTTAAACTAAACACAATGCAATATTTATTTTTCTTGCCCCCGATTCAAAACACAGGACATCGATGTTGCTTAGGCGGCGGCAACCACTCACTGTCTGAAAGCACCTTAATCATTTGACCACTCTGAGATACAGACTGTACAGGGACAGTTGATCAGTAAACCAAGTGTCAAAACAGAATAACGCTGACATATGGGGAGTGTCAGGATTTCTTCAGTTTTTACACTACCTGATAAAAAGGGAAACATATTTGCCACCTGAATGAGCCTAGTTACAATACCTAAGGGTTGAAAGAGAATAACTGGAGTTATAGTTTTAACTCATAGTTTGCTAAACCCTTCTCCTGACCAACAGTTGTCTAATAATAGCATTGTACAAACACTATAGGCATAGACAAAATCTGATTAATAACTTTAGCAGGGTTACTCCATCAACTGGTCTAAATCGACACAAATTGATAGATGGAATACACTCAAACCCTCTTTAATTGGCTGCATTTTTAGTGTTAAAAGTGTCTATTTGCCATGATTCATGTTAACCTTCCCCTGGGCTGGTTCTCTCTCTCTAAATTCAGCAGTAAATACATTTTACTGGAAAGGCAAAAGGCCCAGGATCAAATTGACCACACTCCAAAAACCCAAAGAATATGGCTGACTCGATGCACCAAATCTTTACCAGTGCTTCCTCTCTCTATCACCAGCTTCAGTATATTCGACACTGGACAAATGATCTCAGTTCTGCCTGGCTCACTACTGAACAGACCACCTGTAGGGATCTCCCCATTAAGCATACTGTATGGGTTTTTCTTCGTCTTCCTGCTTTCTCTTTCTTTTATGTTTGTACATTTTATCCATGTCTTCATGTCCCTGTATTTCTATTGTTGTTTTGTTAATTCTTTTTTTGTAAATACTGTTATCCACTTGTGTTAAATAAAAAAAATATTTATATATATATAAAAAGAAAAAAACAATGGATTAACATGTGTTTATCTATGTATACTACCTTAAATGGTTACTTAAACCAGCATTACTACCAAGCATTTGATTTGTTAACTACATTTTCTGAATTTGTAGGTTCTGTAAAAAATAAAAAAAAACCCTTAATGATGGGACATTTACTGTATGGGAGGTGGTCCTGAATTATACTATATCAGCATGTGGACTAACGTCAGTCGCTCTGTCCTGCTGTTTTGCAAATGTTAGCTACCTAGTCTTTCACCAAAACACACAGATTAGTCCATACACTGATTGGTGTAATATATACCAGTTTAAAGGACATTTCACTTGTAACATTCATGCATTTTGAGCTATTCATATGTCATTTAATGCAGTTAGAGATTGTGCATTTTAGGATTTTTGTGCAGGAAAAAAAACAACATGGTATTTTGTTTAGGCAAACAAACTACTAAAGATCATAGTTTGGTATTAAAATGTGTTATGTCACATAAGTTGCTTACATAAGTTACACTACTACATCTGTGATGCAAGTTATACATGTTACACATTAAAGCAAGAAAAAGTTCAACATTGATTTTTGGTTTCACACAGGAAACTATGCTGCTTTGATAAATTTGTTAAATTAAAGGGATTCCTGTTGAAGCAGGTTTTATGGGATATTGTGACAATTGTACTCTTTGTAAATTTGGCATTTGTTTAATTTGTGGCAGTGTGGAGTTCATTGGATGAGTTCTAAATAATTAAGCCTGTAGAAATTGGAGAGGTAGTGATGAGCAATCTGCTGCTGATCTGACGCTTGATTAAAAGCAAGGCCGAGAGCTAATTCATTGGCCTTTAATTCCAATGGCAGGCTCATTACCCTTAAGGAGGCGGAGAGAAGTCACAGAGGTTTACAAGCATTGTTTGGCTTCCTAAGGGAGGCGGTGAAGAATAATAATGCTCTTTTGGTATGTTTCCTTGCTACTTTCTCTGCATCATTATGCAAGCTTAATAGAGCCCCGATGAACAATGAGGGCTTCGGTGGATTTCCATTCTGTATAGCCACTGTAAAGGTCTTATTTTTGCTGTTATACAACCAGCCGCCCCATATAATGGCTGAGGTGGGGACAAATGGTAAAATAAAGCTCATGGACAAATTTTACGATTTAATCAAAGTGTGATTTAGCTTTGGCCATGGCTGTAAAGGCCTGCTAAACAAATGGGAAGCCTGCAAGTAGCATCTGGCACATTAAAACTGACCCCCACAAAGGTCTGATCTGTACTGGTTCACTAACAGGTAACAGAAAATTGATTGGACTGATTTAAACAGTAATTTAAGGCCTGTTATGAACCTTTATGCATACTTTGGATAATGCAGTTGAACTACTTCTCTTATTCCTTTGGATTTTATTCCTCTTAGATACAGTGATTTGAAGCTTTATTTACTGTAGTCACTTTGAATTTTACAGACAAAACGTTCTAAAAGGTGAAATACTTTGCATGTTTGTAAGGTCCAATGTTTGCACTTGACCCACATATCTAGTTAGCATAGAAAACTCTAACTGATTAGACATACTTGTGAGATAATTTATCTAACACCCCAAACATTATCTACTTGTAATTTTTATTCTTTGTAACGATGTTGCCACATAACACAAATTCTACAGCTGTCTTATCTTTTTGTTGATTTGTGATGATGACAGCAATTAGCAAGCAGCACAGATGCTGAAATGTGTACGCAATGCCACATTTAAAAGCATTATCAAACTCATTCTCAGCCAGATGTTAGCTCCTCCTAGCTGATATGTTCATTTAGACCAGAGAGGAGCTTAATTACCACGTGTTGACAAAAGATTACATACATACTCAAAAAGCTTAATGGTTCCAATATGCAGAGAGCTTGGTCTTTAAAGGGAGCCTGCCACGCACTAATGACATCTTTCCATCAATAATGAGTCTGAGAAACAGCTTATAAACACAGGAATGCAGCCTCAGGTGAAGACTGTCAAAATGACCTTTTAGTAGATGTGTCTTATTTCTTCTCAGAATGCATTTATTTTAGCATTATACCCATATTGTGGTTAACAAGATGTTTGAGCAGCTTAATGTTGTGTGACATCAAGAACGGTAACAGTTTCATATGGGTTTGTCTAGTATTTAGTCTTGCATTGGTGCATGCCATAATGTGTTTAGCTAGACAGTATACAGCAAGAAAGTTGGAAGAAATGACATAGTCTGAATCCTGGAAGAAATGAAAAACTAACTAACTAAACTATTTATATTAAAATATGAATTCATGTATGCTTTGTATGATCCAAACAGTCATATTTCTAACAAAACTATGGCTTAATGGACTGTACTGTACTTTAAATTACCTTTATCTTCTGCTTCTTTATACTTCTACTTCACTACATGTCAGAGGCAAATATTGTTTATTGCTTTTTTTTTTTTTTTTTTTTTTTTTTTTTTTTTTTTTTTTTTTTTTTTTTTTTTTTTTTTTTTTTTTTTTTTTTTTTTTTTAAAAAAAAAATGTTTTTAGATGTTTTTGTTTTTGTTTTTTTTTTTTTTTTTTTTTTTTTTTTTTTTTTTTTTTTTTTTTTTCACAAAATTTCCCTTATAGAAAAAATTTTTTTTTTTTTTTTTTTGAACCTTTAATTTTAAAAAATTGTTAGTTTGGGTGTTTTTTTTATTAAAGGTTTTGGGGGGGAAAATTTTTTTAAAATTAAATTTTTTAATTTGTCATGCTAAAATTTTACTCTACTTTTTTTTTTTTTTTTTTTTTTTTTATTATTAAAAATTAATAATTTTTTTTTTTTTATTTTTTTTTTAAAAAATTTTTTTTTTTTTTTTTTTTTTTTTTTTTTTTTTTTTTTTTTTTTTTTTTTTTTTTTTTATTAAAATTTTATTCCCCCTTTAGAAAAATTAATTTTTTACCCCTTTAAACAATCAAAATTACATTTATTTGCTAACTTAAGCTACTAGTCACGTTGCATGTTATGACTAATAATACAACATATAATTAAGAAGGGCAATTGATCTCATATTATAAATTGAAGATTTACTAGATTTATTGATCCAAGGGGGAAAATAAAGGATAAAATAGTTAAAATTAGGTCCAACATTAAAGTGATCAGAATCTGAATCAGGTTTATTGCCAAGTAGGTATTCTGTGCAGAATATGTCTGTGACGTATACTATAGATATAGACACTAAAATGGGTGACGTTTATATGTTACTGGAATATTTAAAAAAAAAATGCTGAGACCTCAACTCTGCAGTGAAGCGTTGCTGCAGCCGTGCCTTAATGCTAAGTTCTCCTGCAATTTTGCTGTGTGACAGAAAACCAAGGTCATATTGCGACTATTAACAATTATATACACAAACCCATGGACCCAGAACACCTGGGGCCATGGATGATATATATATATATATATATATATATATATATATATATATAAAATAAATGGCTGGAAATGAGTGAGTTTGTTTTTCTCCACTTGCATATATCTGACATGATAACATGATAAATAAATATATAAAGAAATAACAGGTTATCCAATTTTGGTCCTTGAATCTCATTCTATCAAAACCTGAATAGAGAGTAACAGGCACACAGGGTCCTTGCTTGCATAGAGAACCGTGTCATTGTCATCATAACCTAGACCCAACAGATTTTAGCAAGTAGCCTACTCGCTGTATTTTGTACACAGCATTGGTAATCAGCAGAGCTAACTGGACATGCTGTGCTTTTTACAGGCTGGGGAAATAGAGGCAGATGTCATAACTGTGCTGTAGGGAAATGCATCACAGCTGGTCAGGGGCCCACAGCCAATCCGGTCTGTGAAGAGGTCGGGAGAGGAAGGGCAGAGGGTGATGAGAGGAGGATGACCTGGAGGATGTTAGGTGCAAGAGAAGCAAATCTTAATAGAAAATAGTAAAGGGGGTTGTGAGTCTGTCTCTTGACTTGATGTTCCTCATCCTTCAAACTCTTGTTGCATTCTGTCTTTGATTTTACTTCCCAGTCCCTTCTCAAATTATTATCTCCCCACATGCCATTCACAAGTCACACTCTATACTGTATCTGTTGAGGCTACTCCACATTAAGAGGGAGGGTGTCAATGAATAAGTAAACTGCAGGATGCCTTTACTACTCCACGGCATAAACAGGACACATGTCTATCACTATGGTTACTTATAAATACAATGCATGCTCAGAGATATGTTTCCCTGTAAAAACTAGAACACCTCCAACATGATAAAAAGACGATATGTGCATGAACAAAATAAGGTTTGATTAGGAAGCAAGACAGAAATTAAACTTTGATGATGTTCCCTCTATTGTTTCTGTGTTTACACATTAGGGGCAATGGAGTATGATAAATCAGACACGGTTGCAGAGTCTTATATTCCATTTCCACTCCACACTACATAGAGGATGGTGCATGGGATGACATGCATGGGATAAGTGTTTCCCATGCAAACTAAATCAGAATGGACAGGATGAGGGTGTAGTGTCTGTGGCCAGTGGCATCAAGTGGTGAAGTTGCAGTTTGCAACTAACTGAACACTGTTCATGTCTGTATGGCTCTTTCTAAGGTAATGAAAAAGAAAAGTTTGTTATATTATATTAAGGTGATTAAACACTAAAGAAAACACAACAATGAATATTATATTCCATTTCTGACAGTAGATCCTCTGAAATGTTACACACTCGACCTTTAAGAATGTTTTTTTTTTAGTGTACACAAAGAAACAAACAGGAAACAAGGCAAAAAGAGAAGAGTATGAAATGCAATAAAAGTCTCTAACCTGGGGATGTTACAATTATGTAGTATCCACCTTAAACCATTTGGCTACCAGCAAGTCCATTTCAAGCTTTTTTGAGTCGAAATGTTTAGTTGAAATTTGGGTGAAATTGCCCTGTAATGCTATGTTTGAGTACCAGTCCTAGTTGATCATTATATTGTAATAAAATGCATTAAAACAAATATACCATTTATCACTATTGACATGTAACCTGGTGAACCCCCACCAAACACTTAACCTCCATCAGTCACTTTCCAGACAGCTCATAATAGCAAAGCCATTAGTAATTGATTGGGGCATGAAGGATTGGACTGCATGGAGGCAATGTCATTTTTTTTTTTTACTTGTAGCAGCAGGCAAATGTATCCCATCATGCCTGTAGAAATTAGCAGCCTGTTTGCACTTATGCCATGTTTCTCAGTGGCCTTGTTCTTTATTTACCCCCAAGCCATGTCGCTTGCATGCAACAGTCAATACGAGAACATGGGAGAGCAATTCGATGGCAGTTAAATTAGAGCCAATTGAAAAGTCATTTGAGATTATAACAAATACTTGCTTAAATACCTCTTCGATCTCCACATGTTCTGAGATATCATAGCCCCTTTTGGGAGCAAATATCTTGCATTACAATGCAGAAAAATATCTGAGTGTTATACTATTTCCTTTACTGCTACTGTTCTGCATCAAAAACAGTGGTGAGGAGAGGTGGTGACTTATTCTACATATACGTTTACCATGATGCCGATTCCTTTGGATATTGTATTCATAGAAGTGAGAGCCTGTATGTGTCAAAACCAGCCCCAGTCCAGTGATCTTATTTGTATATGTTCATATATTTGCTCATTACATCATTGAATGAAAAACAGCAACAAATCTTTTCTTTTTTTTTCATTCATTGAGGCTAATATCCAACACTATCAGACCTTGTATCTAATGTGTTATTTACAAAAGGTAAGTGAAGTTTACCAATGCGGTGTTGTATGATCCAATCACAAATATAAATACAATTGCAATATCTATTTTCCAAATTTAAGTTGTGGACCCCAATGTTCAAAACATTGTTCATATTGTTGGCCAGCAGAAACTTGCACTTAGTTTCTTATAAGTTTGCACTGGCAAAGGTACAGGCACAGGTTGTGGTTGCCAGTTTCAGTTTTAATTCAGTGATAAAGAATGAGCTATTTAGTGCCAGAGCCAGAGGAAAAAAATAATAATTAATACACTGCCTGTCTCTGTGTCAAATAATCTGTCTTGAGTTTCCCAGTAATGTTTAATTTTATTTTATATGGCATAGTGAATTCACACTGCTAAAGTAAAGCCACGTTAGTTTTGAGAGACCAAGGCAGGGATGCACTGTTAACTTCGATCTTTCTTTCAGTGTCACTGCTAGCATAATGAGCCATGGCATTCAACACTTCTCTCTCAGCTGACATGACTGCTGTGTCACTGTGATTAGCCCTGACCTTCCATCTCCAGGACCAGAGTGGTTGTGACCCTTTGTTGCAACTGGTAATGAGTACCAGGACCTTAACTGTGACAGCCTTGTGTAAGGGTCAGATTAGACACAAACCCAACAGTGCAATAATAGTGACAGGCACACTAGTTCAGGATAACTGATGGCATTCCAATGCAAGTCTTCACCTGGACACAGGGGTAATCACCGTTAGCTTCTCCAAATTGATAAAAAAAAAATGACAAAAGACAAGTTTCTACAAAGCTTTTTTGTTAAAAGATGATTCATTCAAAAATGAGTTTTAAGTTAAAGTTCATTCAATTAATCCTGCTCTTGGTTGCATTACAATACAGGTACCAGGTGTCAGTACAGGTCTGGCACAGCAGGCATGATTCTGAATTTGTAGTAAAATTTGGATTTCTTCAGTATATTTTTATCATGGGGCTGGACTGGATGAAGCTAGACATGACAGGTTGTTTTACTAGTCACAGTTTTGCAATATAATTGTCAACTAGTGGCAGTCCATCACAGTGTTATTTATCTAATGACACTGGGATGCAGCCATTGTTTTTCACTTGTACATGTAACTTAGGTAGTTTCTCATGCAGGGTTACTAGTCTTCTGAACAGATACTGAACACACTGTACAGCAGCACTAGGCTGCTGTGTGAGGGGGTGATCAGAGCCTTGCTGTAGGCATGCTACCCTTCATGTCCACAGGACAGGTACATGAGGAGGAGGCAGTGTTCATCTTCATTATATTACCTCAAGCTTGATGTCTACCAAGACTGTAAAATACCTCTGTCCTACATCTAAACACTTCATATGAGTGGCTCCATCTTTTTCTTCTTTTTGCTCACAAGCCAAAACTAAACTGCTCAACAACATACCTGTGACAGACATTAATTAAGAGTTCATTCTTGAAGTCCAGTCTTACTGAGTGACAAGTCAAGTGTTCACAACCTAAAGTCACAAACATTTCCACCATTTACTGTTTTTTTAAAAGCCTAGTGTGTAGGATTTAGTGACATCTAGTGGTGAGATTGAACCACCTCACCGCGTGAAAAAGGCGAAAGACCCTATCTAGAGCCAGTGTTTGATTGTTCCATTCAACTGTAAACTACTGCTCTAACCACATAACCTGCATCCTGTAACAAATCCACCAACACACTGAGAGGAGGACATCAAGACTAATGATGCCATCTCATAGAAGGTGGTCATTCGAAGACTTCAAAATGTGAAAATTTCAATTATTGTATCTTTAAGGACAAGCAGTAGCATGTGAATGAGAGCTGTCATAATGTTCGTCACATCCTACCTGAGAGTGTGCTCTAAAGCTAGTGCTGCCAGTGACCAGCCATTAGTGCTTGGCAGCCGTGCCTCCAGCATTTCAATGTAAAACTGACATTTAGAAGAGAGCAGATGATGCTATTGACACTTGGATAGGCAGTAATTAGTTCTCCCTTTAGCATTCATTGTGTGAGGCATTTCATCACTAAATGTCAATTATCATGGCAGCTCCATTGAGCGGGTAACCTTCAGTTATCACTGTAAGCATTAAAGGGAAGGGTGCCTTTAAGAATAAGCTGACTTTATCCCCATTTTGACAGGTCTCTTTGACTATACTAAGTGATATGGAATAATGCTAACATTCAGATATTGAGAGGGGTTGACCTGCTTCAAGTGTTGCCTGTGAAATGTTCTGCTCATGCTTCTGAAAGAAAGATACCTCAAATATGAAAATTTAACCCTTAATAATTGCTACTAAAATACATTGAAAAAAGTTCTACGTGTACAGTAATTCTGGCCTTTGGTACTGTGTAGCTAGAGTAGGCAATATTGTTTGTGCATGATTAGACATCTATGCCTGAACTTTGTTTTAATTATAATTATGTCATCTAAACTCTAGTTTTAAAAAATATGTTATGTTAGAATATTTCACTCGCACTCAGTATGTGTGTGTGTGTGTGTGTGTGTGTGTGTGTGTGTGTGTGTGTGTGTGTGTGTAGAGTATATACGTAAAGTAATGTGAGTTTAATTTACCCAACAAATTTCATAACAGACAATGAGAGAGTTTATGAACCTGGAAGAGGATCAATTCAAATCATTCATCCATTCATGCTGGGTGCTGCTGGATGTATGTGTGTGTGTGTCTGTGGTTTGCATGTGTGCCATACACACACAGGGGTATTGAAGCTCAGAGAGGGATAATCTGGGATGGCTCCAGGTTGAGGCTCAGTGCCTCCCTTTTGAATCACACGCACACACACACGCACACACTTAGAGCCCCCAGAGACGGACATCCTCTGGCTCTGGTGCAGCAGAATGAACACTGGCGCCACATTAACCAGCTCTCTTCAAAAACCTCTTTGAATAACCCTGCTACTCTAGTAAAAATATCTAATCCAGGTTTCTGAGACTTTCTGCTGCCTTCAATCTGATATTTATTTTATGTTGTAGCCAAGGACTGAGTCAAGTCTTATTTCAGCACCTTGTTAGGGGAGGTAGACTCCCCATAATTGTAGAACTCAGACTTCAAACCGTGGAGTAGAGTTTAATTAAGTAAAAGGGTTGTTTACCCAAAGAGCATATTTAGTCATTCTCTGCAAGGGGTGTGGAGCATGGATTTATTTGCCCTTGTTTTGAGATATCAATCTCTTTGGTTTCTTCTACAACCCAGTACAGTTGTTGTGTACATTGGAGGTGAATGGAATTACATTTTTGTTTGCTTGAAAATTGACATTTAAAAGTTGTAAGAAACAGTACATCATTTCCCAGAATCATTTCCGACATTACTCTGGATAAGCTGTTAACACCTTTCATTGCAGCTACTTTCAACCTAAAAGTAGTCTTTATTGCCCCAATAATAATAATAATAATACATTTTATTTAGAAAGCGCTTTTCTGAATACTCAAAGACACTGTATAATATAAGAAGAATACAAGAACATCAATCAGTAAAACAATATAAAACAGTACATTACATACGTTAAAAACACAATGACTGACAGTGAGGTATGCAGAGGCAATGAGTCAGCAGGAGTTTGTGTGTACCTGGTCTGGTGGTTAAACTAGTCTTCATAGTTACCAAAGATATGCAGGACTTAGGTGGCTTTATAAAGAATGCAATATAATGCTGTGAAGCCAAATCACTGGAATCAAATTAGGACATAAATTAAACAGGAAGTGGTGAGGTTAATGAATAATTAAAGGTTCAAGAATAAAGCTGACAAATAATAATAGTCTAGTAATAATCTAAGAACTATGGAAACAACCATGGATGTTGACGTGTCCCAGATACATCTTATCATATCATATTTACAGTATATATAAAGCTACTCTGAGGCAGTAAAATTATACAGAGTCGTGTTAAAGAATATGCGAGAATTCTCATTATTGAAATACTACGACTTCCCCCTCGAGAACTGATAGTATGCTGTAGACAACTGGAAATGAAAACAGATCAGAGTGTTGCCATCGTGTCCACACTCATCAATATGGAAATACTATCACAACTTCACTATCACAAACTGAGTTGCCATAGTGACGGTCATAATATCATCTTGGCTAAGGCAAAATTCCAAATTGTCAAATAAAAGGTGAAGTAAATTAGAACTAAGCTGAAGGAAGACTGTGTGATGAGACATGGAGCTATATTTAGAAACAGGGACCAGACAGACAGAGGTGTGAAAAAATATATTTAAACCATGGTTTGGCTGAATACTTGATTGCTGGGTGTCCATTAATCCCTGATGTAGGACCCCTACTAAGTAGTTCTCAGCAGTTTGAGCTACAGTAGCTCGTCTCTTGGATCGGACCACACAAGCCAGCCTTCGCTCCCCACAGCCTTGACCGCCCATGACCATGTCTCCGGTTCACCACTTTTCCTTCCTTGGAGCACTTTTGATAGGTACTGACCACTGCAGACCGGAAAGACCCTACAAGAGCTGCAGTTTTGGAGATGCTCTGACCCAGTCGTTTAGCCATCACAATTTGACCCTTGTCAGAGACACTCAAATCGCTGCCTATTTTTCCTGCTTTTAACACATCTTTGAGAGTAACATGTTCCCTTGCTGCATTATATATCCCACCCACTGACAGGTGCCATAATAACCATACAATCAGTGTTATTCACTTCACCTGTCAGTGCCTCATCTTCTGAACACCACAGGATGGTGACTGTAACACACGAGCCCCTACACTGCCGCTCTGAACTACTTTCTAATACTTTGTATAAGTGACGTTACCACATCCCGTCCGCTATTCAGATACTACTCCAGGCTGCGGCACTCAGTACATGCCTAATTTGGGTACAATAACATGGCTGGAGTGCTAGCTAGTCTTGTTGTTAAACATACTATTGAATTATACTTACCGTTTGTCGGCTGTATGCTATGCTGTTATTGACTTTGAATCTTGCTTGCATAAGGTTAGCTCTGTGGCTCATAGCTGAGCCATGCTAACCCTCAATGAGAGGAGGCAACTAAAAACATCTGTTGTTGCCAAGTTGAATCTATGGTCCGTCCTATTTCCTGGAGTAGTGAATAATGTTTCCATTACATTTGCACTTCATGGGATGGCAATTATTTTTCCAGGTATTAGGATGGATTTCAGGTGTTTGCAGGGAAACAAGTTATGGCTTGTAAAAAACAAGATTTGGATTGAAAAACGCTTGAAAATATAGAATAATTATCTTTATTTTTCCCTTTGGCAAGTGACCAAGTTATTAGCAGGATAATGCCCTTCGAGGTGTCCATTATCAGTAATTAATGGATGACATGGTTGCCAGAACCGTCCGAAGCACATGTATGTTTTTAGTGTAATTATATAATTTCACTGCTGAGAAAATATGTACCTGTGATGTCCTGCATTCATGAATTCCAGTCTTTGTCACTTCTCTCACCGATTATTCTTGTTCACTCTGCTGTGTTATCAAAGGAAGCTCATACGCTATGCATGTTCATGTCAGATGTCATAAGTCAAGCGTTTATTTTTTTAAACATGATTAAGCATTACATGTGAATGCTCAGGGCTAGTCTAGTCTAATTTTATTCGGACTACAGACCACTAATTAAATACACAGAATTAGTGAGACAAAATAGCAACAAATCACATATACAGACAAACAGTTAAACATTTGAGATGTGGTGATGGGCACTTTTTCATAATCTGTTCAACATGTATGCCTTTTCATTTAAAATATTCATGAATGGGCATGGAATTTCACATATTGAAACATTCTTGGCAGCAAAATTGAATATTTGGAGGAGGTTTCCACTGCAGGTAGCCCAAAGTTATGAGCATCATAACACCAAACAAATTTCTGAACAATGATAGCAGGCTGACGGGGTGAAAATGCCTTCACCAGCTGTATGACACCTTAATATCCTCTTTATTTCTCTGAAGACTGGTCTGCTTTGTAACAGATAAAAACAGTTCCTTTTTGTGTTTTGCTAGATTATCGGTCATGGTAATGTGAATATAATATATAATCGGACTGTGGTTAAAAAAAAGTTTTACCTTACAATACATTATATATACCAGTCCCTCCAGAAAAACGCGATTATGCGTTCGCATAATTCAATGCATAATCAGCCAAAGTCTGCATATTTATGCGGGGGCCGCATTCTTTCAAATACGCCGCACTTTCGCCACATAAATTGCCGATTTCCGCGCAAAATATGCGGGGCTTGCATGATTTCATAATCCCCGCATTTTTGTTGCAAAAAAGTCACATATATCTTGGCAGAAACTTGAAAAATGTTGCGTTTACTTCACACAAGAGCAACCATTTTCCCCTGTTGCCATGGGAACATTATGAAGTGACTAGTAATTACGCAACGTGACCATCATCGAAAAGCTGCAAACCCCGCGATGAAGCCACGATGAAGCCCGCAAATCAGTCTCATTTGCCAACAAAAATAAGCGCAAAAGACCGCGCAAAGCAGTTTCCCCGTGTGTTACATGACAGTGGGGGCAAATTATTTTGCACTCCGTGCAACTGCGTGTTGGACCACAGGTGGAAGTCGACGCTGGACAACCACTTTGCCACATTTTATTTTTTTATATTTTATTCATTTATTTTTACAGAAGTTGTAGCATATTCCTTTTGTAAAGCTACAGAACTTGTTTGACCCATCAGTGTTTACTCATATGTTTATTAAGTTCTGAAATAAAACAAGATGAGAACTTAAATATTCCCAGCACTTTCTGTGATGTAGTATACTTGCTTATCATAGGAAGTAATAAGAAATGACTCTTTACATTAAGGTAGTAGCCTAGTGAGAACAGGGTGTTGGGGGAATCCCTTTTTTTTCTGTTTTTCATCAAACCGCAGTTGTTCCCGCAATCTCATCGCATAAAATTGCATAAATATCCCGCATATTCCATGGCATTTTTTAAGAAAACGTGTCACATAATCAAGGATTTGCACAATCACAAAAAACTCCTCATTTTTGTACTCATTTTTCTGGAAGGACTGACATACAGTATATTTAAGAATATACATACATTCACATAACATACAAAAACTTACCCAGTAAAGTAAAAGCACATTTTCATAAACTTACAGTGTCTAAAATCTGGCAGCAAGGATGCATCTAATAATCTATCCGTTAGATTCAAAAAACCAAAACCATAATCATACTAGATGTTTGACCACTATTCATCTGAGTGAAATAAAATTCAGTTATACTTTCCAGGCTTTGTCCCACTCCACTGCACTAGATGAGCAGTACAACCTTGGTTCTACGGACTGAAGGTTATGTCTCCAAAATAGCCATAATACCTCTGCTGTGTCACAGAATGCACAATGTTTCATTGTGGGTGACACTGCCACTTTTCATTTAATCAGCCTCTCTATTGTGAAGCAGGTAATACCCCCAAGAGTTTTCCTGATAAAACCGTCATATTTTTTATATCCTCTGAAGGCTTGTTTTAGAATATTGGCCACCTTTGCAGTGTATTTCATTTCATTTATGAGGCATTTTAGTTATTTATTTAGACAATTATCTTTAAGTTGAGCTGTTACGAGAAGGGGATTTGCAAAGTAAAGTCAACTACACCTGGATGGATAATCCTGTTCTATCCTCTTTTGGCAAAAAGTGTACCCAGCTGTATTTATATGTAATCATTATAAAACACCACAGGGACATTGAGAAGGATGTATTGGCTCAATACAGGCATTTGCAACCACATTGGTGCAAGTCATCAAATAATTTAGCAAAACCTCTGTGCATACAATATTTAACTGTCATATTTATTATTTAAATTCAATCAATTAATGGCTGTTAAAAGAAGACAAGCACAGTGCTTTCTTTTATATGTGTTTTCTACAGTATTTGTCAGTTTGTCATCCACAAACTTGCAAGACTTACATAACGTAAAAAGGAGCAGCCTTTAATAATAATATAATAATAACAGGATGATGATCTCATTTGTATTGAGTGGTAATATAGTTAAATGACCAAAGGGAAATCTAGATACTTCCTATTCATACACTGCTGTGGCAATGAATCCAACATCAAGTTTAGTTAATAAAGTTCTAGGATAATAAGAAAGGGGCATTTAATACCATATATTTTCAAGTTTATTCGCGCTGATGTCTGCTATTGTTATACTTGAGTGGCTTGGTTATTTTTCAATATCAGTGGCCAAATTATGTGTTTGCATTTTCCAAATTCTACAAATTTAACAAAACTTCTAAAATTCTAAATCTTACTGAAATATTAGCTGAAAAAATAGTTTTGTCCTGAATCCACAGTTTGCAAATATGATATCACTTTCAATAATTTGATGAGTGACATCTGACTGATTGATGGGGACGTGGATTTGGCCTCTCGTAAACTGCAGTTGGAAAAGTCACACATTTTGCTAGAAGGAGCCGGAACGGTGTTTGCAAGCAAAGGTGGAAGTCTGAACATTAATCAAACACAGGTTGGTTCAAGTCAGCAACAATCAGCAACTGTTTCCTGCTGTGAAACAAGACCTGTGCACCAAAGTATAAGATAAAGTGGAACTTAACATCAAAAGCCAGAGCCAGAGAACAAACAGTGAAAACAAAGTATAACAACACAGCAAAGGACGAGAGAAGGCAGCACCAGCAGGCCAACAGTAGCACAGCTGCAAGCAGCAGCAGAATAGACTCAAAAGAGGAGCATTCTCAGACGACACACACTGCTACAAATACAAACAATATGAGCACCAGGATAGATCTGGGGAACAACAATAGACATTGTATCTTTGACTTACAGACAATAGTAGGAACAGGAGCAATCAATACACAGCTAAAAGCAAATAAAACAAGCATAAAA
Organism: Dicentrarchus labrax; assembly: GCF_905237075.1. NCBI lineage: Eukaryota > Metazoa > Chordata > Actinopteri > Moronidae > Dicentrarchus > Dicentrarchus labrax. The sequence continues at coordinate 20,165,285 of NW_026136720.1, read as the reverse complement.
GCAGCACAAGGAGAGAAGATTGTTAGTGTAGTTATTCAGCTGGAAAGCAAGCACAAGTATGCGGAAGACAGTATCGGGTAGAGTCCTTGAGGCTGGGAGAGATGAAATTGTCCAGGTTTACAGCAGAGCCCCTCTTTTCGGTTTTGAGTCATTCCAGCAAGCTACATGATTGTATTCCCTTTGCTCATTTGGCCTGATCATTTTAATATGTTGCTTGTTTATGTAGAGCAATATATGCATCTGTCACTCTTCAATGCCACCTGTGATCCCTGTGATCCCCCAAGGTGTAAAAGTCTGCCAAGCACACTTGCTTGTGCTGTGTCTGTTGAAACACAGTCCCGCAGTGGATAGTGCCAAAAATGTGCTATAATGGGCCCCAGGATAATGATTACTTTGAGTGATGGCATAATGAGGGCTTCATAAATATGCATGGGTCACTAGGGGTAGTAATATTGTGGATTATTAAAACTGCAGGGTAAGAGGTCAAGCTAATGAGAGGGAGCTGAGGGGGGGACACAGCCACTGACACAGGAATTGGCCAGGCCAGATGTCTGGAACATAGGTTGTTTTCCCACCCTGGAACAATAAACTAATGCATACCCAAATCACTCTAGCTGAGGCCAAAACAAAGCTTTTGTTTCCATTGTGTCTAAAACTCTAACTGATTCAAAAGACAAGTTTCTCTTGGAAATGATAGTCAAGAAGGTTGTTAAACTTGAGTTGGGGATTCAACAGGAACATTTGCTAAAGCCAAAACGAGTTGCAGCAGCTTACACCTTTAAACAGATTGTGAATAGAACTTGGGCTGCTCTTGGAAATGCCTGCCACCTCCGTGTTAACTGTTTAAATAAAGAGACTATCAGAATGAAATGTATTGTACATGTATTTTGACTTGGTATAAACAGGATGACAGAACAATTAGCTACATAAGTCTAGCATCACACTATCACTGTGTTCTATATTTTGACTTGGCAACAGCAGGGTGCAACTCAGCCTTTATGGCTACCTTCTCAGCTACCAATGACTTGTGCCATAGTACATTAATATGTAACCCCTCCATGATCATTTTTGTGTAGGATTTACTAGTGCTCACATAGCAGTAAAATTAGCTACTGTGGCGCCCTGATAGCTCATCTGGTAGAGCTGGTGCCCCATGTACCAAGACTGAGTTCTTGAAGCAGCGGCCATGGGTTTGAATCCGACCTGTGGCTGCGTGTCATCCCCTCTCTCTCCCTCTTTTCTGTCTATCTTCAGCTGTCCTATCAAATGAAGACAAAAAGCCCCCAAAAATATATATTAAAGAACACAAACCTGGATCTATTTTTGGGGTCATGGTTTCTTTGGTTGCCATGGTCACAAAGCAAGCTGTGGCAGCAAGCAGAAATAATTCAACCACTGTCAACTTAGACGGCTGCTGCCACCTACCTCGGCTGCAAGGTTACCATCATGTGTACATTAGAAACAATGGTGGCAGCGGTACACTTGCCATCTGAAAGCACCTTTAGTCTTGATGTCAGTGATTAGAGTCAGCACACCATCCAAAAGGATGAAAGAAAAAAAAATAACATTTTAGCAAAACTTTGGCAAAACAAGAAAGTCTGCATTGTGGGTTGATGTAATTTAAACATTGTTTCAGGTGATCCATCTTTGCACCTTTCTTCAGTGATAATAAACTCACATGCACAATGACCTAATGTTTTACATAATTGCTCTTTTGTCGCTCAAAAAATTGCCACTCCATTAGTGTTCGCTGCAACTTCATTAACATCAGTCTTAGTGGCTTATTACTGTCTGCCTAATTCCATACTGCTAAATTTAGGTGACACCTGAATGACCCTTGGTATAATTTTACTATTACAGCTCCAAAGGAAACATTGTCACCTTTTACTTTTTTATAAGGACTGACTGTAGAACTGGTCTGACATTGTGTGTTTCTAAGGTGAAAACTGTATTGTTAATGTTAATAATATTTATAGGCAAAGATGTAAAGTAGATATGTACTTTTCAAAAACAGTAATTCCTGTAATAATGTCAAAAGAGACATACAATGTTTTCATTGTGTAGCAGGGCCATTTCCATGTCTTTCACACTTACACCTGCCAAGCCACTTCCAAGCCACTTTTACCTGACTGCCACTGTCATATTACGTCTCCTCTTCCATTAGCTGTCACTTTCCATATAAGTAAAACGCCTACAACGCAACAAGGCAGCCCACTAAATCTCAGATCGAGGCACACTTTAAATATCCCGTGGTATATACCCCAGAAAATCCATTCTCCAGCAGTGTGTGTGTAGTCGCCAAAACTACTACGAGTCTCCACATCATCGTTAAACTGGTCTGAAGTCCTGTTTGTTTTTTTGGTTTTTTTTTGTATGGCATTGCTATCACCATCTGTTATCTGTACAAATAACTCCAGCACTAAACGTTTGGAGTTGTAAGAGATGTCATAGATCCCACTGGTAGAGGTAAGCTGTTTTATTGCACCCCTGTTAAGTGAAAAACCTTGGATTTATCTTTGATTCAGATCTAAGTTTTAAACCCACACATTACAAACATAACTAAAAAATGCATTTTATAATTTTAAAAAATCACCAGTGTGACTGTTTCTCTATCAGGCCAATACAGAAATACTAATGCACGCCTTTATTACCTGCAGGATTGACTATTGTAATGCTCTACTTTCTGGTCTATCTAAGAAGAATATGACTCAATTACAATTACTTCAGCAACTCAGCTGCATGTGTGTTGAAGAGGACCAGAAAGAGAGAACGCATTACATACATTTTAAAGTCTCTGCATTGGCTACCTGTTCGCTTCAGAATCGATTTCAAGATCCTTTTATTGGTTTATAAAGCTCTTAATGGCCTTAGTCCTACTTAATTATCAGATTTGTTTTCAGCCTATGAACCCCCTCGAACCCTCATGTCTTCAGGTAGTGGCCTTTTAATTATCCCCAAAGTCAGAACAAAGACCCATGGTGAGCCATCCTTTCATCACAATGGCCCTTGTCTCTGGAACAGCCTTCCTGAGGACCTGAGGGCAGCAGACAGTGTTTATATGTTTAAATCAAACTCAAGACCTTTTCAATCTGGCTTTTAATAGATTTTTATTCACTTATTTATTTGTTTATCTATTTGTTTATTTTCTATGATGATGATGATGATGATGATTATTATTACTATTATTATTATTATTATTATTATATAAGTGTTATTAATTAATTAATAATGTAATAAAGTCTTATTGCCCACGTTATTCATGCATTACTCACTCACATTACTTTTTTTTCCTTTTTTATATATAACTTTTTTAACAATAGTTTGTTGTTGTTTTGCCCATACAGTGTTTTTGCCTTTTCCCCTAACTCTATCTTTTGTTTTTATTTTGGCTATTATGATTTAGCCTGTTTAACTTATTAAGTTCATCCCTGTTTGTGCCTTGTGAGATGAACTTACTGTGTCTCTTTGATTCTTCTAAAATGCTTTAATGCTGTCAGTGCTCCCTCATCTAGTCCGGGCTGTACTGTTGGAGGTGCTGGTCATTTGGTTTGCTGTGCACTTGCATGCTGATAAATATCAATTCAATTCAATTCAATTCAATTCAATTCAATTCAATTTTATTTGTATAGCGCCAATTCATAACAGAAGTTATCTCAGGACACTTTTCAAATAGAGCAGGTCTAGACCGAAGTCTTTATAACTTTATTATATTATATCACACAACACTTAGGGTGGATCTTTCTGTCTTTGCAGTGATAGTGTCTGTGTGTGTGGGTGTATGATTTAAAGGGGACACATGGTGAAACAGAATTGGAGATAGGCTAGCCCTTCAACAGTTGGTCTGTCTTATTAAGTACCTTTTCAATAGTTGTGTAAGTAAGAATAATAACTATTTATCTTGGTTTCCTATTGCAAAGCACAGAGCATATGGGATCATAGTATTATTGTCATTTTTAAATCTGAGTATTTGCGTTTTTGTATTCCGTATTATAGCAGTTTTTACTATTTTTAATGAACTCTCTATACAGTTGAACTCGAAGCCATGTCTCTGTCTGATTCTCTTTACACTTATGTGTGTGTTAATATAGCAGTCTTGGGTAGACTCAGGTTAAGGTGGCATACCTTGAACTTTTGGGTTAGTGTTACAACAATCTTGAAAACCAGTAATAAGGACTCACCTCTCTTGAAGGATTGTGACCAGTCCAATGTTTGTTGTGGCCAATACGATCTTCTTCGCTGTCACATGCTGGAGCAGTGGGCTGAGGGTCGCAGACAACAACAGACTAAGCAAACTGATCAGGAGGGCCGGTGATGTCGTAGGGGAGGAGCTGGACACCCTGACGATCGTGGCAGAGAGGAGGATGCTGTCCAGGCTTCAGTCCATCTTGAACAATGTCTCTCACCCTCTCTACGACACACTGGCCCAGCAGAGGAGCACCTTCAGCAGAAGATTCCTCTCACCCAGATGCACTACAGAGTGCCACAGGAAATCATTCCTACCTGTGGTTATCAATCTCTACAACGCCTCCCTCAGAGAGTCAGACACCCCCCCTCTGTAATTTTGACTCAAAACATAGACAATCAATTCTTTTGCACTTTTTGCACATTAATACTGTACATTGATCTTGTATATATATATATATATATATATATATATATAGTTATATATATATATATTTATATTTTTTGTGCTGAATGTTGTATATATATATGTTGTTTGTATTTTGTTGCTTGTATATCTGGAGTGTTGTAACGAAAATAATTTCCCCCTGGGATTATTAAAGTATTTCTGATTCTGATTCTGATTCTGACAATGTGCATTTGGTCCCAAGGCCCCTGAGCTACTGTTGTGCAGAACTATAAGTACCTTTTAGTTAACAGGTCTGTAAAGAAGAGGATTAAAAATGTGCTCATGATACCATGTCACACAGGTTTTTTTTTCTGAAATTACAACAACATTGATCAACAATTACTTAATAATAATGTCTGCTGTACTCCGTTAGTGGTTATGCAATGTAAATGAAGCTCTCCTCAATATCTTTGATTTGTATATATACGTATATAAACAATGCAATACTTGGCCAGTTTGATTTTGTAGCAAACTGCTAACACCAACTGCCAACATGTAATTAACTACTCCATTGCTTGGTGGGATTTTGGCTCTTTTGCTGGATTAGGGACACAATGTTCCCATTGTCTATGGATCCTATGCTCATTTGGGATAGGAAGGGCTGTGCCTGGCCTTTATTGAAATCTCTCTCTTTTTTTTTTGCCACCATTGACATTGCTAACGGAAATACTACAAATATACAAATAGAGTTTACAAAGGTAATATGACCAACGGTATGTGGGGATAATTACAGCAAACTGCTGTGTAAGCAAAAATGAATATAACAAATGCAGGTGCATCAGGCAATTTAAATAGTATAATTCAATTTTTATTGTACACAGCAGCCTAAAAAGTATTTAGTTTGCTAAAGCTTCTTTGTGATGTGACTATAGGCTACCTTAAAAGATCAATGTGTAATGTGTGAAGTTGCAGATTGTAACCAATTGAATATCACTTGCCATTGAAATGTGTGAGAGAAACAATGGTGGCCACAAAAATTTTAACAAAGTTAAAGGTCCTATGTAGAGCCAGTGTTTGTTTTCTCCATTCTGGGCTAGTGTAGAAACATGGCAGTTCAATATGGTGGACTTTTTGGAAGAGGACCCTCTCCTATGTATATAAAAACGTCTTATTCTAAAATAACGAAAACATAATGATAATTTCAGGTGATTAAACACCAACAAAAACACAGTTATAGATGTCATATATTACATTTCTGCCAACAGATCCTCCAGTCTAAAAAAAAAACATAGATGAAAAATAACATTAAATTACAAAACCAGTAATTATACTTTGAAGATAATAGTAAAACCCATTTTAAAGTGGACAGAAACAAAATAAAACTCTCAAAACTGTCTTTGTTAGTCTTTCCAGACCACATCAATGCTGGTTTGGTCAAATTAAACCTTTGATTCACAGGGTTAGATATGAAAATATTTGCAAAACTGGCTTCAATAGCAGCAATCTTGGCTAATCCATGGGAACAAATTCGCCTGTCAAAGTATGTCCACTAAAAGTGCTTGTTTTTGCCACTGACAGACTCCTATTGTTATTGTTAGTGCAAATTCTTAAAGAGTATGATCCATTTTGTTTGACCAGAAACAGCTGTTATATTACCATCACTTGCCACCAGACTCCAGTACTTTTACATGGCAGATCATCATAGCATTGTAACTTCATTCAAACTGGACAGAAAAATAAAATAAATAAAATAAAATAAAATAAAATATAAATTAAATAAAAATAAAACTGACTGAAGCCATTATTATAACCATTCTACTATTCTAACAATCGCCAACTCTGTTTTGGTCGTAGTACATTCTTAAATCAGTGATGTAAATGAGAAAAACAGCCATTTCAGTCTCTCAGTGTCCTCAAAGCAAACAGTTACACACAGAGGCACTCATGCAGGAGCTTGCATACTTGGACAACAACACAGGTGGAGGGAGTGTAGAGTCCCATAGGCAACCAACTGGGATGCAGACCGGGAACACCCCACAAGAGCTGCAGTTTTGGAGATGCTCTGACCCAGTCGTAACAATTTGGCCCTGGTCAATGTCGCTCAAATCATCACGCTGCCCATTTTCCTGCTTCTAACACATCAAATTTGAGGACAAATCTTCACTTGCTATCTAATATATCCCACCCACTGACAATTGTCATGATAATAAGACAATCAGTGTTATTCACCTCACTAGTCAGTGAGCATAATGTTATGGATGATTGGTGTATATTTACAGAGCAAATAGTTGTTTGCTGCTACATTCTCCTTCTCATAACCTTTGAAAAGACCAGTGTGTAAGATTTAGTGGCATCTAATGGTGAAGTTGCATTCTAAGTTAATGAAAACACAACTACTGGTGTTCTTATTTTCAGGTGATTGTACACTAATGTATATTATTAGTTGTAGTATTAGTGTATTTTTTCATGAATCAAATCTCCTGTAACGTTACGTGAAAAGAGATACGAATTTATTCAGACAAACAATGTAAAATCTTCTAGGTTCATCCCAATTTTACATGTTATGACCTGTAGTACCAACTAAGATCACATAGGTGTAATGTTGCTGGAAATTCAAAAAAGTAAGCCTCCGTTTTTCCGTCTGCAGAGGATACATAGATTGCTTGAGCGCAGGCAATTTGTAATGGTGTTGAAGCAATCGGCACGCACACACACACATCAATTCCACCATTTTCCTTGATGCATGCGTGCATATGTTACACTGGCTGGGTGATCCATGGGGAAATTCAGGGGCTGAACACTTCTTGGGGGTCACAATGGTGTTGAAAAGGGAGAAATGCTGTCATGCACAGAGCTACGATTTTGTATCTGCATTACCCCGGGGACCACACCGAGAATGCTAAACAAGGACAAGAGCAAACGCCTGGATTGCAATGAAAGCGGGGACTGTCTTCTGTGTACATGGACAAAAAGTCCAGGCTTTGCTGGAGCTACTATTTAATAATTCATGGATGTGTATGATTGGCTCCAAGCACCAACCTTGCAGAAGCATCTGTTTGTGTCACATAGAGAAACTGCAGGTGCAACATTTTTTCATAGTGGATATTTAGTGTAACTTCTGGGAAGAAAATGAGGGAAAATCATTCATCATTCACTGCCACATGACGAGTCTCTGAGTGGCGGTATGCATGCAGACATTGCCCTGAAACAACAACTATCAATCCATTGTCCAAGCTTATGACTATCAGTAAATATTGACTTCACACACAAATAGGCAATCACTGCTTTCCCTGTTGTTTATTGGCCATTACTGTACACACAATACACTGAGTCGGACTAACATTTTGTCCTGGTAAAGTGTAATTCTCATCAACAAGTCTTTATTATTGGAATAGATTTTCAAATCTCTAACACCATCCTTTAATGAAAAAAGTGACCATACCACCTAAGAGAATGTACCATATATCCCACATGTGCCAAACATATATTCCTTATCAGGTGATTGTAGTAGTATATGTTGATACATGAGAAAACGTAAAGTTCCTTTCTGAATTCCCTCCTATAAAATAATCGATTTAATATCATGGTAATCTCAGAATATCTGCTTTCAAGATAGTACTACAGATTTGAACAAGTAGTAGTAGTAGTAGTAGTAATGGCTATTCATGTACAGAGTTCAAAGGATAACATTTTAGATTGGATTAGATTTTTTTTTTTTTTTATATATATTTTGGGGCTTTTATTGGTGTTAATTGATAGTGACAGGAAAAGATGGAGTGAAAGAGGACCCTGGGCAACCGCAGCAAGGACTCAGCCTTGGTACATGGGGCAATAGCTCTACCAGGTGATCAGGGTGCAGACTAACAGTTAGTATTTGCTTATAACTGTTGTGAACAATTGTTTGTCAACTAAAGATGCTATATAATACCTCAACTTATAGTACTTCAGCAGCAACAACAACCATTTTTATCCTGCAACTTCTGGCTGCACATTGCTGTTATCCAAACCACGGTTGAGCGTATGAAAAAAAGGAAAACTTTTGCCACTGTGGATTAGTACACAGACCATGAAGACCCAAGAGAGGGTATTTTTTAAACTGTTGTGCACATAAGTAATTCTCTTGGTCACACAAGTTATTATCTTGTGTCTGTGTCTCACAATTTTTTATCTTTCTTATTCAAGATAAAAAAAAAAATGCAAATTGCAATATTTTCTCATTCTTCCAGCAGTCTTGTTTAAAGGAATAGGGGGAAACCGCTGGCCTGGCTATTTCCCGAGACACCAAAATGAATACATTATTTCTCAAGTTTAATTTTTACACAAACCAAAGTGTGAAAACAAGTTGCAGTTTTAGGGGATGTTATTATTATCATATTATTTCTTGGCCAGGTGCAGTTGACAAAACCCCCATAAAGAGGGAACTGTCATTTTTACACAAACTCAGTTGTCACTTTATCAAAGGACCAGTGTGTAGGGTTTAGTGGCATCTAGTGGTGTAGCTGCAAATTGCAACTCTCTTGCGTCACCCTTCCCATGCAAGCTGTATGGGTGAATGCAAATGTCCAATGCTATCTTGTGCAAAGCCCGTGTAATTTCAGATTGAGCACATGTGTGAACAGAGCAGGTCATTGTCTGGAGAATTCACACCAAGTGAGTAGGCTCCTGATGATGTTGCACGGAATGTATTCTCTGTGGTGTGAGAGCCCAAGCTGAAAGATAATGGATAACCAACGTTGTTGCAAGCATGAAGAAGAAGAAACTACAGAAAAATGTGAATGGGCCTGAAGCTTGTGTTTGCCTCCATGGAAGGTGACCCCTGGGGTCTGCATATATAAAACCATAACGATTCTTAGGTGATTATACGCGTATGAATATTTAAGTACAGTTAGTTAAAACAAATGTAGTTTAATATGACAGTCCTGCAATAAATCATGCCTTCATGGAGTCTCTAATCTTCACTTTTGGATGAAATTGTTGTTGATTCAACTTTGCAGTCATTCTGGAGCCTATGGTGCTTTTGAATTGTATGGTTTTATGCTGAGAGGTGTTAGCAGCAGTTAGCTAAATTGAGGTTTAAAGTCTAGCTAACAGAGTCAACTGGTAGGCATGCAGGATGAAACAAGCTTCTTAGGTTCCTCAGGGAGGAAACAAGATTCAGATATGGTTGAAAGTTGTGACAAAAAAGCTATGCAGACAATCTGGTAGACACACAGCGGAAAATGGCACTGTGTCTAAAATCACTCCCTCATAAAGTCATTCACTATTCCCTGGAACACTATAAGTGCTTTAGTGGGTGTGGGTTTAGTGGCTTCCTATAGCCACCTACGGTGCCACCAAGAGGGGGATGCTAACATTATGCTCAGAATGTGTTCAGTGATGGTCACAGTCAGAACATCTATTGCCAAAATTATATTTTTATATTGGGGCGACTGTGGCTCAGAGGCATTGTTGTGGGTTCGATCCCTGGCTCCTGGTGCCACATGTTGAAGTATCCTTGAGCAAGATACTGAACCCCAAATTGCTCCTGATGCCGTGCATCAGTGTGTGAATGTGTATGAATGTTAGTTTCTGTTCAATGGACTTTGCCATCACTGAGTGACTGTGTGTGAAAGGGTGAATGTCTCACGTAGTGTAAAAGCGCTTTGAGTGGTCGGAAGACTAGAAAGGCGCTATACAAGTACAGGTCCATTTACCATATTTCCAAAAAACAAACTGTAAATTATGAGTTGCTTAGAAAAATGATACACTGTAGTATAAAGCCCCTCCTCTCTCCTCCTATAGATCTTTAATATATAAATGTCTCAGTCTTGATCAGACGTAAATATTCTTTGTTGAAATGAATGTAAAGTTTCAGGTGACATTGGAGTAGAGTAGCTCTCATTCTGTGATTTCATGCAACTTCTACAGCTTTCTTCCTCAAAAGAGGACAGTCCTGTAGTGAACTTAAAACAGTGGGGTTCGGAATAAATGAAATATAAGTCAACTGGACCTATTTATAGCCGTATATTAGCCAAATGAACTTGAACAAGTTTTGGTTGTGAAGTTAGATTTACAGTGTTATCTATTCTATTCACATGTCACCTGTCTCTGCAAAGTAGATGGAGTTATTCCCAAGTAGGTTTTCACATACAAGGAGTTTGCCTTGGTAAGATGGTGCATTACAATAAACACAGAGTAATATAAATAAAGATAAAGATAGAGACATTATGTACAATATAACCGGTAACCGTAACCAGATAAAAACCAAGGGAAGCGCATTAATGTCAAGCATATATTCAGGGTGGGTGATGGGTTTAAGAGTCAGTGTTAGTGGGGGTCCTGGGACTTGTTGATGAGGCTAACTGCAGAGGGGAAAAACCCATCCTAAAATGTCTAAAAAAAAGGTAGTGTAGAGTCAGGGAGATATCAATCAAGCATAGACAATACACGCCCACACAGTCCTGAGAGAAGGTCTAATCACAATCATTATAATCACCTATGTGGGTTCAGCATGGGTTTGCGGAGAGTACAACACATTTTTGATTGGATTCAGTCATGAGAATTATACTGTATCTCTTTACTTTTTTCTTTTGATATGTTGACTCAGTTCAGCGTAAGTGGCATGTACAGATTTGTGTCCTTCCAACATCGTGCCATTGCATCCATCAGGTTTTGGAGTGCACCTTACACACTGTGAAGAGCTAATTGAAGAATGAGGAGCAGGTTTGCCGGCAAATGACTAATCAGTAGGCAAGCCAAGAAGGAATATTCAACAAGGACAGCCAAGCCCTATTAACACATGCACTGCTACCCCAAACCTTTCTGGACATTACACAGAAAAGCTGTATGGGTGAATGCAAATGTCCAATGCTATCTTGTGCAAAGCCCGTGTACTTTCAGATTGAGCACGTGTGAACAGAGCAGGTCATTGTCTGGAGAATTCATACCAAGTGAGTGATGATGTTGCACAGAATGTATTCTCTGCGGTGTGAGAGCCCAAGCCGAAAGATAATGGATAACCAACGTTGTAACACAGGGGAGTTGGCAACCCTGTGTAACAACTTTGGTTATCCATTATCTTTCCATAAAACCATTACTTTTTATCAGGTCAAATTTTTAATCTGCAATACTAATTCCCATCAGCCATAGGCATTCTGCTTGGCCTCTGCTGTATTTTTAAGATGCTAAAGCTACTCTAAAGACATCTTTGTGTGGTGTATTAATCAGTTTCTGTCAGCTTGCACACTTGAAGAGATAACATTCAAGCCATCTGTGTAAAGGACAGTCGTCTTCATCCTCTAAGGCCAACCAAGCGTCTCAATCACTCAAGGGCTTCCGCTGACAACCATGGCTCAACTGAGGAGAGGGATATCCTCGGAGCTCTACCCACCAGCCTCCCATCCATCCACCAGTGATTCTTAATCCTGTCTGTAAACTGAGCGCAGTGGGGTGTCCTGACCACTTATGCCACCCATACTCTCAACCCCTGCTTCGAAGTGTATGCTGATTTAGAGCATGAATCATGAGTGTAGGATTATATAGAATGTTTCATGTCAGCCAAGGGATGCCCGCTTTGCTTTTCAAAGAATGAGTTGGCGGAAATATTTTGCAATGTGCGTGGTTGGACAATACTGGAGGATACATTGTTGTTAGGGCAAAGACCCACGGATATCAGGTCCAGTTTAACTTTCACCAAAGTTGCTTCAGGAAGTACTAAGTTAAAGAAAAGTGAACTTACTTAAAGACAAAAATACAGCTGACTTCGTTCTTTGACTTCACACATTTAACCAGTGAACTTTATAATTATTTCTATGGCAAAACAAATTCCTGACCCAGGCATACACAGGCTTGGGGAGTAACAGATTACATGTAACCAGGATACAAAAAAGGTAACTGTAACCAGTTACAGTAACAGAAAAAATATGTGATCAGATTACAATTATATTTAGTAAAAATGGGGATAAATAGCAGGGTTACAATTTCAAAAAACACCAGTTCCTCTTTAAAAATACCATACGCAGAAGACACAAGAGTATCTGATACTAAAAATCTAGGGTTCCATTTTCTTTTCTGAAGTAACATTTTTATGTTATTATTTGCATCTTTATTTGCATAGCTATTTGGTGTTGAGGTAAAGTAACAGAAAGTAATCAAGTTATGTTAACTAGATTAGGTTACTGACTACAGGTAATTCAAGAGGGCACACAGCACTAGGGAAAGTGTCCTGTCTCTTTATTGTCAAATATGTCCATATCATGTACTGTATATTAGCATAGTGCTATATCAGATTGTGGTCATGACTAGCAAGTAAATGTGATAAAAGTGAGATGCTGATGAGACTTAGTGGATGCCACAGTTATATGAGGTGCTGGGATAGTTGTTTGCAAAGTTAGTTGATATGCACCCAGTTGATATATTACCCTACCCAGGGTATGTTTAGATATTGGCTATCTGCCCAGCTCATCAACCTCCTCCCTTTCTCATCTTTCTCAGCCATCTTCCCAGCTTGTTTATCTGTTTCGCTTTGTGCACAAGCAAGGGGCATTACTCAGTGTTCAGATACACAACCAGCTCCGATTGTAATGGCTTCTGTGGTGTTCACTTTCATCACCATATTTAGCTGTTTGGCATTACCTGCAGTCTGTTCAGATGGAGATATGGTAAAGTAATTTCATTAGCTCCCACTGTTATATCCCGTGCAGATCACACTGCAGTTTAGATTGAGGGAGAAATAAGGAGGGATGGAGAGACTCTCTCCTCCCCTCTTCCTCCTCCCCCTCTCTCTCATCACATACTGCAGCTCCTCCCTCCACCTTGCCCTTCTCCAGATCCCCTCCCTTCTGCTGTGTCTCTCTTTCTCTCTGTCTCCATCCCTCCTTCATTTTCCCTCAATCTTTCAGCCTAGCTGAGACTAACAGAGGATACACCCTCCCTATGTGTGCATGTGTGTATGTGCGTGGATTGCCGTGTGAACCACATGTCTCAGTGTGTATACACATGTGGCTTCGCAGCTGACGGGAAGGACTCATGAAGTGCTCTGGACTTGGATATCAGATCCTTCTCCTTATGCATATTTACCACATTTTTTAACAACACACCAAAATCCTCCCATTAAAGAATCTCATTTTCCTCCTCTCGGGGCAGCATCTCGATGGAATCTTCAATCCTTTCCCCAGTATCTTGGATTTAATGAGCAGCCACCGTGGAATGAAGCAAGCAATTTCTGGTTTCCCTTCGTTACAGCTCTGGTAAGGATATCCTCTCTCGCTCTTGCTCTCTCCCTCTCACTCTCTTTCTGTAGATCCATCTCCTTTTCTTGCACTTCCTACCTGATTTACTTCTCATAACATATTGACAGGTGCAAGCAGTACACATTATGGGATAGGGGAGCAGTTAAATGAAGCAGAGCAAGCTATTTAAGACATGGAGAGAGGGAGAAAATAAGGATGGGCTGGCTGGGTGAGAGTGAGAGAGTATAGGGAAAGAAGCCGGGAACAGAAATGTGTGCCAGCACCAGCAGTGCTGCTCATGCTGTCATAGACTGGAGGGAAAAATGCCCCACTTGGTACTTGCTATTGATCTGCTGTTATTTTCAGCTTCAATTCCTTAGAGACAACTTTGCATGGTCTACCTGACAGCGATAGTATTGGTTTTGGCCATTTGTTAAAGCTGACAGGAAGGTTCTTTGTCATAATAAGGTAGTGCATTTTGATTCTGGAGGTGGGAGCATGTTAGGAATGGCTGTATTCAACATGCATAGATGTATTCATGTGTGTGCTGCCTTCCATTTACAGCCTGTGAATGTGTGAATTTGTGTTTGTTCGGAATGTGTCCTCGATGTACATATGTAGGTGTGCTGCGACAAGGCGGGATGCTTTTCTGCATACCTACACATATTCTAGTAAAGACCTGCTCAGCTGAAGTGGAGTTAGAAATTGTAGCTTCCCACCATGTTGATCTGTCTGATTGCCTGATGTGGCCTTTTGACAACAGCTCTGACTCGTAAAGAGATCATCAGACACTGATTTGAGAAGGCTTACTTGCAGATCACAGGAATGTAGGTAGAGGAAGACATCCCGTTAGAATAATTTATTTTATATTGAGCTACTTTGTTATCATTCTTATCTTCAGAAACACATAATGCTAATCACACACTGATGAAGTGTTTATCTGACTTTTTTCACTTGGAAGCATGATATAAAGTTGATGTTGCTATTTTGGGCCCCTCTGCATGCTGGATGAGCTTCTTTCCTTTTATCTTTACTGCTGTCTTGTTATTAATTCTCTGTTCATCTCTAGCTCTCTCTCTTGCCTCTATGAACTCTACAGGGAGAGGAGTAAAAAGAGATTGTTAGAAGGGAGCGGCTGAGAGATGTTGGAATACAAGAGAGACAGAGATAGAGACAAAGTGAGAGAGAGAGAGAGAGAGATAGATTGGGAAGTTGGCAGTGAGGAGAATAGGGGAGAGATGCTAGTGGAAGTTGAAGTGGGGAGAGAGGAAAGGAGAGAAAATATAGCAATTAAAGATTGACAGGAAGCCAGAGACAAGAGGACGAAAGGGACAGAGAAGGAGAGAGTGTGCTAACAAGCCTCAGAAAGAGCTTTTAGACAGGCAAACCTTTTCTGAGGCTCAGGCTTTTGGTAGGGGGCTCAGTTTACACATACATACATGCTCTCCAAAGGAAAATATGATAGATAGGCAAGGGCCTGCATCTCACACATGCCTGGCTCCATTTCCTGTAAAGGACATCAATATTTATCACATTTCCCATTTCAGAGAAGAAACCATGATAACACTGGAGGATGGAAAAATAATAAAAGATAAATCAAATTACCCCACCTTGGGTAGACCTTCTGCTTCTGTTTCATTTATAATTCCTTTCCAGCACTTAGCCAAGGTCGGCTGATACTGTTGCATATTGAAATACAGGTGCAGCCACAGTGGTTCATGTTTTCACTGATTGTAATGCAGAGCTTTAGTCATATTGGTAATAGTAATTGTGAAATTTATTCAAGCACATTGGATCAAATGCAGTGTATTGAATGGTTTTGTCTCACTAATATATCACATATCTAGTCACTGCTTATTGTTTCTATGCTTTATCAGTTTCTACAGCCAAGCTAAGAATTCCTAATGCAGTATCAGTATGGATTTAAGGGTTTTGAATAAACAACATGGATTTGGCTCGCTTAGTAAAGCTTTTATGGGGATTTTAGTACAGATAAAAGCTTGAATCAAGAGTTTATCCCAGAGTGAATCACTATTAAATTCAGAGCTGGTCTCTGTATTTTGAACCTGAGGTATTTTGCTAATTGATTGGTTTATTTGGTAAGTATTATGTGATGTCTCCCTCTTTTCCTCTCAGTCTCCCTCAGGCCCACACACACAGGATCTGCCTTAGTGTGGCTAGCAGGAGTCATTTTTACCCTACTCGGCTGCAGTAAAAGGTTGTCGTGCAGTGGGTGACTTGCATCTAAGAGTGACTCAGAGTGCCCATGAATGCCCCTCCACCCACAGCCAGGCAGCATTGATACTGTCCATGGCCCAATGAGAAGTTAGAAGTTAACAACTCATTTTTCCACAACCTCCAAGGCAATTATTCTCAAGGCTGTTATAGCGAATGATGGTTATTACCGATGTGGTTTCATGATTTACCATGATGCATGAAATTAAGTTGGCAAATTTGTCACAGCAATTCACAGCTAATGGTGTCCATAGTGGTGGACTAGCATTGTAAAGTTATGTGAGCTTCTCATTCCAGTGTACTTGCTAGACAGAATTTAACACATGGCAAATATAAAACATCTTTTCGGAGCTATTTGATCATTGATTTACCATTTATCTTCCTATTAAAACACTTTATAACCGGAGATTCAACCCTAAATGTAAAATGAATAACTCACTATGATGGTTACAAGTAAATTCAATTTTTAAGACAGTTTTAATATATTTTTGGAGCTATGGCCTAAAAAGGATGAAGGATTAGCTAATTTGCCAATAGCGTTTGTTTTTGTTAATACATACACATAGCCTATATAGTCAAATTGCAGAAATGTGTGTCATTATGTCCTGTCTTTCTGGGGAAGGGCCCCCATTCCCCCTCAGAATAATAATTTTTACATAAAATGTCCGTGTAATTGTTAATCCTTTCGCAAACCTTTTCAGTTGGCTGAGACTGATAAGATCCATCTGCCATCAATCTGCACTGTAGTATATCTTCCTTGTATTAGTCACAAAATATAAACAGTTTTCCATATCACAGAAATTTGATTTTATTTTACACTAAAAAACATGAGTCAGTATTTTAGTTATTACATCTGCCACAAATTTTGACATGTATTATCTTTTCTGGAATCTGCACATGCACTCACATTTGGGATTTGTCAAATACAACTGTAGTCTGCAGTTGGGGTTCAGAACATTACTCAGCAATTGTTCATGAAGGATGAGAAAGCAATATTTGTTCACTTCCCCTGACCACTTTTTCTGGCCGGCTGAGCGAATCTAAATGGTATAACTTGGAAATTGTATGAATAATTCAGAAATGGCTTTTATCTTCTTTATTTGGAAGCATTACTAGGCCAACACAATAGAGATTTTTATGTAAATATCTGTGTTACAGTTTTAGGAAAGGATTCACCCCTCCCTGACCTTTTGTGCATTTTGTTCTACAAAATCATATCGAACGCCTCCTCTGTTGCCCTAGTTTTGGTTTGAGATACATTACTGAAAATGTGTTAAAAAATGCAAATCAAATGCTATTCAGGCTTAATTCTTGTTCTTCATAATGAAATATAATACAGATAATGAATCTGCATTCATTTGTTCATCTGTTCATTCATACACTTAAAAAAAACAGTGGTTTGTCTTATCCGTGTGACATTTGCAACATCTCTGACACCACTCATCTAATTAGAGGGACTTCTGGCACAGCACTGCAGCATTTTCAGAATTACAATGAAGCCCAAGCAGAGTGCTACAGTTAAAATGTGACATTTTAGTTACTGATTGGCCAATATGGCTACATCATTTATAAAGTAAGACATATATAATGTTATGAGTTTTTATATATTTATTTTATGATTGATGCTAATTCAGATTAGAAGAAAAAATAACACTTAAATCACAACTGGACATAGGATTTAAAAAGAAAGAAAAATTTCACTACTCACGCCTGTGCATTTGCTGCTTACGAGACAAGAAAAGTTGCTATAGCAGCACTATGCTAAATCACATATTTTTGAACACACTTTTGGGGACAATGGGAAGAAATATTTATTTCATGTAACATGGCGAGCTGCAAGGTTTCACAAAATGTGCTTCAGTAAAGCAAATTTATCCTTTTTTGGACCCTGCAGAGTATCAAAAGTATCAAGCAAAGAAAGGAAAGAACGACACCAGAACCATTTGTATTTCAGGATGTAGAATGCACTTGGCAGTTTGATGTGAAGCCCAGAAGCATACATAGGCAAAATAAGATGCTTGTCACAACTTGTAATCTCTTTGTATTGAACAATCCAACATGGACAAGCCTGCTTCCAATTGTGACATGATGATTACGTATAATCTAGTTATGAATTATCTAATTTAATCTCTCCTTAATTAAGCCTGACCTTCATTGAACAAAATGCCCTGCTTTACTAGGACACAACACAGTGCTGGTTTTACTGATCATAACGTAGAGAGCATTTAAAAAAATATATTTAATTTGATGTACATGAATAATACACACCTATACTTACTGTGTTCACGCCTCCAAAATGGAGGCACATGACACTTAGCCACTGTCAAGTGAACCTGCTTCCACAGGGGAGTTTTACTGAGGAGGGAGTGATGTATGTATGTGCAATAAGAAGTGAGACACACCTGAAGAGAGCTCCTGAATTTCCTACAGGTCTACTCAGAATTACATACATTTCTTTCCGACGAATCCCAAGGAGGTGGCCTTATTGTGTTAAATCACCTTTCAGTCTCAATATACAGTCTTTGGCATTTCGTCCCAACTATTAGTTTTGTTGAAATTGTTTGTGCCAGTCTATTACTGACAGCTGAAAGGACAAACAATACTTCTGGTTGAAGCTGAATGGATTCTCTTTGATTGCTGGCACACGTAGCTAGCCGCCTACTGAAATTGAGGGGGAGGTCAAATTGGAGCAATCCCAAATGTTCGTCCAGATGCTCTTGGGTTTTTTCGATGGATGTGAGTGAAGAGATTGTGTCGGGTTTTTAGCTGCTTGTCTTCAGCAAATATTTTGCAATACTGGGGTTAACTTCCTGCTCAGTTTCAAATATTATACTGAAAGAGCTTTGTCAAATAGTTGACAATAAACACACACACATTTTTATCTTAATTTAATTTTCTCCATAATGATGCTCGGCTTTGCCAGGCATCAATTTGCATTAGTCAAAAAGCGTGGGACAAAATGTCAGAGGCAATTTCTCAGGCCTGCTTTTGCACAATTTACAGAGTGCATGTGAGTGCCGCAGATTTTCACACCTGTTAGGCAAGGCAATGTGCCACTGAATCCTGTATCAATATGTGATTCAGGACATTTTTCACAGTCTCCACAGGTTATCTATTTTAAACAATTGTGGACCTTAATGTGTGAAGAAAACTGAGACCTTCTGTCTGCAGGAACCATGGAGCTGTACAGCCCTTAAAATGGTAAATGTCAGTGAATCAGCATGGTGATGACTTACAATCGGTCATCATTAGAATATTGCATTCTTGGCTGGCTGACATAACTTTTTAATCTTGAAATTGGTCCTACCCACTCCACCCATGCACAAACACGCACACTCACAGTTGGAGGTAAATTAAAAATAATAATACATTTAGCTGAGACCTCTCCCTCGGCCCCCAGCGTGTGTGTTACACTCTGGAACACACACTCCTTACAAATCCTGCCTTGTGACTAATATTGCAAAAGCTGTAATACTCACAGCTTGCTTGGAAACATGCTAAAAAAAGATATAATTAAACCATGAAAATAGTATTTATTTGTTTTAGATTAATTTCAGGCTCAAAAGACCTAGTCTATTACATAAGCACAGCTGGGGGAGAGGTGCCTCTTCCATGAACATCATTCCTGGATCACTTCCCAGTCCTGACTGTTCTGAAGTCTCCACTATGATCAGTGTTGGTTGAGAGTGAAAACAGGCTAAAGCAAGCTGCCAATATTTCTAATTATCATGGATGATGCACCCATGGCTTTATATTTGGATCGACGCAGCAGGAGAAACCGGGGGGGATGTTACATGTATCTATGAATAATGAAGTCAATACATTTCTTTACTTTATTTTTCAACTGATAGTACATGTCATCAAGGTCAGAGCATTGGCAGTAGGTAAGCAATACGATGCAGAAAATCACAATCAGCATCATTTATTCAGCACAGTCAATGCAATGAGGGCCCAAGGAATTTATATGGTTAATTGGATGGCTTTTTAAAGTACCCGTAAGAGTGTGATTGTTGTGTGTAACAGGTTGGATATATGTTTTCACTTTCACAGTCAAATGAGCATCTGAATTAGCTTGTTAGGAACTACCTAAGCTTGTATGGTACTTGTAAGCTACTGAAGAGGGAGGGCTGATCATCATATTCTCCAACAAGCCTTTCGCCTTAGCAAAAATCTTGTTTTGAAAATTGGTAAAATCACAAAGGTATCTATCCTGATAGCACAATTAATGATCAAAGCATCCCTAACTTTATTGAAACAGATGTTGAAAACTTTGACATGGCTGACCCTGATGGTTTAAACATTACTCACCAGTGCTGCAATAGGATTAAATGACTTGGCCACCACTACAAAACATCTTTAACACATCCTAAGTTGATATTCAGCAAAAAATGCAAACGTGGCAGATGTAAAACATGCAATTAGTATATGAGCATTTTAACAAGCTAAATATTTCCAGGTGAGTAAACAAATTAGCAAATTCTAAGAGGGGAGGGTCAAGGTAAGGGTTATGGGTAGGGTTAAGGGTAAAAGGGTCAAGGTATAAGAACACAGACTTGTTTATTTATTGAATTCTGCTGATTATACAGGTATATGAATCATTAGCAGGCCACTGTGATTCAAATATGACAAAATATGTTAAAATAAATCAGAATACAGTGATTATAGAGACACGCAGACAGTGTCCTCAAAAATATGTAAGACTAATGTATTATTGTTCTATGAAATATACAGATAATATATATCATTTCCAATTGCTGAGGTTATGATGGTACCTAAGCATTGGAAACTGGACTGGCCATAATGATTGAAAAACCTTATACCGTTATAATGTCTGTTTTCAGCTAATTTGACTTCCTGTGTGTTCAGTTCATCTAGTACGTTGTAAGTATAATGGCTAACAAATATTGTTGGTCATGTCTTGACATGACTGACCCTATGTTATGTGCTTATATAGGTCTGTCCAGATCGTCAGAATCGTTTCCAGCTTATTTTTCACAAATGCAAACAACTCGTGAGTCATTTTTACATGACAAAGTGGTTTCATTCATTTTTAGGAGCAGTTTGTTGTTCATCCATGACCAGGTATCGAAGTGGTTTTGGGGAAGTTTCAGTTGTCTGAAGCACACGCCAATGGTCCACCCACACAGGTGTTTTACACACTGTGCCTGCCTGATCAGATCTCTTTTTTTGGATAACTGTGTGGGTGTGTAAAGATGTGCATGTTTAATGTCTCCCTGGCTCTCCTATTAGTTTTGTTGCACCTGTTGGGTCAGGACAGCTTACACCTTTATCAATGTCATTAGTACATGGACTTTGTTGATGTCATTTAATTTAAATCATAGCACTGCGCAGCTTCAACCTTAGGAGAAGCCTAATTACCCATGGTACCATAAAAACACCTGTGTCCAATGCGCAGAGCTTTGAACCTTCCCCATTTTTTCCAGCTGGTCAGTCATCACCTCATCAGTATTTTCCATCAATTTTGGCTCTAAATATAGGATTCTCAGTTCCAGCCTGATAGTGTACATCAGATTTACCTTATTCACTGATAATAAGTGATCACACCAAACATCCAACAGGGGACTGCAAGAGACATTTTATGACAGACAGTCTAGACTAGTCTCTCATATCCTCCTCTCTGGCTAAAATTTCGCTACTCTTTTTTTCCTGTGGTGGAGGCTCTGGAGAGATTTGCTTGATAGTTTATGCAGTCTGTAGTTGGTACTCACCAACCTAAAATTAGGATATATGTATGCAGTTTGTAGTTGGTGAGCAACAAGTAAAAGTAGGTTATTTCATCAGCAGTCTTGTTTACATGCAATGAATATAAGAGCTATAAGGGGCTACTGTATGTATTTGTGCATGCACTTGACTGCTTCTATCAATTAATATGATTTACTTGTATGCATGTATACATACAAACTGTTTTTGCAGTCAAGTATGCTGTATATGTTTCTGCTTATGTATATTGAGAGCATGTGTGGTTGTGCATAATGGAGCATGTTGGTCGCATGTTTGTGAATGAGCATCATCACCACCTGCATTACATCAATGCTGCGTCCTGCTCCAGCAGGGAGTAAACACTGTCAGGAGCTGAGAGAGAAGATTATGATGGAAGAGGTTCAGGACGAAGAAGGCTCCCTGTACCTGCAGTCTTCAGCTATAACGAACTTAAGTAGGGCAGGCTGAGGTGAGCTTTGCACACTTAAGCCAAATTGGAAAAGACCCTCGGAGCAGAGAGTAAGTGGCACTGGTGAACTAGTGATCTGTCTGTGAAAGGGTTAGGGAAAGTATTATATCAAGCTGAGCTTCTTGTGGTTAAGGAAAGCATTATGGATCTTACAAAAATGTTAGAAGATAAACAGGTGACAGGTTTTAAAAGGAGAGGATAATAACTCAGAAAAGAGTCTTTTGATGATAATATTGTTCACAGAGGAGTGCATGGCACTTTCAAAGTTAAACTGACAGGTTTAGGGATTTAATTCCAAACCCACCATGTTGCTTAAATGGCAGACATACCTGAGGTCAAGCCTAGTCAAGGCATCATTGAAATAATGATCCACTAATGATGATGATGATGATTTATTTTTAATATTGATTGAGACTACAGTATAATTGAAGCTGATGAGATGGGTTTGTGTATTCCCACTGTGAGAAATTCAATTAATCTCTTCATTAACACGCATCAGTGTATTTCATTGAAATGAATATACTGAAAGCAAAACCTCGGTTGAATTTGATTTCATTAAACAATCCTACTGGGTGACAAAGTTGATGTGGAGGAATGGCCAGATCGTATTGGTATTCTGTAAGGCTACCTGCTCAACTCTCTAAACCAAAGCCGACATTTAATTTGCAACCAAAATGAGGTGAACCTTGTGTGAAGCGGGTCATTTTACTGCTGTAATCGAAGTGCCCTCGCTTTGCTCTTAATTTGACTTGCACTGTATGGGAAGATACAGCAATGGATTGGTGTGTGTGCGTGTATGTGGAAGAAAGTGTGAGAGAAAGAGTAAGTAAAACCCTTTATAATTTCAACAGTATCATAAAATATGCATGGCATATTAAATTTTTTTGGTCACTTTTAAGTGTCTCAGTAATGTAAGTGAATACTTCAAAAAGTTATCAATGGGAATCCAAGCCTTTAAAGACAACTTGAAGCCACATTTGGAGAGTGTCTTACTTCGGTAATTCAGAGCAGTTCAAAGTGAATGTTGTGGCAGGACATAATGTGTGGAAAAACTGTTACAGCAGGAGCAGACAGTGGATGAAACCCTCAAGGTGTAGACAGAAGAGGAGTAAGAATGATATATGATCGGGACTGCAGATGTTACTTTTAAATGATTGTGTGAAAATATGTGTGAGTGTGGATTATGGATCATCCATATACAAATTGGCTTAGCTTCTTCTTGAAGAAGAGTGTACAGAAGTGATTACCTCAATGTCTGAAAATGGTTATGATATCATCTTCAAAACCAGCTATGTGCCCCAATAGTGTTTTCAGAAATTGGCTAGAAATTGATTTCCAGAGTTTCCTCCTGGGTATTCTTTTTTCTTTCTTTGTTGCCGGTTCCTGCCAACTCCTGACTTCTTGAAGGCCAGGCTAATAAATTAATCTTTGTCACACTTCTCCACTGAGTGCACTAGTTTTTTTTTCATGGTTCTGGATACAAAGAATAGACAGAAACAAAAAAAATACTCAACAAACATAATGGCATTAGAAATTCAAGCATTGTAAATTATGATCTGTTAAACCAGTCAGCATAAAAGCAAAAACAGAAAATTACAGTTTTTTAGCCACATTAGGTACAATGTAGAACAGTATTAAAGCAGATTGTGAAACTGAAAATGCAGCACAAATTGCAGGCTGGTAAAGCAAAACATATAGTTCTGCAGTTCTGTAGCTAAAAGATATATGTCTCTGCTATTCTTGTTTCAAGAAATCATTAATCACAGCATATTTCTCTTATGCAGGATTTTTGGCACATGTTTTGGTGATTGTTTTTGTCTTATAACTAAAGCTACAGATGGGGTATTCTTGCCGACAGCTGTTATGTTAAAGCGTAGATATATACAATCTACTGATTTGTTTTGATGCATACCTCGGAAACATCTCTACCTGTAGTGACTTCTGTCTATAAATAGTTGATTAACAGTGCAGTAAGGCGAAAAGACAATAACACACCTGTGCTTCTACACTTTCATTTTCCTGTACATATCCTACTTCCATCTGGAGTTTCTGATAAGATAGGAGGCTTGCAACATAAACACACACCAGCACACACACACGTATACTCAAATCCACCTCTTTGTATTTACAGTTTTACTTTAAAGCCATTGTGTGTGCACGTTTTTAAAGGCCCAGTGAAGGCGTGTTGATAAAAATTAGCATTTCTTAATTGAACATGTAATTTTTTCATGTTCTCGTTATATTTTAATTTTCTTAATTCTTATTTTTCTGTCCTTGGTTATAAACAGATAACAGAGTACAGATTTGTCTCTGTCGGATGAACACATTTAGTTAGTTTGTGATTTATATGCTTAAGAAAGGAAGGGTGGGAGGACTCGGTGCATGCACTCGGCTTCTCTACTTCTGTTGTGACCACACATCTTTAAAAAACCATGCATCCTTTTAAGTTGTGAATGAATGGTTGATGAATGAATGGACAGTTGAGGCTCCTTTTTCTTAAATGTTGATTAACTGAACTAACTAATTTCTTTAAAGCTAAAACGTTGTTGTGTTTAAGACCAGATGTCCCGATGGAGTTCTATCCTATCCAATTGTACATATGCCAGTATAACCCTCATTCTTATTTACACTGTTTTTCTTGCTGTATCCAGCTACTGTTTGCAGCTGCAGTGGCCCAATTTCCAGGCACAAATCATAAAAGTTTCATCTCATCTCATTGGTACTGCAGGCAGATCTACCATGGGGAACTAGTTTAGCTCACCACCAGTGTTTCTTTGCTCAAGATGACATATGTTTCAGTAACTGTCTTAAATTGACAACTCACTCATCCTCGTAATTTTGATTTTGACATATCTATGACAGAAAATAGGTTTTAGAGGTTTAATATTTAGACGGAGAGGTTTACCATATTAAAACCTTTCCAACTTAAGACTGTTAATATATCAAATGCTCTGTTTGGCTACTGTTTATTGCTCTTACCATTGACACATGTATTCCACAAAAAAAGAGTCACCTAACTTGTTTATTTAATTATAGATGTTTGCATGGACAAATTTTTAAGTATAATTCAAATATTTCATGATTCAGTATGAAATTACTATGCCTGTCACTCTTTCTCTCAATTAAATACAACACTGCAAAATACGGTTCCAAGTGTCAGACGCTTCATTATATGTCAGCAAATGTAACTTGTCTATGTAGGATTCATCTTAACAAGGATTTTACTTATATTAAGTCATTCATTACAGTAACTGTTAGGGCTTTCAGGGTCGGTTAAGCCTTTCTGGGGCCCAAGGGAAGCTTTTCATACACAAGAAATTGTGAAATATCATTTGACATGACATTTTGGGATTATTATTATGTTATGATTAAAGAATGAATAAGATAATTTTGAGGGTGCAGTCTATGTCACAGCCCAGAACCAGGGGCCTTGATGAAACATACTTGCTGCAAAATCTGCAGATAAACTAAATATGTGAGTGCAGATTTGACTTCACTTCATTCTCAAAGAACCTACATATGAAGAGTTCAGTTTGTATTTCTTACTTTTGTCTTGGTCCCATTTTGGGGTCTTGAAGCTGTTTGTTATGAGCAACAGAACTATAATATGCATATAAAGAAAATAAAGGGAAAAAAAACAGAGTCCCTGTAAGCATTGTGTTTTCATAGATGGTGTGATGTCAGCAACTTTCTTCTCCCCACTTACTTTGATTAGCGAGTTTATCATTAGTATTTCAAAAAACAATTTTAACAGTAGAAGGCAGTAGGCAGAATATTATCAAGTAAACCTGCTGTAATACGACAGCTGAATGTATTCATGTATATGGGGATTTCAATGGTTTTGATTGTTTGTACGGAAGAAAGTTATATTAAATAAATAGCATCACCATCATCACATAGTAAACGAAATGTGTTTAAATAGTATCTTTCTAGTCTTCCGACCACTCAAAGCGCTTTACACTACATGCCACATTCATACAGTGATGATAAAGGCCATCACAAATGGCAAGTAATTCATTCATACACATTCACACACTGATGCACAGCATCGGGAGCAATTTGGGGTTTAGTATCTTGCTCAAGGACACTTTGACATGCAGCGGGAAGCGCTGGGGATTGAAAAGCCAACCTTTTCGATTAGTGGACGACCTGCTCTACCTCCTGAGCCACAGCCGGCACCATCCTCCACTTTGCAGTGGTTAAAATGTGAGTCCGTTATGGCAAGACTGGTGTTGAAATTCCATTGAGCGATGACCTTTCCTCCATAACACAACCCATTGAGTTTTGAAAGCAGCAGCTCATTGATTAAAAATCCTACCAACACCTTTAAAACAAAATTAGATTTACAAATTTTGTGGTATACTGGAGCAACTTCTATCTCACATTTTTTTCCCCTTGTCCCTTCTGATACTTATTCCCCATTCTTGTCAATTCCTGTGTGCCACAGGGAGGCTGTCATTGCAGAGACACTGAGAGTCAGCTAATCTAGGCTTGATGTTTATGGGGAATTAGCACACTATGCATAGCAGCCTTAGAAATGATGAAAAATAGAGGTCATTGTAAACATCCAGGAGTAATAATAATTATTATTATTATTATTTAGTTTTCCATTGTTTCTTGACATCAAGCTTTCGAGATGCTAAACAAGAATTTATCACTGAATCACAGCTTTTTGGTATTTGTCAAAAAGTGTTCTTAGAAACTTTCAACCAGTGCACTTGACTGTATGTCAACTGAGGTTATTAAGGAAGTGTTGAGATAATATAAATAATTCAGCTTTTTTCCTGGACAAAGTGTTTTTCTCTGAAAGTAATTTTGCTTTTGCATTTTGTTTGCACTTGTTGACGGAACATAAGACTGGAATGGCAGTTGCTGTGTCTGCCTGCATTACTCACAGCTTGAAGTGCACTAAACAATCTGTTACCTGGAAATACATGATGGGACTGAAATAGCTGTGAGCGCCGACTAAACTTGAGATGAGTTTAGGATGTTTTTAGGTGATGATAGTGCTTTTTACATATGTAATTAGGTGTGGTTATGAAGCTCCGCTGCTGTGTAGCAGAGAACCGTCTCTCTGTTAGTGTCTCATGATTTAAAAACTTGCAATGAGTGAAGTCTTCTGGCAGGACACTCATATTCTCAGCTAGTCTTTTGCAGCTTCGTCTCTTCAATTAGATCACACATTTGTATCCTTTCAGTCCAAAATAAAAAACACTGCTTGTCTGCTCCACATTACTTACTAGGAAGAACAAAAAAAAACGATAAAAATATCTACACAGCATGTCAAAGGCAGACATCATGCCCAATTCAAGTTCGAGTCATCTCGCACTGCAGAGTCTGCATGAACGCACTCATGATCTTGCTGTATCCCAAAATGTATCTTTCTTTGGTGGTACTGTCAGTTCCTCAGTATCTCCTTTCGTCTTTGATCTGGAAATGGTTTACGATATCAATTTACCTGCTGTCCTGGTTACGCAGCAGTTGTTAACAGCTGCTTAAAACACTCACCAAAGCAGTTTCTATTGATGGTGGCGCAGGTGCATGCTAGTCATTGAGTAGAGAAGGGAGTTGTTTTACGAGCAATAAAAGAGTTGAAAGAATGGGCACTTCTGACAGTATGACAAAAGCAATGTTTGTCTCATCAAAACAGCTGCATCCTGGTCGACCCGACGTGTTTAATGTTGGAACGGTGATGCTGTGGCTCTAAATATCAATTTAAAAGATAATTTAGCAAGAATTTAAAATGCTATTATCAGGACCATAGCTACGATCAAGGACGCTTAGGTCACGTACTCGGGAATATTTTTGAAGATCTGGAGGGTTTAAGGATAGGCTATATAACATGGTGTTTACATTTTACAGTCTACGAGTTTGGTTGTTGTTTTTCCAGGCTGATATTTTTAGGCACACTCCTGACTGAAACATCTTAACTACAGAGGAGTGCTGGACTAATGGGATGCAGACTATATTGACTGGAAGACCCCATCACTTACCCCTACTGCTGTACACTCCTGAGTGTGCAATGAGCGATGCTGCTTTTCACCACCACTATGACCAACAGCCAGCCTCTGCTTGTTTTGGTTTTACTCACTCTGCAGCCATGGCAGGTTTCATAATGCTTGCTGCTGATTTATTTATGTATTCCTGCTCATCCCCTACAGTACAGGTCACCATTTAGAAGCACAACTACTGCTACCAAGGCTAGAGTTATTACTTTTTTTTACGGAATAAATGCTTATCAGTGACCCGTATCTAACTTATTGATTTATTGCCTTTGTGACTACCTCTCTCCAGTATTTCACCTTGATATGCTTACAGGTGAGAGGTAATGGGTGCATGCAGATTTTTTATTAGGTGTGTAGGAGACGATGTTGTTGAGAAGATCTCATTGGAATTCATGGCTGTTTTGTGGTTTGTTTATAGTGAAGTCCAGCCCTCAGGCTTTAGCTACTTTGCTGACGGTGAAGCATAAGTGATCACACAGTGCAGATATCAGATACTTTTGATCTATACCTTGACTAAAGCCCCTTGACCTTAAAAAGAAAAAAAAGAATGTGCTGAATGGATGGTTATTAATCAATCAAAGCACAGAGTTCAAGAGGACTTTCTAATTTGTGTTATTGTTTGATGTTAATTAAACATGAGGGGAGGGACGCAAATTGCCTCCAAAATTGATTGAAGGTCTAGAGCATATAAATGTATGAGGGTAATGCAAGGTAAATAAATATAGACATTTAAAGACAAAGGAAATCTGTGTGTGTGCACATATTCTTTATGTATCCATGCATGTATGGATGAAGTTGCAAGCATAGATGGAAACAACTGAAATGGCTACCCTTATGTAATTGGTGTTAGAGTAGCAAAATCTATTAGAATATTAAAATCATAAATACATTACATACACAATCTCAAGAGAAACACCCTCAGTGGGTCTTTTGACATGTGGCTAAAAATTATAATTACACAAAGCTGCCCTGTAGCAACAATCCCTGGAATATCATGTAAGTTGTGGCAGTATGAGTCGCTCTGGTATTTGCTTTGTTGTCCGGTTACAGTACATGTTTACATTTGATGTTGCAATTTGTAAACAAATGCTGGTCACACCGTTATAACATTTATGTCTGCAGTTTTGTTTAACTTATCTTCCAAAAGATTGAAGCACATCTGTATTGACAGAATGCTGATTAAATGTAGTTGCGTCAGAAAAATTATAAATTCAGTGTCTGATTTTCAACAATATCCTATACTTATATCATATGGCACTGTCGACTGCTAGTATTTTTGTTATGTCCCATAAATCTCATGTAAACAACAGACTGTCATGGACATCATAATGATGGAGAGATGGAGGCTCACAATCAGAAACACATAACACCACCGTTTAAGGTTCCACATTCACTTTTGATTGAGTATCCCATCAAGTCAGAATGTGAAAAAAACAACAATATTTGTAGTCACTTTCAAAAATGTACCCATTTTGTAGTCACTCTCTATTTAGACTTTGTATTGATTGGTATCCTTCACTAAATAACTGGTCTCACCCCTCCAATCAGCTAGACACGCAGTAATTGCTTTGTCATTTCTCTCCAGAATGTTTACACCCAGCAGGTTTCCTTCATTTTAATCAGGAGCTGCTGGCACAGTAATGCCTGCAAATCATGGTCCACCACTTTCATTGCTTTCCTCATGATATCGGATTCAATAATATCGTTGAAAAGCAACATGAAACACATTATTCACCATCTGATATTACTTTTAAAAATGGCTTTAATACAAAACATGATATAAGAACAAAATAAGACATTTAGTTGGTGTATATCACAGTGGACTCCCCTGGGCACCTTGTCCGTACCACTGCACTGACAAAGATAGTAAAAGTCACCATAGGCTATCGCTCTGCACATGTTACTGTAACTTCATCATAAACTAACTGCTTCAAGTACCCAATGAGGGGTTTTATGACTCTAAAATCTTGGGACGTTATGTGCCCTATAGCATTCGACTGGCCCAGCACAGTGCACTGCACAGTTAATTAGTCACACCTCATTCAACTGGCCGACTCAAGGTTATTTGACTAATTACGTGCAGGTAGGGATAGTTATGCAAATACAACTATGTGAATGGTGGATTTTCTCAGAGCGACAGAGAGGTCATTGTTCCCTGTCCTTGCCGTGTGACCCGCCAGGAGAAGATGGTCCAAGGCGAGGGTGGTTGAATTATGTTCAACGTGGTGGCGCAAAGTCACGTATAAACAGTTCTCCTATCTTGTTTCAGACACTATGGTCAGTATCAGTTTGTGTGGGTAGATGAAAGCTAATGGACACTAAAGTTCAATGAGTGTCAATTTCTTCTGATTTCCTTTATCTGATAAAAACTAAGAAGAAAGACTAAAGAACCTTCAAGTCTTCTCATTTTCTAAGATATTTATACTATTGAATATTTCCTGCTGGCAAATGGAAAAATGTGTTAAACAATGTATTATACATTAAACAGCATACACTTTGAGCAGTATTACCACAATCTGAAATAAATTCAATACATGCCTCTCTTATGCAGTGAATATGAGGTAACAATGAGTTGGCATTCCTTCTTCTATAAATAATGAGGTATAATGTAACTATTGCATAAGCATAATGAGTCAGTGTTTTAAAGGTTTCACTTCACACTGGTTTATCTATAGCTGAAAATTTAGGCTTGACATATGGTCAAGAAAGGGGTAGATGATTGGTGCTCAAACAACCACAACACACATCAATAGCAATCTCAATTTATGACTAAATCTATAGCTTACGTTGCAGACATGAGATGGTGGAGGCTGAAGGCATTTAAGGGCAAAATAACCCAAAATGAAATATTGTGAGGAAATAGAGAGGAGAGGAAAATAACACCCCTTGTTTCTCTTGCAGTTTGTCCTGTTTCAGCAAGGATGGCAGCTTACTTCATTCTTACTGGAAAAAAGTCAAAGAAAAATATTTTTAAGAAGACTTTTTTGTTTTGGAAACAACAACAATAAAGTGCCAAAAGTTACATAGGGCAAGACATAATTTTTTGTAGCCTCTGTAACTGTGTTTCTTCAGTGCATCTTCACTCTTTTAATCACTCCATTTCTGACGAAGTAACAACTGTTGTGCTCCTTTATTGCAAAACTTTAATTGCATCTTCAAACACTTGCATCGTCCTGTTTGACTTTGGTTTCCCTGACACAGAGCTTCAGGATTAGCAGGTCCATAGCCCCTTAATTAAAGACAAAAGCAGACAGAGGGAAAACTGTGGAACAACAGCAGCTTTTCAATTATTTATTGACTTTCGACTCAGAAAGTCCAACTCACCCTCCCAAAACACACACACACACACACACACACACACACACACACATAGGATTTCACTGTACATATTGTAGCTTAGTGTTGTTGTTGAAAATAATATATGATTTCTTGTCACAAACAAGACAACATCAGATTGCAAGGACTACTACGGTGGCCCAGAGGTGTCAAGCCGAATACAAAAGCCACAACACAAATACAAAAGCCACAACGGAAGTGAACGGTACCTTTTTTCTTTTTTTTTTAAACTTTATTTGTGAACGGTAACGTACGGAGCCCCTAAATTTCTCCGAATTATAGAATATACTAATTACTAAATATAATATAGAAACAGCATTTTCACTTTTCAAAATAAAGGTATTAAGAACAGTAAGATATAATTCGAACCTACATTTAAAATAAAATATGTTACATTAAAGTGTTTCATGCGACCATGATGAATAAAAAACATACTTGATATCAAGCATTTTTACTGCACCGATAAAAGTCCATATTTGTACAACCAACAACCCTTACTTCTGTTGTGACTTTTGTATTTGTGTTGTGACTTTTGAATGCGTGTTGTGGCCTTTGTAGTTGTGTTGTGGCTTTTGTATTCAGCCTGACACCTCTGGGCCACCGTAGACTACTGTCAGTCAGGCTAATTTGTAAAAACATCATGCTAACTACTGTCCAAGTCAAAAACAGTGAGCAGATATGATCAAAAAATGTTGAGTGGGCACATTGTATAAAACATTGCATGCATAGAATACAAACAGGTGTATGTAGCCATAAGTTCTACGTACATATGAAGATCTTTCTCCCTCTATACACAGTCAGTAGCGGTCATGGATTGGCATCTTAACTGTAGCCTTAGCCAAATTGTTTCTCAACTAATTTACGATGAGGAAATTGTAACTATTGGACCATTCAGTTTATTCTGTTGTCAGATTATCATTTTGTGGGGAAACAGTGTTGTCTTTACTTTTAGTTTCTAGATTTAATATGTTGGTGGTAATACAAATGATGTGGACCTATTTGATCAAATACATAGTGGTGATGTTGAACAAATCCCTACTAATGGAAGTTTGGCATTGAATCTGTACAATGATTAAAAATTGATCTGCAACTAAATATTAAGGGACTGTGATGTAACAGCTTTTTTTTAAATCAGTCTTACTAATGCTCTCATGCTAACAGAGAGATTTGTTTGTTGTTTTATTACTTGGATGGGGCCATCTTGAATTTACATTGTCAAATAAAAGCATAGCCACGGTGAATGTTAAACAGGGTGTACTTAAATGGCCTCTATAACAAGAAACATTATTTAAGTAATCAGGTGGGAGGTCTTTCAGGTCCAATTTGCAATGCTTTGTTTTACTATAAAAGAAAAGCTGGAACCACGTTATGAAATGTCACTGAGAATTTGTCTTCGTCTTGATCACTATGCAGATTGTAGTCAAACACCAAAAAATATGTGATAAGTCATGCCAAACAGCATCAGCACTTGAAGATAACAGATAATCCCAAAATGAATGTGCCAACCCTGATGTCTGTATTGTGTTAATATTCAAGGAGTGGTAAGCAGAGGTTGTTGTCATTCCTTTTTATACTGAATTTATTTATTAATATATATGAAATGAAACATATATGAGTGTTTTTGATGTTCACAGGTACTCTGTAGCACTCTATACAGTGAGATACTTTTAGAGTAAGTGACACCGAAAATAAATTAATAAGATATGTATATCACAATAAATGATGTAAGATGTTCTTTTTGCAATTGTTTGTGTAAGCAAGTGCAATATATTTTATTTTCCTGATTACTCCATTACTCATGGATAATATTTGTTTGTTTGTATTTTTGAAATTTTTCCGCAGTCGATTACTCAACCTGAGGACTTGGACTTGGGCTGGTCCTTGTATTCTGACAAGACATACATTTATTTCCTGTGTTCCCTACTTCTCCTCTTGTTTCCATGGCAACATGACAGGGAATAAAGGACAGGCTATTGGCTCTGAAGTTTCTCACTGCACTAATGAAAATGCTCCAGGAAAAGCCCTTTGTGCTGTAAATTATAAGTAGATACAAGAGCCCTTTTCCAAAAACTGCAGTCATCCAAATATTGCCTGCTATATGTTATAGAGTTGTACTTTTCCCAAGTCATAATGGATCCTGGTGCAGCAATCATTACAGGAACCCTGCCTTACCAAACGACCAATGATCAGATTAATTGTCACTGTCTCTCTTTAGTAGGATAAAACCCCTACTTTTAGGTGTGCCTCTGTTATACCCACTGGCCCCGGTGCAGATGTTTTAGCAACCTATATCTTTATGAAAACCGATCATAATACTCTGTTTTATGGCCCTGCTTTGTCTGAGACAGCACATGCAATGGGAGAAAACAATGGAGGAGGATGTGGACCCATTTTAAAGAATAATCAACGAAGTTTGTAATACGGTTCTGGACTAAAAACTAGATTCCCTCACAGAGGTTCAGGAGAGGCCCTGCTGTTTTATTTTGTAACACTGTAATTAAAGTTGACAGACATCTCTCAAGTTGATTTTAAGGATAATCTTCCTTTGAAAGTCTGTCAGTTGCAACTAGCATAAACAAAAATACCAGCTGGACTGTGTTACTTCTAAAGCAAACATCTACTTGCAATAACAGGTTTATGGTGTCAGAGGAAATAGAAGACCTGATTTAGATTTCCGCTTTAGAGATGGAATGCACCGTATCCTCAGTGGAATGATATTCTTATAGCTGTGTTGATACAGTTCCAGATACAAATGTTACTGTCCTGCACTTGAAAAAGCCATGGCAGGCATTTTACGCAATCTGTCCTGCTTTGCTGTGTCTTATATTTGTATTGCTGCATCACTCTTGTGGTACCCCTACAAATACCTCCACTGTGAGTTGTAATACAGTACCTACAGGAAGCAAGTCTGACAAGAGGGACTTATTTAGAGTCCCTTGGAAAGGTTCGCAAAATTCACAGTTTGCTTTATATCACTGTTTTACGCTCACGGTTTGCCATGTTTTTGGTACAGGGGGGTTACTACTAACTTTATTTTAAGTTAGCATGCTTTTTGGATGTCATAGCCTATTTCACATGAACCAGATAACACATGCAAGGCTTGACCTGTGACTAGCCTGCTAAAAGATGCCATGTAGCCCTGTTTAGCTAAGGGGAACTACAATGTCCGGTGAATATTAATAACACCAACTTCATTATATTATATGTATTATATTAATAATATCAACATATCAGATCTCTATTATTTATTTATTTATATATTTATTTTGTTAAATGTGAACTGCTGTAACACCCTAATTTCACCCCTTGGATCATTAAAGTATCCATCTATCTATCTATCTATCTATCTATCTATCTATCTATCTATCTATCTATCTATCTATCTATCTATCTATCTATCTATATCCCTTGCTAGTTTGTCACTACACGCAACCCCCTTCACATTTACAAGTAGTTTGATCCATTGTTAATATAAAAATATTGATTAGTGCAGCTTTAACATTTTGTTCAATAAAGGTATGTGCCGTCTGGTGTATGCCCAGCATTACAATAGACAGTTAAATTAATGTCCTATGAAAGGTGTCATAAAGATTGAGTCTGTAATAAATGTGACAAACAGCTGAAGCAAATTTTCTAAGTAGCATACAGAAAGAGTGTTGGCCTTGTTGCAGGTTGAAGATTAGTGCAGGGTAAAATCCAAAATCAATAGAGTTCATGTAACACTAGTGTGGGGTTTGATATCACTTCCATATGTCCCTACTTGACATTGACTGTCATTAGGCTGAGATAACAGCTGTAAACTTCAGTTAATGTTACAAACCTGACCCAAGGACACTGTCAAGTCATATCGGGTCAGAGAGGGGCGAAAATGTTGATACAGCACTTGTTACTCGCATGAATCACAATCACATGCTGACATGCCATGAAATCAATATGAAGCCAAGTAATAAGAACCAGCAATCAGCCGCCTTATGAAGAGCATGTTGGGCACCGTCCTTATACATCACTCTGTTGACGCACAGCAACACCCTTAGCTAAAGGCCATGCTAGATTTAGTACAGCAATTTTATGCTGTGAGGGAGACAATTTGGAATAAGAGATGGTTTTGGCATAGTGTGACGTTTCTTAGCAAGAAGCATAGCAGAGCAGGGTGGAGCAGTATGTATATCTTCTAATGACCTTGTACACAAAAACTTGCTGATATGCATAAATTCATACTAGTTTATGAATACGCAAACAGAGACAATAATTTAGCTTATGAATGAGACAGGGAAAAAGGGTCACTCAGGTTCATTTATTAGTCGGGTAAACAATTTCAAATGTGCTACTGCCTTAATAGAGGACAACCCAAAAGACAGTCATTAAAATCTTAGAGAAATTCTTCATCATAATCAAGTTAGTAAATAAATACAGCTATTTGGATACAGCAAATTAAATAATTAAAGGCTTTAAAATAAAACTGTGTTGTGTTGTGTTTAAAAGATGTTAATTGTTGATGCTAATATGGGATTTCACTAATGGTTGAGAGGTCATCTGGGGGCACACACTAGCTTGTGTTTTGTAGGTGAAAATTAGTTACTGTAGCGTTCACACCAGCATCTTTAAAAAACTCCACTTCACCAGCTTCACATCCACTAATTTCTCTGTTTTGGTGAACAACATTGCATGCTTTCAATACACATTCATTGTTTTTCATCAGTGAAAGAGGGAAGATATAATCTGGGATTCAAGACTGACTTTCATTTGAGATTTAATGCCTTCTTTCATTTTCTTCTTTATCAACTTAATTGAAAAGCAGTATTAAGAGACAAGGGGCTGACTTCATTAGGGCTTACAGTGGTTTAAAGATCAGTTACTTCACACATATTTTTCAGTGAGCTAAGTTGTGTAATTATTTATGGATTTACTACTAGTGATCCTTGTCAGGAAACACAGCATGTGGAAATTTGACCAATTATTTGTGGTTTCTCACATGTTTCCAATCACCTTACAAGGGAACAACAAAGAAAGTTATTTTGAGACGAATGAGATTCAACCAATTTTTGACATAATGCAGGTAGAGACTGTCTTTTCCACCAAAAATACAGAATTGGATTATTGATTTACGTACAGCGGCAAGGCAAGATGACATTATTTGACTTTTGTAAACTTGTGGGCAGAGGAACAGCTTATAAAGCTGACATGTTTAAAATCAATTTCCTATTCACATATTCAGCAACATTAGCATCCATTTTGAGTTATGTTTCTGTTCATCTGATGAATGTAGGTCCAACATTGTGTCTGTTTTTCTCTTTAGCTGTTAGTAGATGTCAGTAGTAACTTCCTTCACTAGTTGGTAACTTTGTTTCTCTGCCATTTTGAGCTGAACAGGTGATGTACAGTGAATCATTTTTCAACCTCCTGCTAAGGTTGAGGTTTTTATTTTGTGGGCAAGAAAACCAAAAAATGAGCAAAACATATCTAAAATGCTGTTGTGATCATTCTCTATGGGTTCATCACATCCCAAATATTAATTAGATCCATTCTCAATATTAAAAATATATATATATTGTTTGCAGCTTGTTTGCAGGGGAGGCAGATCACAATATGCTCATTAGAGTGTTTTTTGTTGTTGTTGAGTGTTACTTTAAGCATGAAAGACTGATGATTGAAATTCAGGCAGCAATGGATTTACCATGATTAATCATATGGAAATGCTTTGCTCCGTAGTTGTAAATAACTATATTTAGCTGCTGATAACAGCATGATAATATTCTGCATTTACTCACACTTATTACTGTATTTATCATGGAAAACCAATTCCTCAATTTTAATCACTAAACTTATTATTATGTGCTGGGTACTAGCTTTTAATATACTGGTGCTAGAAAAGTTTGTTTGAAATTATGCTTTGAGACAGCCTTAGCTATGATAACTTCGTAAAAAGATCAATTCTGCATCCTCATCGATATGCACTCATACACTCATGCTCACCTTAATCAGAGTGGGTGAGTTTTCCTTGGCTCTCATTTCTCTTGTTTACTGTTTAAACCACCTGGATCATTAAGTAAACATTGGATATGCACCAAGTGTTCACTAGCTTTGTGCTCATTTTCACATATCTTTTCTACCTTTTCTGACGAACTGATTGACAGATGTTTGTTTTCTGCCTGCATGCAGCAGGAGTGAAGATGCCCACATCCCTCTAACTGCGCCGTACATGCACAAATAATCTTGACAACAACAGCGACATCCTGTCTTGAGTTTGACACTTTGAGAGAAACTGGCTAGAACACAGTGATAATGAGAGGGAGTGGGAGGGAAGGAGGGACAGTGAGAATGGCTTCGAGTCTTAGATGTTGTGCCATCTCTTTATCATCCTTCCATTTTTTCTCCCTCCCTCATGCACTTCCCAAATCGCTTCTCCTCTGTCTATCTCCTTCCCTGCTGTCTCTCTTTTTTTTTAAACAGAGTACCTTCTCTCTCACTTACACTTTCTTCTCTCGCACTAGGTTTTTCATCCTGTTCCTACCTTACATCTCTTCACTAGGCCAATTCTCAGCACTCTTTCTCTCTCCTTTTCTTCCATTTCCTGTCTTTCTTTGCCTCATATCATTATTAATCTCTCTTTTTTTAAGACGCTGTCACATCTTGGCGCAGTGAAAGACTGTCGAACTGTGGAGTTAGTCTTTTTGTTTTGAGAAATTCCCTGAATCACCCTGCCTGAAAAGTAAAAGACCTGTGTCTTTGTTATTTCCATATATCTGTCTTTGAGGATTGAGTGTCAGCAGAATTATACCTGCTACAGCTTTTTAGAAATGTTTCACTAATAGTTTAGGAACTGTTGGTGACAACACATCTTAAAGAAGCTTGGATGTGTAAAAAGCACAGCATGTATGAGACTAAACCCTTGAAGTTATACTCCCTCCAAAATCTATCTTGTGTATCTAAAGATCACCGTCTGAAAGCTGCAAAAAGTTTGTAGTTTCTCCTCCAGATAACTGCAGCTACAATACCCAACTCTTTGCTGACAGTCAAAAATAACACAGACGTGTTACATTTTTAAGGTGTTAAAGGAGTTAGTATGTGTATATTAATATCTATTTCTAAGATTGAATGTGGTTGATGGTTATAGCTGTGTGTTTTAAAAAGCACATTTTTTGATTCTCAAGCAACACATAGTAAGTTGCATTTAATCCTGACATATCCTGACACGTATGACACACCAATACTGTGTATATGTAAGAACACTCTAAAGTGATGATAATAAAGTAATACAAGATACAATACAAGTACACCAAATATGAATATGAAATATGAATATGAAAAACATATATTACAATTCACACATTTCATAATAAAATAGGATTGTGACTTTAATTGCTTTTAATATAATATTATACTGTATTAGTCCATGAGAAGAAATAAAGCACATTTACAAGTGCTATTTATAAGTGCAATGTTAAGATGTTGGCACAGAATCTTTTGTTAGCTTTGACCCTGGGCTTTGAGTGGAAAGAGTAAAGCACATTCAGAACAAAGTAAGCACAGCCTTTTCTCCTTTTAATGAATTTTAGTTTTCCAAGGTTTACTGGATTAGCTAAAGCTAAGTGAAGATTATTATATATATTATATATCAGCATGGAATATTTAGATATAGAGTATTATAAATGCATAAAGCAATTACAATTCAGACTAAAAGCACCACTATACATTTTTGCCTTATAAAGTTGCCTTCATTCATGTGCTAACTCTACTTCTGTCTACAGCTTTAGTTTGTTCCCCTCCTACTCTTATCTGGAAAATATCTGGTTCTCTAGCTGATGTAATTTAATCTTTAACTTTGTCTTTATACCATTTCAGCCCTGTTTCTAGAAATTGTGTTTATATAAAACTAATCTGCAACAGC
Source organism: Dicentrarchus labrax (assembly GCF_905237075.1). NCBI lineage: Eukaryota > Metazoa > Chordata > Actinopteri > Moronidae > Dicentrarchus > Dicentrarchus labrax. The sequence continues at coordinate 20,125,852 of NW_026136720.1, read as the reverse complement.
AAATACGTTATTAGGGAAACGTAATGCCGAATTACATTTACCTTAACATTATGAGGAAGTTTCGTCACTCAAATGTTGATACTGAACGTATCAATAAAAGGTATACTGACAACTTAAATTTTTTTTCCACAAAGTAAAAGACCAGTGTTTAATTTTGTGGTATGCTGTGGCCAGTAGCTCCCTCAAACTTTACTACATTTTGTTTTAGTTATATTTTCATGTTTATTGCTGAAGGATCTATTACTTAGACAGAAATGAACAAAAAAAAAAAACATCCACACCTCCTCCACTCTAGTGCTCATCAATGGAGTCCCTCAGGGCTGTATACTCCATCCCCTCCTGTTCACGCTGCACACAAGACTGAATGCCCTGATATGGAGACACCGCTGTTGTGAAGTTTGTGGATGATGCCACCAGCATCAGCTAGACTTTCAGCAACGAGGAGACTTCATATCAGTAGGAAATCAACAATCTTGCAAAGTGGTGCATAGAAAGCAACTTACAGCTCAACATCAGCAAAATCACAGACCGCTTGTCACAGCAACATTTGAGTGAAATAAATACAGATATAAAAAACAGGAGCATTTGCATACAGCAGGTCCAAGGTCTGGTGCATGTGACAAACTGGTGGAAGGTTGGGAGTGCGGACGAGAGAGAAACGTGGTTGAAGTCCCCTGTGATGATGATGAAGGCCCTCCGGGTGTTTCGTTTGTAGTCCTGCAGTCACAGTGTGGATGACGTCACACGCTGCTTCTGCTTTCCCAGACGGAGGAATGTAAACAGTGATGATGATGAAGGATGATGATGATGATGATGATGAATGTAAACAGTGATGGCGATAACACTGGAAAGTTCCCATGGCAGATAATATGGACGAAGTCCTACGGCGATGAGCTCGATGTCCGGGCCGCAGACATGCTCTTTCACACAGACGACCCGGGGTCACACCACCTGTTGTTTATGAGCACGGACAGTCCCCCTCCTTTCTTCCTGCCGGTCGTGGTGGTGTTCCTGTCGGCTCAAACCGTCTGGAAGCCGGGCATGGTGACGTTGGAGTCCGGTATCTGCTCGTGTAGCCACGTTTGTTTCCAGTGATGACTGCAGGGATGAAGGGTTTAAACCTCCTCTTCTTCATCCTCCGTTTATCCCCCGCTCTGCAGCCTCGCCGTCTCCTCCTCAGCTCCTCCAGTATGGAGGGTCTCTCTCCAGTCAGGATGCTCGGGTGCCTCAGGGCGATCATCTGGTCGTGGGTGTAAACGATGCGACTCCCCGTCGCCATGGAGACCCGTGCAAACAAAAAATAAAAAGTGCTCAAAAACGCCAAAAAAGTATTTAGGCGACGTGAACAAAGTAGTAAGAAAGTAAGAAAGTAAGAAAAGAGTTAAAAATAGCAAAACACACATGTTCAGTAGGATGGAAGCTCGGACATCGAACAGGCAAAGATAGACTCCGAAGATGTCTACTGACAAGGTAATGTCTGAGTGAATGCCGTAAAGCTATTTGTGATTCTCGCGAGATTTGGCGGGACGCCACCTTTCAGACTTGCATTGCTGGTTCTGCCAGCGGCGTCCCTCTCCTGCTTTGCTATCGGGATGATTCGCTATACTCCACACAACCAGGAACAGGAAGACAAGGTGGAGTGGGTCGTCACACCCAGTACAGAAGGACACTCAGAAGATCTTTGGTACACAACTACCCAACATTAGTGAGGTGACGTGCATGCCAGAGCCAAAGGATAAAGACAGAAGTGTTTACAGCAAAGGTGTAATATGTCAACAATAATGATATCATTTATAATATTAGTTTTTTCTTCCAAAAGTAAATTCGCTTTACACTTGCAGCATTGATCTTCATCGGTCTTACTGCTTAACAATTTTGGTATGATCCTTGAAGTTTTTTTTTGTTTACTGTCTGTAATTCCAAGTGATGAAAATGTTGTTGTATATCAAAGGCAATAACAGACAATCCATACTTGTGAAACATTAAGAGAGGAAACACATTTTGTGATGACTGACGGAGACTTAGGATTTTGTGAACATCATTATAACAAAATTGTTTACGTTGTGAGTAATAATACACTGCTTGTTTTGATTAATCTCTGACTTTAAAGTCCCCAAGAGGCATATATACTGTACATCATCACAGTGTGAGCCACACTGACATCAATAGCTCAGCTGACTCATTACAATAAATTACAGAACTGTAATATGAATAGAATGAACACTGTATAAGTAGCCTATGTAAATACCTCTGTTTAAAGCAAAGCAGAGTTTAAAGTATTTGTCGTAACAAAGATGCACATACTTGGTGTGCATTAAGGTGTGTGAGTTAATTTAAAGTCAATTTAAAAGACATATATTTAAGTAAGGACAGGTGTGTTGCTGGGTGTATCTAACCATTGCTTTGCACATCAAGATAGATTAGGGGGTTATAACTCTCACAAAGCATGTTCCAAAGAGATGGGGGGGGGACTATGGGTTTTTGGTATTTGGTGTTTTGCAGTATGTGTGTTTATTATGGGTGTCTTGTCATGTGTGTTTGAGTTCTAAGGTGTTACTTCATGGGTTTGAGTTAGTTTCCTTTTTTCCAGCTGGAGTGATCTTTAGAGCTCTCATTCACAAGACATACAATAACTGTACCACTGTGTTGTCCCAGCAAGCTTGCCATTTGCAAGTCAAAAACATGCACTATCTCCGTTTCTATTCTACTCCTGTCCAACAAGCCAAAAAAGAAAAAAAAAAGTATTGAAGTTTTCTAAAAGACCCTCTGTTGAGAGCAATACTTGTTCAGGTGAATTTATTCTTTGGCAGAAGCACAACGGCTCACACAAGGGCCTCAGTGGGCAAGGAGGCAAGACGGCAGCCAAACAGCATGTTGCATGTTTACTTCTTTTCGAGCATTAATGCCTTTTCATGACTAAAGTTTTTTCCTTAAAATGTCCTGGCAATGGTGTTCACCTGAACATCACATTGGTATGATGAGCAGGATTTTAAAGTATTAAGGACCTTGAAGAAGAAAATATTGCACAAGGTCAAAAATACCTGGTGCAAAGATTAACACAGCCATATGTGTGCTTTAAGGCACATGTTATTGCAATCGATGACTGTGAGGAGGCCATATGCTCATATATAATTAAGATGAACCTTCAGTCAAAAAATATGCAGTATTCCGGTACTCAGATCAAATAATGATGAAAATAGTATTAAAGTGAATGAGTATTAAAATATTTCATACTGCATATTCTATCATAGTCTTGTGCAGGCAGATTTTGTGAATCCATTGAGTGTTTGTGAGTTCATAATCAAAATAACTTGTTTTCCAGCAACTGAACTAGGCAACACAACCCTTATCCCTGAGAAATCCCCAGGCTTGTCTCTTTAAGATCTTTCTCATTGCACTAAAAATGTAATTGATACAAGCAATACAGTCACATTCTCCCAGTAGGTAGATCATTAAAACAGAGAGAGAATTTAGAAGTTCAGAAGGAGCAGGCCTATAACATGACACAAACACAAAAGTTTTAATAGCTCAAAATGCAAGTTTGAAAGTCTTAAAATTTGACTGGATGTTACAGACCCAAATATCCACATATGTGGGAAAACACAGTACTAAGAGAAATGGTTCAGTGTGAATTCTGAAAATAACTGACCTTACTTGTATCTGTATTAGTCCTCTAATCACCAACATGTTCATTGCCATGCTTGACCTAAACTGTGTGATTTCAAGTGCTTTAATTTAATCAAATGTCCACATTAACCTTCAACCTTATACTTCAAACAACAACACTAAACTTCATCAAGTGAAATTTGTAATAGTCATTCAGGAAGTTGAGAATAAATGAGGGCAAAGTGCATTTTTTAGTCTTACACATTGGGAAACAAGCTGTGGAGGTGTGTGTCTGCCACTGAACAGTGCTACTTTCTATTTAATGCTCCATTTGTTTCAACATAACTTCAATATAACTCCTAAAATATACCATAGCAAAAAATCCACCTCTATCTACTGCTAAACTTAATAAAAACAAAATAGTATATTATGTATGGCATTATGTTGCATATAGAGTCCCAGCCATTGTATTGGCAGGAAGTCTTGATCGTAGTGTTACAGACACATCCTTAAAAGACCGGCTTGTTTAAATTATAACAAAAATGCAAAATGTGTTTAGGAGGATCTATACTTAATAAAATATTATATGTATGTTTTCATTAGTGTATAATCACCTAATTGTAATGTTTTTTAGAATTAGGTTTTTATATCTACAGATGCCATGGGTCACCTTCCACGCCATGTTGAACTCATATCTTTCTACGGTAGCCCAGAACAGACAAACCAAAAACTGGCTCTCGATAGGGCCATTCGTGTTTTTCGTTAATTCCACAGCCACTGTAGTTTCTCCTTCACGCTCACAAAGAAGTAACTAGTCCAGGTTTTTACTATGTCATGGATAACTTAAATGACAATTCAGACTCTCACAGAAACAGTATTTGCTTCTTAGGAATCTGTTACAGTTACCTCACAAAAATACCACAAGAATGTTTTTTTTTGTGCACAGCAAAGATGGATTGTGTCAAGGCTTGTCGAGTAAGGCTTTGATTTGGGAAGGTTTAGACTGACAGCTGAGAAAATTCTCTTGGACAAGTATTTGGCAGTCGGTATTGAAAGTCAATGACTGATGTTACTCGTCTCATAATTGATCAGATCTAGCAGGTTCACGGTTTGTACATGTCACTGGAGGATTTGACATTGTTTGGCTAAATTAGGTCTCTTTTATGCAGGCCCAGAGGATATGTAAAAATCAACGCCTTGCCTTACCCACAAAGAAATAAGACAGGCTTTAGAAAGAAATGAGGCAGCTATGCAGCAGTTACTGAGAAGGCAGTAAAGCTGAAAAAAGATGAAAGCCAGATAGTTAACATCAGTGACATCATAGCAGAGGGGGAATTGCGTCAGCTTCTTCAGACAGTTCTAATAGAGTACCAAAGGAGGGCTGACTGACTATTCTCCTCAAAAAAGACAGGGCCCCTGAGAATCTGTTGACAATGCATTTGTAATCACAATTCTCCAGTTTTTGGCCCCAAAAAGTCTTTTAGTTCAACAATAAAGCTTATCATGGAGATGAAATGGTTTATTATATTGGAATATATTGTCTTGCTTTACCGGTCAGATTCAGAAACCTTATTGTCCATCATATCAACCTACATTTGTGTTTGATGTGGCTTAATATATTACACACATTACTGAACAATTACCAAACAGACAACAAAAAATGATATCCAATTTCTTTTTAGACAAGCGAATTAGAGAAGAAGATCGATAGCAATCTCACATTTGCCCGTTATATATAAGGCTATAGCTAGCATCCATGCTTGGCTTAGCCTAGCTTAACTCAGCACAAAGACTGGAAACAGGAAAACAGCCTGGCTTTGTTTGTAGGTGACAAAATCTGTCTCCTAAGCTTGCTAATTAAAATATATGTTACATCTTGGCAGTTGAATTCATGAAAAAAAAACACTAAGTGTAAAAACAACAGCTTGCTAATTAACATGGTTATGTGTCAGACATTTTTTTGGCTGGGCGCATTAACTTCCTGCAGTCTCTGCTGGTTGCTTGCAGCTGGTCAGGGTAGTTGTTTCCCCCGTTTCGAGTCTTTTTGCTAAACCTAACCGGCTGTTGGCTGTTGCCTTTTAGACAGATATAAAATGGGTCTTGATCTTGATGTAACTGTCCACCAGAAAGTGTATTAAAATAACCCAAAATAACTATTTATTTAATTCATAAAAACTTGGTAAACCATTGAGCAGCTTGTGGAGCAACTTTGGGGAAACCATCTATTAAGTAGTTTCACAGCAAAACCTACAAAAACAAGGGGACACCACTAGTGTCCCTACCTAAATTGACCAAGCGTTAACATTATTAATGTGCAGCATTGTGTTCCTTTTTATACGTGTACAGTCAACAAGACCAGAGAACAAAACTTTAGCTGACCTTCTTGTTGAAGTTTCTTGTCTTTCATCCTTTTTTTTAACCAAGCAACTCGGCTAAGAGCATATTCTTGTTTACAGCAATGGCCTAGGGGAGTAGTTGCAAGAATAGGGAGGGCTACACACAACACTCACATTTGCTTGGTACAACTGCAGTCTGCTGTTGGCCACGAAGCAGTTATGTTACAGCAGTTGGAGGTGTTAAAATGTTCAGTTAATGCAATGGGTTTTCTTGCTCTTTATGTTCATTTTTACACATTTAACTCTAGTCAACAGCTCCCTAAGCAGGTTGGTGCAATAGCTGTACTTCCCATTCCCATCTTTCATAGTGTTACTGTGGAATTTTTGCCCAGTGAATTTAAAAAGTGCTGGCTCACATTTTCCCACATCCCATCACTCCAGTGTTCCCATTACACTGTGGTGGTGTATGCAAGTATCTTTCTCTCATAACCAAGAGGCTTGTGTACATGTGATGTCCCCATCCCTGTTTGCTTTATTTTGACGTTTGACGCTGTGCACTCATCCAATCCAATGAGCTGGCAGCTTCAACAGCAACTAGGGTAATTATTTACAGGAGGGATTGTAGAACCTGCTAAAAATATCTCTTTTCCTTCCCTACAAGAGCTCCCTCGAGCTTTGAGAACAAGACAGGAGAAAAGAGTAGGGAGGTACGGCTGTGAAGAGGTTTAACACATTACATTCTTTTACATTCTCTTCTTCTCCTTTTAATGTCCAAAATTAACAAAGATTAACCAACACAGTCTTCAAATGTGTAAGGTCCACGCAGAAACAAGATAATGTTCAACCCAAATTATTAAATGATATATAAGCTGCATTATTTAAAATAAGCTACAGATACTCTCTTGCTCTCTGTAGATAAGCTTTCTCATTGTTTGCCCTCCCTCACAGGAAGGTCTGAGCATCAGGTCAGCAGCACAACGGCATCCTCTGCTGATAACAACTTAGTGTTATGTTTAAGGACACTTGATTAAAATGTATAGATTCACTGAAACCCTGTGCTATAGTTCTCTGCTACCCTACAGTTTGCAAAGTGGGTGGAGTTATTTTGGCATGGTGACTAGACGTCCAGGATTGTCCAGGTTTCAAGCTGGGTGTCCTGAATCCAGACAAATATCTGTAAAACACTCAAATGTGCCAGTTTTCAACATTTGCTTCAAAATTGTCCCAGTTTTCACCACAAAAAAATAATAATTATACTATTATGTTTAAATGGATGTTTATCATGTTCTGTCCAACGTAGACAGTGCACCACTCGTCTGAATTCATCACTAAATGTTGGTCAGTCGATCAATGCGTCGTTGTTCAGGTCGTAGGCTGTTGCTAACCTATGAGTCAGGCTCCTTCTGACAGAACTTGTCAGTATGGTATGGGTTAGCTGTCATGCCGAAAGAGCTCCAGGAGGTTTACTCCTTTATAAAAGTACCTGGCAACAAAAATGCTGCATTCATGGCATCCATGGAGTAAAAAAAGGTGCACTCAGTAGATGTGCTAAGCGCTGAAACAATTGTCCCCCATCCTTAACAAATGGTGCATGCATAAGTGCATATACATGTGCGCATATATAAACGTGCAGTAAAGGCCACCGGTTTGGGGGTTTGAAAGTATGGTCACCAAAAGCTGAGGCTGATGGGAATTTGATTTTGCAGATATGTGGTTAAAAAACTAAAGCATTGGACCTGATGATGATGCTAGATGAAAAGTCATGGACTCTCCATCCTGTGGGGAACATGAAGGTGTGTGCTAAATCTCACAGCACTTCATCCAATCCCATAGCTGTGGAGACATTTCACTAAAAACCACAAATAATAATCTCATGGTGATGGAACAAAAACTAAAATAAAAAATCACCCAATGTACCTAAAAGTCAGGGGATCACCAAAGTAGGATTAATCCTCTGGGGATCATGAATCCCCAGATTTCTTGGCAACCCATCCAATAGTTGTTGAGATATTTCAGTCTGCACCAAAGCTGTAGACTGGCTGGCAGACCACTGCTTCCATGGGTAAAAAGTTGAAGGTGTGAAGATAAAAAGATGAGAACACTCCCAGGTGCATTTTGGTAAGAAACATGCAATCACAGACCTTGAAATAGTTTTGAAACGTTTTGAATTCGGCTACAGTGGAGCTGTGTTTTGAACGCACCCTGATTGGCACCTCTGACTGGCTGTTTCACCATAGGAAAGACAAAGGCTAATGTAGATTATGTTGTCCAATAAAGTATAAAACAAAATATTGTTCATCTGCTCAGCAACTAGTCAAATGGACTGCAGTGTTCTCTTTTGCACGTTTTACTACCTGGATAAAAGAGAGAAATTTACAGTCATACACTAAAGCAATTATCTGTAGAATTATCATTCTAAAATCAGGTAGACAAAGCCTTTGTACTAATGACTTGTGTGTCAAGGTTCGGGAGTGGACTGTCATATCTGTCATATCCACCAGACTCTTGCTATTGTAGTTCGGTTTCCTGTGTGTATTTCAGCAGCATTAAATCAACATGTTAGCTGAAGACTATTTAGAACAGAACGAAGACGCATGTTGAACTATACTTGCACTCTGTCTAGTTAATAGTCTAAATATTTATGTGTACAGGTTCCCATAAATGATAATTTAGTTCAGGTCTGGTGGACATATTTTTACTCTGCAGCTTGTTGAGGTACGCAAAGTCTGGTTGCTGTCACATCTGTTACTCATTCTCATTTAGTTGGCATTTAAACTGTGAGTCACATACATTTTGTAAGAGAGTATGATTCCACACAACATTTAAACGGGACCCCTCTCTGACAGGAACTGCTTTTAGGTACATTCTGATTTGCACAGGTCCTCCATTAAGTCATTTTTTGACTACACATATTTAAATATTACACAATTAACTTGACTGAGGGGATTGGAAAAAAATATGTTCCCATTGCTTCCGTGATAATTAGCATGACTTCACTGTTTGCTGCTGGTGTGGAATGTTTCAGTAGCCTCAAAGACTACTGGTCCATAGGATATCCTGCATATGGTCCAAAAAGAAATGAGAATAATTGTTTAAGTTAATCTGTTATTTGTAAGTGCTGGTTTTTACTTGAGGCTCCCTCTGACAAGCCCCAATAATAGTGTTCACAGACATAACATCTTTTCAAAATTAAGGAAAACTAACTGCTAATTAAAACTGCAGAATGTTAGATTATTTTTATCTGGGGAAAATTAACATTTTGATGCAGTGCTGTGAAAAGTCTGCCTCTATCAATATGCATGATAATCTAACATAAGCATCTGGTGCGGTCTATTTGCTAAGCAACTTGAGTGAGAGATTCTGTTCAGTTGCACAACTCTGTTTATGTTCTCGAAAGTGAAGCTGAATGTAAGGTGAATATTAGGTTGATTGAGGTTTTTGCATTAGGGGAGCTTATAATTAGTTTTTTTTAATGTTGATTAGTCTATGCAATTGATTTTGTTTGGGGCCATATACTCTCATACACAGGGCCTAAGGTGCTGTGGAAATAATATTTCTGTTTAAGAGGTTTCTCAAAAATACTGATAAAAAACACACTATAATTACCATTTTATTAAGGATTTCCCTTAGTTAGCTTCACCAGCTGATTCCTTACATGTAACTCCTCTATCATACTAGTTAACAATTGCAGCCATACTACCAACTTTATTGCATATATAAATAAAAATAAGTACTGTCTGAAGGTTATTATAAAATGTACATGTTTAATTAATAATCATTTAACTGATCACTTCCTATATTCTTACATCACTGTATCAAAGGTGTATTGCTGCTAGAGCACATCGGAAGGTCCCTTGAGCACTTTTTTTCCCCAAGTAAGTAAAGTACAGTTTTCATAATCTGGCTGATTATGGTTGAATCTGGTTTGAATTAATATATATTTTTTAGGCACTCATCCAATCATCATTGAAGTGTTTGTCTTGGTAGGAGGAGCTAAGACTCAAGGAAAGGAAGCAAGTGAGGGAAGCAAGTAGACACATTAGCATAATGAAAAGCACCCACTGACAACCTGCTCATTAGGAATGCTTTGGGGTTGTGTCTTGCTCAAGGACACTTTACCACATGATTGAACCAGGAACCCTCCAATTAAAACAACTGTACCTCTGTGTCTGTGTATTGTGACCAATATTGTCACCGAATACCAGCACAAAATACTGCATGTAAGACAGATTTTATTTTAATTAACTGCTCACTTTTTAAAGAATAACTCTTTACAAAAAATACTTACATGCGACTACAACAACGGCCGTGTTGAGGATTTTAAATGTTTCTGCTCTCCATCCATCTTGCGGCCAAGCCTGCATGTTGAATGTTAACAAGTTGCACCTCATGTGAAAATTAGCCCCTTGTTTACGTTCAGGCAATAATAAAAATAAAATGACTCCCAAGCTAATCATAATGTCAGGCAGTTAGCATATGAAATAATCACCAGCCACACTTGATTTATTAAATAATGCTCACACAGAAAAGACAAACACATATCCATCTCCGTCACTTGGAGCTGTATTGATCCAGGTGGTTTGACTCAGCTGTGTGTTATTGGACTCTATTGGATTTGAGAACAATCAATCAAACCTTCGACACCTCTACTGTCACCTTGAAATCGGTCTTGACAATAAATAAGTGTCTGCTCTTTTTCACTCAATCATGTCTCCCCCTACATGCCAGCGGGGTGTCAGTCTTTGGATTTTAATGATAATGGCTCACAGATGGCATATGCGGTATCAGTAAACAGGAAATAAGGCTAGACTTGAGACAGGAAGTAAGGGAGGCAGGAAATTTAGGTCAGCGCTTCAACTGGTAAACAAACCAGAAAATAATAAAAAAGCACCTTCTGTTTCAGCTCTCACAAAAAAAGTTGTTTTAACAGTTTTTGAGTGAGCTAAATGAACTTGTACAACAAATACTGATCTTGTTCTTGTAAAATACTATTTTCAACTAAAAAGGCATAGTGACACAGGAACTAACTGTTTTACAACATGTTTGAGACCTGTTCACATTTACTCAGACCTAGAGGCTCCTCTAAGGAATTAAATAAAGAAACACATTTTTGATTAAACTGGCATTAGTCAACCCTTAAAGTATAACAGTGTTGTAATTTCGAGCAATTGTGTAGCTCTTTATTTACCAAGCGAATTATTGCAGTGCAGATGTAATAAGATTTGTTTTATACATAATTTATGAAAAAAAAACTCAATTTCTTTTCAAACTAACAATGATCCCCTGAATAGCAAGACATGGATCGACAGTAACAATGTAGCATGGTAAACAGTATTCTGAAGGAAGATTTATTGAAAGAAAGGAAAAGGTAACACGAAACCCTAACTTGGTTTTGTATTTTTTCTCTCTTGACCTTTTTATAAATGCATGTATTATGTTTGCTGTCATTATCTACCAGCTATCTTGCTTTGTCAAGTTTTCTGTAGAGAAATTTATGAATATCCGTATTTCATGGGTTGCAAATGGCTCAACATGCCATCTTATGTTTTAAATCCCGTAGTTTACAGTTTTGACCGTTTGGGACTTTGTGTCATGACATTTATATAAAGTGTTAACACATCATAATGTGCTATAAACTGTCTACAATAGTACCAGCATGGTAAAACCCTGGGCATTCCATCACTGGTGTACTACAGAAATACAGGCACTCACATCCATAATTTTAGGTGATTTAAGTTCCTAAACCTCCTGACCTGCCTGTATGGTGGCATATTTTAACATGAAGAAATTGAGGATGTGCACATGGAAAGAGCTGTGGTTAAAACATAATTTCTCTGCAGTGATAGTGATTACAACTTTCTTCATCTCTAACTGGTGAGTTTCAGTTAATTCATAGAAAATCGTGAATTATACATATGTAAACACATTGATTAAATACATCGATATATAAGAAAGTGTGCACATGCAGTAATGGAATGTTTTTCTAGGTTCCAAGTTCCAAGGTTTTAAATTCTGCTTCAATTAACAAACAAACTCAACATTCAGATAACACTAGCTGTGGCATCTGCTGAATACAAGCAATGGCTGGCCAAACATGAAAACACTGTGCTTGCCCAGCTGCATCACAAGACTCATCTGTAACAAACCACTTGTGAAAAACTATCAATCCTCTCAACACAAAAGTGGTTGGGTAAAATGCAACTGTACCTATCACTGTCTGATGAATGGTGGCTCCTTGTGTGGGGCTGAATTTCCAATTACTTTTCTGTGGCTTCTGCAGTTGGGCTGGTACCTGTACAGCTTTTGAAGGACAGAGAGGTGAATGCAAAACAGCCTCTATGATTTTCTTCAGCCTGGCCCCTCCAGCATTTGATGTATGAAGCCCTGTGTGAGCCCACAGCTACAATAAGTATGGGTTGTTTCCCTCACAGCTTTTTGTTTTGCTTGCTGTAATATTATGTACTGTCAAACAGGAACAGGCCATGAAGTCAATGCAGGTTTTAAACACTTATTGTCAGCTTCTGTCAGCCCAACCTCCTTGGCGGTGGTGTGATGTGAATGTGCGTAATGTGACTACCTGCTGAAGGGTTTTGGAAATCCATCAGGTGTTTTAGAAGTCCATGGAAAACTCAATGCGTGCGAAGTCTTCTTATGATTCCTCGCTGGTCTTTGGCTAAATAATTGAAGCCTTATTTGAGCGGTGGTGGATTGAGGATAAGGGTGTTTTGGCAAACTGCCTGCTGCTGTATCAAAGAAGAAAGCTGTTCTTGGTCTTTCACTGTGAAACTCTCGCTCTGCCTCACTGCATGACGGTTGGCCTCTGGGTCAGTATTTACAGTCTTTTATTTACTTGTGATGCCTTGAAGTCAACAAGCCTCTGCAGATAAAAAATGATCCCAAATGATGCCTAAGATTAATACTGATAACTCAAGGGCTGCTCAAAGCTTTATACTCATCTTATTTGTTCATCTGGTTAAGCAGCAGTCAGTCTTTGCTCTATCTCTCAACGCCACTATTTTTTATTTTATTTTATTCGCCTTCTTTCTGTGTGTGAGCTTGAAACAAAACAAATGATGCCAGTGACTTAAAATAAAAGTGAAAGATTACTGACATTTTTGTTGAAACTAATAAGTTGGATCATGTTTTTTTCTCTCTCGCTCTCTCTTTCTCTCTGAAAATGCATACGCTGTGTGCCTTTACTCAAATTAATAATTCCAGGCATGCATCCTGGATTCTGAATTCACTGTTGTAGTCCATTCTCAAGCCTTACTGTCCCCTTCCTCTTTTGCTGAAGTTTGCTATTCAATTCTCAGGTCTTATTGTACTAAAAATCCAGCATCATCATAACACCTCTTTATGGCTGCAAACAAAGCAGCCACGTCTGTCTCTCTAGCTTTTTATATTATAAACCAGTCCGGTGAATGACTGAGAAAGTCTATCTAGACCTCAAGTCCCCCCTCAATGGCAGAGGCTGCCCTTCTTTGATATGTCAATCAAGCTGACAGACAGTGCTTATCTCCCAGTGAGAGAAAAATGGACCAAGCCCCCATACCTCTGTCAGTTGATCCATACGGGTGAAATCCAGAGAGTCTTTCAGGAGTTCATCAGTTGCACATCACAGATAAGACTATTGAGATGGGGGGAGAAATCTCAGGGGAGCTTCCTATGCAGTCTGCAGTGCTCAGATCTTAGGACCTCTGTGTACACCTCGTTTGAGATGTGATCACATTTTATATATTATTTATTTCAACTTTCTCTATGATGAAATCCAAACAGAAAGGAAACTTTCTCCGACTGTGGCTGAAAATTTCAAGCACATAGCAGGTGGTTGTTTAAAGGCCCATTGAAGATCCCAAGTTATGTCTTACCACAGAAATCTACATTTTATTTGTGACATTGCTTTAACTAGTCTATAAGAGGGTTCAACAGCACTTTTGAGACTGGGATTCATTAGTTAAGTGTATTATTGCCAAGGACAAACTCACTTGCAGTGTGGGCACAAAGCATTTTAAAAAAACAAATTAAAAGGAGGAACTTTTGTCTCCCCGGCTGGCAGCTAGAGTAATTACACAAATACAAAACACAAGAAGTCCACCACAGATAAACTTACTAATAAGTCTGAAATAAATCTTTAGGATCCACAAATGTAAACACTCAGTTTAAGACATACAACTGAATGAAAATAAACTCAAGTGACGCATCTTCTCCAGACTGGCTAGTGCGCTGCTGTCAGCTCCAGAAATGGTCAGCCTGGTAGTGGGGCAGCTGATGGTGCGTCACCGGAGTAACACGTATAGGATGGAGTTGCAGAATAATCAGATTCTGTAAAACAGGCAAACTATGGAATACTGATTTTTTTTGGTGTGTTGCCAGGGGTTGGCAAGGTGATCGACCATCACTCTCAGGAGAGATTGGGCCTCTTCCAGTGTTGAGTAGATGCCCCCTTTTTGGTTTGGCAGCATTGCTGGTTGATGCAAGCACATTTTTTTCAGATTAAGTAGGCTAACATAAAAAAACATATGCTATTAACAACGCATTGTTAGTGTAGTAAACCAGTCATTCCCGACCTTGTAGACTTGGAACCCTTTAAATAGCAGTTCTATCCCCCTCTAATCATTTCGGATGGTTTTGTTTAAATTACTCTTTGAGGTCCAAAGAAGTAAAATTATCCAATATTTCAAAAAAGAAAAATGCACAAAAAATATAAATGTGTTTTCAGTTATTCTATTTCTTCTTTCCTACAGCATTAATCACCTCAAACCATCTGGTGACCCTTTTGAGGTGAATGGACACCCAGGTTGGGAACCACTGGTATAAACTAAAATAAAACTGTACATGAAGTAGTTCAAACTAACTCCACCTCCACTAGAGCTGTAAAATGTGTCAGCATCTTATTATCACGCTATCTAATTTATTCAGACTGTTTGTACTTCTGAGCCCCAGCCAGTCAGGAGTTGGACGTCTTACAGAATCACAAATTTACATTTCGCCATCTATCTCAAGAATGTAAAATGGCACTCCATTGCACTTTATCTCATTTATGCTTATGGAATAAGCTCAAGTGCTTTTGGCAGCAATTTTTGTTAGTCATGCACTAAATCTCAAGTTGTTTCACACCAAAATCTCATGTCATTTCACACCATCTGCTGCTCTAGAATTTGCCTCTTTTTTTCCCTTTCACCTCCTTGGACCACTCCTCAGTCCATTTGTGAATTAAATGTCTCTGGGTATAAGTTTGACTATTTTGCCTCTGGTGCCATGTGGTGAATATGGTATAAATCATTTCCTAAGCATCAGTGAGGGAATACGAACAGTAAGTCTGCCTCGGGACTTGGTGTCACCATAAAACCATTATTAGAGGGGAAGGGAGGGCTTAATGTGCCATTGCATTATTAGTAATTGTTTACACAGACGAATAAGAGCTTGATGTTGATTTTTTTCAACATAATGGTGTGGTAATCAATCTGGAGAGGGTACAATAGATGCCAAGACACCAATGGCATTGGTGATGGAGCGATATCAGTTGTGATACTGAGTCAGCAGAAAGCAATGTATGTTGCTGACCTTTTTGATGAGGATGGTTCAAGGTGAGAACCTGTGTGTATTCTGAGACTCTGAGTAACATCACAGCAACATCTGGCCATTGGATACAGTCGTACAGCATCCTTCATGGGGATGTTTTTTTTTCTGCAGTCAAGGCATAGATAGAAGCATCTGTTATGATGCTCAAAATGAATCATGAGGCAGTCTTGTGCACACATGCAAAGACACATGCTCAAGGTGACGTGCATTTGTTTGATAGTGTCTGCTGTCTTGTTTGCTATTTAAATTGTCTCTGCTTCTACACAAAATTAATAACTTGGGAAAGCTGAATCAAATCTAATACAGGATTTTTTAATCTGTTTGATTTGCCGTGCTGTCATGCGTGAATATTTAGATGTGCCTGGTTGTGAATGTATGTTTTCTGTTATCATGAAAACAACACCATGAAATCAAATTAAGGTTAACATTCTACTCACTCCTACTTGGGCTGTTACGTCTTCTTTCTTTTCTTTTTTCACTAATCTAAAGTGGCCAAATTCAGTATCATTAGAATTATTTATTTGATCCCAAGATTGCAAATCCACCAGATTTCCAACACGAGGGTACTTGGGGTTACAGTATTTCAACTAGCTGCAGGTCTGCAATAATGGTCCAGCGTTCTCATGAGTCTCCTTATTCTCCTGGTATTGTCATTAATATTCATGACTGGGCTGCAGGCCCACAGGTCGACATGAACTCTGTGTGGTTCTTCTGTCAAGATAGTCATCAGAGCAAAACATTCTGAGCATAACTATGCATCTAGTGGATATGCATTAATGAGTAGATATATCGTGCACTTCAAATGTGCAATCATGTTCTTCTCAGTTGTAAATTTTCCCAAGGCTGGTTATTCATCTAATTTCCAGCTCATTTCCTTAGCATCCCTGTTGATTAATGTAATGGATAGCTGCCAAAGTCAAACACAGAGAAATATGGCCTACTCTATGGGATATGTTTACCTGCTTTATCTCCTCAGTAGGAGTTTTAAACCTAGAAAATTAGTGTCAGCATTCTCCTAAAATGTGATATGACCCTTTGCCCAGTACTGTCATTCAGTTGTTGATCTGACCCTAAAGAGGGCAGTGTGTTTACCTTATTAAAAACTAAACCACTGTCATAATAGTTCTCTGCTCTGACTTGGTCTTCAAAGAGATGCTTTTGCTTTTACGACCGCTTAAAAGATGCAGTGCCCTTAGAAATATGCTTAGAAAGGAAAAAAGTTCAGCAGCTTGATCTGTCTGTAAACTTTTCTTAATATTTTAATTGTGTCTCTATAATCATAAGCAACCCAAAACTGCAATTACAGTAAGTGAGTGCAATATTTCAGAATTTTATTGTGAGACAGACACCCATTAGGAAAATTACTAAGAAGAAACTTGCATCTGCTCTGAGACCATTATCTACTGGTATGTCTGGGTCCTACAGTTATGAGATTGTCCACAATACTTAGTCATTGCACTGTATGATTAATATGAACAAAAATAATTATTTGAAATATGTATCATAGAGAGAGTGAGGGTGACTCATTCAGTTCCAGCTAATTCAAGCAGATCTGTACCAAGACACACGGTACAGTACATTTGGCTGTTTAACTGGCCTTGATTTTGAGTAATGTATTAGGCACTGGATGAAGGCAATGGTCAAGGATTTCTCTTGTCTTCACTGCGCAATAATAAATGTAAAAGTAATATAATAGTAATATAATACATTATATAATACATAAACGATGTGCGGTAACTTGTGAGAAACATATAATTTACTATTTATAAATGCAAATGAAATGCATAATACTGCATCTCATTGAATTTGATAGCGATTCTGTTGTTCTTTATTAAAACTCTTTATAAATGTATAAATGTAACTTTGTTATTGCTGAGGGATATGAAATACTGTGAAATATTGTGTCCAACATGATTGCATTTCTTTACTCCTAGATCATATGGAAAATAATATCTTCAGTTAATTCAGTATAATGGCTGATGATCCATGAAATGTCTGTGCTAATGTGTTGTGTGACAAAATTAACAAAGCTGAACTTTTCTTTGGTGAGAGCTGCAGTGGATGCTTTTTTTCCCACACCTCGGACGGAATGATTCATGAAATCATTTAGGAATCATTTTCAGGGATACACAGCTCCTTAATGATATTATAATTATACATTGAAGATTAATTTGCTTCTGTGAAGCAAATTATGTGATGGATTGCTTAGAAATTGGCACAGAGTGGTGTAAATGGTGAATCATGATAGAGCTCAGATTTCTGATTGTGCACTGAAATGACCAAAATCTATTAAAGCACCACTGGACCTTTCACAGTGGCTGCAGGGTAAAACCTGGCAAGGCACAATGCACATTCAAAACAAATAACACCACAATTAAGATCAGATTTAGGACATTTTTGTTAATTGCCCTCCACAAATGAGTAATTGATTAATTGCTTATCCATTAATTAAAATGGACCTGCGGAGCTCCCCGGACACCTCTCTCATCTGCCCCAGTTAAACTGCTGCCCTCTAATTAGAGATGGAACTAATGTGACGGCCAGCATTTGCAGCATCTTTCCCCTTGATGACACAGACTTAAAACCTGACAGTTACCCAAACTTTACTAGGTTCCCCTAATTACCTTGATTGTGTTGTGCTTTTAAATTAAGTCATTAAAATGAATTCAGAGGCTATAGGGGGCAGGAGTCATGAACCATGAAAACAAGGGCTCAGGGAGCACATAATTACTTTTGCATGTCAAAAGGTTTTTTGTTGCCTCATGGGAGGCTGACTGTGATTATTTGGATTGTGTTTTTGCACCGGACTAGTGAGCCAATCAAATTGTTACAGGATGGATAAGTAGTAAAACGTGAAATTAAAAAAGGGGGATTTCTGGTCACAGTTTTTATAATGTATATGTGGAATATACTCCTACAGACACAACTAACAACCAAACTGGACACTTTTTTTTGCAAATGCCGCATCTGTTTCTTTCATACCTGTAGCTTGCATACCTCATTTAATGTACTATTTATAATTATTATTGTTAGATATGACCTGGAGCTGTAAACACAAAGACATATGGACTCATAAGTAACTCATTATTGAACAGTTTTGGTGACTGTCAATCTGCATCATCAGCACTATGTGGTGTAATCAAATTCTGGTGACTGACAGGCCTTAGAGAATTGTGCCCCTTCTTATGTGTTCATTTATCTTCTCCAGGGTCACAAATAAATTGTTTATTATGAGCATTATAAGTCAAGACTGCAGCTGGACCTCATGTTATGAATAATGACAAACATGATGAATAAGTTGTGTTTCTTATCATAATAATTTAGAATGAGGAACTGCCTAAATACACACAGTACACAAGAACAACACACCTCTTATTAGTCTGGCTGTGGTCTGCTATGCTTTCATACACAAATGAACAGAACTAGAAAAGATGAGGAGTGAAAGCAAACTGCTAGCTATTAATGTTACATTCAGGCTGTAGACAACTATGTCTTTATAGCAATATAAAACTATTATAAGTTCTATGAGGACACATGGCAAACCTTTGATACAGTATTACTACAATGAGGCAAGAACATCCCTGCAATTCATAAAGTTCATGCCGGAATTTCATTTTGAAGTATACACAATAGGATAGTTACCCAACAGCTAGAAAGGTGTATTTCTTCATGTGTTAGGCTACTATTGATTACATAGTTGCAGTGACTAATTGTTTTACACATAAATGTACATGAAGAGCAACAGACGTGGACGCTCACTACTACTGAGTTTAGACAATACTATGCATGTTATTTCAACTTATTCCAGTGTCAGGCATATCCACCCACTGTAAACCCCACGCATTGTACCTGCATTGTACATTACCTGTTACACTCCTCACACACACAGGAGAGAAAGTGATGACTAGTTAACAGACCACAATAGATGGAAACAGTAGCCAAGGTCACACAAATTGTGACAAAGGCACACACAAATCGACCTTGTTATTCAAACTCACTATTGACATTTTCAAAAAGAGCCAATCCAGTTCAGTTCATTTAATATTATCAATCAATAGTTTTTGAGTTATTTTCACTTTTCTGTAATGGAACACAGCTTTAATATTTTGGATATATGTTAGTTGTTCTTGGAATGAGTGGGTGAGGAAAGGGCATCGCGATCAGCAACTAGTAGTTCATAGTGAATAATACTAGCTGATGTTAGCAAACTCACAGCAGCTTTAATATGACTCTTCTCTACTATGCTGCTGTTACACTAAGTTTTAGCATTTACCTTAATTCTGTACCACTTGTGGCAATTAGTGAAGACTTGGGTTAAGTTAAAGTTGTAAAGATGTCTTCTTGTGAGAAGACAGTTTTAAAATGATGATATTTTAAATGATTCACTCCGCCTGCCCCTCCACTAATGTGGCGACTACAACAGCAGTGTAAGCTAAACTCTGAGCTGTCCGCTGCGGAATGTTTATAAAGGAGGGATGAGAAGTGAGTGCGTGTAGTAGCAATGCACGGGTCTACCCACAATCCCGGATCTCGCATGGGTCGACTTACTAGGAAATCGCATGGGTTCGGGCGGTTGGGTCAAGTGACAAAGTAGCGTTCAGAGTAAATTATTAATAACTTACAGAAACATTTTGTGCAATAGACGACCTTCTCTCTTTTTCTTTCTCTCAAACACGCACACAAAGCGGTGCTGTGCATTCCAGCAACAAGTGCATCCAGTGGTCCTAAATCCAGGAACTGTGGTTACTATTTTTTTTTTTAAATAGTGCAGACAAACACTATGTTAAAAATACACATTTTTTGTGTGTGTGTGTGTGTGTGTGTGTGTGTGTGGAGAGAGAGAGAGAGAGAGAGAGAGAGAGAGAGAAAGAATGAGTAAATGTCTTTAATGAAGGGTTAGTTGTTTTGCTGCTATTCAAAAACAAAGAACACATTTGGAACAAATGGCATGTCCTCCCATTACTGTGAACGGCTTCCTAGCTGCTCCCAGCAGCAGGATCAGCCCCTTGGAGGGCACTCAGCACTGACAATTGTGCAACTATAATGCATAAAGTTGGCGGCCGGTCGGGTTTGGGTCGTTGATTAATGCATGGTGTTTTTCAAACGCCAATGGAATTTATTAGGACATGACAATTTTACTAAGTAGTTTTTTCCTGCTTTGCATCAGGACACTTTGATATGTGTTGTGGTACATGAAGCTTGTACAGTTCAATGTTTGCAGTACTAGTCACTGCTTCATCATATAGTTTAATTTGAGAGCGTTTATATCCACACTGAAAGTGAAGAGTGAGTGTATTTTTCCTTGTTTTGAGTGCTTCTTGCCTTCAGTTTTATCTTCAGCAGAAGAAACAGAAGAACAGACGAGGCCATCCCACTAATGTGTGATGAAAAAAAACTTGGTTGCCTTATTAGCATGTTTAGGATGAGTCCCACAATGTTCACCTTTAAACACACCAAACTAACTGCCGTCTTAATACTGTACTGTACTGTAACAGGCATAGAGAGCTCAAAAATACAAAATAGTGCTGAATTTGTCACTGCTGAATATCTGAAATCATGGTTTTTCCCATCTTAACTACTTCGGATAATAATTTTTTAGGTTACCAACAATGCTAACATTCAGTTTTAGTTAACAGTGATGTCACTTTCACTGCACAGAGACAGAGCTGGCTGAGGGAAAGGAACAGGCCAAAATACAGCAAGTCAGGGTTGAAGGTATTGGTTTAATGATCTGAGCTGTTGTACCTGTCTGAGAGTTTCACTTGACCCTGCAGCCTTCAGCTTTCTTCTCTTTACTTTTGTAAAAATCTGAGGAAGGCAAAGAAAATGGCAGATATTTTAACTGAACTGATTTTAAATCACATCACATACATATACATGTATTTTCTTTGAGTTAAGTGAATGGTAAAATACAAGAAAATTATTATTATTATTATTATTATTATTATTTATTTATTTATTTTTCTCAGATTACTGAGAAGCAGTTGGGATTTGATTGTACATGTTTTTATTTTAACATGGCCATGAGCTCCAGGACACAATGACTTCTTGGGATTTTTCTCTGTCTGTAAAATATGAATCACATCCAAGACAGGTTAGCTTATTTAATGTTTTTTTTTATTTTTATTGACCTTTATTTGTTTTTTAGTTTTTGTACCAGTGCTCCATTCATTGTTTAAGAAAGACGAACCAACTTTCTCATACAAACCCTCATGATGTGTGCAGAGACCACACAGCATGGTACACTGAATCTAACCTTTTCAATGAAGACTACTGTATATATAAAATATCACCATAATCAACTAAAATAAAAAAGTCACTACAATGAGTTTTTTCTGTGCCCCTATAAAAGCCTTTTAAGTGTTTTTTAAGACACTCGATGTTTAAAAGACAGAAAGAACCATGCTAGCTTTTCCCCCTGCTTCCAGTATTTTTGCAATGCTAAGCTATGCTAGCTCTCTCCAGCTTTATCTTCAATGACCAGCTATGAGTATGGTATTAATTTTCTCATCTAACTATCATCAAGAAAACAAACAAACTTATTATCCAAAATATTATTTTTTTATAAAGTAGAAATTATTCGAATTAATCATATTCACTTTATTGCTGGAGTAATCCTAAAGACAAATAATTGGAATATACTCACACTCACACACAGGTAATGTGAATTTTAGAAATGTCTACTCAACAAAATTGCTTAACATAAAACAGCCCTTTGTTTATTACATAGTAATATTGATTGGGTTAGTGAAGGATTATTATTCACAAATCTTTCCCCAGAATACACCAACCTACATCACATAATCAGTGAAAACACTGTTTGCCTTGGAGCTTGTGAGTGCAATTTTTCTACTGCAGGTCACCACAGAGTCCCAGTAGTGCAGTTGGGGTTAAGTGTCTTGCTCAGAGGCACCTTGAAGCTGTTGTTAAAGCTGTTAATTGTTGAGAGAGAGTCTTTTGTATTCCTTCCCCTGCTCACACTTTCCCAGCTGGCACAGATCTGTGTTGGTAAAAATCTGATACTTACTGCTGGATACTTACTGCTTGTTAATCAGGCTATGTTTCAAAATATCAAAATGTCTCTTAAACTCCTATATTTTGTATCAAATCCCTTATTTGAGAATTTTTTGGCTTAAGTATTACAGAGGCTAGATTAGAAAATATTGGTGTAATACTGAAGACACTGACAGAAAGTTTATCCCCAAATGAAGATAAGAGGAACCGCAACAGGGATTACTACTGAAGTCACGAACAACACAACTACAGTGTCATTCTTGCAAAGCGATGTACCAAATATTTTGGCATGTGCAAATAACTGTCATCTTAAATACTTTTTTATTTGTTTGATTGTTTGTTTATTTTTCTGCTGTAGAATAAGTCTGCAATTGTATAACATTGGATATTAAACCAATACATCCTCTTAAGTTAATGGCAAATGTGTTGTTTGTTAACTCTGTAGAAAATAAATGCAGTCCATTGGCAGAGATTTAGTTACTGCTGGAAAGATACAGTAGGGCTCAGAAATCCTGTGGGGTTAATGTTTTAGACAGGGGTGGTTGAAAGATGAGGTTGGAACTGTGTTACCCACTGTGCATGCCACTGTAAGGTAAACTCCCCAGGATCCCTGTTAGTCACTGAGGCCATGATATGTTCTGCTGGGTGCCTGGGGGGCGTGTGCCACACGGGTGATGCTTTTGCCTGTCAGGTGGCTTGTGGTGAGAACTAATCCTGTTGAAAATAGAAATGTTTTCTGCCTTGGGATGGACAGTGGGGGGTGCAAGAGAGATGCGACCGGCCCCAAGGAGTCAGTCATCCATGTGCACAAGGAGAGATAGCCTAATCTTGTCACAGACACAGGGGGGAAAAAAGGAAAGTCCCAAGCTATCAGTAGCGAAGACTTCAGCTCACAGAAATGATTTGTAAAATAATGCAAGCAAATGATAGAAACTGAGAAAAGTTTTTTTTTTTTTCTTCTCAGAGGCTTCCTTGTTGTTTTATTATGCTTACATTTATGTTACATATAATTTCATATTCCTACCCTTGACATTACTTTTCTGTAAAGCTTACTTTTGCACATGACCTCCATCGTCTATCATGCTCTTGTTTTCCATTTTGTTTGGTTCCCTAGAAGTTAACTGCTGTGCAGATGGTGTTTATCTATGACTCATCTTCTCTCTCCCCAGTACCCTGTTTTCTATATGGGGTTCAATTTCTATTTGGATTAAAGGTCCAGTGTGTCAAATTTGCCATTTGTTTCTACAGTAGTCGGGAAGGGACAAACCAGTCAAGGTTGTCGAAAGAAGAAGTTGCTTGTTTTCATGTTGAATCCTATTATCCCCTCGGGCTCTGTCTTCATAATATGTCAGTTAAGCGTCCTTGCTGCCTTTAGTCTCAGTTATACTCCACAAAGTAACATGTAGTAACTACTTGCTACTCTGCATGCCATGGTGGTGGCAGGGCGGTGGCAGCAACAGTGATATACTCGGAGGTCCCGTCAGTGTGACGGAGTGGCAGGAGCAATCTTTGCATGCCAAAGCTGACGGCTTTCAAGTGGGGAAACAATGGGCCAATTCCCTTATCAGGCTCTGCTTCACTCTTAAAATAGCCAGTAGCAGTTTTGATGGGGAGCTGACTTCCAGGTTTGACTCAAGCACTCTTGTGCATTATCAGAGGGAAACCAAGCATAATATGTTTGCTATTTCAGCATGTAATGCCATTACTGCTTAGTTGTGGGGTTTCTTTAGTCAGAATAACACAATATGTTACGTCATATCACATAGTTTGCAATCACACATTGTCCGGTAGAAAAGTGAATTATGGGCCAAAAAAGAGTAATCTGTATAAAGTACATGACTTGATTTTCCCTTACCCCAGGATCTGACCTCGTTAATTGTCCAGCATTGTGGATTCAGCCCATTTCTGCACAAAACTACGGGTACGGGTTATGAATAACACAGAAGGTTTGGGTCTTTTGATTCTTTTAGTTAATTTTCTGAAGCTGACCCAGCAAACACTTTCAACATTCTTGAGCTGGTTTATGTCCCAGCAGCAAGGAAACTGCTGCAGTATTAATCAGCCAACCAACCAAACAAGCCTCCAAAGAGTCATTTAATTGTTAGCAAGGTGCATGCTTAGAGCAAGTCCCATTTTGTTGTTGTTGTTGTTGTTTTTTTTTACTTTACTTTTACAGAGGTTCCAGGTTAACAACACATATAATACTGAAATAGAGAGATTATTTGTGGATGTGCATGGAGAAGATGTGTGGTGCTGTAGGGAAGCAGCAATGTGGACTGGAAGTATTAGTGTCATTAATGATATTTATGCATAGTATTGCATCGTTTTCTTGGTGATAGTTAGGGCTACCACTAGGGCAGTATGCCTTTGTCTCCTAGTATGCACAGTGACAGGGATAGGGGGATGCTTTCCAGAAGTGCTGTACTGGTGTGCAGAGCCAAAGTACTTGAATGCATTGCTCAGCTGTGTTAAAGTTACAGTGAGTGCATATCAGTGAGTCACATTATGTGCATTTTGTGTCGTGTAATATGTTAAGTGAATGACTTTATATTAAATTATTCTTATGTTAGTGGTCAAGGACATGTGGAAGACATGTTTGAGTCCAAAAGTCAGTATTGCTGCAGACGTTAAGTCACATTGTTGTTGATGCTTCTCAACATTCATAACTTTGCATATTTATATGTCAAATACATTTCATTAAAAGTGACACTGTCACTTGGCAGCTATCTGTGTTTGTGTCATCTGTGTTTCATTGGTATAACTGAAGGATTACTGCTTTATACTTAATATTGGCTTTTGAGGATCTTGGCTATTGCAAATAGCAGCTTATACAGAAAGTCTAAGTAAAAATCAAATTAAATAAATTAGTTATATTAGAAAATGACTGTCATATGCTTTATACATCAAGTAGTATTCACTCATTGCTGTATTTATATGATACCAATCAGTTATGACTGTTGCTGCTCATGTCTGATATATATATATATATATATTTATATATATATATATACTTTAAAAAAAAGATAGCGACGAATTCCAAATTTGCCACTTGTAGACTAAACACATGGTACAGAAGTAGAGTAACATGGAATATCAGAATTTGCAACTATATCATTGTAGTTGCTTCCAAGCTATGTCAGTAATAACGTGATATTTAGGCAGTAACACAGATGCTAAATAATATGAAATCAAATATCATACTTTGAAATGTATTGTTTTGCCAGTAATGAGGCAGATGAGATGTAGAACATCTTGCCGAGGAAGAGCACGGTATCACTGCCAACAACTCTGCAAACAAATTACTCCAGCACAGATGCGCCAACACTTTGCTTTAGATCCAAGATCCAAGAGCCAGAAAATTTAAGGGAAGTTCATCCTTTCTGATTTAAATGCATTAGCTAGGTCTGCGAATCAAATGTGGAAGATTGAATGTTTGCCAAACCATTTGGTTGTCATTGCCTTTTGCACTGATTGCTGATAAATGTAGTGAAGCTGTTATAATTATATTAGAGGAATCTCTGGTTGGTCATAACAAACGGTTAAAGCTTCTGATTTTGGGTCCTGGTGTCTGATGCTTTCACTATCATGGACTTATCATTAGGCAGTCCTTGTAGCCTGTAGTGAAAAATGCTGTAATAAAAAATCAATTATTAGAAATGTGAATATTAATCATTTCACCAGAAGCTCTTTTGTTATTTATTTTCTGTAATGAAGGAACAAATTAACTGCGGCATCCACAACCTCTGAACACTCCAGATCTCCTTGGCATTTCCAAAGTCTGATCGTCTCTCACCCACAGAGAGGGAAATGGAGCATGTGGTTATTACTGGCATGAAGTAGAAATTTGTGTGAAAGTGTGAAATCAAAAAGCAAAGCTGGAATACTTTCATACTTTTTTGCAAAGCGCTTCTAAGTTGCTGCACGTGTAAATATATTCTTATAGTGAATGGTAGGGAAGATCTTGTAAATGACATTTGTTTTGTTTTTTATCCTCAATTTATTTATTTGAATTCTGCCTGATGAAAAGTTCACTCAGCATTGTTTTTTCTATTACTATGAACTTTATGTTGATTGTTTAAACCAGGAAGGACTTGAACTGTTCAGGTTTACTGAAGTCAGGCTTTTCATAGTACGTTGGCTTCCTTTCTGGAACATAACCAGGTTTTTGTAAGAAGCTATAATCAATATTTTTATATTAACAATTTATCAAATAAGTATATATAGAGAGAGATTTTAGAGAGGAAATAACAATTTATTACCATACTCTGCAATTCCAGTCCATTACTATGGGGCATTTCAGTCTTAAAGTGCATTGTTTTGGTTTTGCCACCTATGACTTTACTGTTTTGGCTCACTCTTACGGCTCTCATTGGCATTGTTTTCTCGCCACAGCAGGCAGTTGTTTCCAGTGAAGAGCTCTCTACTGTATATTGTACACTAGTTTGCAAACAGATATAGTAAGTGACTAGCTGATGAACATAGTTGAGCACTAAGTAGTTAATGAGACAGATATTTCCCTCATGAGTTGCTACAAACCAAAACAGAACTAAATGAAAAGTGAATATTGGACTTGCCTTCATCAGGTGGCCAGAGACAAACTATCTTCTAGACGTGTAAATAAACAACTGTTCGCTAACAAGTTTGCTATATCAACTAAAAAGTGACATGTCAGTTGTGTTCCCGCTGCTACCAATAAACAGAAAAAAAAATTATTGCACATTTAAAGATTTTTAAATTTAGCATACATTATAGCCAATGAAAAAATTGCATAAATGTCTAATTTGAAAATTTGAAAATCAACTTAACACAAAAATCTACAGCATGCACTGTGGAAGCTCTCTGTCCTGGTTTTGAAATAACAATCATTTATCTTATTCACTGATAGGATGAATGCTTTTGTCTAAAGCACATGTTTCTAAACTATCAGATATATGGGGGCTTTTAGTAGATGCTTTCTTAAGATTTATATGATCACACACTAAAAGATGCTAAGACTCTAAACTGCTTCTGACTTTGTGGAACATAATTAAATAGCCACTTACTCAAGCAAATATGTTTTAAATCAGCAGAAGAAACATGCAGACTACATGCACATACAATTTGATTATACCTGATTAATATGTGTCTTTTTTATAGAGAAAAATACATTATGGCTCTTTGAATAAAGATATTCTCTTTGTGCTGTTACACTGTACTTCCTATTTCACTTTCATGAAGAAAATTTAGTAATAAATATTTAAATATTAATTTAATTACATGGCATTTATTAGCTCAGGAGTAATGTTTCCATTTTTGCTTGGTTCTTGCAGGTGCCTGAAAAAGTGAAGAAGGAATGCTGTGAGGGTATGTGGATTAAAGGGAGACGTTACCCACCTCACACCTCCAGCCTCCCGCCTTCTGCACAGTAAGCAGCTCCAGCAGCTCTTTGGAATCAGCAGGCCAGCAATTACTGCCTGTGAGTATTATTGCACTACCCGAATTATGAGATTCCTGCTGATCAGCACGCAGCGTACAGAATTTGAGTTTAGCAAGAACATCATCTCTAACTTCACTGCACTGAAATTCACTGAATTTGCAGGCCCTGTCTGACACATTTAAAACCATCCAACAATTTGCACTGTTTAGGAAAGTCTGAAGAAAACAACATGACACCATCTTGCATGCGATAGTGTGAGGGTGCTATCAACAAAGCCGAGTCATCTCACAGCGGTCAGAAAAGACATTCCAAATGTTGAAACATCTGATCTCCTCCTCTCATCTGACTTAATTAGTGTCAGTCAACATCACTGCACCGCACATGTCAACCCAAGCATCCCTCAGAATGCAGGAATTTCTAAATGGTCTCTCAAGCAGGTGGCTGGGGCCACGCACAGAACCTTGTGTTGTGATGAAAAATGTAATTGCTGCCTGGATTATGTTCACAGGCAGCATTTTTTCAGTTCTGCATTTACAAACTGACATACAAAGTACAGCAGTTTGCATCCTCAGTCCTGTTAATAGGCAACAAAAGCACTTTGGCTAACTTTGGTTCAACCCATAATGTCCACTAGTGGGATGTTAGTACTGTACTTAAGTACAAATTTGAGATACTTGAACTTTACTTGAGTATTTCTATATTGTGCAACCTTATACTTACAATACACCTCAGTGGCAAATATTGTACTTTTTATTCCACTACATTTGTGTGACATCTTAAACAAATGGTTTGCTTGTCCGATTAAAATTTTTCATAACCTACATGTTTAATGAAAACCATATATCTTCAAGTTTGGTGATTTTGAATGTTTCTGATGAACTGAATGATGACAGGACAGCGATGCTACAATGGTTATAGAATATGATGCATTGCTGTGGATTAGCACAACCTAAAACATATACATCAGTAAAATGCAACATAATGCAACTGTAATATTAATCTAAAAACATCATAATAGTAAAACACTGACAGGGACCATTTTTCTGCACAAAGAGTACTTTTACTCTTGAAACTTTAGATGCATTTTGCTGATAATACTCACATGCTTTTACTTACTTAGTGTCAAGTCTCCATTTGGTATATGACTTACATAAACAAACAAGACCATCAGAGAGAAGATTGGCTATTCATGAATGCTCATTCTGGGTCGGATTTGGTTAGATTCCCATTGAAATCAATTAAACTATGCAGTAGAAACACTACCACTTTGGTCCATCGGAGCCGCCATAATCAACACAGTTCCTTGTAGGGGATTTAACTTATTTTCACTGTGATTGCTGTAGTGCCACAAATTCTACTCAATTTGCCTTGTAAATTGCTTTGACAGATCAACAGCAGAACATTTTATTTATCGTTGGTCAATAAGAAAATCATCCCAGAAATGCTATTCTCTGGTCTCAGAGGTAGTGCAATTTGATAAGCATTAGACCAGTAACACTTTCTGACAAACACACAAATTAATTATTAATCAGCACTGAAGTGATTTTTACACCCACTTGTATACAGACTATCTGTGCTGGCTTTAACTACAGGAGATTGAAATTTTACCACATGATCAAGATTGATGTCAATGATAAAAATATCTGTTGGAGCCATGATCCAGTAAAGTAATTTGTGCACTGATGGATAAATAGTCTTCCTGAGTTCAGCTGGCATGATTGCCATTATTCATGTCAGATTATAGAGTGATAGTATGTAATGCCTTGATTGCACTCCATAAGAAAGGTTAAACTGCTAACCTCTATGTGCTTATAACCCTTGCAGTGCAGCTGTAGAATTATCATCATTATCATCAATCAGTTCAATTAAGTTTAATTCACTATTTCAGACATGTGGCACATAGAATGAGAAAAATAACAGATGAGAAGATATAAGATTAAGTATAAAAACATATATTTATCCTAAATATCGTCACTAATAACCAGCAGTTTGAAATACAGTTGATTCACCTCATAGTTTTATATGCCTGCTTGTCTCTTTTGATATTCCATTTCCCATTAAGCCCCAACGATCCATTTTCATAAGCCTTCACATTTCCTTATTAACCTACTTTTACCAGCCCATTGTTTAATTACACCTACTCTGATGACTCTACCTCGTATGAGCTCACCGCACCCTAACTTGTTTCAATTGATTCTTTTTGCTGCAGATTGCCAGGATATTGACTGAAACTTTTTTCATGACGTACTTAAAAGAAAAAGCTGTGGAAAAAATGTTGGATCTATTTGGTTAGTGTACCTCAGTAATATCTCTAGTGGACTGTAGCCATCTCCCAGCAGACAACCAGACAACTCCGCTTTTCAAGGGAGGAGTATTACAGGAAGTGCCATCACTTCAGCTCCTCTGTGTCAATTGCTCCAAAATGGCCAATTTCCTGTCTAGGATGTGTGTTTTCACATTTTTATCATCCCCTGCCGTAGTTATCTAGTTGCACTTAGGGCCATCAGTCATCGATGCTGCGTTGAGAGGAAGCCGATGTGCAGTAAAACTGACGGACGGCCTTCCGCATGACTGAAGATGTATGAGACATGCAGGCGAGCTCGTGGGGCTTTTTTTATTGTATTTTCAGTGCTGCAATAAGGTGCCGCCAGGGAAAATAACCATGCTTACCATGCCTCTGACTGAACAGAAAATTTGGGATGTGGTGTCTCAATCTTTTGAGGAAATAGTGAGTGACAGGCTTTACAATTTGAAAGAAAGAACTATGTGAGTTTAGAGTGATATTTTAGTTTTTAGACGGTCAGAAAGACACACCAAAGTGGCATACTTATAAGGTACAAAAGGTGATTTTCACTTTTTTTGATGGAGGATTGCCAGATCAACACCTCTAAAATCAAAATGTATCTGCATAAAGATGCAAGCTTGGAGCATACTACTATCTGGTGCGCTCATTATGTATGAAAGAGCCTCCCATGAAGTATTTCTGCTGTGTCACTGTGTAGTCTTTTTTCATGATTAGGTAAATATACAAATAATATAAATATAAATAAGTATTTTTTTAAGTAGTGTGTCATTGGTGCATCTTGGGCAAAGATATTATGCTTTATTTCAGAATCAACCTCAGGATAAACACAACACTCATGACCAGAAAGAAAGTTTTTTACATTCTGTGTCTTCGTGTTCAGTCAGCAGCCCCCGGCATCCCCAGCTCTAGAATACAATCAAACAATAAAATAGATTAACAAAAAGTGCATAACACCACTTAACCTGCTCACTCATTGTGTTATTTCCACTGTTTGAGGATAAAAATTCCTCTTGCTACATCTAACCAATCTGGTCTGTGCTATATCTGTGACAATAATTTTGAAGCCTCCTTTTTCAGAATTATTATTATTATTATTAGTAAACCATTTAAAATTCAGTGTTTTATATCACACTAAACATCTTGGAGGCCCAGAAACTCACACTTCTTAAAACAAGTACATTAACTCTTATATATCACTTTAGTCCTCAGAATTTCCACACTTAGTCAAACAAGCCATTTAATGTGTATAACAATTACCTCATAATTAATGAATTATAAAAAAAATACCAAATATCCATCACCCAATATTTAATATCAACTTGTTCAAGCCCATGCTTAACAGTTGTCAGTTATATTCATCTCCATCAGGGTGAAACATATAACATACAAAAGCTGTTGTAGTGTGCCTTAAAAGTGCAGATTATATATTCTGCTGCACAGGATAAATGCCATGTACAGCATCAGAAAATTATTCGTCATTTGCATAAGAACAATGAAAGGACACCTCTCAGAGAGCTCTAATGAGAAATGTTCTTGTTCGATGGCTTGCACTCCATCTTGCATACAAAACCCCCACGGCTTGACCTTTGGGCTCTGAACATTCTCCACTGCGTGAAACTGCATCCATGTCGACAAGACCGGGGAGGAATGTAAAGTAAAACATACTGAGATGCACTGAAATGCCATTTAGCTAATGGCTGTGAGTCACTGTGGCTTAATTTGTTTAGAGCTCAGAAAGTATTCCTTATTTCTAAGGCTTACTGTATCAAATCTCTGTATGGTATTCCTGAAGAAAAGACAGAATCCACATGCATACATTCAACACTTGGTAAAATTAGCTACAGCCCTGTCTTGCAACCCTGTCAAATGTATCTGTACACATCATTAGACACCCTGACTGTATTTGATTGATCTGGAATTCATGAATTTTTCCCCAAAGAACGGCTGAGTGAAGCAGCCTGTTTATTTTCAGTACCTGCAAAATAATTGGTTTCTCATGCTTTAGGGCAGCGCTTCGTTCTTTGTCCAATTACAGATAATTTCCCTCCAGCTGGAACCCTTTTCAATACAAGTTGTCAAAAGTAGATAATTATATTCTGATTCCACCAAAGGATATCTTTACACCAACCGTTTAAAATCAAATAAGCTACATTGGAATCTTCCTTCTTATTTTTGGAGAATCCATGTAAGCTCTGTCAGAGCTCTCAGAACAAAATACTTTACAAGCCATACCTGCCTTTACTGACATTCAAAGTTGTTTTGACAAATAACAATTTTGACAGCTATACTCACTTTGACAAGGAAACAAAGACTGAAGTAAAAGTGTACAATCTTTTTTATCCGGCACCATTGCGTTCATGTCATCTGATCAGAAAAAAAATAAAGAGTGAAGGAAAAGGCCACAACAAATAACTGATCACTATTAAAAACAGCTTTGGGTGACCTTGCATCCTGTTAATGTGATGCCCACTAAAGTGTTATCACATTTGTGGTAGTTTCTGTAATTTTATAATTAATATTTTGAATATTTGTTCAGGGGTAATCAACCTGTTTCCACCATCCTTGCAATAAAATATTTTACATAGATGTCAGGAGTAATTGTGGGGTCGCCAGGAAGGGGCAGTGTGGCGCTGATTGTGCTCCGGGGGGTTTTACGTCAGTTTGGTCCGCTTTGCAGCTTTCCTCTTTCTGCTGAGCGAGATGAAAAACGGACGCAGAGTTTGCCCTGTCTCACTTATTTCTCCTGTTTCCAGGTTGGTGGAACAGTAAATTAAGCTAAGTAACTGAAGTGTAATATGTTGACATGTCGCTGAATGTTTTAATTTCCGCTAATAAGGCTGTTTTATGAATATGCGGACATATATGTACATATAGCAGTAGCCGCATTTTCGCGCCTGCTAACGTCACCTGTTGCTACCAAAGTCACGTAGGTCAGTTTTATTTTTAGCTCCTTGAACATTTTTGTAAAGTCGAATAGTTTTGAAATGTATATGTGTAAAACGGTTAAAAGCTAATGTTAAAAACAAATTTTATATTTTTTAAAAGTGGTTAAAGACAAGTTAAAAATCTGTCAGCTCATGCATTTTGGAAGAGTAAAATGATTTTAGTTGGAAATGGAAAATGCATTTAGGAACCATATGTAAGTGGTAACATAAGCTATTTATTTTAAGTTGAAAAGAGACAATTTACAGGGTAACAGTGGTTACTGTCATTTTGATTTATTTAATCACACAAAACTCATAATGCAGTATTCACTGAAAGATGAGAAAAGACAAATTGTATTTTATTTTGAAGTCGTGTTTATTTCATAGAGAACACTGAGTGTTCGTAACGAAGGAGGATTTCAATCGTGAATGTTTTAATAAATCCTCTCCCTCTTTCTGCTGAGCGAGATGAAAAACTGACGCAGTTTGCCCTGTCTCACTAATTTCTCCTCTTTCCAGAGAGAGCATATAAGCTGTTTCCGTGGTGCCTGCCGGTACCTGTAACATTAAGCATATTTTATAATATGCGTAGCAAAGCCATGTTAAATAGCCTAAGCAGTGATGTCATGTGCCTGCGCGCACAAGGATGCTATTGTGAGCATGCGCAGAATAAACGGTCAGTGTAAGTTCTCAGACCAAAGAGACGATGGCGGTCTGTCCTCTTTCTCCAAAGAACATTAGCCACTAGCAGGTGCTAGCTAACCACTTTGGTGACTGTGATAACGATAGACTGCTGCAGAAATGACTAACGCTACACATCCCATCCCTTCTTTCTAGGCTACCTTCTAATTGTAGCATTTCCCCTCATATCATTAAAAGAAGGAAAAATAGAATGGACCTCAATAGACCATCACGGATGTAGAAACAAGACACAGCTCTTAGTATCATAGTCTTAATTAGCTGTAGTTGCTTTTTTGTGTTACTATCTTAACCAGCATGTGAGAATCTTGTCAGGATGCACAGACTAACATTCTATATTATATTATACCAAAGGAGATAGAAGATACTAAACCGTATCATAAAAAGTTGTTCAAATTCACTGTCAAATTGGTAGAAAGATAAAGATAAATGAGAAAAAAAGAAGGAGGTCTGGATTAATATTTGTTTTTATGCAGGCTGATGGATCTCAGTGGTAAAAATACATGTGACAGATAAAGTTCTTTGAAACCTTGATGAGATTCACGATATCAGATGCTGAGGTGCCAGTTAAAGGGACAACCCGTGCAGGTCATTGTTTTTATTTAGCCCCACCTTTTCAGTCTTGTTACTTCAGGCTTTGCAGATACTGACAGCACATAGAACCCCCGACCCACACCACTGTGAATCTAGGAAATTTAAAATTAACTCAACGTCAAACAATGGCTTATAGAGCAATAGAGCTCTTCCTGTTTACTCACTAAAAATAGTAAACATACCTAATAAATAACCTGAGCAGTTTTCCTTTAGTAATGGGTGTATGTCTGTTAGTTTTAATACCCAAGTCACTATTTTTATGTACACAAAATCTGCACATTTTGCCATTCAGCTTTACAAAGTCATGACTTCTGTATTGTATTGTAGCCCCATAGAATGAGAACAACATCTTGTTAGCTTTCCCCCCATTACAGTACAGTCAACAAAATGCCTGAGGACATGCACTTACACCTTCAGCACATCGTCATGCTTGTAGAATACTTGTATGATCCAGAACATGTAGGCCTAATGTTTTTTGTCCAAATGAACTTATTGTATATGGAATAGTATATATTTTCTACATACATTATGAGACAATATGTAATTACCCCCAGCAGAGTTATACGGTTATGCTATTGACAGAAACTGGGTATTCGGACTATGCACAGCTTTACAAGATGGTATTTTATTAGCTGCAAGTAATAGTAAGTAAAAACTTTCCCAGTGGTGGTCAGCTTGGGCAATTACCTAAGACAACTGCATTAACGCATTAGAGTTTGGGTTATGTCTATTATTATATTACATAATGTTATATTATATTATACATATATATCCCTCCTTCCTCCTACTCACCTGTTGTTCCCAGTTGTGTATTCCGTTAACTTGATACATGGAGGAGGTATGATTGTTTGTCATTAAGTACCGCTCTCCTGTGTTTGGGTTATTTCAAAGGTTGTTAACGCACAATATGTAAACATGTTACCAAAGGCGCCACGTCCCTGACCTTTAGTACAAAGATGAAAACTTGAAAAATGTAACCTCAGTAACAAATGAAAATCTTTCATTCATGACCTTGCCTCAGGCATTAAATATGCCAGGGCCGACACTGTTTATTCCTGTTCCAGTATTCTAGCTGCATAGCTTCAGTGTCATGTAAGCTTTCATTGAATGCACACAAGTTATCAAGTGCTTTCACTGTCCTTATCTTCCTGCTTGGGTTGTTGGGGGGAATAGTAACAGCTTGTAAGAGACATGAGGCAACAGGTTTAAAAGAAATTGTGGACTTAAAATACAGAAAGATGAAATGCAACATGAAGCATGCTAAATAGCCAACATTTCTATTGTATATTTAATTCAAAGTGTGTGTGTGTCCCTGTAAACTCTCCAACTGGCCTTCAAGGAATTCATTAGCTTTCAAGTATGATATATTAAAATAACATCCATTGCATTTAGATAAGCTGTTCAGTCAGTTCACCAATGTGCGAAAAGGTAATCAAAGCAGTTCCATGTGTGTGCTTAGTGTAAAGCGTGCTTCAGTGATTATGAGATAATCCAAAGCTTGTTCATGGAGTGCACTAATGGTCTAACAAGGAACTGCCATAACATTGCTGCCACGAAATGTTATGTTTTGGTCGAGGTAAGAGATTGGTGTGAGCATCTGTCTTCAACTTCAATTACCAAAGTTCGAATCCACCTTGTGAACCTCAGTGAGTAAAGTAAAAATTTTTACATAAGATTTTTACTTTTTTGTATTTTTTTTTTTCTGTTTAATTTTGTTTGTGTTACCAAAAACAATCATCCCAACCTTTACCATAATTTTATTTGTTTAGCCAAATATAACATCACCTTAACACCACTGTCACTTTGGCCTGAACTTCAAGTAAAATTAAAATAATTACTATAAATGGTTTGCAGTTTGTGCTGTTGTCACAATGTCCAAATTGAGATTGAAAAACATAAAAATCAGATCACACAGAATCAAAGTTGATCACACAAAATCTGCTGTTCAAAGATTTGGTCACTCTACTCCTTCCACTGCTTTCTAATATCTGGTCCATTGAGATTTTTTATTTGTTAAATTCGGAAATGGAGGAGACATTTCAGCATCTGTCACCTGTTACTGACATCAGGATTATATTTATAGCTCTTATCAGGCGCAAAGCCAATGGTTGATTGCTGAGGGGTTGAGGTCCTGTAGTGGGCCCTACAGACCATGGTCTGGAATCAAGGGCAGAATTGAGAGAAATGTGGATTACAATGAGGTGTGCTATTTCAGCACCAGGGACAGTGCCACAGATTTATCATTAAAAAGCGACCTGCTGATATGTATGCATCACAACTGCTGATAGGCTATTTCAGAACCATAGTCGGTCAATCAGATAAAGGATGAAAAAGTAAGCTCGACTATAGTGGACATTCAGCACTTGACATTCAGTGAAGCTGGATACCCATACAGCTACACAGCCTATACAATCAAGCCCCATAATCACCAGACAAGGCAACAAATTGGGCTATAAGTCTGCAAGCAATGTGTGGCCTGCCGTTACTAAAATAACCAAGCAGACACAGCGGTCTACAACACAAGTAGCAACAAACAGCGCTATTTTTTCTGCTGTCAGTTTGAATCCAATCCAGCAAAAATGACATGAATCCACTGCAGCCTACATGACATGTCCCAAAACACCACCGTCAGCATCACAGTTGCTTTCAAC
Source organism: Dicentrarchus labrax (assembly GCF_905237075.1). Taxonomy (NCBI): domain Eukaryota; kingdom Metazoa; phylum Chordata; class Actinopteri; family Moronidae; genus Dicentrarchus; species Dicentrarchus labrax. The sequence goes on along the minus strand of NW_026136720.1, from coordinate 20,088,725 downwards.
TACCTTCACAGAGTGGCTTCTAGTAGAGCTAGCAGGACTCTTGCCAGATAAACAGGCCATAGTGACCCTGCTGGTGTTGGGTGCTGTGTAGAATGAGAACCCCTTTGCAGTGGCAAGGGGCTCGCTCTGCTACAGGCACTTTTTTAAATGCCAGGACGGATTCAGAAAGGTTTGGTTTTATGCTGTTAATAAAATTAATATGAGCTGTTACTTTGTTCCGCTAGAGCTAGAACAACTGGAGTTCAGTAATTCTATGGGCAGCTATGGCATCACCAGAGAGCGAAATAGCTAGAAAGAAAGGTAAGTAATTTGTGGGGAGGTCACGTTGCCCAAGAGTTTAGCTTGACTTTTGGAAAGTCTTTTCTACTCACAGAACTGAATATCAGTAAGTTTATTTGCCTTTCAGCTCGACCTAGTTTTGACACAAAAAGAAAATGATAAGAGAGAAATCACCCCCTTGCACAGTATTTTCCCTATCCGTCAATAGCCAGAGATTGCAGTTCAAAAGTAGCCTTGTTTCACGTTTTTTGCAATAAAGCTGAGGCAAAAAAGGCCCAGATCTCTTGGAGCAAAATGTGTGTTTGTGGAAGATTTCCTCTAATCCTTGCTACTAAGCGCAAAACAATAATTCAAGGTCAGCTTTCCAAATGAGGCAGGGGCCATATTTATATCATGTAAAGGGAAGTATGTGGTTCAGCTTTGTGGTACATAAGTGCTGTCGTACCATTGTCTCACAGCATACACCACAGTATAAAGTCTAACTTTCAACACACAAAGCAAAGGCGCATGCTTGTAAGGTACCACAATTGTATTGTATGTTTTTGTATGGCTACACAGTGGTGGCAGTAGTGCTGTGAAAAATCAAAGACACATATGCTTTCGGACTACAGTAAAAATCTAAATGTTCTATCATTTCATTGTGTCTTAAAGGCAAACAAGGATTATTTTATATATAGTATTGCAGAAAATTGAGGCTTCTGAGGCTGAAATGTAGTGGAAATGAATAAGCAACCAAGTAGGCTCTAATCCTGATAAAGAAAAAGCTGACTAAGAGTCCTGGAATACACAAGTACCTTTAATACCGACGCCTGTCCTGTATTGTACATGTATAAAGACTATGTTTGCTGTTGGTTTGGTCGCAAGCTGTTGCCATGGAAACAGGTGGTGTATTCATGTATACAGTGTGAGTGAGTGTTTGCACATGGAATATCAAGATACACAAAAGCTTGTCTCTAATACGAGCAAACTGGGATTTGAAGTATTATCTGTTTGTGTGCATTATCTTGACACTTAGCGGGAAAAGAAGGGCAAATACATCATCACGTTTTGCTACAATATGTATTTCTGTAGTTTGTGTTTGTGTTTGGTATATAGACGTCATTATTGGTGAGTGATATTAAAATGCCCATAGGACTTCACCCTTTATTGCTTATGATGTATGTTTTAATAGTCTTATAACTGGATATTTAATATTATATCTATTATTTATTATGATATATATTTAGTCATTAATCTTAAATATAAAATAGTTTTGTAATTAATTCTGTGAAGATGTTACTCAGAAGAACTCACAGTAGGACATCAATGTCTGCTTAATTAATGAACAATCACAGTAGGCAATGGGATACATTTTTTTTTTCTTCTTGTTATGTCACAAGAGCTTACAGATCAGAAAAGTGCAGTTGGGTTGAACTGATTATAGCTGTCAAGTGGTTGACAGCAGTTTGTTGAATTCATTTTTAGAGTTTGCAAACAGATTTTGGCCTCATGGGTGAGTTAAAGTTTTCTCCTTTACAGGTTTACACTTATCTCATGTATGCACTGTTGTGGTAAGATTCTGCTTTTACAATGATTACAAAACATCAGTGCATGAAGGTCATCGTCCCTCATATTGGTGGGTGCACTGCACTACCAAAGATTATACCACTCAGTTTCCTCCAATGCTGTCCATTAGGGTTCAGAACTGATTCGACGTCAAATATTGATGATTTAACAGATGAGAAATTACTCACAGTGGATGGAGTACAACAGACGTTGAAGTTTACCAAGAAACACAAAGTTACAGAGTCAGGGACAGAATATGATACAGAATATAAATTATAGCTACAATAAAGTGAGTTGAATAGTGAAAATTGCAAAAAAAAAATTGACTATTGTATGGCAGAACCATATATAGCCATACAATATCTTGTCATGGGTCTGTTCAATTAACCCGATAAGAGCTTTTTCTCCATTGAGATTTGATGATAAGCCAGTCTTGACACATGGTTTTGATTATGTTTTTTTTTTTTTGACATTTGGCAGATGTTCTTATCAGGCTTGATTTACAATAATTGAGCCTGTTGGATTTTAGTATGTTGTTCAAGGTCAAGGACACTTTTTACTGGGCATTGCTGTCAGTGGACACATGGACTGTTGTCAGTTTGATCTAGCTTATTATGGGTCAGTATCTCTGCTTTCTAAGTCACCATGCTTGTGATGTTTGTCACGATCATGACTTTATTCTGTGTATAAGAGCAATTTAATTGTGCACAAACAGCCAACATTATTAAATAGCTTAAAGTTCTCTTTTTTGAAATGACTGTGAAATAATTATGAAATTATCATCCTGTGACTGACACTAGTTGATGAAGTTGATGGATTTCCCTTATTGGCACAGGCACACATGCCAGGTTTGACTGAAATCTGTACACTGCATGTGTTCTTTACATCACAAATTAATATATCATGAGTACACACAGTCTGCTAATCCCCTGAAAATGATTTGGAAGTTTTAATCTCACAACATATTTGTGAAGCACTGAATTTTTCAGTTCTATCAGTCTTGGATTCATCATGGTTTCCCTTCATGATGATCAAAGCTCATGCCAGAAACTGTTGTCATGTACACTGAGTGAAAACTAAACCATTTCTCTCTGTGATTCACTAACTTACATACACAGAGAAAGACAAACTAATAACAGCCAATATTCAGTCCCGCAAGCTTTGCTTATTGCCTCTTCTAGCCCATTTTCTCAAAGCGTGGTAGACGTGGGGGATGAAAGCGACAATGACCACAGATGTATTCCTCCTCAAGGTCAAGAGTAGAAGTGTAAGCGAGAAGTCAAGAAATTACTTTTTCATCCCCAGTTGCATACGTAAATCTCCTATGAAAGCAAAAACACAAAAAAATATATGGATTCCTCACGTATTTCTTTACCACCCTGTTTAACTTTCGGTTTATGTTTCTGGCAAAATTACAGTTGTTGATGGTTGACAACTTGAGTGTGTCGTAATAAACAACATAATTTGTACCAGAATTACTAGTTGAAGCTTTACTCAGGTGGAGCTGGACAGCCTTTGTTTTTTTTCCTTCTTGGAGATTGGTGAAGTGTGCTAGTGTGATGGTAAAACAGTAGGCAGACCTTAATTGATACCACCAATTATTCTGTCTACTGGCAACAAAGCGTGGCAAGTTACAGTGAGCAGCACATTGGTTTAATGAGACTAGATGTCTCTGTACTGATTTCAGTGAGTTTGATGAGGACAACCAGCAGACAGAATACTGCGGTTGCCAGCGATGATACAAGACACAGATCACAGGAAGAATCCATCAGACCCACAGTCAGTAACTTGCAGTGTGGGGGATGCTTGTGTGGGCTCCCAGCACTTGACATAATCTAAGGGAAACGGAACTAAAAAATGTATATGTTATACGTGACATTTGGGAGTGTTTAATAGCACATGTAATGTTAGATTCTTAATCATGCCCACTTAAATTTCGAAATGAGCCTTCATTCTCTTTGCTCCTTTTCACTGGGAAACCAATTCAGAAATACAGTCTCACTGAAAGCATGAACCATGAACCAGCTATTTGACAAATAACCTGCTGTGGCACCAAGTGGCAGTAAGTAATGTGTCACATCTGAGGAAAATAGCATTGATTGCCACAGAGTCATTTACTTCCTATTGAGAGGCGATTTGTTAGCTGTTGTTTCTGTAGAACTTGAAGGATGGTTTCTCGATACTGCAGGTGCGGGTCAGTGGGCGGGAGTTTGCTGTAGATGATGTGTGCCATATCAAAGTTCAAGCCAAAGGTGCTTTAATGATCTGGAAAGGGGATCATTTAAAAAGAGTGAAGGGCAATGAATCATTTGCAAAAGAGGATGCATCAAGGTGATCGCCGAGTGCAGCTCTGAGCATATCATGGTGAAAGTAATGTTAGATAATAATATTATCATGGGAACTACATTAGAACCCTTGAGACTTCAAAAAGGGTTCCTTACAAAAGCAATTTTGCAGACTGTCTCAAAGCTCTTTCATGCCACAACATTGTGTCAATAGCCTTTAAAAAGAGGTACTAAGTAGGGGCTATGCAAAATGTCGTTGCAAGGTCCCATTTAGGCCTTCCTGTAGTGCAAAGGCTAGTTTACAAAGGTGGGAAGCAGAGATTAATTACAGTCACATTTAAGATTGGCACAAATGTTAAAAGCTTCAGTACGTGCACAGTGTGGAGCCACAGTACTCTGGAATCAACATCTGCATCACACAATGGGACAGCTTCAAAATAAATGACATGTTAGGCGTTTTAAAAGCCATGAATTACTGACTGAAATTTTGCTGGCATTTATCACAGAGTTTATTATGATTATATTACTAATTTAATTCAGCACAACTATTTTTGATGCTTACCTATCAAGGTCACAGTTACCGCTGTAAATATTAATAATTCCACCTCTCTTCTACTCTATTTATAAACACACTTTGTGCTACTCCTGCTGTGTACAATATGTACTGTAATAACAAAATACTTCAAACTGAAAAGCATTCTCACTCACATCCCCTGTTTCAGTGCCATTTAGGTATATCACGACACGTGAAGCGAGGCACTGATTAATACGGTTACAAATAAAGACACAAGGTCTTCTTTTGATTCTGGTGCAGCAGTCCTTTTCAACAGATTCATGCATCCATTCTGACCGAAAGCTCACTGATTGAAAAGGATTTTGCACAGATTTGAGTGTGCCTGTGCTTTTTTCATTTAGTTTGATAGGCTATTTCTCCAGCACCTCAGCAAAGTCTTATATGCTGGGTGAGCGGTGTTTTTTCATGCAAAAAGAATTGTGTGTATTCACTGGTAAAAAATAAACAAATACTGTGAATGGCACAAACCCTCATGAATCACACAACATTGAAAGAAACCTTTAAACGTTTATGATATACTGACAGTACAGGAAACAGCAAAATTCACACACAAGGCTGCTTTTGGAAAACTCACAATCTGGAATACTTGAATCATGAATAATATTGACTCATCAGAATTTGCATACATACATTAAACTATACCCCTTACTGGGTGTGTCTGATGCCATTTTTCTATATAAATAAAGGCCTCCAACATTAAGAGTAAGCACAGCATTTATAAGTGTAATGCAAGGGACAGAAAACAACCCTTTTGTATAGGCTAATTGTTAGTAAAAGAATGACATGAACATTGAGCAACTTAAATAATAGTGTAGTAAGAGCCTTTATCAAGCAGTTGGCATTACATTTGTTTTGGACTCCCAGTTAATACATAATCTTGCACCTACTCTTCTAAACTTGGATTACATCCAAAACAAATACAGTTTAATCACCCAAAAACTAAAATACATTTTGTATTTTCTCAGTCTGCCACAACGCCTACTTGCTTACATGTGCTAACAGTTCAATCTGTGATCCAGTTAGAAGTAGTGCCACCAACATTGGGAACCTGCTAACACTTCCATTTGTAAGGGGGATTAGGGTTAGGGTTAATAGCCAACAGTAGAGACATAAAATAGAATGCGGGAGAAAGAGAAGGGGAATTGCATGCAATAAAGGCCCCCGACACCAACCAGAGACACTATGCCCCACTTCAAATTTAAAAGGTGTGAAGAGAATTGTAATTATAACAGTAAAATAGTAAACCATAAAATGCTTATATTCCATCTTTTTAGTTAACCTCTTAAATTATATATGTAATCTTTATAGTCACTAGTTTGGCCTTCAATAGAAACTAACAGTCTATACCATATAAGCTTCCTTTGTCCTGTACACATGTGGCCTATTTGACTAGCAACAACATTTAGTTTCTTCTGAGGGGTGTGAAACACAATGAAAAAGTTATTTCCCCTGCATTTTGTTAAAGTAATAGAATCACACAGCAATAATAAAAGTGTTTTCAGCTGAAAAACATTATTCACCACTGTTAATACAGGGCAACACAGCATGTGTCATTGTACACACTTTGCTAAGCCCACCTTGCTCTATCAATCGTTCAGGAGACCTTTTAATCCTGCTGCTTCCCTGTGGCATTGGCTGTTCTCCAGCTGGGAGCAGCAAGTGTTTATTGGCTTTGGTATCAGTAGGATACTTGTGGTGGTCTGCCTCACCTTTAATTCTGAGGTTCCTGCCAAGGCTGCGTCAAGTCCCTCTTTGACTTCAGCCATCAACGTGAAATTTTAGGTCTAGAGTGAGGCTCCTAAATAGAGGACACCCCACAATTTCTGATGTCCCCCATGAAATAGGGACGATCGATTGGCCTACTTGTTGGTCAAACATGAAATATTAGGCGATGTCCACAATACTTCTCAAATTTCAACTACACATAGAAGGATCTTCGATATGCAGTGACTGACCAAACTGATCAGATTTATAACTAATAACCCATACATGATGTAAAAGAAACTGGTCTAATTTGACATATCATGCTAGGATGATAAATATCGGCATACTGTTTTGGTATTTACACTAATTGGTCTGACGAGGCAGTAAATTAAAGGTCAAAATATCTGAAATTGAAAGTCTCTAACCCTTTTAGTCAATCATATTTCTCAAATTGGCCAAATGAGATTGAGTTATGACATGTCAGCATCATTTTGGGGGATGACATTTGTAAATATTTGTTTTTTCCCTGTGCAATAGAAAGGGAATTTGTTGCCAGCAGATTAGTGCTGAGTCAGGACTCCTGTAAATGTCTGAAGCAAGGGAGCAAACTGTAAGAAAACTCATTAAGGAAAAGTGATTATGGTATTTGGATATTGGTATTTTACTGTTATTTGGGAGACCTGTTTTTTTTACATTGAACACACAGGGCTTGGAGGATTAGAATATAAATCAACATTTAAAGGAGCTTGACATGAATTTCTACCTGGCGAGTGATGCTGCAAGGTTGGTATTTAAGTCCCCTTAGGTTCCCCTGTAACTTTTTGTAATGACTGGTTCTGAAGTGATAAGTGCTTATATTTTGTGAAATATTGAAGCCCAAAATATCATGTTTTTTTGTTGCAACACCATAACATCAAATGGAAATATTATAAAATTAAGTTATGTGAAATATAATGACACACAAAATGATTATGATCTTAAATGCTGCTTAACACTAAAAGTAAAATGCTTTACAGTTAACATATAATCTAATATCTAATAACATCACTGACATCACATTTTATATTATATATTATTATATTTTATAGTGTCTGGCTCTACAATGTAGGGTTTTAGAGTGGTCTAACTGTAATAGTTTAATCAATTAATGGTTATCAAAAATTTGAATTATCAAAAGATAATAGAAAATGACTTTAATTAATATTAAAGATCCTCGGGGCACCACCCTTAAATAAGGAAACGATAACCAATGATCGATTGATCATAGAAATTACACTAAACTATTAATTCAGAAATCTGATTTATAATTAAATGAATAATTACAACCAAAATCATTGATAATAGCTAGAGTGGGAGCTTTGGAGTTCTACATAGAAGAGGTTGGTATCATTCACTCTTGTATGACATTAAATAGGCCAGCATATGTAAACACAAACATTTATTAACCAGATATAATAAAAGCAAACAGAGGAAAAATACACAATATACAATCTAACTTAAAAGAAGTAAAGGAGTGTGTGTGTGTGTGTGTGTGTGTGTATGTGTGTGTGTGTGTGTGTGTCTGTGTATGTCTGTGTGTGTGTTTATGGGGGTCATAAAAGGCTTATGTCCTGTGTCCTGAGAGACACAGAGCAATAGAGAGGCGGGAGGTTTTGAATCCCTCTCCACGTCTATGTACCTAGACCGAATATGTGTGTGTGTACTACAGTAACCTCAGTTTATCAAATCAACATCACAATACCACAGTAACCTGAATAAAACACATCAGCAACATTAACAATAATTAACAGTCCTTGTTTAGCCGTTAACTCCGTTAAGTTGTCTGTCTATGCCCAGTACGTTACCAACAGTCCAATGGAGATGAAAAAGAGTTGCAGGTGAGCTGTGTTGGTCAGGGGCAGTCCTATGAGCCAGGCTGATCAGAATTCTGTTTCAGAAGTCCAAAACTGTCTCTGCTGTGCGATGTCCGCTGGTGCAGGTATCGCAAGAAAAAGCAGGCTTTCGTGACGTGCTATAATTTTTGGTCTTGCGTCATCGGTGGGTCGGGCCACACCGAGGTCCAGAACTTATCACCCAGTGTGGGTGTGAGCGAGTTGAAGGAAGATGAGAAAAGAGAAAGAGAAGATCATCTCTCTGGCTTAAATAGCCGTGATGACAGGTCTGGTGTCAGAGGGGATCTTGCCCAATGAAAGGCTGGTGTTTGGCCGTTTATTGCCTTTATGACACCCGGGCTGCATTCCGGGACCCCCACTGTGAGGTCTGTTATCTGGCGGGCGTGTTCCCTTTGTCTAAAATACTACTACAATCAGGCTTTTACTTGTACATACAGGCCGCGGTAGGAAAGACCATCTTCTTTGTGTAAAACAAGTTCATAATTAAAGGTATCCTTGGATCCCAACAATAGTGATATAATAGTAATTTCATCTCTTTTTATGTCATGTACGGTATCTTTGATTCCACTTTAATTTAACGTTGAGAGACTAACGCATGCCAATGAAAATCTTTTCTGTTGTCAAATGTAGACTGACATGCCAGCACAAAGTCCCCACATAGTCCATCATTTGTGGTGTGATGTTTTCTTTACTTGGGCTGTTTTTACTTGGTTTAATAGTGAGACTGACTCAAGTGTCACAGGTTGAAACAGAAATGGTTCAATAGTTACATGGTATTCCCTCCTCAGTTTTGGCATGTAATTAACCTTCAATCATCGTTTCACTCATCGGTGTCAACTATAATTCTATAAATGAAATGTAGCACCGCAGGGGTCTCCTTGTGCAGGAGAAGTCACCTCCTACTTTATTAATAGGTCTTCTGCGACTGGAAACAGTTAGTATGTGCTAGGTCCTCCCACGGTGTAAGGCTTTAATATTACATGTACTGCTTGAGCTATTACTTTAGAATACTTCAACACACAAAACCGAACAATAGGCCTCCAAGCTATATACTCGCATGCACTTAATGTCAAAGTGACTATGCCATGCATCAACAATCATGTAAAAAAGTTAGTTTAATCTCTAGGACTGGTACCACCAAGCCAAATGTAATGCATTTCATGTTCTTAAAGACATCAAATGCACTTTGCATGTTTCTCTAGGGGTTGAGGAACCTTTGTGGCCTCTCTTTTTATCCACATGCAATGATATATGTGAATGTAGATACAATGCATACGTGCGCTCTTTCTGGCCGCCCTCCTAGGCTTATTTTCTGAATACGGACTCACAGTTAAATCAGCTGATATTACTGTTACTGTTGATGCATTTAGCTACATGTTACTCTAAGTAAATACACTGTAGATGATTTACCGTTTGTCAACCATACGCAGTGTTATTGACTTTGAAGCTTGCTAGCATAATGTTATCTCTGTGGCTTGTAGCTGAGCCAAAGGGTTCTTTGGGATGGTAATGATTGTTTGAGGTATTAGTCAAACCCAGGGAATCAGAGTTATGGCTTGCTAAAAACTTTGCAAAAAGCTGCACGTTGGACGGTTCTGGCCCCCTCATTCCATCCATTAATTCCTGATAATGGTCACTTTGTCATGAATTATCCGTATTTTAAATGCAGAATTAAGCTTTTAGTGATATTCTCATCCAAATTAGTGAGCACGACAAGGCATTCTGACATTGGACTGCAGTGGGGCCTCTGAACGGCAAGGAAATTATTACATCAGAAACTTGAGGAAGGGATGGTGGTCAGCATGAAGCTCCCCGTATTGTTTCTGGCTAAGCTCTGTTCAGTTTTGTTTTGTTCAACTCTTTCTAATTACTAGTCGAAAGAAAAGCAGCATCCTCTTTGACATTTGACCCCTAAGTCACTTACTTGAAGTCCCACCAGCCATTTCAGCATTCGCTTTTCGTCACTGAAACGGTTAATAATGATCCCAATGCACTCCATAACCTCCAAAAACTCATACACATAAACACCCACACCACAAGGGGACCGGCATGTTGCTTGGAGCCACACATTGAGAAATGGCTATAACTCTGGAACAAATAAAGCCACCCAATAGAGAGCTAGCATTTCCCCACCCAATAATTGCCTCAGAAACTGCATGGAAATAATAAGATTCTGCTGACACAATGCAGTGGCCAGAGTGAATGCAATATATGTTGTATCCAACTACTGCACAGTTTGCTTGCTTGGCTGTGTGTGAGAAAGAGAGAGAGAGAGCAGCATTGTGTGTATACGCCCAAACATTTATGTATTTGCCATTTACCTCTACAGGGTAGACAGGTTGAAGAGGTTAAATGGTTTTATTTGCTATTGCCTGTTTGCGCTGCTGAAACTCCTAACTCTATGCTCCTGTGAAATTGCTGTTGTATCATAGCTGTATCTATCCTCTAACCTGAAAAAAAGCTAGGAAAAATGTCATTGTTAGGATAACAGATTTAAACCTACTGCTTTTTACAGAGCTTTGTGATACAAGCAAGTCACTATGATTGAGTGGGATTTGTGTTAGGAGAGGGAACTCTGCAAGATTCCTCTGAAGGTTGAATGAAAAAAAGTACTTTTATGTTTTGTTTCTCTAAAAGTATGTATCATTCAAATCATTAGATGCATGTTTTGAACATTGTGAGTGACAGGCTACAGCATTGTTAAAAGGTTACACTCTGCCATTGATACTGTAAGTCTATAAGCTTTGCTGTCCTTGCATATCATTTATTTACTTCTCAATATAATATTTCTCAACAGCTATTGTACACACATATTTAAATTTGGTGAAGGTAGCAGGGCGGTGACATGAATAGAGCTTCTGCCCTTAAGGCAGAAGATCAGGTATTAAGCCTAAAGATTAGCAAGCATCTGGACTGGTGTGGCAGTGTCAACTAGAGATTAATACGATGTTCTGTAGCTAACCTGGGGATAGAAATGATTAAGAGGGGAATTGGTCTGTGGAGATCAATAAAGTACCAAAATACAACAAATAAATGTATTTGGTGAGAAGTCAATTAAACATTCCAGTCAATGAGATTGAAAAGTTAACACTTTGTAAAACAAAATTTAAAAAAAAAGAACAAATTAAAATAATAAAATAAATAGAACTCTTGCTCTTAGTTGAGTAAATTCCACTGGTTTGTGTTGTGAACACTTTCAGCAAATGTTGACAGATGCAGCTCTGTTTGACTGCATTCCTGACAGACTTTGCATCACAGTGGGTTGTCCATGCTGGAATGGGTATTGTTGTAAATCAAACAAGACAGAACTGTGGATTTTGTTTTTATTTGATTCATTATGATTAATAAGCCATACACCATGTGGTTTTGTGCTAAACTCAGATAGCAGCTGGTAGACTTTTAGCAAGGTCAGAGAAAAATACTCAGGGACTAATTTCCCAGAATAAAGATGAAGATGCAACCCAGATGAACAACTTTCTTCGACAATCTTAGATGAGCACATTGCACTAATTATCAATATAGTAAAATGCCCATAACAGCACCCTGTGTGGTGGACAAATAATATTGGCAGGTTCCTAACAGCTGAATATGGCCAACACGTTCTCACTTCCAACTAACAAGTCAAACACTGCAGCTTGGCCCTAATTTCAGGATGTGTAGGGCTCCACAGTCAAGTTAGCAACAATACATTTGTAATGTCTGGTAACACTTTCAAAATAAAGCTTGCGTGGTTAACCTTGTGAACCAGTGGCAGTTAGATTAGGTCAAGGCACAAAAACTACTTGGTTAGGGATTATCCACAAAAAAACTACTTAAGAGTACTTCTTAATTTGAATACATTAAAAGTCTAGGGTTTCAGAAAACAAGAGATGGCTAATTTTAAGGCCTATAACATAGACAATACATCAGTGCATAGCCTTCAGAGACGGGAAGACAGAGTGGGAACAGTCTTGGTCCAAGTTGCTTCCTTGTTTAAATGAGACATCAGATGCAAGCCATTAGTTTTGTGCAAGCAGACATTTTCACTGTGAAATGTGTAAGGGGTTAAAAAGTGAGCTGTCTGTCATTTGCTTTGTATGTTTTGCAAAGAAAACAAATGATGTTTAAAAAGTAATGGATTTTGATGCCCCAGTGGAGGTCTAATGTACAGCAGATGACAAACACCCGCAGTGTGTTGAGGACAGTTTGTCATGTTGGAAAGATGTTGGTGAGTGAAACTTTGATTTGGCATCATAGCATAACATAATAGGCCCATATTTATGATCAATACATCCATATGTCCATACTATATAGTGGCACTGTACGGATCAAATGATAAACACTGGATGAATGAACAATAGAAAAAACAACAAAGAATAAAGATACTGACAAGGTGTCCCTGTAATAGATGTAAATGTAGCTCAATAGGCAGTTATTTGCACTACATTACTAAAGGATTTCAGATATATTATTTCCCTCACATTATTCATCAAAAGATATACTAAAATAGATTCTGGCTTTACTTGTCTCCCAGTTTTTTAAGCTGGTCGTGCTGTGATTTAATTCAAAGGACACAATAAACAGGAGGGTGCTTGAGGCAGGTGTCACTATTATCAGCAATATTATATAATAATTTTCTTATGTGTTCTGTGGATTTTACTTGTTGGGTATCTTTAAAATAGCTATTTTAGTTTTGAAACAATGCAGGCACTGGGCCTCTATCAGTATTTTTATTTTGTGTGACATCAGCAAAAACCCCACTGACCATCTATGACTTTACGCTTTTGTGAAGTGTAAATGTATCAGTTCAAAGAACTGACACTTTTCACAGTGGACATGTGATGTAGCACTGATTTTGAGGTCCCTAAAGCTTTAGAGGCTTTAATGATGATTGGTGACTTTCAATACAGATCTGAATTAAATTTCAGTTCATAAAATGCACTTACTGTATGATGCAGCATTGTATAGAGGAAAATAAGATGGAGACTTAAACGTATTGTCTGTTCATTTACAGGCAGTCAGAAGCTGAAGAGAAAATTAGATTATACCTCTTGCAGCATGCAATCACTCAACGGCTCGACATGGATTTGGCTGTCAACTGTTTACTAAAGCCATGGTGGCAGCTATAAAGTGATTGAAATCTCTCTACCCTTCAGAATGGTATGGTGTTGGTGAGGAGTGGTGGATGACCCCAAAACCACTTGAAATAGTGATTACTTTACCAGTGTACACTTCTCCCAATACCACTCCCTCACCTCCCTTCACTATCTGAAAAACAAAAGGATGGGATTTGATTTAGGGACAGATTAGATCTATCAATCTGTGTGTGTGTGTGTGTGTGTGTGTGTGTGTGTGTGTGTGTGTGTGTGTAGGTATGCAGGTGTGTGTGCATGCATTTGTGTGCTAATGTGCCCACATTTCAAGTGACTGTGTGTTTGTCTGTGCACATACTTTTATGTGTGTGCCTGTATTGCAGAGAGATCGAGGGGTGGCAACATCTTTTACAAGGAGCTCTTGTGTCAGGAAGCCATTGTCTGTGCGGTGAGATGACAGGCGAGTAGCCCTGGCGATGGATGGTGCCCTGCAGATGAGAAAAATAAATAAAAATGGAGCCATTGTTTCAGAGGCCATGAGCAGAATATGTGCAAGGGTCTGAGGCCAAAGTGCTCCTCGTAATAGCTTGTCCATAGGGAAACACATTTGTCACGTTTGTGTTGAAAATACAAATTGCTCTTTTTACAAGCTAAAAAAGCATCTACATTTGCTGACGACTAAATGTCTGGTCATAGTTTCATATAACCAACATACAGTGGTGAAACCAATATTCACATACCGTATATTGGGTGGGAATCTGAAGGTGAGTCTATGGGTCCTCCCCAACAAACATTCATGCATTAAGAATGCATTTCCTTAAATTTCCTGTTTCACTCCTGAAAGTCCTGAAAATTTTGATTTTTCGACAATTTTCCTATGACATTGTAATGTGACGATGTAGAGATTCAACATGGAGGTTAAAACTAGAAAGATAATTTCTTTATTAATACTATTCCCCTTTTTATTATGTTTGATAAATTAACTGCATAATACATAACAAGATCACAATTAGGCCTATTTTTTTGTTAACCATTATTAATGTGTATTTACAAATTGTCTTGCCTATGGTAACAGTACCCATTGTACATGCATACTTGCATGTATGTGAAAAAAAAGCAAATCTGCAATTCTTGATACTAACACACTACCTTTAACAGCAAAGCCGAAGGTAAATTGGTCTATTTTTGTTACTGTTGTGGAATAAGCCACAATGGAAATAGTATGAGTATAATAATTTGCTTCATTAAATTAATTTACACAAATTAACAGGTAAAGCAACTAAGCAGCCATGTTGGTCATATATGCCTAGGACCCTCTTTGTGTTGGGCATAGTAAGGGGAAGTATTTTCCATATTTGAATGTCCTTAAAACTTGAGGACAGCAACCTTGAAACAGAAATTTCAATGCTAAGAAGGCAGCAGTCAAGGAGAGCATACATGTTTAAATATTATCACTAAAATGCAATGAATCTATTTATCAAAAACACAACAATTGTATAAAAGTACAGAAAAACCTGGCAATTTGTCTAAAAATCTAAAAAAAATTCACCTGCAGACTCTGTCAAAAATAAACATTGTGAGTTATTCACAGTACACTGACAGGTAAATAATACTTTCACAAGTCTTTATTCCAAATTCTACTCCTCTCACCCTCAAGGTGATAGCACAGAAATAGTGCCATTCCTCAACTCCCTTTACCTTCCATCACTGTCTGCCATTCAGACTAATAGTTTGGATGATCTTTTTACTCTACAAGAGCTTAAACACCCTTAGGACTCAATGCCAACAGCAAAATATCCTGATCTAGACGGCATCCCCCTGGAACTGTCAGCCATTGTTGATATAATTGGACCTATTTTTCTAGAGTTGCTAAATTACTCTGTCAAGGCTGACACCTTATAGGAATGGAAAAGTTGCTTTGAATTTTGTTTCTGAAGAGTGAAAACAATCCTTTTGAAATATCTAGTTTACATCGTATTTCATTATTAAACTCTGATGTAAGGTTATTTGAAAACATCCCATTATGAAGGTTTGCATAATATGTAATTTGCCAGGTAAAACCAGTCATCCAGTTATCAGGATTCACTTTGGTAATACAGCCTCAAATGAACCCAATTGAGAGCAGTTTTGTCTCTGAGCACTGTGAAAGCAAGTCTAATGTATAAGTATAACACCATCCTAACCGCACAACTTGTGAATAAGTGCAACATCCCTATTAGTAATTCCCTTAGCTCATTAGTAATATCCATCTCAATCTCTTAAATGATTATCAAAGGAACAAACCCTCATGTATCTTAGTATGCAGATGACATTTGTCTTTATATATCAGAGATTTAAAACATTGCCACCTTTGGCAATGTTTTAAATCTCTCGGAATATGAAAATAAATGGATAAAGTCCATTGTTATTACTTGACTGTTATAACTGAACTGCTGTCTGGATTTTTTCTTCACCTTTCTAATGGTTAGAGTGACCTGTTTAATATTTCTGGACTTCTTTAGGGAAACAGATGAAACCAGCATGATCTGTTTATATACGTCAACTCATATACTAGGAATTTCAGATGAGGCTGCTTCAAACTTGGTTTAGTTTATAGTAGTCAAAAAAATGGAAATACACTACAATCTCCTATTCAATTTAAAGACTGTTTTCATGGACTAGAAGCACATTTAATATTTTTCCATTTGTTACTCCATGACCACATACAAAAACGTAATCTGTCATTATAGAAAACGTTTCTTGGTCTGACATCTATTAGGAAACTAGGAAAATCTGCCTTGCCACCCTTTGATCTTTCATGTTTTGCTGATGCTTTATAGATTTAAAACACTACCTGAAGCCTGCCCTGCCACCTCTAGTGGCTCCAACATGTTCACTCAACTTTGATATTTACTCTAGAATCTAGAAATTTGCCATGCAAATTTTAAATCTAACAACAGAACACATATTTGTGTGTGAGTGATACATACAGGATGGGGTTGTTATTATGAAGACTCTCATTATTACTTGTATTAGGTTCTAGATGCAATGTTTTGTTGTTTGAGCTGTAAGATGAAAATAAAATAATAATAATAATTCTGCCTACTCATGAAGTTGAAGGACAGCATCATTGCCCCCAAAAAGATAAATCTGTGTACTAAAAAATGCAGTAGAAATCAGTGATAACATAGGCTAGAATACATGAAGGCAAATTGCAGAGGATTATGCAGTCTCATTTGGGCCTCAGTGATAGATTATGCCCCAGCATTCAAAGACATTGTGTTTTGTTCAAGGGTGGAAGTGACTTTGCCAAGACATTGTGAGATAAGCAGCTAACTGTTATTAGTTTAATGGGAATGATAGTCTGCCCAAAGCAGTGTGTGTAAGTGGCATGGGATCATCATTTTTCTTTGCACAGCACTGAGGGTGAGTTGCAGTGAGAGAGCAGCAGCCTGCCAATTGTTTTGTGGGAAATCTAAACAACTGAAGACAAAGTGTTGCTCATATGACCACTGGGCTAACATAGCTAGGTCCAATTTTCTGCAATTGATGTGAAAAGGTCCCTTCTTATCCCTCTAAAATTTGAGGATATATTTTTGTAAATGTCACTTGGATAGAAGGTCTAATGGCATATTCTTAACTAATGGGCAGTGTACATAAAACAGTCTGATGTTAGTTGATGATTCCACTGCGACAGTAGCCTTGTTAACCCCCTTTTCTTAAGCTTCTCCAATCGTGTGGGAATCATTGTGTAAAAGCTACTGTATAATATGAGGAATTTCTTATGAAATGATCACGGGTACTTCTGTGTAGTTAGCAGCTCATTGTGCATATTTTTTCATCTTTATAACCATCACAAAGATTGTCCTCTGGTGTACTGCCACTGTCTCAAACAGGTTTCCATGATCCTGATGACTGTCATTATCGTGTCAGTTCGACACCTTTGCAACATTATGGCTTTAAACTGCCTGTCATTAAAAAAGCTTTCATCTAAGGATGTCATACTGCAGAAGCAAAAATGACCACCTCTAAACTCTTTGCAGTCCCTCAACAATATGCTTTACAGTATGACAGGATGTTATTAGTGTATATGACGGATGTTGGATTTTTGTAGGTTATGCATTTGCAAGGATAAAACCAGATGTCAGGTAGTCCAAATCCAATTCCTTGCACATTTGGTTGCTGCATGCAAGCCATTAGTACAATGCTTATTCAGGATCTTGGCAATTCAAAACCCACTGAGGGTGGTATTCCCCTCCAACCTCGCCAAATACACTGCTTTCCATTTTCACTGCACCAAACGTTTCACATAGCATCACAATAATATCAGAGTATATATTATATAATATAAGTCAGAGTGTGAGGGTGAGTGACAATGAGTGAGTCAATATGTGTGTGTGTGTGTGTGTGTGTGTGTGTGTGTGTGTGTGTTTGTGTGTGTGTGTGTGTGTGTGTGTTTATGTACAGTATGTGTGTGTGAGTGAGAAAGAGGAAATGAGGGGCTATTTGTAAGGAATTTAGCATATTCTTATCACTACAGCTAGTGGACCTGTTGACTTCAATAAGTGTATACATGTTACTGTCCTGTACAATGCTACAAATACCTACCCAACTATCCATTCATCTTAGATCAAAATATAGAGATCCACTGGACATTTTTTTTCCATCAGTCCCACGCTGTTGTTACCAAGTTTGTCCCAAAATTAAAATACAATGAATGAGAATTAACTAAGCTGCACAACTTTTTTATTATGTCACAAGAATATACTCATGTATTACTTTAAGCTTTGAATAAAATAGTGTTTCAAAAATAAATACTGGTTATGTTCCAATTAATTAACATTATTCTGTATCCACATTTTATAATTTGGAGTGGATTTGACATATAAAACTGCCTCTGTTTGTCTTGTTGGTGTAGAGACAAGCAGAGAGAGTCTGGGTGGGGCTTTTGCAAGGAAACCCACAAGGAAGTGCAAGAGTGGTTCAGAACTGTAATAAGCGCCTGTACCACTAAAGTGTATTCAATTTAAAGGTCAGAAGAACAGGCTTGTTGCAAAATGGTGGTAAAACATAGGCTTTTAGGGAGCCACTGCAAAAAAGGCCACAAGGGGTTGAGCACAGAAAGATTGATGGGTCTCGCTGTGGCGTTGCTGCAAACTGCACAAGCATTTTTGATTTAGGTGTTAATCTAACCCACAAACAGATGAAAAACAGATAAGAGCTTATACACTGTTTTTTAAGGAACATGTAGCATGGTGACCATAGGAGGCGTCAGCACTGATGTGGTGTTTGTGGTCATATTTACATATTGAATGTCTGTTCATTTCCAAACAAATAACCAAAAATTTAATATATTTGCAATTAGGGCTGGGCGATATGGCTGAAAAATTTATCACGATATAAGTGTTTCATATCAGTCGATATCGATAATTATTGATTCGTTTTTTTTAACCTATTCTAAATGAGGACCAGGAGAAAAAAAGGCTGGATTTAAATACTTTTATATTAAACGTAACCTTTAACCTTTATAAAGAGGTCAACACAACTATGAAAAACAGTCAAATAAATAAACATACTGGTCAATGTGCAAATATAGACATTAAATAAATGCTTAATCCAGCAAAATGTGCTGTATTTTGTAAATAAAAATTAGTGTACACCTGAGGTAGAACTAACATCTTTGACATGTAACAAACAGTAATATGTCAGTATCAAACCAGCATAAAATTATAAAAATAACTCAAAAACAACTCAACATGGTTTCACTGCAAGGAAAACTGTTTCACCTGAGCATGTCCTTCGCTAAATGATACGCCACTGCATCCGTTATTTCTTTATATAGATTTGATGTTTTGTCGTATGGCACTTCTGCCGTGTACCTCTCGATGGTGGTCTGTTGCCGCTTGTGTGTTGTTCCACTTGTACCGGCAGATGTCGATGGCTGTGGCTCTTTGAGGCTGCTGTACTCCAGCGGATGAGAGCGGCTGAGGTGATAAAATAAATTAGTCGTGTTGCCAGCAGGGACGACGACCTTGCAAAGTTTGCAGACAACATCGGTTTGACTCTTGTCTGACTTAAAATAACCAAAATATTACCAAACTGGTGGACCTTTCCTTTTTTATCTACAATTTCCTCTCGCGCTGTTGCACTCATATTCTCCTTTCACTCCACAACGTTCTTTTTTTTTTGTTGTTGTTGTTGATGCCACCAACTTGGCTTAGCTGGGCCGTGATAGGTCGAGAGGCTAAAGCCCTTTCTCTGCCTACATCCCCCAGAATGACTTGCACTTCTGGCTCAGGGTTTTATTCCTATTTTTCTCTAACGGAGTTCAAGTGAAATTATCGAACATTCTATCGAATGTATTTTCTATTGATATTGATCACGTGTCTATCGCGATAGATATCGTTATCGTTTTATCGCCCAGCCCTATTTGCAATATAACTCCTGGATTTAATTTTTTTGTCAGAGCCAGAGTTGCCTGATTGCAACTTTGGCATCCATCCGCCACGTATGAATATTTTTTAACCTTCCAGATCTTGGATGGAAAACCATCATAATATTGGCATGGCCTAGAAGGCCAAGTTTAGCATAACTTTCTCACATACGTAGGGGCACAGCATTTTGGATTTCCTCCTGTCTGAGTTGCTGCTGGAAGTGAGGCTGTCCTTGTTGTTGACTGGAATGAATAAAGAAACAGGATGGCAAATAATTTGGCTCAAGTGTATCTGAGGTTCTGTCTGTGCTGCTATAAAAAGAGAACATGACATGTGGCTGCGGACCTATCTGCCTCAGTCTGGTTCTGTCCATAATGCTGAACAGAAAAAAAAAGCTAGCTTCTCAGCGTGACTGGCGCTCTCCATGAATCCGTGGACACATAAGCGGCCTGTAACACAGCTAAGTATATAATCTGTACATGCTCACACTACACCGCTCTTCAGGAAAATTGGTGATTTGTAATATTGAGTTATAAATAAGATTGACTTGACTGTAACAAGTCTATGGTAATACTTTTGGGTGTAATCTCGTGCTCAAGAGAGGAAGAAACTGGCTTATTTTTAAATGTTGTTATAAGGTAGATATTTCCTGTTTTACAAGTTGTAATATGTATTTCGAAAAAGGGGGTCCACTTTCTATAGAGCAGATTTTGTGTTTATTTGTTTTCAGCAGGAGGTTTTGGCGAACTTCCTCTCTTATCGAGAGCTATCCAAATCCTGTACTGAGAGGAAAACTGTGCACTGTTGCGGTTGGGTGGCTGTCACAGCAATGGGAAAACTCTTGTTTGGACCTAAAAAAAGCCTTTACACAAAGTCAAAAAAGAAAGAAAGAAAGAAAGAAAGAAAGAAAGAAAGAAAGAAAGAAACCTCTTGACTCAGAGAAAACTGAATGCTGAGCTAGAAATCCTCCTTTATCAACACTTGATCTTTGCTGTTGAAAAATGTCAGCCCACCTTTAGACCCCTCTGCCCTTTATGGTATAGAAAGATCATAAACCACAGCTTGCTATACTTTTTCTTAAATATATTGCTGTAGTTTCTCTAAGTCCTTCTTTTGTTGTTTTTTTGTTCCGGTGAATCATGCTTCACTTCATGTAAAACATTGTTGATTTCACCCGCACGTTTCCATTTGTCACCTACTGTGGGGAGAAAAAAACATAAATTTCAAACAGCATAGTTTAATTTGGCAAAGAGAGAAAATGAATTAAAGTGGAGTGGAAGCTTCTCTCCATTGCAGACACATTTAAGGAGATTTGTTTAAAAATGGGCATGTATTTCTGTACAAGGATCTTGAAATGGTGTGACTAATAATGTTGTGACGTATATTAACATCAGAAAAGGATTCATGCTCATTAAAATGTAGAGCTTATCGATGCAGTGAAACTGCAAGAATGACAGCCTTGCAGGTTCATGCAAAACCACTTACCTGCTGAATAACGGGAAATGATTCCATCATAAGAAACAAATGGTTATTTCATCATCTCATCACAGAATCATTTATCTTTTAGTCAAAACTGTCCACGTGACAAACACCCCTCACACCCAGTATAACAAAAGATTAAGGACAAGCATGCGTGCCAGTGTTGAGAAACATGGCAGAACAAATTCATTATTGATGGGATGCTTTCAAAGCCTGTGGCGTCACTAGGTATCCATTGTTACCTCTGTTGTTGTTTGCAGCTCTTAGCAGGGCAGAGAGGATCTAGATGAGGCAGGCAGGGATAAAGACCATGAACTTCTCCTTCCTCTTTTCTCCCTCCCATGGAGAGGGTCCTGCCAGAGCTAATTTTTATGTATTTTTTCATCTTGTTCTTCCTGTGTTTTATTTATCTAGTACCAGTGCTTCTAATATACTGATAATCTTTGGTTCATTTATTTTATACATAAAGCATTTAGGACAAGTGGATGAACGTCTTACATATTCTCAGATTAAAAATGCTGCCAAGCACAATAATTAAAACCTATTTATAGTTATTACTCTTTAATGCCATATACATAGGGAAAAATGCACTGGTCTTGAAAAGAAGAAGCCTATGCCCCCCCTTAAGGAATGGTTTCACAGCCAGGCAGTGGGAAAAAAGCTCTAAAATACAGAGAAAATAACCCGTACTCATAGCAAGGGTGCCTTGGCCATGCGTGAACTGATGCTGATGACATTCACATGTAGCTGTGATGCCTGAGTGGCTTAAGTTGCTCTGCGGGTCTGTGCAGAGAAGCTTGAGGATGCCATAAGGACAGAGACACATTTTAACACTGCCAGACAAATACTTTAGTGGTATTTTCCCTGTTGTGGGCTCTGAGAGAAAACTTCACTGAAATATACACGCTATGTTAGATGATGTAAGGTGTGGAGGTTAAAGACAGATAAAA
The DNA here is from genome assembly GCF_905237075.1 of Dicentrarchus labrax. NCBI lineage: Eukaryota > Metazoa > Chordata > Actinopteri > Moronidae > Dicentrarchus > Dicentrarchus labrax. The sequence goes on along the minus strand of NW_026136720.1, from coordinate 20,066,532 downwards.
TGTTATTTGGGTTTTATTACCAGAGTTCTGTAGCTCTTACAGTTTTCAGTTCATTTTAAATGTGGACTTTACCTTTAACCTTTAAAACCTTTAATAGGAAAAACTTATTTACATATTTTTTTACATTTCTTAAATCTAAGAAGGGGTATGATATATTCCAGTTACTAATACATTACATTTACTAATCCCAGGAGGCGCAAAGCAATAACGCGGGGCTCCAGCGTTAAATAAGGGCTCTGTGCTGCATATTCACTACCAGACACTACCTTTGCTAACAATCCCACAATGCAATGCATATTATAGATTTGAAGATTATAGTGATGTGACATTACACCTGTCAGAGATGACAGAAAATGATGATGATGATTAATGGGTGAAATCTCTGTACTGCTCACTAGAGTAAACTATGTGTCTATTTATTGTCTAGGGAACACTGAATGAGCCTTCAGACTTCCGAAGGCACCTGTTGCTGGAGCACTCTTTTTTTTATTCTGTTATCTCCATTGCTTGGAGTAGCACATCATGCACACTTGTCTTTACAGTGTTTGGGACTGGTTTTGTGTGTGGGTGTGTGTGAATACATACCAAATACCTGATGATTTTTTAATGTTAAAATTATAGTATTTGTATGACGTGTGTTGACACTGGTCCAAGACCTACAGATGAATTCTGATTCGAACTTCGTCTTGTTGCCCCTTTTCATCATGACTAAATGAATGAACCTCCAACCCTATCATGGTTGAGCAGAGGCGAATGTTAAGGAATCAATCCGCTTTGCTGTCCTTCCACAAACCTTAGATAATCAATGAACACCATGGACCATGATTACCAATGAGTCCTATCACTCAGCTACTAAAATTGACTTTAAATGCATTAAAAAACTCACTTAATTCATCATGAATTGATCCCAGAATATTCAGGAAGCTATAGAGATGCTGAATTCCCGCCATTGTCATATATTTAGGAACATCATCTTCTCTCACTTTGGTATCACACTAAAGGCGGTGAAAGGAGAACAGTTGATTGGCCAAGAGAAGAGTTTCCTCAATCGACATATTTACTCTTCCTGCCTTTAAAACCCTCTGCAATCTCTGACTGATTGTGACTCCCTTTAAAATCACAGGAAAGAGACAAAGGATCAGATATGTATTAGACAACACACTCCAGGGCCCGCCTCCTGCAAAGGACCGTGTATTGCGAAAGTGTGTGTGTGTGTGTGTGTGTGTGTGTGTGTGTGTTTGTCTGCAGTATCTGAAGCCCACAGTGCCATCAGGCTCTCAAACTAGGAACTACTACTTTCTCATAGACCCCACTCCCTCCCTCCCTCCCTCTCTCTGTCTCCACTCCAGTCTCAGAGACTTAAATCTCATTTTATTTCTTTATTTGCCAGCAGCTTGTCGGTGAAACCATGAGCATGTTGCAAGGGCAATGTGGGATATTTTCCTTCAATTCACCCTCATTTAACACATTCTCTGTTTTGAAAAACGTGTCTTGTGCGCGCGCGTAAACGCTTGTGTGCGCGCCAACAGGGGAGGCTGAAATCTGGACAGACAAATCTGGACAGATAAGGCTGGTTAACGAAAAGCAGAGACTCTAGATAAATAAACCAGCAAATGGATAGACTGCATGCGTAAGGCGATCAAACAGACAAACGCAACACACACACACACACACACACACACACACACACACACACACATTGAGTAGGACACCGGACAGAGTGCGTTCCGCCGATCATCTCCGTCCCTCCCTCCAGCGGGCGGATTGCCTGTGCCGCTGACGACAGCCAGTCACACAGTGTTGTGAGTGTGAGGCTGTGGAGAGACTGCATCAAGGGGACAGAACTGTGCGCTTGCATCGGAAACGGTGCGTGGGAGTTGCTCTCTCTTTCTCTCTCTCTCTCTCTCTCTCTCTCTACCTGCCATTTGCATTCCTTCTTTATTCTATACACTCATCCTCGGACGAGTTCGGGTGCACAGGGAGTTCCATTTACCAAGGGAGGATCGCGCTGTGTATGTGTGCGTGTGTGTGTGTGTGTGTGTGGGCTGCCTGTTTTTAACTACAGCTGTCATCTTAGAGCCGCGGCACCGCCGTTGTGGAGAAACTCATTGGAAATCTGCAAGAAACGGCTGGCTGTTGTCTCCTCTTCCCTAGCCCCCCTTGCTTCTTTTTGAAAGCTGCCTTTCAAGGCGATGGACTTGAGATAGAGCGTCTCAATTTGAGTGTTGGTGGCTGGGAGTTGCCTTCGGGGGAGAAATGCGAAAGGATGCTTGGAAGCAGTGAAGGCTACAGCAGGTGAGTGTCCGATTAATGAAACCAAATATGTTGGGGGGGGTCTTTCTTATTTTAAACGCAGATCTGTGTTTTTTTCTGTGTTCATTCTTAGTCGATGCAGTTTAAATGTGGGCTGAGGCCAAGATTTTTTTTTTTTTTTTTAGAGGTGGATACAATGCAGCTAAACCCTGGTCTCTCTGGGCTACTTTGAAGAGAACATCCCCTCTAATATGTGAATTCCTGTGTGCCCGTGGCGACGTCGGTTCATACCAAAGGCTTTTTCCTAAAACTCCTAGGAGCTCATTCCCATGATCAAATCGGCTAAAATACGTCCGCGATGATTTGGGCACAATCGGTTGTCAGGACAGAAAAGCAGAACGGGGGGACTTGAGTGTGGTTAGGCGCGTCCTCTGCAGGTAAAAAACGCATCTGATACTCTCAGATTCCAAATTAATTAATAGATGTGTTATCCATGCACATTTCCACTGTATAACCTCTTTTTCTGGCATTTTTCTTCTCTGTGCGTGTGTTTGTCTGGGAGGGCTTAAGCCATTAATCAAATGTAATTGGGGGGGGTGATGGGGAGGGGGTTGAATTGCAAAATGTTATCTTTATCTAGCCTTTATCTGGCCACGCATAGGCTCTGCCGGGATAACATTTCTCTTTTTTGGGGGGGTTGGGGGGGGAGTGTGAGGCAGTCATGATCTTCCCTCCATATGCCATTTTTGTTCATCTGCAAAGATGGCTATCAGTTAAATGGACAGCGTATAAAAGCAAAGCGGGGCTTCTGCCGCAACGGAGTCGTGCGTTTTATTGATCCTCAGAAACGACTTTGGAATTTCTTGTTTTCAAGCAAACAGCAGTCAGGGGGATCTATATATAGCGCCCACTGCGACTACACAGGACACTGGATGAAACTTGTGCATGAGTATGGTGCCACACGCCGTCTGTTGTTTGTTATTCAAGGCAGCATTTGCAGAGGATATAAGACAGTGGCTCCTGGACCCCCCCACCCTCCCTCCTTCTTTTATTATTTTTTTTATATTGTCCGGCACTGCCTGTTATAATGACACACCAAAACAGTTGCGGCAGAGTATCAGAAGACTGTGTGATGCTGTGCCTGCGGACATTCATAAAGTGCTGTAGCTCTATTGGTTATAAATAGCCGGAGGGAGCGGACTGCCAGATAGAACAGGAGCAGCCTCCCATAGCTCCAGCTCCAGCAGCAGCAACCTCTCAGTCTTTATCAGGGCTCACAATCCACAGTGATAGATAGCTGATGCACTTTGAGATATCACACAGATGCACGGGCAAGGGTGTGGCACAGGGTGCTTTCAGTGTTTCACACAGGTCGGGAAATGTACTTGTGGTGGTGGGTGGCAAGGCGTGTGATGGTCGTGGTAGGGGTGGGCAATATGACCTGAAAAATATATCAAGGGATTTTTTGTTTTTGTTTTTTACTCTGACGGTAATATATCACGGTATTACATTATTAAAAGGATACTCTTCTCAGTTCTACGTCTTCTTACTATATTGGCAATGTAAGGGAAGAAAGAAAAAATGATTACCAAAATGGATGTGTTTATTGGCTCCAAGTAGGAATGGAAATGAGGTATAGGCCTACATGTGTTTTGGGAGGAGTAGCCTGCTCCTGACCTGACTACACTGGATGCTTTGTTTCACTGAACCATCTGGAAAAACTGTTTGGAAAAGGACAGGCGCGTTCAAAAAATACTTAGCAGGTGACTGGACTGGGTTGCAAAATATACCTGGGCAGCCTATGTGTAAGCTTTTGTCCATTATTGTCCATTCTTTTACCCAGAGTGTTATACTCTTCTTATTAAAAAAAAACCTTTAGTGGTTTACCTTTTAGCATGTTTGTCTCACTCAATAGTCACTTCAGACTGACATCATCACACCAAATGTTTTTCTTTAAACCCCTTACAGTGTCACAACACTCCTATAGGTTTGTTTCACTTCACTTACATGAATAAAACCACCTTTGTGTCAGGTTTTATTCTTGATCTCTTTGATGGCTGGGATGCTGCTGACTCAATCATGGCTGCTTTGCAACAGCTTAGAGGCTGCTGAATTGTGTGATCCGCTTCATCCAGAAGCCCTGGCTGCCTTCATTAAACAAATGTGCGGCCGCTGACCTTGGATATCTACGAGTTGTCAATAGGATTCACCTCTCTGCCCTGCAATATAAGCAAAAGGACACATTCAACAATAAGCCCCCCACCTCCTTCCTATCCTCCAATATTATACTGCTGTGGACATACTATATTGAATTACAACACATGATCAATGTTTGCAATAAGCTAAACCTCTACATAGTGGCTGATATAATACAGAGCATCAGATGTCACAGGAAAATCATGCTCCTCATAACAGCATTATGTTTCTGTGAACTATGGTTACATCTTGCCATGTTTGTAATTCAATCACATGTACAAAGAATGGAATAGCAAACCAGTTAGAGCAGAATAAGAGTGTGTGCAGCATTTTAATAATTCTTGAAAGAAATCAGCCTCACCATAGATTTGTCAGCAGAGGAGCAGTCGAGACAGAGTGGGTGGTGATTGTGTGGACCATGATGTTAGTGCATGGTGACTGATCGCAGGCTTGCCTTCTCACAACACACTAAATGACCAATAGTGTTAGTGAGAGGGCTAATGCTGGGTTATGACGTGTTAGCGTGTCTCTTAGAGACACACATCCTGGGTGTAAAGCTGACACCTACCGCATTGACAAGGTGTTTATTAGCTCCCAATTGTGAGGCCACGAGGCCTACATAGTGCTACGGTGACACAGTGCTGCGTTTTCACTCGGGACGGCAATTATGTTGTTTTTATAAGACCTGGCTGCCATTCCACTTGATGCCACTGCCTTGATACATCAGTGCCCGAGGCTGGATGGCATGTTAATAAAAGGCCTGCAGTGGGATCATAGTAGCTGTTTGATGGGTGGGGGAGGGAGGTTCTTGTTCACAAGTCACCGTTGTCCTTGGTGGATGTCTCTTGAACTAGATAAGCAGGAAGAGCAGCTGCAAGTGTTGTCTTAAAGTCATCAGCATTTTTTGGTGTTTTTTGGTTCAGCTGTGCCATCCGTTTGATTTTTCACTCATTGTGAAAATGTCCACAACCACATCCCACAGCCCTAATATTCTTTTCACTTGTTTCTCCTTTCACCAACCTGCCCAAACTGAGTGTAACTTATAAAACACATGGTGACTTATAATGTAGCAGCTGGTTGTCATGCATGGGATATGCATGACAACCAACTCTGCACAGATGGACTCTATTGTGCTGCACCATGACCGAAATGGTGTTGTATTTTGCAACACCGCCCATGGTAGTGTTTCTCTTGTTTCTCTTTACTGTTCTTACAGTGGCTTAATGGTTTGCAGGCATGTCAAAATGCTCATATTCTTGGCTTAAGACAAATCGTGCTACTTTAACTCTGCTTGAATATTTATTAATTTACCCTAGGTTTCTACCGTAAATTCTGCATTGTATAAACGCACATTTGGGCCTGCAACCTATGTGTTGATTAGCCTTCACCAGAGTGATAGTGTCTTTCCCTGTGATATTCATGAAATCAAAACAATTTTCAAATTTGGACGCATTAACATAATTACTGTATACACTGATCCAGAATTTACATAAAATTTGTAACCTCATATTTATCTCCTCAATGATACTGTGCACAAAACTGCAAATAGATGGTTCCCTATGGTGAAAGCCATGTAAGGAAATGCTACAGAGAATATGTAAATCCTTCTGTTGCTAGACTTTTATTTTAAGTGGCTGTATGACAGATCTTACAGGGCTTATTCTATTCAAAAGCAGCAATGCAAAGAAACAAAAAAACAAGAATGTCTGAAATTACCAATGATTATTATTACTATATTAGTACTTGATTTAATGTTTTGAGTGAAATGTCATTGCAGAATAGAGCCCCGTTGGAGGCATGTCAAAACCATGTCTAAATGCCATACATTCACATTAGCCTGTAGGGTCCATTCACCTTTAAAGGATTCATGTTAGAAAAGCTCATACGAGTGCAGCTAATTCTGATCTGCTTCACAGTGTTGTGAAAAATGTCTTTAGAGAATTTCTGCAGGGTTGCTTTGAGAGAGTGACTTCACCTTTTATGCTTGTGTGAAAAATCAAGGTGTCCACAAAGAAAAGCTGGATTACCACGTTTTCAAATGGAAACATCCAGCAGAAATGGATTCTTGGCTCGAGTTGCTTAGAATACTCCACAAGTCTTGACCCTGTTCCATCTGCATGTAAGTGCAGCATCCATGGATTTTATTCTAATAATGCTTGACCATTGCCAGCATTTTGATAATCCCTTGAATTCACCTACTTGCAACTTGTATAAAATGTATTCTAAGCCATTTACATTAAATATATGCTAACTCATAATGATTACCACGGTTGAAATCACATTCTGCCATGGAGGATGCATCATTAAAAAAGGTACTGATGGTGGACATGGTTTGAAGAGGTGTTATTGTGCTCCTCACCAAACCTCTGGAGAAGACAATTGTATTCACTACATAGGGACTAATGAGCCTATACTGGTACCCCTGTTGCTTGGCAGACTTAAACTTAGACACCCATCTTTTAGATAATTGTGTGAATTACGCTTATGTCACTCTAAGCTGCTAGTGGGCTGTAAATTACATAGGCTGAGGCAGATGATAGCATCAGACGGGTAAAATCCCTTTAATTTCACTTGTTTACCTTTTTTAACTATACAATTTATTCTGATTCAGGGAATATGCAGCAACGTTGGTTATACTATTAAGTGAAGTAAACGGGACAAAAAACTGCATGAAAGCACCAAATGTGGACTTTTTGGGAGGGTGAATCCTATATCCCTTGTTATTTACAATCCCATCCCTTCCTTCCCATCTGTAGACAACAAGTATTATTGTCCCATTTGATATTGGGCACATGCATTTATAACTAGCGTCTGAATAAATTGTTTTTCAGTGGCGATGATATAGTATTGTGCTGCAAAATTACAATATGGTGCATCTGTTCTACTGAAAGCATCTATTCAAACAGTGCTATTCAGTGGTGACTGGAAACCAAATAGTGGGACAATAGTAGCTCCACTTATACAGCCACACTTGAATGGAGCATATGATATTTTCCATAAGTGGGAACAAGATTTGTGTTTGTGCCCCACGTCACTGTTGTAGTAGCTGTTAAAAAACCCTGTTGAGATATAGAGTTCACTGAGTTCGGTGTTTAGGTACAGCACTAGCACTCTCGACAGTCTCTCCTTTGTCTAGTATGGCTGACCGAGGATCTACTTAGAAGTGAAGTTGTCATTTACACCAGATCTGCTGCATGTCTCTTCTGAGACTGCTGAGGCTTTAGCCAACCAATATGTATAGCAGCAGTTACTTGATACTTTACATTGAGCTAATTCATTCTGAGTAAGGTCTGAACATGTCTGAACTTTTTTCGTTGCTATTTCATGGCACTCAAAAAGTGCCATTAACAGCCAGTAATCCCTTTATAATTCATTAAGAAGGTGGATGTCCCTGTTCAAATGCTGCCACAGTATATAAAGGCTACACTCTGTGATGCTTGTATTAAAGTGTTCTCTGACAATTCAAATATTTTAATGTGCTTCGAGCCCATTATCCCCTCCTTTAGGCAGATGCATTTAGTTGCTTTTTGTCCATCGACAGTCTGCTCCCATTCATCATGTGATTCAAGAAAACAGGGACCTTGTTTTGAGGTATACAGGGGCAGAGGCTTTTAGTTCCCTAAAAGCTCACTTTCTCCCTCTCGTTGGTGCTCTCTCTGTTTAACGTCCCTAAAAGCTCTCTCTGTCTGTTGGCCTGTCTGTCTCTCTTTCTCCCTTTCACTCTTTGTATCACCCAGTCGCTGTCAACCCAGAGAGAAAAGAATGACAGAAGATTGTTACAAAGAACTGCTAATACTGTCGATGGAGGAGAGTGAAAAGTGCAGGGAGGAAACAAGAGGTCAGATTTCAGGTTATCGACCAGACTGGGTGGCATGAGGAGATGTTAGTTTGCTAGATACGAAGAAGCAGCAATAACACCCATCGCCACTTGCACATGAAAAGAGCAATACTGGATCTAATGCTGTTTGACTGAATGTGTTTTCATCCACGAAAGCATATTATAATCAGGGCGATCTACTTTTTTAATTCAACTCCCATATTATATCTTGAAAATGAAATCTCCAATTATGCCAGCTGAGATATGCCTATTGTCGGATATATTATTCTGGCATGTAAACAGCATATCCTGTCTGTTTTTGAATGTGACAAACCATGCATTTTCATCTTGCCATATGGTCCAATGCAGTGTAACCAAAAGGTATAAACACTGTAAACATTGAGAAATCCAGAGTGAATCAGGGTTGCAACTAATAATTATTGTAATTACTGATTTTTCCAAAAATCATTTGCTCTACAACATTTTGAAAACTAATGACAAATCCCCATCACAAGTTTTCACAGCCAAAGTAATGTGTCAAAATTGCTTATTTAGTCTGACCAGCAGCCAAAAGCCCAAAGTACTCAATTTATAATGTTATGAAAATGAGCAAGAAAACGAAAAGCAAGCAACTCTTCAGACGTGTGAATCCATATTCAGTAAATATATATATTTGTTTTACTAATTAATAGTTAAAAAAATGAATCGTTGATCAAAACTGAACATGAAAATCTTTTAGATTTTCTAATTGAAGGAGTTGTTTGCTGAAGTGGATGACTGTGCCAAGATGATGGGATTACATGGCCAGCATCTAAAGCTTGTTGCCCACTAAGGCACTCAGATAATGTCAGCTTGACAGCTAGTAGCACACTGAAGTGCTGTGGTTGTGACATTCTTCTATTTGATTTAGAATGTGTGGTTAGTTTGGTGGAACTTTGCAGGACAGCATAAAACACAGCCTCCTCTCTAAGCTTCTCAGTATGGGTGGGGTTGATTAAACAGAGAGGCAAGATGGAGATTCTCATTTAGTCAATGTGTTCCAGCTTTCATTTGTGAATAGAGAATGCAGGGAGCTTCATCCAAGGACAAGAAAAGTAGAATTACTGGGCTCTGAGATTTATTTATGCCACACTTAAATGCCTATTGTGCTCTATTTTGTTTATTTTTGTCGTCCTGTCTAAAAGCAAAGCGTAGCTTTACGAGTTTGACGAGTTGAATTGATCAATTGCTTATGTATTACCTCTGGAAAGACATATTTTAATTTCAGCTACAACCAGTCGCATTCTTTAACTCTGACGGGGATGAGTAAGGGCAATTTAACCGGTGAAATGGCGGAGGGGGTAGCGAGTGGGTGGATGGGGGAGAGTGAAACTGATGAAAGAGCCAGGCAGCGATCAAAGGCGAGAAATAAAATGGCATTTGACCTTGTTGGACGCTGGCGAGTGACGTGGTGCCACAGAAGTGCAAAGTAGTTTGGGAACCTGTGGGAATCGGGAGGGGAGAAAGATCAGGTCTGCAGAGTGCTGATGTGGGGTGAGAAGATGGTCCAAGCAATTTAACCCTTCCATCTCATAACTGATTTAGCAAGGGACCACAAGGTGGGAAAAGTTATTATGAAGACAAAATGAGTCCACATCTGGTGAAAAAAACGTGCTTCTTGCATGCCTTGTTCTAACTCTCAATATGCATTAAAATTTTGCTTATGATGTGGAGTAATCGGCTCTGTAAATTGGTCTCATGTCCTAGGAAGAAACATCAGGAGTAATCTCCCTCCATAACGTAATCTACCTCCCGGTCCCAAGCCTGTGGTAGAATAAGTAAAATAAATTATTCAGCTCTTTTGCATTTCTTGTGCTTGCTCCTGCCATGTTGGCAATAATGAGTGAAACAGTGATAAGGAAAATATGTAATGTCTCTTTAATTTACCACGGCTGGTCCATCAGCCTTAGATGCCAGGCATTAGGACAGATAATAGCCAAAACATTTACATAATGTACATTGTAAAGTAAATTGTAAAAAGTAAAGCAACTAGAGCCTAAACCAATAATTATTTTTGATTCATTATTGATGAATCTATTGAGTTATTATTAGTTTATTAATTATTTTGTGGGTAAACGTCAGACATCTGGTTTGCCTAAAACTGAAAGACATTTGGTTTACAATTACATAAAACAGAAAAAAGCAGGAAATCCTGACACTGGAGAAGCTACATCCTTAGAGTGTTGGCACTTTTGCTTTATAAATGACTGATGCAATTAATCAGTTGTCAAAATTGTTGCTGATTAGTTTTCTGTTGAATTTGATTAATTGACCAATGCAGTCCAACAGTTTATTGCTCTGGAACACAAACTTTATTTTTTGTCAATGCACTATTCCTACTTCATCCGTTGGCCAAGTCTATAAATAAGAAGGTTTGGATGATTAAATCTAGACTGCATAAATAGAGATTTCTTTTTTCTTTCAACTGAGATAAATCTGAAAATATTTCCAGCACGTGTTTCAGCACTGTTGGCTTACATCTTCTCTGTAAATGTCATACAGGTTACATCAAAACAAGACTAACATGACAAAACTACACAGATGAAATCTTAAAATGTGCGTCCACAAGCATAACATCCACCTGTCAGCAGGTTTCAACTGAGGCACTACTCTTTGTGGGGAACCAAAGGAAGAAGACAGTCATTCTTATTAATTAAGGCCTGAGTGGCACAAAGGAGCTCATTTCCTAGCTCTGCAGACAGAGGATGGATGGGCTTTGATATGAGTTGTACTCAGAATTTAATGAGGTTTTTCTAAGAGATATCAATTCACACATAAATGTATGTGTAATTTTGGCAGAATTACTTTAAGGAATAAAGTTCTCACACATTTTTCTGTAACCTCTTTTAAGGGTGCACAAGTGCTCACAAGGGATTTGCAGTGTCTTTGGCAACCCTAAAGCATGGTATTACTATACAGGGTCACCTTGTCATTGATCCATGTGTAGCATGTGAAATACCTAGATTGTCTTTCTTAAAGGGAGATTCTGCTCCCTATAGTACCCCTTGGATTAGCAGAGCTAGTTAGATGTGATTCTCTTCTTTTTACTATCTTTATGACCTCCTCTCATACTACAGGGAACTGAAGATAGGGAACGGCAGGATACAAGGACAGCTTAGACAAGTAATTTTGCCTTTAATTGCTCAAGCCTCCCATGAGTGCTATTGCTTAAGTACTCCAAAAACTGTTGTTGTTTTCCTCCACATAATCTTTGATTATATGAAGGTCAGCATTTTTCTCTAAGCTTCTTATGAGAGAATTTGGAGTAGGTGGATTGCTCAGAGAGATGAAACAATGCTCCTGCACTGGAGATGAGAGTGAGAGTGAACTGCCCCTTTTTTTCCATCCATTGCAGTTACTTGTCTCCCAAGTCCATTTCGGCCATCTTTTATACAGTAGTCTTTGTTTTTTTTGTTTTGTCCTGCTTAGTCCTCATTTCCCAGTCTATATCAATAGCGTTATTATGCAGGGTTTTATCTGGCTAATTAAGGCTTCATCTTTCTGGGCGATCTCTCAGAGGACATGGATTAAGCTCCCTTATCTCTGCACTGGAGCCACGGTGGGGTCGGCAAAGGCCTACTTCGCTCTCTGTAGATTGTTGAGGGGGGAAAAAAAGCATTGACATACAGTTGTTTTGGTGAAATGATACTTAGGAAAGGAGAAAAATATAAATATTGGATGCTGAAAGTGGGATTCAAAGGATTTATTGATGAGCTGTGGTACTTGTTTTTGGAAAACTATTGTACAACACAGTTTGAGCAGTAGAGACTGAGATGTTTGCGCAATGTGCCCAGGCTGGTCTTTGTTTTTGATTGATTCATGCCTTCTGTGCAAGCCTTGCAAAAGCATATATGAGCTACAGTGTGTAACAAATCCCACTATAACCTATATACTGTATTATTTTCACTGCCAGTATATGTCAACTGTCCAGCCTATTTTATCAGCGGAAAGCCAGTAAAATCGATAACCTTGCTGACCGTAGCCTTTGGACAATTCATTTACAGCCGGTTTGCACGCCTCAGTAGTTGTCATTTGGTTCGCATATAATCAGGTGATTAATTTTAGTTTGAGTAGGGATTCTGAGTCACTGTTTGCCATTGCTAGAACAGCACTGTATGAATTTCAGAAGCCTTGTTGTTCTGGGGCATCTCTCATTATATTTTAGTGCTGAAAGTCAACAGATGAAAGTCTGGGTCAACACTCATTAAAACAACAGTATACCCTTGCCATATGACTGGAGGGTGAATGGGAAGACCTCAGTGATACACTGCAGACCGGTCACTAATTGTTTGGGAGGTTATATCTACCTTTTGACTTTTCTCACATTGCAGTGGAGAGGAGAAAATAAACACATATTTGTTTTGTTTTGGTGCATAAACACAATGTGCCTCTTAGCTTTGGCTGGCTCATGTGCAGTTTTTGTAATGCACCACTGGTTTTTGATAAAGTACTGACTGAAGACAGTGTTTTTTTATCTGAGCCCATGCCATTGAAGGAGATAAATCTGAATGGGTAAACTGAAGTGACTTTGCTCAGGCAGTTTTATGTACGAGTCTGTACATTTGAGAGCCATAAATCAAGAACTGTGGGGGGAAAAAATCAAGACCTGGTACTTTTTTTTTTGTATTTGTATGTTTTCGTTTGAGATAAGATTGTGTCTTAGTGAAGGTGTGGTCACTCTGGCACCCATTTTAAATCCATGAAATATTGTTCTCTCTGTCTGAATTTGGTTCACCTTCGTGGATGCCCTACAAAAACAAGTATTTGAAAGAACTATGCCATTCAAAATGGGGAAAAAAATGAGCCACGGTTAAGGCTAGGAAGTTCTTCTAAATTATATTCTTATTTGACTCGTGTTGAAAACGTGATAGCGGCAAGGTTGGGAATGGTATCTGAATAGAGGTGGGAGGAAGGCCTTGGAAGAACCATGGTGTAATAATTGCTTCAATATGTTCAATGCCACTGAATTCTTGTTTGAATAGAAATGGCTGTTGCACTTCAGAACTGTATTATTAGATGTCCTTGAAAGTGATATTGAACATTTAATCTCTTAATCATTAAAGAGAATTTAAGAAAGATCTTGACATTGAGAGCATTGCACACAATTCTTAAATAACGGAAACATACCTATGAAGATTATATCCCATTTTTGCCAATCGATCCTCCTCAAACACTGGGTCTGCTTCAAACAATTTTTTGCAATTTCTGTGCTGAAATCTCTTACCTATCAGTCAACATTTACACTACCAATACATCTAGCTAATAATGGCATGGCCAATTTATCAGTGGCCGTTGCCATGTTGGTTGAGAGTGGCATGACTATTTGTTATTTTTATTCTGTCCATCTTTTTTTATCCAACAGTTCAAAGTCCTTTTCAGCCTGACAATCATTTCTTGGTCATTTTTTTCCAGTGCATATATACTAACATACATTAATAAATGCTGAAAACAATCCTTGCACTGTTGGAGCTCCCCATTGCCAGTGATGTGTCTGTAATCTATGCTTTTGTCACTACAGAAAGCTACAGCAGTATCCTCCAGAATCTGATCCCAGTGCATTAGTGTGGCATTTTCTGCATCGGGGTCACCTCTCTATCAACTAATTACAGCTCATTTCCCTTTAAAGGCCTCACTGTGAGCTGCAGGGCCAACTAAGCAAAGGGGACATTTTCTTCGCCATACTGGGAGGAAAGCCTGTAGATGCCAGTCACAATTAAAGTCAATACAGCCCTTAGCTGCTCCACACTGTGCCCATCACACTTCTTACCAGCCAATAAGATATAGCCTAAATTATTCATTATGAAATGAAGGCATGTTTCCGTGTTGACTCCTTTAATTGAGGAACAAATGTAGCTTGCAGTGTAGTCACAGCTATTAAAGATACATCCTACAGCCTTATATGACTGGGTTGATACAGTGGTTCTTCCATAAGCCAGCAGAAGAGCTCACCCCAAATAGACACTCTCAGGCCAACTGCCAAATCCACTCACTTCATCTGACGGAAAAATATATTCTCTCACAAATTGAGTGAGAAGAGTAATATGTTCAGTCTCCCCCTCGCAAAATGTTCATTTATCCTCCACCCTTGAAGTAATTTTTGGGGGATTCTTATGTAGAATTTAACCATTTTAATGTCTTCACCTTTCAAAAAGTAATTCTTTCCCAACAGCAGTACTTGAGGAGTGTTTTGATTTCCATAAGTACTGTCATTCTTAAATTAAATCTGACACGAATACGCAACAGAAGAGGTAAGGGCTTGATTTAGCTGCATAACATTAACTCATCACTCATGAATGATTAATTCTGAGCAAAAATCTGGATTATTTAAATAAGTTTGGATGCTCTGGCAGGATGTATGAGTAAGTTGACAGAGACTTTGTCGTTTTGAATGCTATACGTCTCGCATTCTGGGAGTGTGAATACAGTTGTTAATTTCTGTCTTTACTGCCATACACAAAAACATATAGAAAGTAATCATACTCAAAATCAAATTGTTAATGTAATTATTATAACAAAACTGAAGCAGTCATATTCAGTTGGCTACTAGATCTAATTTATGTTCAAAATGTAGTTCAGTTTGATTTTCTTGTAGTTGCCAAGAAAAGTGGATTTAAAATTATGCTAAATAAACAAGTAGATGTCTCATGTAGGTGAAGAAAAGATGGATGATTACATAAGTAAATGTTTTCATGGCTGCTCATCAAAGCAGTGATGGGGGGATGTGTTATTTTGCTTTTGCACAATAGCCTGTGAATTCATTACAATAATTATGGTGAGACCTCAGTGTTTCTTCCTAATCAGGAGCTGGTGGGTTATGCCAGAGAGGGACAATGTTTTTTTATGGATGAAATTGAAGTACTATTTTGCTTCATAAAAGACAAATATGTATCTACAAGTTATATCTTAATGGTTATGTGTGCACTTTGTACTATCTACTGCAAACAATCTCATAATTGTTTTTCTTGTACTATGAGCAAAACAACTTTTGAGTACTATGAACAATTTATTTGAAATAACCTTTAATAGGCTCATATCTGCTAGAGAAACTGAGTGTTGTTGCAAATAAATGCACAGTTAGGCACAATTATTTTTGTCTGACTAACAGTCCAAAACACCAAGACATTTCTTCCTGATTCAATACAGAATCAATCTTGACATTTAAGAATCTAGAACATGGTCAAATTTTACATTTTTGCTTGATAGATAACTTTATTGATTAATCAGTTATCAGACCTGTTGTCTATGTCCTGTAGATTGACTAATCAATTATTCAAATAGTCACTGAGAAACTCTGGCCTTTTGCCCTCTTACCCTTTTATAGCCATTTCATAGTAGTCGGTGAAACAAAGTTTGTGATCTGAAAATTTTATAAAATGGTATCTCTCAAACTTCTCATTGAAAAAAAAAGAAATATCCTCGTTGGCCCATTCCTTGAAACAGACTTTCTTTAAGCACCTCATGGGGCCTTGTTAGTGCTGGCCTTTCAGTCTTGCAAACTAAACAAACAGGAAAAAGCCAGGTTCAGCCCACACGCTAAAACACTCATCCAAGATCAGTATCCAGTATAAAATTCACAAGTATAAGCCCTGACCTTCATCGGTTATTGTTTCTCTCACATTTATTGCCACGTCTGTAGTGTTTTCACTTTAGCCATAGCAGCGAGTGGTGCTCTGGAGCACTGAAGGTTGGCATCTCCTGCGGTGTTTGGAGAAGACTTCATGTGTAACTGTGTGCCCCTGTGGCATAATCGCCTCAAGTCTTGGAGGCTCTGTCAGCAAGTTGTCCCCAACCCAAAAGATCAGGCCTCAGAATGTGTGTGTGTGTTGGGGAGTGCTTTATCGGACAAAGCAGTACACAGACAGAAAGTCATGTTATAACAGCATTCACGTGTGTGTGTGTGTGTGTGTGTGTGTGTGTGTGTGTGTGTGTGTGTGTGTGTGTGTGTGTGTGTGTGTGTGTGTTGTTTGCAGCAGACCTCCTGCCTGTGGAGTATTATTTTCTCTCAGCCTTGGGTGGGGGGTGGGGAAAGGAAAGGTCCATTCCAGCAGCTCTCTCTGGGGAGCTCAATCTTTCACAATCTAGCTGTTCTGCTTAGTTACTTTCTGCTTCCAAACCCTCGCAATTCACTATAGCTGCTATAATACATTCATCCGATTTGTATCCACTCAGTAGTGCATAATTACACTATGTTTGAACTAATGGGTTAAAAGGAGCAACCTGAAGTCATGCTTCTTATTACATTACGCTATATTATTTTATACAATATGTACTATGTGCTGTGTTTGTTTTTTAAATTTGGTTCAGACATGGATGTTCCCTTCAGAGTGAATTGCAGCAACTTTGGTGATCCTCGGTTTTGTCATCTAGTGCCATCATCAGGTCAAAATTTCAGTTTTCTCCAATATTTTGGTTTATGAACAAATATCTGCAAAACTGATCATCGGCCTCAGCTGTGGTTTGTCTTTAATGCTAATTATCAACTGTTTACATGCAACCACGCTGAATTAACATGGTGAACATGGTACACAGCATACCTTTTAAACATAAGCCTTCATTTATCATTGCTGTTGTGAGCATGTCAGCAATCTGCTGCATTTTGCTCAAAGCACCACTGTGCCAAATCAGAGCTGCAAAAGCTGATAAATTCTCGGCCTTGTTAGTCTGAAATCAACAAATCTCCCAGCAGCACACAGAAGAACCCCATACTAGCAAAGATCAATTAAATAATGTGCTTTTTTAGAATCACTATTAGCATAATTATGTTCATTTTTCTAATATAGAACAACTTTGTTCCATATTGTTGCATTTCAAAGGCACCTTGGGGATCAAGGTTAAATCAGTATAAAGCATACATGTTGTCTTTCCATAGTCATACAGGTACAAGTGATTTAAGTGACATTATTAAGCGTTTAATTACTGTTTTAGCTGAGTTAAATGAAGAGTGAAGGTATGCACCTGCATAGCTCTCATATACAAAATGCAAATGAGTTTTTAGAGACCATACCACCCACGCTTAGTTTAGGTGAAATATAATGGTTCTATAAACAAGATTACCATTAGATAACAGATATAGTATTCATAAAAATGCACTGGGAAAAATACTGTAGTCTTTGATTTAGTCAACATCACATAGCTCTCAGCTTTTTAGAAAATATATAACTCTGTATTATTTGTCACAATCACATATAGCATTCTTAGAAACTGTCAATCTAATCTGGCTTTGATTAGGAATTGATGATCTTCATGTTATTCCTCTGAACACAACTATTGGCAGGCTTCTTATTTGGTGTGTGTGTGTGTGGGGGGGTGCAACACAAGTTACAACAGCCACCACGGTGGAATGGGGCAGGGGTTGTTATAAAAGGAGCGTGGGTTCTCATTAGTGAAGTCCTTCTAAAGTCCTGGATCCTCCTTAAGAAAGTCTGACATTCTAGAAGCTATTCCTCTTTGAAAACACATCTCCTTAAAAACCAAAAATTAATGGTGATTCTCTAAAGAGAGTTGAGGACACGAGGCTAATGAGCTTAATAATAACGATGGAACATCATTTGAGGACACACACTCCCTCTCTCAGACATAACACCCAACCACATCTGTAAAAGCCCAAATTAGAAGCCTGGGTGAATTTGGGTGCAATGAAACACGATTTTCAGATTTTTAACAACCACAATCAGTGGAATACTGTTCACTGTCACCCATTTAGGAAATTTCTGAATTATTGCAATTTGTTGGTTTTATTGAAAAAACTCACACTGCCGGTTGACATCCCCTTGAAGGGAAATCCTACTGAATTATGAAAATTTCGGTCCAGTTCATTTAATT
The DNA here is from genome assembly GCF_905237075.1 of Dicentrarchus labrax. Lineage (NCBI taxonomy): Eukaryota > Metazoa > Chordata > Actinopteri > Moronidae > Dicentrarchus > Dicentrarchus labrax. Next base: position 20,048,405 of record NW_026136720.1, on the reverse strand, counting down.
AATATTTGCAAGCATAAAAAGAATGAAAAAACTAAACAACAAAAACTAAAATTAAACAGATACAACAAAAGCATTTAACGAGTGACTACAGCAAGAAGAAGGCAATTAACTGATTACTTACACCACTCAGAATGGATAGCAGTGTTTTTAGGGCCAACAGTATCCCCTTTGTATCAGAAAACTTTATCATTAACATTAACACCAGAATATTTATACCAACTTTACAATTTTAAAAACAATTATAACACAGGAGCTTTGGAGTTCATTCAGCTTTGGTTATTTTTGAGGCCATTTGTGGTGCCGTTGAACTGTATAGTATTAATCTTAATCAGGGTAAACAAAATTTTAGAAAAGCCTTTCATTACATTTTTACTTTCCATGTGTGCATGCTCAAGGTAAATAACTGTTGATGTTTTCCAAGTCATTAAACCTGATCTTTTCTTAGCTGTATCAGTAAGCAGAGCACCTGCAAGGAAACAGTAAATGACCCCTTTTGGAGGTGAAGTTCAGGAGGGACATGTAGACAGGTTTCATGGCAGAGTTTCATCAGGACAACAGCTGGCCACTGTAGGAATTCTGCACCTTGTTGCACCAACCAGCTTCTTCGCCTGGATTAGGGCTTTGCTGTCCATCTGTCGGGCATCGGCTTACATTTAAGCCCTGCCATTTCACAGGCCCGGCTCCAGCCAGCTATCCCACCAGGCAGCTTAGCTTCTCAATGACACAAGGCTAACCTTTCTCTTGAAATTCAGCTAGGCGACATTACAGCAGTGTGAAAGTGATCTTACTTGGGGAGCTAAAGGTCAGGCACTCCTGGTTAAGATGGATTTAGCCAAAATGTGGCTGTCAATAAACATGTTCTGTGTTATAACTCCAAGCTGCTACTTACCGCAAAGAATTGAACCAGTAAGAATTTTAAGAAGCAGTTTAACTTTGAATCTTAGCAGCTGGCTATAGTGTTGTTGTCAGGATATGCAATTAAACAAGGTTATTTTAAAATGACACTGATAGTAATATGGTGTTGGTTAAAAATGAATACCAAAAAGGCTATACTTCCCCATATGAATTTGTTACGTCTACTTAAGTAAGAGCTAGAGATAGTGGCATCCGTTTACTGCTAAATGTTTTGGATGGACTATATAAGTCATGCAAATATACAGTAAATAAACTTCTGCAGCTGGGTCTGTCCATTCAGGATTAGCCTTGCAGCTGACTAAGCAGTTTGTAGAAGAATGGGCTTTAAAGGCTTTTAACACTTTGTGTTGCAGATAACGTCAGCATCATCTCAGGGATTTCCCAGAAGCTTACAGGTATTTAACTATGGTATTTAACAAGGCTCAGGAGTGATGTCTTGTGACAGGTAAACCAAAGCTTTGGGTGATGGTTTAGTCTTAACAATACCCATCCCCACTTGTGCTTATTCTGGAGAACTTAATAATGACAGACAGCCTCATTCAGATGCATGCAACAAGATTTACTAGAGTGATAGCATGTTGCATCTAAAAGCTGTTGATAGAAAGTAAGTAAAACAACTTATTACAAGTGGGTGCATAAAACACATGGAGACAGTTTTAAATACAGTGAGTCAAAAATATGTTCATCCTTCTAAAAGAAAAACTACCCAAGACTCTTAACTATATGGAAATGGTGGCTTGTATCTTTTCATTAGGGTTATACTCCTTGTACTGCTAGCCAAAAATGAACTGCAGAAAATAAAAGCTCTTTCCTGATAAACAACAATTCCAATTTGATTTTTTATTGGGTCCCAGACTCAAAACTGTTGTGTTGAGAAAACCTAGATAAGAAAGTTTGAATGAAACCTTCATGATTAAAACTGATTAAAACCTTCCAATAAACTAGACTTGGTAGATAATTGGTCACTGGGTGACCAATTAACCACCACAGATACATATTGCGTTATTTTGTGCAAAGGGACTCTAAAAAAAATGATGATTGTACGTCCACTGATTAGATGGCTACTCTTTTACCACTCTGTAGTAATAGGAGCATAGGGCACCATCCACTTCCTAATATGGGACAACATCTTCAGGATCCCAGTGGATTCAGTCATAAAGGCATTAATCTCAACATTCATTGATCTAGTCATTACTGGTCTTGGACCAGTGGGTCCTCACTTATTGAGCAACGTTGTCTCACTTCTCCTAGACCAAATTCATTCCTTTGAGGAGCACAGCCCTTTTCACTTCACCTCAATTAATGTAATTCTCTGGGAGCTCACTGGAGTGCTGATTGGAATGAAGAACTGCATTCAGGCTACATGCCTGTGAGGGAATGATAACGCCAGATCATTAACAAAACAGAGCTGCAAATGTTTAACCGCGGATGGCATTCTTCATCTTAATGTGCCCCTGTCTTTACTTGTTTTCCTGCATTGGCTGCTGAAGCAATGTGCAATAAATGTCGAAGCTGCCCTGTCATGAAAAAAACACGGGTACACATTTTGATAGAATGACTGTAAAAGCTTGAGTAACATTGTCTGTTTCTAATGTAATCAACTGCAGTGTTATTATATGGGAATTTTGACCCTGTGTAGAGGAGTGCGAGGACTCATTAAGAGGTCTGACTGGGGTCCATAACCTGCTGAAGTTGCAGTCATGGAGCTTTACCAACAAGGGATTATGATTTGATCATTTTCCTGATTGGGTTTCAGTGTCAGTGGTAATAGAGTTGGACATAATAGCATCTCATTGACTGATATCCAATATGTGATAGCCACATGATAGAGGGTGACAGATGGAATTGAGCTTGTGATAAGGCCACTCCTTCTTGTTAGGTGTCTTAGCATGCCATACAAAGCCCCACTCCACTTCATCTCACAGCGCTCAGCACTGACTTGATCAATGTGTGTTAAGGAATAAGAATGATTAAGTATGGCTGCAGGCAGCTAGCAGCACAGCAGGCTCTGGTGCGGGTCTCTGATCTCGGATGTACCATCATCTCTGCCTGTTTTGAAATCACTTGGCTTCACTTGATTACAGATGGTATCATCAAATCCCCAATCTGAACTTTGACCTCTGAGGGAATAAAATGAAATAGAGTGTAAGTAAATCTAGCCCATAAACCCCCTTTTTTGATGAGTCTGATTTCCAGTTGTCTATTGGTTCAGTGGGAAAAAGTTAATAGTGGTGACCACAATGGTAGTAACATGTCACCCCATAATTAACTGTCAACCACAATATCAAAGATGTTCCCCCTTTTCTCTACAGTCTCAATCTGTCACATGTAATATGGTCCTTGAAATGTGCTGAAGCACAAAAGTGTGTGTTATCCTTCTTCGCAAACCTTCTGTGAATCAGGAGAAAACTCCATTTGACCAGTTAGATATCGACTTTAAAGACAAATTTAGAGCAAGAGATGAAAGTGCATACCAGTGGCAAAATTCTATGTATTCTGACAACAGTCATCACACACAGACAGGAGTCCCCACGAGACATGTCTTGATGAGTGCGAATTAGATGTGAAGGATTTTGTCCCAATGTTTGTTTTTTGTTGCACATTTCATCATGTCAGTGAATTACAATACAACTGCACGTGCTTGAATATGGAATAACGTCCTTAAACTAAATGATTCTTTAAAACCTATATCATTACTCTTTAAGTCCATCTCCATTTTACTACTGGACCCCTAATACAATACAATATCTCCAAATCAAAGCATACATTATGCCCCTATTTTCAGTTCTCTCCATCATGTAAATAGTGTCATCATGTTTCTTTGTATATAGCTGGAAATGATCAATTGTGAATTGCAATGTTAGTAGAAGGGCTGTAGGTATGCAAAGACATTGACATTGAAATTAAATACAAGTTGTTTTTTGCTCTTAAACCCTGTATTTATCTCTGTATCCAATTACCTAGTGGTGTATGGTCTATATTTTATCGTAAAAGATTGCGTGAGCCAAGTGTCAGCCCCAGCACATACATCACACTTGCCACCATAAGTCTTGGATTGCGCCCTCCTGCAACTGCTGCTCCACCTCCCCTACTGCTTTTTTAAAAACTCACACAGCAAATTCAGGTTGGAAGCTGGAAGAAAAGAGTAGGGATAAAACAAGACTTGGTACCAGAACAAACCACAGATGTTCAGTGTATGCATCTGTGACACAGCATGAATTCGATTACCGTCTGTTAATTCCACTTGAAACTGTGCCCCTTCACTTTATATCAGGGTGATAGCATTGACTGATTGATTGTCTGCACGGTGTGCAGTTGAAATGGTGTTCAGCTTTCCACATCAGAAACAATGAGGGTGCAAGATTTATGTAGATTGCTAGAATTATTTGTCCTTTGATTTTCTAGCTAAAATCAGTACTTCCTCTTCTTTATCACAAATAAGTCTGATAGAATGATTTGCATTCAAAAAAGCTACATATACTTGCATTTCAAATACTTTCCAAAGCTCTGTGCAGAAAACTGAACGATACAGAATTCAAAACTGTCAGCACTCTCAGTTATGCAAGCACATACCTTATTCCTTGTAACCTCCCACCTCGATTCATCTTTAGTCTGTGTCATGAATATTGCAGCAGGATTCATACTCTCTGTTCTCTGGGGAATTGTGTCACATGAGAATGGCATCCTTTTAGCACTTATGATTGTAGAACTAACTAGCTGGCAGAACATAGACACAGTGGCCAAAGGAAAGTGTTTTAATACAAGTTCATACTGCTGTCTGTTCATACTGCTGTCCTCCACTTCCACCACATATGATGTGAAAATGCTGAATGTAGCAGGGAACTGAATATTTAAGCCCATAGCTCAGTGATATCAAACCATGGCATACAATCTCATTTGAATTTTCTCCTATTGTCCGTGTTTGAGCAGATGTATTTTATTGTCTCACAATCTGCATTGAATTTCCTCCTTGCAATTTTGCATAACATTGGAAAGTCGAAATCATCAGCATGACAGCTGGCTGAATCTCATGTTGTAACTAAATGTTTTGCCTTGTCTCTGTGTCTCCCCAGGTAACCGATAAGATGGCGGCCGGGGAAGCGACTGGGCACAGCTACCTGGTGGCTTGCTGGCAGCCCATTCTGATCCTGATGCTGGGCACCGTGCTGTCTGGCTCCACCACAGGCTGTCCTTCCCGCTGTGAGTGCAATGTTCAAGAGCGCTCTGTGATGTGCCACCGCAAGAAGCTCATGACAGTTCCTGAGGGCATTCCTGCAGAAACAAGACTGCTGGACCTCAGCAAGAACCGCATTAGAACCATCAACCCAGACGAGTTTGCCAACTTTCCCAACCTCGAACACCTGGAGCTCAGTGAAAACACGATCTCCACTATTGAACCTGGAGCTTTCAACAACCTTTACGGCTTGCGGACATTGGGGCTTCGTAGCAACAAGCTTAAGCTGATTCAGCTTGGTGTCTTCACAGGCCTGAGCAATCTCACGCAGCTGGACATAAGTGAGAACAAGATCGTCATCCTGTTGGACTACATGTTCCAGGATTTGTACAACCTCCGGTCTTTAGAGGTGGGTGATAACGATCTGGTTTTCATCTCTCATCGGGCTTTTCATGGCCTAAGTAGCCTTGAGCACCTGAGTCTTGAGAAGTGCAACTTGTCCTCTGTGCCAACAGAGGCTTTTACCCACCTCCACAGTTTGATCACACTCAGGCTGCGCCACCTCAATATCAATGTTATACGGGATTACTCCTTTAAACGGCTCTATCGGTTGAAAGTGTTGGAAATAGCCAATTGGCCATATTTGGATACGATGACCCCAAATTGCTTGTATGGATTAAATCTCACCTCCCTGACTATTGCAAATGCCAACCTGACCACAATTCCTTATGTAGCCCTGCGGCACTTGGTTTATTTGCGCTTTCTTAATCTTTCATATAACCCTATCCATACCATTGAGGGGAATAAGCTCCATGATCTTCTACGTTTGCAGGAATTTCACCTGGTAGGTGGCAGACTGGCAATGATTGAACCCTACTCTTTCCGTGGTCTAAACTACCTGAAGATTCTAAATGTGTCTGGAAATTCTCTTAGCACATTAGAGGAGTCTGCTTTTCATTCAGTTGGCAACCTGGAAACCCTTGCCTTGTATGATAATCCCCTGGCCTGTGATTGCCGACTGTTATGGGTTTTCCGAAGGCGCTGGAGACTAAACTTCAACAGGCAGCAGCCTACCTGTGCCTCCCCTGAGTTTGTCCAAGGCAAAGAATTCAAAGACTTCCCGGATGTTCTGCAGCCTAACTACTTCACCTGTCGCAAGTCTAGGATTAGGGATCGCAAACCCCAGCAGAAATTTGTTGACGAGGGAGCCATTGTTCATTTTGCTTGCCAAGCAGATGGAGATCCTGCTCCAGTGATAATGTGGCTATCCCCACAGAAGAAGTTTATCACCACCAAGACAATTGGAAGGCTCTCTGTGTTGCCAGATGGTACCCTTGAGGTGCGCTACGCCCAGGTTCAAGACAATGGTACATATGTGTGTATAGCTAGCAACGCAGGCGGAAATGACACCTCTCTTGCTCACCTGCACATTCATAGCTACTCTCCTGACTGGCCACACCAGCCCAACAAGACTTTTGCCTTCATCTCCAACCAACCCACAGAAACTGGTGCTAACGGTACAAGAGCCAATGTCCCTTTCCCCTTTGATATAAAGACGTTGATCATTGCAACCACAATGGGATTCATCTCTTTTCTCGGTGTCGTCTTGTTTTGCCTGGTGCTGCTCTTTCTTTGGAGCAGAGGTAAAGGCAACACTAAGCACAACATTGAGATTGAGTATGTGCCACGGAAATCGGACGCTGGCATGAGCAGCAGCACAGTGGATGCTCCTCGCAAGTTTAACATGAAAATGATTTAACGGAGCTCTGGAATTTATTAATTTTGAACTCAAAAATAAGACAAATGGAAAAGAAGACATTTTCTTTCCTCCCTTACAAACCTGTGGATCCTGGTCTGTTAACATAGAGTAATATGCTTTTTCCTGACTGAAGTACTTAAGAGGAGGGCAGTGACTTTCACAAGTGAGAGGGATTGAAAGAACATCCAGTGCTACAGTGCATTGGCGGTTTCTACAAGGCCTGTGGGGGCATTAATTGAAAGTCAGATTTGTAAGCAGTTCATATTCCTGTGGATTTATACTGGGAAAAATATATCAGAAAAGAAAAACACTTCAAACAGCCAGAATGCGAGGGGCAGAACATATTTTGGCCATTGCTGTTTTTTGTCTTTATTTTTTATTTAGTGTTTGTTTGTGGTTTCCAACGTCACATGTCAAATTATGAATGAGATTTGTATGGGTTGATGAGCACATTTATACAACGTTCCTACATTTCAAGTACATTATCATTATGATACATCAGTGTTACATTTATTAATGCTATGTGCTACTTATAATCTTTTGTTTTCTTTTCTGCAGTAGTGATAGTTCTGTAATCCATCAAATGTAAATTTATGTCACAATACCTGATTAAAATGTGTGGAGTAAAGAGTATGCCTCGGTAATGAGCAGAAATACACAACATAGTATGACAGAATTATACTGTGGGAAATAAAAAACGGTTACTGATGTACTATATAAAACTTTCACAGCAGCTAATTCATAGCCATCTTCTTGGCCAAGAAAGTACAATGAATGGTATTGTAAACAGTTTCTATTGGTTATTATGTGACCTAAAAACTGAATGATATACAAAAACAAGTGCTCTGAAATCCATAGATTCTCGTTATAGATATTGCATCAGTGCAATTTTTAGTATTGACACCAATTCTCAGTACTGCACTGTAAAAATCAGCGATATGTAAGAATAATTGTATTCTTAGAAAGATAAAATTTAAAATATTTAGTGCTGAAGTAGCAGAAAATTCTGTTGTGAAATGTTAATATAGGATTTTAGCACTGGGTAAATGATCTGATAGAGCCTATTGAGCCCAGTATCTGGTATCAGTTTCAGTGTCACTCATCCCTACTTTTTTTAGATGTAACTCAGACAGTGCTCACAAATGGATTGAGATGCTATTGATATGATGCACTATACCAACAATAGATGCAACATGTATCCTACCATTTTCAGTCCCTCCAGGAAGTTGTGATGTTGCGGTCACAAATTCTGTGCAACCTTGCAATTTTGTCCAATCATTTTATTCTCCAAAACTGTTTTGTCCAAACAGTTTGATTTTATTCTCACTAGAACAAGTTGGCTTTGATTTTTAATGAATTATACAATATTAATATCAATTGCAACTACTTTGGCAATCTTACCATTCTCCTGCAATTTCATTGCAAAACAATGCCTAAAAACATCAAATTTATTTAGAAAAGCTGCCGTGAAAACAGGCATTTTAGGCCACAACAATCCCCCAAAAAGCCTGTGAATCCTGGAGAGACTGCACTTTGCGATCAAAGAGAATGGTTGGTATTGGTCCCTTGATATTATGAGCGCTTATCCCTGACTTTTTAAATTGCATTTCAAAAACTATTATGTAATGGTATTATTTTGTGCTCAACATGATTTTGAGGAATACAAGTTGTGGTGCTCATGTTTTTGGATACAATGTGCTCTTCAAGCTGTAGAATATTTCTTTCATTGTTGGTTATTTTTCTTGATTGTTTTATGAAATCAATGATTTATTTATGCAGATGCTCCCCCCATTAAAGCCATGGAAATATAACCTTCCAGGATAATTTACAGGTTTGCTGTTCCCCAGAAATGTGCAGTGTTTGTCAGGGGAAAAAGAACTGTGCATATTATGCTCCCAGTTGGTCCTGCATATAAAATCTGAGGTTACAGCCTTACCTGCTCAAGTACACACTGTGGACAGCTGGGCTTTGCAAACGTGTGTGAGGATAAAGGCTAAGTTATTTATGATGGATGACATTACAGACAACGACACAGTAATGGGCTGGAAGTATGGACAGAATATGCAGATGGGTAGAGTGACACAGATGGTTTCACCCATGGAGCAATCTGAAGCAGCTTTGGTGTAATCCGTTTTGCATAAAGGAAAAAAAAAAAAAACACTGGATATGGCTCATGGTTCTCCCTCTTGCTGATTATGAATGCTCTCTACGTTCAAAGTGTGGCTACTGTACCTAGCCTTTTTTGGTCCCGAGTGATCCCGGGATTCTGTTTTTTGTTTCTGTTATTCCTTTTTTTATTTTGACCCTGGACTATATTGACCATGTAGTCCAAGCCAACTTTTTACAAAAAAAAAATGGTACTAAAAAAGAAATCTATGGAAAATACATTGAAATTGTTCTGTGCAATAAAGGTAATATGCAGATTTTTTTTTTTTTAATTAACAAAATTTTGTTGATGTTGAATTGTTGAGAATATGGTATGTTGTATTAAACAATCTATGGACTTTTTTAAACACATATTGGTCCTATCTTGATTTTAAAGGTTTGGTTAGTAAGGACTTGATGTGTGACAGATGTGTGTCTGTGGGGTTTGGACAAACATTGGTTCATACCAATGGCAGTGATGACGTTAATAATTTCACTTACAGGCCACTATGAGCTGGCAGAGTCCTCTTGATGTTATTACAATTTATTTACCATAAATGCAAATATGCTAACATGCAAATTTATGAAAGAGAGGGAGAGCTTCAATGCTTTGCTACCCAAGTAAAGGCTAAAGTCTAGCTAAACATCTGGATGTATTTCTTGTCTATCAGTGACCAAATTAGCAATTTAATGTTTGATTTCTTTGATTGCATACCTCATTAAATGATGATGCAGACTGCAAGATAATTTAACATGTGTTTCAGCACTAATTACTTGTTTAGAGGGGCATTGGTAGTTCACTTGTTCAATTTCCTTGCCTCTAAACATTAATTAACCACCATTAGTAAAGGATCACAGACATTAAGGAATGTATAGGGAATATTGTTAATTTACACTGCGCATTTGTAATCTTAAAGAGACAATATTCGTAAAGTAATTAGTGAACTTCAAAATGAAACAAAAAATAGTATCTGTTTAACATTGAATAACAGTTTTATTCTAGGATGTCTCTTAGCGAAACATAGCAAATTAGGTTACCCTTTGAAGGTTACAGGAAATGACCAGGGATATGACTAGGACAGCCTAGTTTCATGAAACACGGTGCTGCTCTGCATTAAGTTTGGATCTCTGTCCCATTCCTTTTTATTCCACATCGTTGCTTCCTTGGTTAGGACTCCATGGGGACTTTTGACGTTCCTTTTTTCCTCAAGCTGTATCAAAGCATGCTCATTTATCTTCTGACTTGAAAACAGACAGGCAGAATAGAAGAGGCATCAGAGCCCTGGGGAGTAATGGAGACATCCATTGTTTTCATTCCTCCAATATTACATCTGTGCTTAAAATTCTAGGTCAGGAACAGGCTGATGGATTTTGACACCGCACGACAAGTCGCCTCTCCTCAACTGAGCATGAAAATACAGACACACCTCTGGGTGTTCCTTGCACTCATCCAAATCCATGTGCTTAATGACATCTGGGAAACACTGCATGTAAGCAAACAAAAGTGTGAATTTGCTGTTGGCAGCACCTCTGTCACACAATAAAAGCTTCAGATGCTTAAAATAAAAATCAAGTCATCTGAGATTTATGTTTAGATGTGGAATCTAAACTCAAGGCTGGGACTCGGTTTCTCATATCCATATCAAAGGGTTCAATTTAAGCCCTTGTTTAGTCTGTTTCCATATTATACCTTTTGCATGTTAATTCACCTATTTTAGTCACTGTCAGTCAAACCCTACACAATTCAGCATTCCTGGTAAAATTGAAAAGGCTCACATCTCAATCACTTTAATTAGGAAATGTCATCAAACAATCAATCAAATATATCACTTTTTTAAAGTAGATGTACAATATAATAACCGTTTTGTCAACTATGACTCACAACATGATTAATCCATAAACAGTTTATAAAAAGTAAATAAATTCTCGATAGTGCACCTGACCTTACTGCTCATTACATGGTCCAACACTTTGACACACACACGCACACACACACAGCAGCCCACTACTTGCACCAATTGTATCAAGTAGATCGCAACAACCCCAAACTGCACTGCGATATTGCAGCAAAGTTTCAATAGCCTGAAATATGCCAACCGAGACCCATCACTCAAAGAGAGAATGCAATTCTGCCCTTTTTGGTATCATATGAAAGTAAGTGTTATTATTTTACGCACTGCTGGCCATGGATGCACAGTACCCTACCCTATGAGGTCCTCCACTAGTTAGAGGATGTATCGGTTTTTGAAAGTCGTAAATCCAATAGAAAGTAATACTCATTACACGGAAAAATTCATATTTTTTTTTGGTTGTTAGTAATGTATTAGCAATATTCCTGCTTTTATGGGAGCTCAGCTCCAATTGGCTCCCACACAACTCGAAACCTGCCTGTAACACAGTATAACAGTTGGAGTGATATAGTTGTACTGTTATAAATGTGCGTTATGAATCATTAATGGTTTGTTTGCTTATAAATGTTAGATAGTAGGGGTTGAAATAAAGTGCTATAATAACATTTCTCTATCCTGAGCTTATCTGATAACCGTCAGTGTCCCACTTAAGATAATTACTCATAAAACGCAATGTAATGTACACACAATTAATAGTTAACAGGCTAAAACAAACAAGAACTAGTATTGTTCATTGGAAAGACCAACAAGACTCTGTAGATATAAAAGGCTCGAAAATAATTCTTCAGGTCAGGTGATTATACACTAATGAAAACATAACTATGCATATAATATTCCATTTCTGCCAATAGATCATCTTAAATGTCACACACTGAACCTTTAAGGCAAAATGGCAAAAACCTGTGATGTTAAGTCTGACATCCCCTGAAAGTCACACTTTATTCTTTTAAATTAATCATTTAAGTTTTCAATGCGGATGGTCTATTATTTCCTGAATGGCAAAATTAACTGTGACTGTGGTAAAAAAAAATGTTTGAATTATTTGCAGTTCTTTACATTTAGATGCATTTGTCCCCCAAAAATGGCCATAATAATCATGTAATTTTACAAGGTGCCATCTATTTGAACATTTAAGTCAATTTTGTTGGATTATCTTTATGCTGATTACATAATTTCCTTTTTCAGTCTTCTCAAGCTGAGTACTTCATGTTCTGTACATGGGGGGGGGAAAGGAAGGAGTAGAGGATTTAGTAAACAGATCAGATGATCTCAGACTGACTGATGAGGGAATGCTAATACTTAATACACAGGGTACACAGACTTATGTGAAAAAATAACTTCACCCCTGAAAAAAAAACAAAATAACTCAGTGAGTAAAATAGTTACAGTGCTGCTATAAGTGGTACAACATATTAATCAAATTCCCTATTAGTCTTAGCACATATTTCTTTATGTTGAATGTGTCCTTTGATTTATAGAGAGTATTCCCAACCACAGCAATGCAGTGTTTTTAGTGTGTACCACACTGGTCCATGCATATGGATTTGATTTAAAACAAACATCACATTCAGTATTTCAGCTTTAATGTGAACGTACAGACCATGACTACTTCCAACTTTTGACAGAACCCCAAGGCTGAACAGTTAGCAGTTCTTCTAAGGAGACTGGACACACAAAACAAAGTAAGAGTGTCTTGTCTTGTTTCAGTGAAAGTCAAAATCAAAGCAACATCCTTTGTTCAGAAGTGAGAAGCAATGTGTCGGTTTCTGGAGGCTGTTGACTGAATATCTCTCTTCAGGATTGTTGGGAAACTGGACATGACAGTTTATTTTGTTACCGACTTCCACTGAATGATAAAGTTAAGAGCCTACCATACAAGCCAGATAGTGGCAAGCCTGCTTTGTATCATTGGTAGCTGGGACACTTCTCGACTGATAAAGGCCCAAATCCCATATTAACTTGTCCTGCACATCCACATTTTATATAAAATATACATGATATAATATATGATTTAAAGTATTTTTCTTATAAACATGTATGATTTCCCTTCCAAGAAAGTGTTCAACTCCAAATACATTTTCTCAAAATAGCCACAGTAATTACCATATGATCTGTGCGAAAGATAGCTTCCTATAATTAGTAAGTTGTCTATTTATATTTGTGACATCATATTCAAAATATTCATATTTACGTAATATGCTTAAGTTGAATAGTGGGTGAGACTTTGATCCTTCTGGGTTCAGGGGTTTATGTCTGGTGTGGTTCCCATGAGGAGACTTAGCTGTTGCTTTGATGTTGAGCAGACAGTTCTGCATAGTCAATAAACACTTCCCCAAGCCCTGCTGCTAAAAAAAAGCCACCTTACTCCCCTCTGTTACTCGCTTTTGACTGCTTTGCTATTGTTTTACTGTCTTGGCCGGCTCATGGCTATCTAGCATGCACCAGGATGGCGTCCAAAAAGGCGATCTGTTGAGGCCCATTTTTGCCTGGGCCATATGCCACAGCCCACGTCTCTGTAGGCAACTCAATCTACCCTCCTTATTTATTTAACAACCCCATGAAAGAGTCATGAGTTCCCAATTCGAAAGATGTGACAGCCAAAAGACTGCATCTGTCTGCCATTAAAACCATCTTTTTGGCAGCCTGCTAAAACAGACTCACTGCTGGTGAATGTCTATATTGAACCTATAATTTGTGCTCACTTTAGGGGACAGAAGAATTTTTGCAGGCAGATGTGTTACCAAGGTGATCTGGGCAATTATTTTTAAGGTAAATAGGTGAGGAGGTAAGGGGCCAATCCATCCTTTAATTCTGTTCTATTTCCAATCCCCCTGCGTAAGGCACTGTGAAATAATTGAGAGCTCAGTTGTTGTTTCACCTTGAAGTGGCTAACCAGTCTGCAAATAATTTGGCTTCTGCCTACTTGCCTGAAGGACAGCAGGCTGCTGAAATTTGATGGGGCAGCTGAGGCAGGTGCCATTGCGAGATAGACAATGTGATCTGATGAAAACGGCAAAGCCAGGCTGCTGCTCCCATTTGTCAGCATTGTTCCAAGATATCTGCAGGTGAGTATGGGTTTCATTTTTCATTATTTTCTCCATCTGCCTTCTGATATTGTGTTTTTGTCTGTCTGGGTAGTTTTCCAGCAGTCTTACCATGTCTTCATGTTATCTCAGTCATGTTAAAGGATCATCACATTGTACAAGAATAACACATAAGAAAATAGAAGATGAGACATCATATCGTATTGTGTATCATAGTTGCACCACAAATGAATAAATAAATTATATCATAACAAATATGAAATTATGATTTGATTAGTTGGTTTGTGTTAAAATTGAAATAGTTTAAATTTGATATACTTGAATCATGGGAAATAATTAAAGTGTGGTGCTTTACTCAAAATAGCCTTTTTTGTTTATATTAAAAGGGAAAATTCAGGAATTTAGTGTTCTACTTCCATAAAGTTGAGGGACCTGCAAGAGACAGATTAAAAGAAGAATAATTGATGCACCAGAGGCAGAGATATCCTGACTTTTAGCTCCAAAAATCTGCACCCACCACAGTTTTCAAACTCCATGCCCCAGTTTGCAGGGTTACTATATATTTTTTTAAAAGGTAATCTTCAAAACAAACCTTGATTCATTGGTGACGTCTGTTCAGACATTTTCTTAGACTAGATAGAACACAGTGGAGGGACCATTAAAATTTTTATATCATTTGAGAATTACAATAATAAAGACAACAATGGCTCAAAGTATAGTTTCCTTCTAGTGTGAATGGGGTTTGTTTGGCCTCCAAGTCCCCATTTTAATAAACTTCAATTAAGACATTTAAGTCAAGAAAATACTGCACTGGATCTAGGAACAGAGGGTGCTGTGTCTTATGCTGTACAGATTTCAAAGCCCCTTAAGGCAAATTTGTGATATTGTGTTGTATAAATAAAACTGATTTGCCACAATGGAAAAATGTACCAGAATTGTTAGCTAATATTCCTATCTTATGGTTATACCCCAAAGCTATTTAAGCCTCAAATCTATTTGTTTAGTCTCTTTGGCTGTTAATTAATCAATTGAATCATTGACTGACTTGGATGTTGCAAAACTAACGTTCCCAAGGGTATTACAGTCCCAGAATGGACAGGAAGTGTTATAATCAATTCAAAGGATGGCTTAATGAGATTTGAGTGTCTTGGCCTTTGCTCACTACTTAAAACTCAAAGCTCAAAACAAAGCTCTCACTCAAGTGTCTCCTTCCTAACTTAAAACAATTCATCTCTGCTTTCATTATATAAAAGAAATATATGAGGGAATTGTATGGCAGAAGGCATGTACGAGAATGATGCAAAGCCTTTTTACTGTTACTGAAAATAAAGATATGAATACATATGTGAATTTTGGTGCAAAACTGTATTGCAGACATCAGTATATAGTAGCCTAAACAACCCCCTTGACACTTGATGGAAGCCCTTGAATCACTGATGGCTCTTATCCTAGAAATAAATAATTCCTCAAAACAGCTGTGTCTTACAAAGGCATGTTTCCAAATCATGCACATTCAAACATAAATGGAAATAATGATTTGGCTATATTTAATATTCTGCCATCGTTATGACCAACTGTGCTCCCTATATTAGAGGTGCATATAACTGCTGCTCACATTAGAGGTGAATGTCCTCCATATTGACTGATGTTAATTACAGGCTGTTGTCAAACAATACAGACAGATTTAAAATCACTTATATTTAATAATACCATCATTATTGTACGGAGTGAGCTTTATCACACACAGAAATTTCCCAAGGCAGTTGCTAATTTTCTGTAGAGATAATAACTGTATGACAGGGTAACTTGCAGAACAGCAGATCAATTGATATCCTGAAGTTCCAATGGAGACAGACTAAACAACACAAAAGGGACTGTGATCAATGCAGTTGTTCTCTGGGACCCAAATCCCTTGGAGTAAAATAGTGTAGATGTCAGAAACCCGTTGAATGCCTCAGCAATGACTTTCTCTTTGCAAAGCCCTGGGGATGAGCAATACAACAATGGCAAGACACCACATAGCTGTAGAGATATTACAAATCTAAGCTATTTTGGCTTTTTTCAACAGTCTCACTGCAGGAGCCCACAGAAAAATGTTCTCTCATTCAGTGGGACAGAATTGCCCAGCTTTGCTCAGCTTTCAATTATTTAAAAGGAGTCACAAGGAGAAAGATGAGGGTGAGAAAATCCCGTTTCTCTCACATTACACCGCAGACTAGAGCCCTTGAGATGCCTCAGTTGTCTTATAATACAGTTCCCTTTTTTCATATTTTCAATCATTGCTTGACATCAAAATTACTTTGTTATTTTATCAAAACCGCATCAATACCACGCTCATGTACCTCACTCAAGGTGTATTCATTATCAGAAGCCAGGCACTCTACTGAGCTTTAGTATTTTACAAATTAACCAAAGGACAGCAGATGAGTTTCAGTCACCTTTCCAGTTGCCATTAGCAAGAGGACAACACTGCTGAAAACATGCTGTGGGGTATCAAAGACCATATCATTTACCAAAATGGTTCAACTAGATAAAATAAACTTTATAATTTCTTGGTGGTTAGTGTGTAGGATTCAGTGGCATCTAGCTGTGTAGTTGCAGATCGCAACTCCCTTGCTTCACCCTCCCCTTTCAGCGCAAAGGAGAAACTACAATGGCCACGAAAAGCATGAAAAACGTGAAAGTCCCTATCTAGAACCACTGTTTGGTTTGTTCGGTTTCAAAAACATGGTGGTTCAACATGGTGAACTCCAAACAATGTAACAATTACTATAGTCATGTGATTATACAATAATGAAAAACATAGTTATGCACATTATATTCCATTTCTGCCAAAAGAACATCCTAAATGTTACACACTTGGCCTTTAAAAAACGTGTTTATATGGGTTAAAGCTTCTTAGAATATTTTTAACACTACGTAGAATTTTAAAAGCTGATAATATTTTTCCATGTAGTATGTGTGTTTATAAGTATGTTTGCAAGAACCCACTGCCTTTCTTTTTTTTTTTTTAATGACCAATTAGCAACTGGTCTTAATAGCAAGACTGTCTCGGATGTCTACAATAAAAAACAAACACCATTAGTAGTGCTTGTCTTTCTTCTGTGTTTCAGTGATTTCAAACAATCTGGAAAATATGAACGAACCATCAATGCTTAACGAGGAAAAAATGACAAAATGCCTAAATCTAACAAGTAAACACTTTGATGACTGGCAAGCAAACAAAAACCGAGGTGGTTTTGCAAAATGTACTGAATTTCCTGTGAAAATGTAAATGTCATTTACAAAAAATTTAAACCTATGCTGTATGTCAAGGCAAGCCTATTGAAAGAAAAGTTGGACTGTTAAAAGAAGAAGAAGAAGAAGAAGAAGAAGAAAAACACCTCTTAACTTTACACTCAAAATGTATGAACAACCAATAGCCAAATAATGTTGGACCCAAGAAGCACATTTACATACCAGACAGTACAACCTGAGCTGAGGTTTCTAAGGAAACACAAAAGCAGCTTTGGCAGGTTGGTTCTGCATGTTGCACAAACACAATACAAACCTCTCACCAGTGTGTTGACTTCTGCTCTTTGACTCAATTCAATTCAAAGAATGAATGCTCCCTTTTTCTATTTCACATAATTGATTTATAAGAGTTTTCCTCTTCAAAAAGGAGGCGATTAGGTGTAGAACAAGCTTGATGTTGCAAATGTTTATGCAATGTGTGCATATAACTATGGAATGCATAATGCATTTATACACTTGACTAAACAAAGATGAACACATTTTGTTAGTTAGTTGTTTAGTTGTGTCTATTTGTCCAGAACAGAGTTTCTTGAGTAATTTTTTTCTTATATACCAACAGGCTGACTAAATTAGTTATAACTCATCTGTCAGCTGCCGTCACCCAGTAATCTGCTGTTGGCCCCTGTCTCACTCTGAAAAACTGTCTCATGAACATTCTCTAACTTTTAGGTCACTGTTGCCCCAGCCACACAGTATTTGATGTGAGGCTGTTGGAACCACCTGGTGTTGTCACCTAAAGTTACACTTTGCTTGCAACAAAAAGCCCAATTGTAACAGCTTCTGATAGGTATACAGCATGCCTCCTTTCACTTGGGACTCTGGTGTGGACTGCCATTTAACAATTTTTGTTTTTGAATTCCCCACCAAAAACACCTATTTTTAGGTCAAAAAAAAAAAAATTATCCATATTTTTTCTTAATTTCCATTGTATGATGTCAAATTACATTGCTCAAAGGCATCTACACAACTGTTGAGGAGCCTTTGGGCCTTCTTTAGGCACAGCTGTTTGTGTTAATCTGCTCAGTGGTAAAGTGTGGATGAATAAGTGTTTGTAAGTGAAGCATGAGTCCATCTACAGCTAAACATTGTGTGGGAAACTAAAATCTGTGAGCTGAAAAACTGTAGCTTAACATTGACAGTATACACAATGGACAGAGCTTCTGGGACTGAGAAGTAAAGCCAAAGTGTTCTAAACATGCATTCTATGTAATAGCCAGCAGGGCTGCAATAACACACCCATACCATGCAGTCTTATGGTGAAATTACCTGAATTCTCACTTGATTTATTAGCTCAGCAAATGGTTTCATAATGGATTTATGGTCTCAATCTCTAGTTTCAAGTCTTCTTCCATGCTACACAATGCTAATTTTGTAAATCATGGTCCAATTTAGAGCGAAATTGATGATAAAGCAGGGTATATTTTAGGGCGTGGCTACCTTGTTATTCACAAGTCCTTCTCAGTGAGTTTGTCCAGTCCACCGCAAAAAACTCAGTTTAAGCTGTCAAACTTGGCAGCGCTGATCAAAGATGAATCAATATTCTGTTGCATATTTCTTTGCCTATTTCTTGCCTAAAATTGTTTTAAAAACATATTTTAGTGTAGTATTAGTAATCCGAATAGTCAAAGTAGTCCTGCTGAGAGCGGATATGACTAAAGCTGCCTGATTCCTGGCCGTGTACTTACAACATGTGTCAATCAGCTGTCATTACTGACATTTTTAACATATTATCATGGTCATGTCACTTCTCTACCCTGGTTCAGAAATTATTGCATTTCTTAAGCAACCTTAAGAAAGGAAAATTCCCACTTTTTAACTTTTACAGAGGAGTGATAAAAAGAACTGGAAACATCACAAATTGGCATGGGATGTGCACGGCCCAGGACAGGAGGACTCTGCAGTGGGTGTTTAAAATCGCCCAGAAGATCATTGGTACTGAGGTAAGGGGCCTGCACAGAGCCAAAAAGATGCTAAAAGACAGCCCCTACACCCCAACCACAGCCGGTTCACCCTGCTGCCATCTGGGAAGAGGTACAGAAGCTTGTGCAACTGTACCACCAGACTTAAAGACAGCCTCTTTCCCCAGGCTGTGAGACTTAAATTCTTCCTTAACAATTCATCATACAAATTAATATTTCATTTTCTATGACTCATTAGTCATTCATTAAAAGTAGCATAGAGGGAACTATATCTGAATTTCCTTCTACAACCTTGTCATTTACAACTACATGTTGTAAATGACAATAAAGTAACCTTCAATCTTTTAATCCATGTAATACGAGAACATGTGTGACCAAGCGAGCCGCCATTATTTCCTGCTATGGACAAGTCAAAATTACATAGCCAATGAGTGCAGCTTAACTCACAGTGCATCACCTCAGTTGGCTGTCCGACAAACTGTCATGGCAGCGACAATAGTGCCAGACTCAAGGTTTTAAAACATTACTCCACAAACCAATGGGTGACATCACAATAGATTTACACTTTAGACTAACTGATGATGACCACTACAGTAAAGATGTAACTTTTGACCCCATTGAGGATGTGAGCGGCTTTAACTGCCGCACAACTTCGCCCTGGAGACAACAGATCTGAATTTATACCTACTAGCTGGTTATGTTATGCAATCTGGAACAATAGTACAAGCCAGTGAGGAAGAATCTGTTCACTAATCCCATATTCCTTGTTCAGACAGTATCTGTGACACATCCGACTACAGAGACCAAGTGCTCCTGGGGTGAATTTACCTGAGGACTAGTTTCTTGACACATTAAAGAGGGACTCAAGAGACTTGGAGCTCTCTGATCTCTGAAACCAAGAAAGCAGTATAAGCTGAGAGCTTGCTCTCTTGAAAGCACAGTGAAAAACAGGTGTGTTGTTACACTATAGCTTGGCACTTCTGTAGCAGGAACAGATTGAGATATAGCAAAAACAAACACTGGTTCAGTTAGTGAAATATGTGCACGATATTTATTGGTGTGTATATGGTGCAGAAGCACAGATGCACAGGCACAGATAATTCATGACAGTTGCAGATTTGCACACCTGATAAAGGAGAAGAAAAAGAAAGAAAAAACACTGGAGCAGCATGCAGCCAAGTGCTCAATAAAAAAAGGATGTATTTCATGCAGGTGGGCAATGTTAAAGCAGTGCTTCCAAGTTATGTCACATAAAGGCTTTCCTCCATTTTCATCTTAACACAAGGTGGCCTCTTCTCGCTGTATCAAATAAATGAGAGCAGGCATTACATGCATCCTTGGAGGCTGATAAACGAGGTTGTCAAGAACATGTGACTTACTGCAACAACATCTCACATTTTAATTAGTACAGCTTGTATTTGGCAAGATTCTCTTGCTGTTAGAGACAGCGTGACTTCATTGGGAAGTGAATTTGTTTTTACAGAAACTAGATTTCATTTGATGTACAGTTGGAGTGCTGTGTCAAATACAGGGTTTTGTTATATAGCTGTTTTATTGTTTTGAAAAGAACAGGTCTTAGCCATTCTGGGACCCTAGGAAAGCTTGTGCTCTGTGGTCCCTTAGTCTTTACTTTTTACTTTACTTTACTTTACTTTACTTTACTTTACTTTACTTTACTAAGACTAAGGGACCACATCTGCAAAACTCCTAATATTTGTGTCATTTTGCTCAGCCAATAGCACTGATAGTAGATCCTCCTTGAGAATGAGTCATTATGTGTCACTACTGAGGTCTAAGGCTTCTCTTAATTAACTTGAATTATTTTTTGTTGGTATTTTTGAGTTGTAAATGTATTTGCATTGTCCTTGTAGATGTACAAAACAAATTTGACAACCCCACTTTGGTGTCCTTTTCACCTTTGCCAAGTTATTTTCTTGTTTCCATGGATACTGTATACAGCAATTGCCAGAAATGTTTGGGCAAACCAAGGTAATACAGACAGGTCTTCTTGTTGTTGTTCTTGTTAATGAACTTTGACGAGGAGAAACTCTTAGTGCAGCCACTGCTAGATTAAGAATAACTGGATCACAAATAGGACCAGTATCTCCTGACAGATGGATGGATGGATGGATGGATGGATGGATGATATGTTGATTTTTTGATATCTTTTTTTGATATAATTGCTATTGTTTTTTTTATAATATGTAATCATAGTCATTTTATATTTAGGCCCAGTTCTGCAAAAACAAAAACATGCATTGCACCCTCAGTTGAATAATTTGCACCCTTAATGCCAAGCGCAAGGGCGCACAGCCTGTATGGGCGTCTCCATGCACACCATCTAATTTGGTCGCAATCTGCAAAAGGGCTGGGTGAAGGTGAATATAGATCATAGGTGGTGATTTTTAAATGCTGTATCAAAATAAAGACATTGATTTGGTGAACCCGCTTATATGATTATAACCTATTGGACTGGCACTCTTTTAGTAATAATTATCACATATCTTACATCATACATGGTCATATAGTTCAGTAATTAATGTTACACACCAGTGTTTGGACGGCAGTGTGTTTCAAGGCTAAGACATAAGACGTTTGCCAAAAAGAAAGTTGGAAGAGGCTATAATAAGCCCTGGTAACCAGGCGTCTCCTTCATAAAAAAGCTAAATATTGAGTTATATCCGACCAGTCTGATGTGTGTAGAGCTCTGTATGTTTATACTGTAGCAGCCAGCTGTTGTTTTCAAGTGATTTAATGAAGGTACACTCACTAAATACACTGCGCTCAGGCGCAGCACTTCTCACAACTTAACATATCTGTCCATGCCTTCAGATGCCGCAGGGACTTCATGAACTGAAGGAGAAGCTTTTTATACAATATAAAGCAGTTGTTGACAGCAGATACTGTAAGAATCACCCACATTCATTGATAGATCAGTGACTGATTTACGGACTTTCCTGCTTTAACCACATTAAACCTTTTGCTGCTTCCTATGAATTGTGTTTAAAAATACAGAGACCGTACAGTAACAGCATGAATATTGGCCCGCATTCGCCAGGGTGTTAATTATCTCTTCATTAGTTAGGTCTTCTTCCTATAGATTTTGTGCAGACTCACTCAGTCCCACACTTCTTGCAGTAACATCCTTATGGAATAATATTAGGCCAGTATTGAAAACACAAGATGGCGCAGTGCCTTGATCACATGAGATTCCATTTTATATATTCAATTTTCATATTATGTATAAATATATATATATGAATCCCCAGAGGGAAATTTATAAGCTACCCAGCAATATATAAAGGACAAATATTTAAAATAAAATACAACAAATTAAAATGATCCCACTTTTACCAGCTGCAATATTAATGTAACATACACATTTGCATCAGTATTCATAAATCAATGTTATACAGTATTCTGAAAAAAATAGCCCTTTTACTTTGGGTACTTTAAGTATATTTTGATGCCCATACTTAAGATTAATGTCAGATTAATGTACAAAAGATTGGAGTACTTCTTCCACCTCTTCTGTGGACCAGTAAGGCAAACTGTCTAACCTACAGTAAATAATTAGCTAGATTACATTCTTTAAGTTAGAAGTGTGAGAAGGTTTTACAGTATTAGTTTCATCCCCTCTTGTCTTGTCCCTGAGCTTCAGTGTAAAGTTACTTAGCCAGAGAACACGTGGATATCCGTCTGGAGAGCACCTCTGATTCTGAGTAATGTTTACATAATTTAAAACTCCAATCTGGATGAAATGTAATAAGTTAATCTTGCTGGCGTCATCCTTTCCCAACCTTGACCACACACACGCAACACACACAGAGTACATTACATTGAATTATGTGACACAGGCCAATAACAAGCAGCAACAGAAGGCAACCGCTGAAATCTAAGTGAATCTTTTAATTTAACAAATTGTTTATTTTTCTAAATAATAATAATAATAATTTGTGTCTCTGTGTTGTTTTATACATAATGTTAGTCCTCTGCCCCTACACACCTGCACATCTGATGTAGATTTATTTTGAAGAGTTTGAAAATGTGTCCTTCCTTCAGTGAGTTCATACAGATTGATTACAATTAATTATTTCTGTCTCAATGGATAATTTTCTTTGCAGTCTAATCACAACAAAAGCCAGAGCGAACTTAATTCTCTGCATTTCCATAAATGACACAAAGCATTTACTTGCCTTAAGCACCACCTCCTAAACAGGCCCAACAGTATAATGAATTTATGAGGAATGGACCTTCTTTCTCACCAGATATGCAGACCCTGACTTTGCCATTAAAGATAATTAAACTTGCTCAAAGAAATGAGTCGCAGGGAGCTACCGGGAAAGGTCTGATTGCTTAGACCCCATGTTATATAAGTTTAATTCGAAACTAATCTTTGCAAGGTAAATGCATTTTCTCTGAACTTGAGGCCAAATAAAATAAGTTGCACTCTACCATCAATTATGTGTGTCCACCAACAAGACACTACAGTAAGATTGTGGTAAAATTAATGGAAAAAGGGGGACTGCAGTGTAGTATTTAAATTACTGACAATGTGGGAAACAATGGTCTAAAAATAACACATTACTAGGATTGAATTGGTGTCCATAGACATCAACATATATGTCACAGAGCTATACATAGTTAATACTGGGAGCACACTTGCAACACAATGCCATTTCTAATAGTACTAGACATTGATTCAGGAAGAAGGCTATTTTAAGTCTGCCTAAAATAGATGATGAATGATCCAGATATGAATTTAAAGGAATATTAGGAAATATGCTTATGCTATATCACAGCTCCAGTTATTTACTTAATGCACAGCAAAGAGAGTGGAACATCTACTCTAACTCTCGAAAAAGGAAATGAATAAGGGTATTTCCTAGAACTACCGCCATACTTACTTATATCACTGGATGAGTTCTACTTAAATTGTGAAAATTTCTGTTCACAAATTCTATTTGTGTTGTAGCCTTCATTACATTAGAAAATATAGTGTGTTTAGTATGAAATCAATTAAATATGCAAGGAAATGCAAGACAAAATGTTGGTTTTTACCTTTGTTGTAAGTTGTACAAGGCATCTGATATATCAAACATTTAAAATGAAAACAAGCCTAAATATAAAAAAAAAGAATACATTTATCATGATATAATAAGTCCAATCTAATTTAAATCACATTACACATCACACAATTGCCAGGTTATTAGTTATACAGAGTATTTTGTAGACAAAACTAAACCGAAGACTGATACACACACACACTATACAATACACAATACATACATTTGCAGCACCTATACATGATTCACACAGAGACCACACAAGATTAAGCTTGATCTGTTCTAGAACAATGCATCACTGTTTTCTTCTAATACTGAAGCATTTGTTCGTTTTTGTTTTTATCACAGCTTAAATTTAACACAGATATAAAGAAAAACCACAGACTGTGTGTCAGGAGAAATGATACAGTAGAAGAAGTCGCAGAAGAGTCTGTGTAGGTGGTTGTTTACATAAGAGATAGGTAGTGAGGATGGATGAGCCTCCTGCATGTATTGTGGATTGGGAGAGTGAATGGCTGGGCTCACTACAGGAAATGGGAAATGGACAAAAAGGATGAACTGTATGGACTCTTTCAGCTGGAGATAAAGATCTCCATCACAATCAGACATTTCTGTTTGATGAATTATCCACTTATAATTCTTCCCAGAATTCAAATGGACTGAATTTAATCAATAAAACTTGTAGAGCAGAGTGAGGCATTTTAAAATCAGACATGTAAAAATGATTTGGAATAAACCTAGAATGAGAGAACATCTGGAGCCATTATTTTGGTTTTCAGGATCTTATCTTCCTATTTTACTGTTTTTATGATTCAAATACAATTGCAATAGATTGTTGCCCTGGAAAATGATGTTTTATTATAATTTTGGTGTTGAGTATCCAGATTTACAATCCCAGCCTCACTAGTTAGCCAGCTAGGTACTATAATTAGTGGTCAGCTTCGAAGTCAGAGAAGGGAGGCCAAAGTGAAAGTACCTTAAACCTGCATTACTGAACAAAATCCTGTATGGAAGCAGACATGAAACGAATGATTGAGACCACGAACTCATTAGGAAACTGTTTACAATCATTAGTTTCAAGTCTTTTTCCATACAGCATTATGTTTATTTTCATGTTCATTTAGAGTAACAGAGACGATAAAGCAGGGTATGCTTTAGGGCGGGGCTACTTTGTGATTGACAAGTCATTCTCACTGAGTTTGTCTAGCGCACTGCACGAATCTCAAATCAACCTGTCAAACTAGGCAGTGCAAATCAAATATGAATCAGATTCTGTTACATTGCCTATTTCTCGCCTAAAATGTTTTCAGAAACATATTTTAGTGTACTGTTTATCTGTAATATGAGTGTGTGAGTCGGAAAGCTGCCATTGTTTGAGTTGAAACTAAGGGCAGTCAATGAGCACATTTGGCGAAAATAGTCTTTCTGAAGTGATTCACAAGTAAAACTCTGTTAATTGTAGAAGAAGAGTAATAAACCTTTCAAACATTTCTTAAGTTATTTCACGATTTATTATATCATGATATACACAATTTATTTATATGGTTATTTCATAATGTTTATTTTATTTATTTAAAAACAGCTCGTGTTGATTCTGGCAGCCTCTCTGAATGGGATCCAAATCTGAATGGCAAATCTTCTTGCTGATGTTTGTTAACGTGCTGGGCATCAATGTTAAATTGAAACTGCAAAGGGATTTTGCTTCTTTACATTAGACTCAAATGGCAGTGGGTCTAGGTTTGTGTTAAATATCCCTCGCCAGGAGGTAAACTTTAGAATTGGGTTGGGATCTACAGAGTGCCTCCAATTACACTGCTGATCTCGATTCTCCTCGATCGAACTACAATAAAAACTGCTGGATAAATCATAAAGGTCTTCAGAGGAGTTCTTCAAATTACAAGTGAATCATCTATCACAAGATTTCCTTCACATAGACTGTTTCTAAACTCCTTGCACTTTAATTATTTTAAACACTCATGGTCTCCCATCAAAAGATATACTCATTCTTTCTAAAGGGTTTAAACAGATCAAAATAAAACCTACCATCATGCCAGCTTCATTTAGTGGATCAGCCAGCCAACAGGGGATGTTCTAATATTAGATTAGCTCAAGTTAGTACTTGTGCTCTTCAATCCCCAGTACACTAACCAGTCCCCAACTGTGAACCTCACAGCATCATGATTCCTGAAGCTCTATTATCAACTGCTCTGGCTCCCTGTTTAATTCTCCAGAATATGTCAAATTTCCAATGTAAATTTCCAGTATTTATTTTGTTGAAAGTTCTTGAAAGCTCTGGCTGCCTGTTCTTCATCTTCTTCTGCTCACTTTGAGTCCTGCAAAGACGCATTAAGTTAAACAAGACTGTCTCCTCTGTTAAGTAAACACCACTCAATAAAAAAGGGAAAAAAAGGGATTTACATCTCTGGACATCCTGCAATTTGCATTTGAAGATGAGTTCACAGTTGCTAGCTTATAGATATAAAAGCATAAAGTGGAAAGAATGAGCCCAGCCAGCTGTGCACACCTCCTTAACATCACCTAAAAGGGAAACTGAAAGGCCAAGGGGGAACTTAGTTCTTCTGCTTCTTGATCAAGGGCCTTCCTATGGTTGGTAAAATAGCTCCTATGGAAATTCATTTACACTTGCATTGGAAGTGCTGCCCTGCAACCTCGTTAAGAGCTGCTGATATGCATTCATCTGTTCAAAAGCCTCTGGTGAAAAGATGAATTCGGTCTGTCACATCTGGTATTTTTCTTCTGTAAAATCTCCTCTTCAGATAGCAAATATTAGTAGTTATGGAAATATCTTCTTGTTCAGACTGTTGTGCTTGATTGGTGTGCTAGCCACCAAACAGAAAACTCTATTCTAACATCAGTAGTACAGATTAATCCAGTCTGAAGATAGTTTTGGAGCATCAACTACTACTAGATTATATTGATTTTTTTGTTTGATTTTTTGTTTGTTCGATCAGTTTAGTCTGTAAAATGTCAGAAATATAAAAAGGTCACATTCAAAGCAAATTGAGCTGCATTTGTAACAAATTGTGTTTTAAAGGAATGCAATAATGTCCATAAAGGACCTCTGCCTCTGAAACACTTTCGGTGGGATTTGAAGAAAGGCGGATCACGGAGCCTAACCGCAACGCAGACGTGACATTGTATTGGGGTTAGCCTCCTTAGTAAAACAAAATTACAGTTTCATCCATGAGACTGACAAGTCAGAATGTGAACCATGCCATAGTACAAATAGCATTACAGACTGACATGGCTTTCTCCATCTGAACATTTAATAAGTTTTATAAGTGGCACTCTCATGTAATAATTATTTGAGCACCGACAAAGTGATTTGTGTGAGGTGATTTGGATACCAAAATGTTCTGATCACCTACAGTGTATTTTCTGTAATATTTTTCAAAAATATTTTAAAGTTGATTAATAAAACAGCATATTTATGCTTACACTGACATAGTGCTGAAACAACTAGTAGTTAGAATTAGCAAAAGGTGATTGAGAAAATAAAACAACTATTTAAATAAATTATTAATAATTTAAGTTGCATGTAACACTGATTTAAGCTTTTCTGACAATTGCATTGGTTTGAACTGGTAATAAGACAACACAAGAAATTATTAGATGTTACCTTGGACTCTGCAAAGTAGCATTTTTTCACAATTTCCTGCTGTTTGATAGCAATTGATCAAAAGAAAATTGAAAGATTGAGTGATGATCAAAAGGCTTTTCTACATTATAACCTTGCCGTTCTTGACACTCTAGTATTTTACCAGAGAGCCTGATGAAATGATTGTGCATCTGAGTAACCGATTGCACAAACATTGCTTTAAACAGAGAATGAATGCATTTCTTAACAGATAATGGTAGGTGAAGGCTGAGTGGCTAAAATGCTCTGCACCGACATGTTAATTGGCACCTGGGCTTCTCACTTGTGCAGAGGTGTCTGTTCCATTTACATGTGTGCTTCTATGCATGAGTGCCTAGTTTGAGTGCAAAGAGGTAAGTAGTTTAGAGAGGTAAATACCACATGCATGGGGTTTGAGAAAATATGGCTCTCATGGCAGCTTCTTTGAGAGGATGTTATCAGCGCACTTCTCTTCTTTTGTGCCACTGTAGCAAACCTGCTCTTTCTGTGTCTTTTTTTAGTCTTCTTTCTTAATTGCTGATGTTGGTACTAGTTCAAAGCTGACATGTTTGTCAAAATACAAATGTGTTTTCAGCGTATGTTCTAATTATTGCCAAAGGTATTTTACAGTTCTCTGCTTCTTGGGAGCCCTTGCTATTTTCTTACCAAGGAATATGAAAACACAGTGAAGTTTTCTTATGAATCTGCCTGAGGCAATACTTTTAAATGTGGCTGGAGAGGTGTGATCTGAGACACCTTATCTGTCACTAATTTCTGTGAAATAGGGGATGAGATGTGAAATCGAATGTGGCAAAGAGTATTCCCTCTGGAAACATAGCAGATCATGGAGTTTAACTTTTACATACAACATTATTGAAGCTCTATTATTAATTTTTAGAATGAGAAGTAAATGAAATGACATGCCCTTAAAAGTTGTGCAAACACTGTTGCTTCAAATTGTCCAGTTACTAGATGGGGCTTAAATATGTAAAAAGAGAGTGCTGGTTTTCAGTATAAGCTATAGGTTTCAAATCCAGAGTGATAACTAATGAGTATGTGATACATGATGTGAATTTGTTGGTATGCTAGACAAGAAAATAAAGAGCAAAAACTGGGTGAATAATCGATTATGATTGGCAGCAAGGTGTCCATTAATTCTTGGTGTAGGACACCTACTAAGTAGTGATACTGAAAACAAACGCTGAGTGTAGTCCTTCAGTGCCACATCCTCTGAATACCACATGATTGAGAGTTGAGAGCCCCTCTGAACTCACTCAACTCTGATACTTTGTATAACTGATCATCCCACATCCCATTAACTTGCTACTTCAGGCTGCCGCCGTTAGTACACAAGCCCCATCATTTGTTGTGAAAATCTTGATATTCATTTGGGGACAGTGACATGACTGAATAGTTAGCTAGTCTTGTTAAATATACTGTCAAATTATATTTTCTGTTTGTCAACCGTACACAGGGTTATTGACATTGAATCCTGCTAGCATATCATTAGTTTTCTGGCTCGTAGCTTAGTAGTTTCTAAGGTTTGTGCTTTTTACTGGTGTAGTGAACAATGTACCATTGCATAAGAATGGGATTGATTGTTCCAGGTATTAGTTAAACCCTAAGGTGTTACCAGGGAAACAGAGTTATGGTTTGTGAAAAACTTTAGCTTTTGACTTAATTAAAATATAAATTAATGGTCTTAGTAAGTGATGGTTTAAGAGGGATAATGGCTTTCAAGGTGTCCAACCCAATCGTATATAATTCCATATCCCTTACTTATCAGCCCTGCTCCTTTGCATTTGCAATAGTTATAGTTATAGCATCTATACCGTTTGTGATCGTCCAAAATGACAAGCTCTGTTACAGGATGCTGTGGGATCTTTGGATGTGTCGTTGTGGTCATATCAGTTTTCTCACTAGGACAAGGAGAAACCTCCTCCTAACACTAGGCTTCTAAACCTAACTCAGCAAGAGCTGTAGAAGAATAGATACAGGAGAAAACATGCAAAGATAGAGCATTTTATTGGAAAGGTATAATGGTGGGATTTCTATTATTATTTTGTTGCCGTAATAACTGCAGAAATACAGCATTCAAGTTATTAAGTAGTATTGCAGCAAAGGATGCTTATTTGATTGGCCAGTTCAGCACGTTACTGCATGATGCTGCATTGGATACTGGTAAAAGTTAAGCAAGGTTCACCTTATTTGGACACTATGTCTTTTTGTCCAGTCTTAGTGTGATTGTGCCCTATCAATTATGACATACACTGCCTCGTTTTTGAAATAATATAGGCACACATCAAATTGTCTACAGCCCAGCAATGAGGTTCTGGAAGTAAAAATCCCATTCATACTCTGAATCAAAGATCCTCATCTCAGTAGAAATATGAAATATATAACAATCACAAAGTGTTTACAAACAACATGAGCTTTGAAGAGAAATTATCTGTGAATGCTGTGGTTCAGTGTAAGTGTCTGACTATTTCTGGAATAATGGGTTGTTTTGAAGACAGTGAGGTAGAGCCTGCAAAGGTAGAGTTTCCCTGCGGTTTGACTAAGTGAGAGGACAGGACACAGGAGGGTAGCAGAGGAAACAGCAGAAATGTCTGGTCGAGTATAACAGAGCAGTTGCTGGCCCTGGAGGCCCACTCACTGTCCACCAAAGCAATGCTTCAATTCCCCGGACTGATATTCCATGAATCTGTCCTCAGCTTTCAGTGTGTATCTCTCCTAACCCCATGTGTCCTGGATGGAGTGAGTCACTCAGTCACAGAAATTACCTCATAAAAAAAGAGAAACAGAAACATGGAATTCCACTTCCTCAATTTGGAAAGTAGGTAAACTGAAATGTGCAACTGAGAGCATGTTAGCTGAAATATTAACAGGATGACGGTAGTGTTGGTAGTGATGCAAGTGGAATGAGAGCCAGTGACTGGAGAGCAGCTAGCATTACACAAACTCTCCATCATTGTCAAAATGACTTTGAGCAAGGCACCAGATGTCAAGCTGTTCCAAGGTCACTGCACTTAGCCAAGTGTATTTACGCGCAAATGGAGCATGAAGTACTATTCTAGTCCAATGTAGCACTGTTAGCATCAGACAGTGAAGATGACACATGGCCGAAAGCTGGCCAGGCCAAGAAGTAGTGCAGATAGCATTATTCAGTATTTGACCAGACACAGTGGGTCCTCTACTGTTTACAAATATTCTCATACATAGCTAACAAGCCAAAGACTTGAAGATAATTTACTGAGAGAACTGTCTGTGTCACTCTGTAGCAGCGTAGGAGGACTCAGAGCACTAGCTCATGCCAGGCTGAGGATTACTACCTCCACTCCATACACACACTAATTCACAGCTCAAAAGCTCTCTATTAGATTAAAAAGCACTTTCTGTGCCACCATGAGCCAGATTGCAAGGTTTGTTGTGTTTGTTGTGTTTTTTCATTTATTTTTTGCTGACCAGATCCTCTTCAGATCCCAATTTATGGCTCATGTTGTCCCTGTTGCTCTGTATGTTCTGCTCAGTGTTTTGAGAAATGATTCTGAGCCAACAGTGCATCAAAGATTGACAGGAGTGACTCAGACATGTGAACTGAATCAAAAGCAGGTGAGCCTAGACAGATGGATTATTGTGTGTACCGAAGAGTTCATGCTGATCCTGGATTTCTAAAATGGAAATATGTGGATTATATGTAGATTCAATTTTGTGTGTTAGAGGAATTGGTTTAGCATTTTGAGAATTTATTTTCTTTCTGATCAATCTAATGTCCATGCGTTAAAGAGCTCAAGTCAGGACATATTTAGCCTCACTTAGTGTTAAGCATACATAAACAGCTAGCTTGGCTTTATTCAAAGTTCAAAAATTTAATGCGCTGGAACCATTTCATTGGAATCTGGTATCATCATACATGTATAGATACCAAAACAAAAACGTAGCTCCCTAGTCTTATATAGATATAAACATAACTATATGGCCACATGAACTGCATAGGAGTGCTGGGTGAATTATGGCTTTTATAGTTCTGTTCTGGGTTAAAAGAACAAGTTACATTGTGTTTATAAGACATATTTAGAGTTGCTGATGTATGATATATTTGCAGAGAGCCAGGTTAGTTGTTTCCCATCTGTCTCCAGTCCAGACTCATCTCACTCTCTTTTATATTTCATATTTACAAAAATGTTAATCTATGCATTAAAAGTTATAAAACATAACATACACCATACTGCACAATGTCTATTTTCATTTTTTGTTTCTTGTATAACATGACAACCCTATGACAACAACTCAAAGAATTCTGTACTTTTAATAATTAATCTAAAGACCATTTACCGTTTCTGAATACTTTTAATAATAATATCATGCAAAAGGAAATATTCTGTTGAAGGCAAAGTGCTTATGTATGTCATATAATATCATATAATGCGTAACACATTCAGATTCTCCGAATAAGGCCTAAGAAATACTTTTTTCCTGTCTTCCATGCACATTTTCTGAATCTGGCCCCATGTATCAAGTTACTGACATTTCACAAGAGATTCATAGTTGCTGTAGCTCAGTATTTGCTGTTAGGACGATTGGGCATGACATTTGCACTTTATTATCTGGTTATGTAAGAGACTAGACGGCTATCGAAGTTTGTACTTGTTAGTATTAAGTTTTCCTATTTTAGAGCAGCCACACTGCAGTTATTATTAATCAAGTACTCATCTATTAACCTGTAAGCATTAAATTAAATGGAGAACATGCTTTTTAGATTGTCATCACATCTGTAAACAACATTATTGCATTTGGATTACACAAAACCCTGAGAAAGATAATCACACATACACTGTAGTAAACAACCAGTTATCAGGCAAGTGAAACACAGTTTAAGGCTGTAATCACCTTGTTGGTATTCACAACAATGTTTGTTTGCTAAACAGATCTGTTGTTGTGTGTTACAGTATGACAGCGCAGCAGCAAATGCTCACTGGTTGATCAACACAGTTTGGTCTTAGACGTGATTTGAGCTCTAAACCCAAACAGTCGAACAAAAACTGTGTAATTTGCTTTCCTGCCATCATCAAAGGATTCCACTTGTGATACTGGGCAGCTGATGAGGAGTTTGATTTTCTCTCCCAGAAATGTTGCTGCCAGCTATCAGACTCAATGTGTTTTCAAGCTGTCATGTTTGGGGCCTTTAGTTGTATTTGTTTTTCCTAATGTAGAAGCAAGATGCCATGCAAACGACAATGGATTGATGCATATGGGTTTATGGTATTTATAACTGTGATGCATTTGAGTGTGATCCTCTGCTTCCACAGGAAAATTCCCACCAGTGTCACTCCCCAGTTTAGTACCGTCTAAAATAATTCAGTTGAGGAGCACAGCACTGTACTTTGTGCAATTGATTTGACCAATTTCATTAATATTCATTTTATGTACTCCATTTACTAAACACCCTCAGTTGTGTGTGTGTGTTAGCCATCATGTCATCACATTTCTTTCATAACAAATGTCCGGGTGAATTGGAACATGTAGCCGGGATATAATTGCAACAATTACAATTACTATTGGTGATTTTGATTTGATCACTCAAAAGTGTGCATGACTTAGCTCGCATAGACACTCAGGGTAGATACACAGATGGCAATGAGCATGGCAGGATCTGCCCACAGGTGGACGAGTGCAAGAGGGGGCATCGGTTCCTAATGTTCTGTGTACGTCTAGGAGAACCACAGGGGTGTAAAGCTGTAAAGTTGCAGAGAACTGTTCGCCTACATCATCCACATTATTAGACCAGAAGTGGGAGCAGAGGGGAAAATTAATGAATGACATCAAAACTACTTTTCTGACATATTATTTCAGACACCAAGTGATAGCTGAGCAAAAAATGCAATGGCACAGGATTGGCACTCGGGAAATGTATTGAATGATTTCACGAGGTCTTTCAGTTCACATCAACCACCACACACTGGAATGACTTCACTGTGATTTATTTAAGAGTGGACAATGTGTTCAACCTGGTCCTACTATAGTCCTGCGACCTACCAGCACCTGACTACTGTTGGCGGTGCATGGGGAGTTTTGTTTGAAATAGGAGTGTTTGAAATATTGTTACCAACATGTAATTCTCTACTCATTTGTTCAGATGTTGAGTTCAATTGAACAGAAACAATAAGCGGGACGAAAGACTTTCTACTGCCTTAAATTTTAAGTTAAGATTTATCATTATTATGGTTAAATTCCCAAGCGGCAATTTGCCTGAAGAGAGCAGAGGAGGTCGGCATTCGTGTCACAGCAGCCTAAGAAAAAAAGGGAGATGCTCATCGACACACAGGCTTCCCTGACAAACACAGAGAAAGCTCAAATGGCTCAGTCCAAGAAGTACGGCATCAACGGAACAATGCTAATTTGGACTGAATACCCACTTTACATTTGGATGCGGCCTTAGATGACAGACTGGCGGCGTTTATCTGGGGCCCAGATTCTTCGTCAGAGCCTCCTGTCCTCCCCTGTGATTTTCTCCTCCCCTTCTCCCAGTTAATAATGCTGCACATTATTTCCCATGCAGATAGCCACAGAGCGTGAAATCAATTTAAGAGCAGAGGAGTGTGAGAACAAACTCAACTAGAGAGGAATGTCTGAATTTCAATATTTTCTCATTTAATAAAGCGTTCATGTGCTATGTGATTTAATAAACACAGCACAGGGAAGGGAGGGGAGGGAAAGGAAGGGTAGGGATCAAGGTAGAGGGAGGGGTGAGTCTTCCTTCCTGCCACTTTTGTTGGGGTTAAGGCAGGGAATAAGGAAAGACTGGGAATTCACTGTACCTACTTTTGATGTATGCATAAATTATATATTCATATAGCAACAATAATCAGACACACTTATTTGCCTCAACTTCTAATTTCTCTTAATTTTACTTTTATAGACAAGAATCAAGAATGGAGGAGAGTTTCTGTCAGTAGAACCACTATGCAGTAACTGAATGTTCGTTATTCTTTTGCAGGCCAGTTTAGGAAAAGTCCAAACAAGTTATTGACGTGCTATAAAAGGTATGGCATAGTTTACTCAGGCAAGCAGGGACAGAATGAGTGGGAGAGCTGAGATGCAAGATGGTGGAGGTGGGTCAGACCATCTAGTCACTGAGCTGTGCCCACAATAGGTACTGTACACAACCATAAATAAACCACCTTGAGAAGACAGCATCATTTGTCAACATTAGGTTCTTGTGAATTGAAACCAGATAGTTGGGCCGGCAGTCATTTATAGGAAACATCTATGCTGAGGTGCTGAAATAAATCTCATAAATTCATATTGCCTGTATTTTTAATATAAGTATTGTTTTTGATGCGTGACAATATGCAGCCCAAAAGAGAGACTGATGTTAAGGACCTAGATAGGACTTTGGAGTCCAGGATTATTCGTAAAGCTTTCCTGCAAAGTGTGTTGTTAGATGAGATTATCTCTCAGTTTAATCCTTGGTTGTGTATTCTTCACTTATTTACATCTATAAATAGTATTATAAATCTGAATTGTGGCATTAAAATGCTTCATATGGTATTAAGATAGAGAAAAGTACTATATTGCGTAAACCCAGTTAACAGTTGTATGAAGGCTATGCTCATGCATCATTTTATTGATGCCATCATGTTATTTAACAATTATTTTTAAGTAAAATTGTATCCAGGAAAAAGTATGCATAACCATAATGCCTTGCAACAATGAATCCAGGTAAACTTATCCAAAGAAAATAACAGTATGATATTAAATGCGCATGAGCATTTGTTTTGATTTCTTTTAAAGTCTGAAATCAACTTTAGAACGACAGAGAAATAAGTGATCATCTTGGTTCAGTTTCACCATCTGGGAAATGGATTATTTCGCTAGAACTCCTGGACTGTTTACCAAGACTCGATGGACCAAAATTACATTGTATTTTCCCTTTGACTGGATTACCCTGCAGCACAGTGCACGGTCAATACTTTACATGGAATGAACAGGTAGAGTGTGATCAATCCTCTTTGTTTTTTCCTTCGTCTGATTGGATTTTGAGCTCAGTCCTTGGTTGCTCCCACAAGGACTTGGACTGTACTGAAGTCTTTGCTGCATCATTCTGTGAATTAAGCTTTATGGTGCAAATTCTGAACTTTGTGTAGCCTGAAAAACAACCCTTGCAAGTCTGGTTGTACTATATTGCTGGCAATATAATACCTTAAAGG
Organism: Dicentrarchus labrax; assembly: GCF_905237075.1. NCBI lineage: Eukaryota > Metazoa > Chordata > Actinopteri > Moronidae > Dicentrarchus > Dicentrarchus labrax. Next base: position 20,012,332 of record NW_026136720.1, on the reverse strand, counting down.
GTTTCTCTGTTTGCAGTAGTTAGTTGTCAGTAGGCAGGAGCAGCATACAACTTCACTGCAGCAGAGCTGCAACATTTCAGAGGCTTAAGTATCACTGCTTTTAATTATTATTTCATCACTGTGACGTTATAGAGGGTGACAAATTTCACCATCTGGGAAATTGATTATTTTGCTACAGTAATCCACATACACGCGGGCGCTCACACACACACACACACACGTAATTTGAGGCTATGATCTTGAGCCATTTGAATTGTAATATGGTAAAGGAAATACTTCATTATTATTAATTATCCATATTATGCAAAGTTAGACTCTAACGTGATGTTTGTGATGCCAGGTGCTGTCATGTCAGGTCCCCACTTAACATCTTTCTGTTAGCTCTGACAAAACGTACAATTTGATCTCCAGTGCTATAGACACATTCATTTTGCATCAACTTCAACAATGATCATTCTGACACCTTTCAATGAATATCTGGAAGGTATTAACATATCAGATTATATCAGCTATTTTCAGTTTTCCCTCTTGCCCCTCAGACAGTCTACCCCTGGTCTGACATAACATTTAAACTTAATATAACTTAATATAAGTTGTGGAGAACGGAGAATCTATCCAAAACCCACCCAGGGAATGACATGATATCCTTCTCTGAAGGTCAGAACCTTTGAGTGGTTATGAAGTAGAAATCACTACCTCTGAATCAGACTCAGAACTGCTGGTTATATGGGTTTCCATGCATTCCACTTAAAAAAGTGAACTCCAGAAGAACAGGACTGCCTTTGTTTCCATCCAGTAGTGGTGGAGAGTGGGAGTGGACGCCATTTTGACCAGAGCAGTTGCTTTAAAAGTAAGTGTTCTTTCTCACTCAAGCAGACTGCATCCCACAAGCAAGCTGTGTTCAGATGCAACTTGTCAGATTTTATTGGGACATATTTGACAGCTGGTCTGCTTTTGCAGTCCATCTTTTTTTTTTTTTTTGCCACAAATAGCCAATAGCCTTGTTCCCTGACAGCACTGACATTGATGTAATAACACAAATCCAGTCTGCGAGTGGTGTTTGTCTATATGTGCATGTGACAGCTCAGACAGACAGATTTCAAACTCATCTCCAGTTGTTATTTTCCTCCACTCCAGGCCATCTCTGTTTCACTCTCATTCAGTTGTTGCATTCAGGAAATGGAGTCATTAAACTCTGGATAACTGAGAGCTCTTTCTGCAAGTTAGAACATCTTTAACTTGAGCAGACACATCATTTCATTTTTTTTCTTTTTTTTTTATTCCCTTCGTGGATTCAGTAGCTATCACGCAAGAAAAAAACCACCTTTTTTTTTAAAAAAAAAAAACATTTTTTCCCCATTTTAAGAAAAAAAAAAAAAAAAAAAAAAAAAATAAAAAAAAAAAATATTTTTTTTTTTTTTTAAAAAAAAAAAAAAAAAAAAATAATAAAAATTTTTTTTAATAAAAAAAAAATATATAATGCATAATTCTAGTTAAATTATCCTTTTAAAAGTACGAGTCCAGGAAAACCATCATTATTTAATGTTCACATTTGTCAATCAGTAGTATCAGAGTATTTTAATTGCTTCCACCATCACTGGTCATATTAACTTACATAGCAGCCACTTGTGTTAGCAACAGGTATCCATTTATCTCGGTCTCATCAAACCCAGCAGGGGTCACCCACTATCTGGAAAACTATACATCATAACGTTGCAGGTCACCACATGTGCTTAAATGTGCCTCCTCCGTTGTTTACAGTTTTGCTGGTCACAATTATATGCATGTGATGCTTTAAAGGTAAAGTGTGCAGGATTTAGTGGCATCTAGCGGTGTAGCTGCAGATTGCAACTCCCTTTCATCACCTTCCCGTTCCAAGCACAGAGCAGACATTGCAGTGGCCATGAAACTAGCAAAAAAATGCCCCCATCTAGAGCCAGTGTTGGGTTTGTCCCTTCTGGGCTGTATGCAGTTCAACATGGCGAACTCAATAAAAGGTGACCTATGGTGTCTGTAGATATAAAAGGCTCATTCTAAAGTAACAAAAACATAATGATTCCTATATGATGATGATTATACACTAATGAAAACATAGTTATGCATATTATTATATTATTATATTCTATTTCTGCCAACAGAACTTTGTAAATATTACACACTGCAAAACCACTTGTAAGATCTAATAAGGATTTGAGTGCAAGTGTATGTTACAAATGTGTGTGTTACAAAATGTGGACAGAGGACATGTAAAGATGTTTTGACACACTTGCTGGAAGCAGATCACAGATTCAAAGTGTCCACATGCATGCAGTAAAATAAAATGTCCATCTTGACAAGTCATTTTGTCTATAGAGCACTACCATGATACAAGTAGACTGTTAATTTAAAAAAGTAAAAAGTAAATTACATTGAAAAAGGTTTATGTTTATTCAATCACTACATTTTTTTATATTGATTCCAAATTAAATAAGTTGTAAAGACCACTTTTATACTCAGTAATTTTGTGTCTGTGTGAAAGTCCATGTAATACATTATATTATGTCAAAGCATGATTAATGCAGCCAAACTTCTCATTTAAATTGATAGAATTTTTGTCATTTTTATTTCACACAGCACATTAAGCACAAACCCGACTATATTTTAATTGGCTTCTCATGCCCCAAATGATAAATTAAAAAGATAGCAGAATAAATTATCAGGAGGTGACTAAATCTGAAAATAAATTAACAGCTGAACACATGGTGGGAGAATCAGTCTAAAAAAATAAAATAAAAACAGCATTTTTCTTTTTTTGAAACCCTTGTAACCCTTGTTCTTTCTACATACTTTCATGTCCTTTTCATAGCTAGAAGCCTATCTCATAAGGTTGAGCATTGATTGGTTTAGCATACAGATATCTAATAGCCTCATCAAACCCTACACCACTGACCTTTACTCCAGAATGAACCCTACAGCTGCAGTAGAAAGTGATACTGAATGATTAAAGGTACGTGTAGTCATGATTCAAAGGGTACAGAGTTACACTGCACATTACTCATGTTTAATAATGCGATCTGCCATTAAAAAACAACAAACAAATATTTTACTTGCCAAAATGCCATTTTCTCTCAAAACACAAGGAAGAACAATGTTGCCAGTTGAATATGTAGAACTAACCTTCAACATTACTGTTTGGATCCATTGAACAACTGACATGTGTCAACATGATTGACCCAGGATCTCTGACATGCTGTGTATTCATCTTCGATTGGTTTAACATGAATAAATCAGCTCAAGTCTCCGCCATCTTATCATCAGCGGTTAAGTGATGGAATAGAGGTCAGCCTGTGCAGCAAGCAAGACGTGAGATGTTTCTATGCCAAAGGATAATAAGCACAGGCAATTGAGTCACAATGTTGTCAGGGAGTCACTATCTGCCTTTCGCTGGATAACAAGAGGGGATCAGACCACCGCTTTTCCAGGGCGGCAAGGGAGGTGAGTTTAATGTCGCTCTCCAAAAGCTATTTCCAAGAGCTCACCAAACATGTCCTCTTCAAGGTCAGGAGACGAGGAAATGACTTGGATGTGTTCATGTGCTGATTGCCAACACCAATCCAATTTCCCAAATTCAGTCAGGGCATAATACACAGTCCTTAAAATGTATTTAAAAATCTAATTTCACCTACTTTTCTCATCGCTGGCCTTTGTCCTCAAAAATTGCATGATGATAATATAACAATCGTTATCTTAATGTATCATGATTTGTCAAAACAAAGTCACAAAAGTATTCATTAGTAGAAACAAAAGTGCTTCTTGAGGTCAATTGTACTTCAGAATACTTGCAATGTCTGTTTCTTAAAGACAGAATTAGTAAAATATGTGGCACCCTTAAGGTCAAGAACAGCAAAAGAATGATCGGATGTGTTAATCTTTTGGGTGAAATGTATTTACAATCAATTGGCTGACAGAGATTGTAAATAACATGTACCCAATCACCTCTGGAGTTTTTCCTAACTTTGTTTTTGAGAACCTAGACAGACTTATTGAGTTTACTGATTGATGCATTGGCAGGGATATTAGCTTGGTGTTGGTGTGTAACAAGTAACAGTCCAGCCACAGAGCACAGACTCTTCACTGAATAACTTGGACTGTAATTCTGTAATTTCCAAATTTAAAGATAAAATATGTAACATGCTTACATTAACATGATAAATCTATGTTATATATTTTGTAGAGTTGTGTACTAACATTCCATTCCATCAATGTTCAAATCCAGAGAAGTTTGTAATTTTATTCTAGTAACCTGTCTCCTGTCAATCAATGTTGAAAAGTCATAAACTGAGTAGTTTTAGGTCAATTTTTTTACGATCTTGGTCGTGGTTAACTATATATTTTAACAGGGTGAATGATTTTAGTAGTTTGACATCTGAGCTAACGTTAGCAGCAGCCCGGGTAGCAGGCCATCTGAGATTTTGTTTATCAGCCAAACAGCATTGGAGAAACACAGATTTTTAAGGTGTTTTTACTAGTTCTATACAACTGGGTCCATTTGTTTTGGAGAGGAGGAGACCTCTTTGGCTCCCGGTAAAAAACTCCTGAACCATTAACACTGAAGGAATCCGAATTTGCGAAAAGCTGACAGCAATGATGGCAATGGTGGTGAGGACAACAACTCCCATGATCCAATGCTTTCTTCACTATGTCATAAAACTAGAGTATTGTTGTTATATGATTTTTTTGGTGTTGACATCTCACTCAAAAAACAAAATGAATGGTTTGGTCTAGAACAGTTCAAAAGCTACACAGATAAAAGGGTACTTCCACAGCAACAGTGCCCTGACAGCAAAATCCTGATCACCTTTAGTCTTTAACCAAAACACAGAAGATTCTAGAGTCAGGATTTTCAAAGCATGAAAGCTCAAAAGGAATAAAAAATTCAGAAAGATAACTAAAGAGGGGGGGGCAATAAACAGGCCCTAAAGAAACACTAAATCAAGAAGAAATAAGGTGCTGTCCTACATACTAGAGTCAGTATGTAGTCAGTAGTCATTTCTACTTTTCTTGGACATTCTCAACAAAAGCATCCATCTAAAAGCCAGCTATTTAACCCTCTTATTAGAGTTTTTAAATAACCCTAAACCCTGTGCAGTAATCACAAATCCAGAATTATGATCACAGCTTATTGTTAGATCGGAGCAATGGATCCGAATTTGAGAAGTGCTTCATTCTGAGTAGGTGCTTTGTACTCAGGTAGGCATTTTTCTCTTTGTTCCCCTCCTGCAGACTATACATATAATATGAGCAAAAGCTTTGGTAGCTAGCCAGTGAACATGTCAGATGAAAAGAAATGAACACATAAGAAACCTTTGCAAACAAATAATGTGAAGAAAAATGTTGATAAATGTTAAATAGATGTGTGAAAGCAACCTTCCTTGATGGAAGCTGTATCACTCTTTTGTGTTTGTGGCCAGCAGGCATTTTCTCAACATTACAGCGACTTGTGTGTCATTACTCCTCAGAGTCACAAATGAGCTTTAAGAGTGGCGCTGCCAGCAGCTAGACGCAGGGACATGGAAATGAATATTGATATCTCTCTGTCAAGAACACAGGTAGACTGTCAATAACTTAGTTATAGTTCTTTTCCTTATGTTTTCATGAAAATGCATCTCAAAGAGGTTTAGATTTCAACAACAGCCATCGCCTCCCACACACCCACAAACAAATGCACACAATGCATTTTATTTTGCAGGCTTTAGGTTTTGCAGTATGGAAAGCTCTACATCTGTTACCTTTTCTCTATGCTCAAAGTTCCCTATGCAACACATCTGTTTAACATGCCAATGGGGGCTGCTGCTCAAAAGAATTATATTTCTAGTCCATGCCTTGCTACCGTACCACCACTCTCCACTTCTTCAGCAGATAAAAATGCATACGTCTCCACAAGGCTGCTGCAGGTAAAACTAGTGCCTTGGGTGAAGTTGTAGTCCCACAGGCCACACTGATGACTATGTGTTACAGTAATTTTATGCTCATTGTTACTAAACAGTGGGCATTTAAATTGAGCACAGATCAGACCAGTGACATGCTTTATTATTTTTTTTTTTTTTGTCCCAGACTGCTCTGTAATTCAACTCAATTCCACATGCGTCAACATGATTCACTTATAGGTATGTGAAGTACTTTGTTCATATCCGTCAATTCATTGAAATTCTGCTTGGGGCACTAAAAGATATATGGCCACCACTAAATTATTTTCATAATCTGAATACATTCAGAAGCAGCAGAGTTCGGCAAACCTAATAAATACTGTGAGCACAGTTAATGATTGCTGTACACTGCATGATCAGGACATGGTCAGATTTAGAGTTGGAAGTATTTATTGGTGAATTATGAATTATGAAGTTTCTTTGGCAGTCAGAATAAAATGATTAACACTATGCAGGCTGCATTTACTCCATAATACCCCTCTAAAAAAGGACTGTATTGTTGTAGCCTTGTAACCTCAGATGGGTTGTCATTTTCAGTCCTGGAAGTATTACACCTGTGTTATAATCACTCATCAGTAGTCCACAGTTCACTGCAGATTCAGAAAGTGGAGGGTAGTTAAAGTGAGCTTTTAACTTTCTCACAGTGGACATTTTGATTGTCAAGCACAGGTGTAACCAATTATATTAATTATGGCTGCATTTCAGTTTCGGTGCCAGTGTTCTAGTATTGTGCATGCTGACTGGCAAACCTAAATGAAATCGTTCATGTCATCAGTTACACCTGTACTTTTCTTGCTGCGAGAAGACAAAATGTCTTCCATGAGAAAATGTATATTTCTACAAGCAAAACAGTTACGATATAAAAACTAAAATTAAAAAAACAGAGTTGTTTTTGACTTCATCTGTCATTTCTGACACTAGTTAAGCAGCCTCTCCTTGAAACACTGAGGATATGAGAATGAAATAATTCTGCTAAGTTGATGTGAATGTCAGTGTATGTCAAGTGTTTTTACCTTCCTTTATGTTGCCGTGCTTCATATGCAGCGTTAGCATGATGTTGGAGTTAAGATAATTACCAGTTTCCAACTTGTGGATAGCATTCATGTCAACATCCAGTCATAAGAATGACCAGAAAACTTTTCTCCTTAATGAAAGATGTGATATTTTAGACTTGTAATACAATATGCCTGAAAAACAACCAAATGTGAAAACTTAACATCAGTCAAGATCAGTCATTGAAGGTAATTAGACATGGCATAGTCTTATAATTTCCATGCACATATGTTTTCATCACGCTTGCTATGAATAGCTATTTGCCAAGTGTTTTGTTAAGAAAGAATGTGTTAGCTTGATAGCACTTTGATATACTTGATATTCATACAAGAAGTGTAACTATTTTTTATGTTTTGCTGTACTTGGCTTTTGTTTATTGATGCCATTAATGGTCTATTTTGGGAGTAAAAACACAATGAAAATAAGGCAATAATAATGGAAAACTTGTGGAATTAAATACATAAGTAGGTAAGTAAAGCTTTATTAATATAGCACTTTTTGAAAACACACAGTTATAAAGTGCTTCATATACACAAATAGGGAACATACAACATATGGAAGAATAAAACAAGAGGTAAAGAATACATTCATAAAGAGAGATGACAAAGATAAGTGAACAAAGAAAAGAAGGAGCTCTATAAAAAGGTTTGCCCTATAGAGGTGGGTTTTGAGGAGCCGCTTAAAAACAGTCCAGGGATTCAGCAAATTTAAGTAAGGCAGGAGTAAGGCAGAGGGACAATGGACCTGGCAGCCACTAGGTTGTCTAGTTATGTGAACATATTAATCTTTCCCAACGCTACCTTCCATTCCACACAGTTTAAATGCAGCAAAAGCCCCCTCCTTCTGTGTCACCCTCATGTACTAAGGAATGCTATCAAAGACCTGAGTTGGTTTTCATTCGTCCTCCAACCAACCTCCTACTACCTTCATTCAGCTTATTAAAAGAATAATCTTTTTTTCTTTATTTAAATCAAGGTTGCCTGGCCAAAACCAAGCTAATTTTTCAGCAAGTCCCCTGTGTTTGTCTCTGTGTTGGGCATCCATGCCTGCGTGCACTTGCATATTGCATTCTTATCTGCATGGCAATACACATGGCTGTAAGCAGCAAACTTATTTTTGTACCTGGCTCTTCACACATAACACACCTGGGCGATCTTTCTCTTGGGACAGCTAACAATAGGGCAGTCAGCTATGCCTAAAGCAAATTAAACCACTCCATTAATTCACAACCCCAAAGTGATTAAATTCTGTTTTCATGTAACACTGGAGAGACATGAAACTTCCAGGGCTAATCCCATGAAAACGTGTGCCAAAACAACAAATTAGACTGTGAATTATGGGGTAAAATTTCTGAAATGCTCATAGTACTTTAGAATATATGTGTAAGTTTTTTTTTTTATAGTTTAAAATATATTTGTGATATCTGAGTTTCTTGGGAATGATAACTGATAAACTACAACATCGCAAGCACACTGGAAATGTATTTATTTCAACATCAACTACAGCATCTCACTTCTGCCATCTTTTTCCCCCCAAATAGTATGTGCACCCACTCTCAGCTTCAATTACTGGAGAAAATCCCCTCTGCCAGAGAGAGCTGAAGAGCTGTGTTGGAGATCCTTGTTGCGTATAGTGTGCATCGGTCATTAGCTTCCTACTGGGTGCAGCAGCACGCATGGTCTCCCAAGCAGCCAGACAATTCCACATCCTCCATCCCCCAGTAAGCACCTCTCCACACACCACACACCACATATAGTCCCCACAGAACTCATGAATTAAATCCAGCATATAAATCGCTTCCTATGGAAACAAACCTGAGCCTTTATGGTTCTCCTGCTAAAGTTGGAACGTTTTAAGCACCAAAATCAATAGCATATTAATAGCATTTTATTTGTCTTTTATTAGCCATTACATTTCTAACAGTCATGAATACAATTTTGCACCTCTGAAAAACGTGTGATTTTGTGTTAGCAGTTTGATGAAAGTTTGAATAGGTTTTCCTCTGCCAGGTGATTCCCTGCTGTTATCTGAAATTCCAGTCCAAAGATTGCATCAACATATTCAACAAAACCAGGGAATGTGGAATATAAGGCCTGCATAAGTTTGAAACTGACTTTCTTGTGAAGTGAAGATTTAATAAAATCGTTGCAGTCAAGAGTTAGGTCATGGGTGCGTATCCCCCCCTTTGCCAGCTAAATACACCAAACATGTTTTTTTTTCTTTAAGATGTGGAAAACTGTGTTAGAAGTGGGAGCAGCAGGAGTGTTGCTCTTCACTGTGACATCTTACAGTTTGATTCTATTCTCACTCTGGTTGAGCCTTGCCAGGGGAATTGATTAATATTCATTCTCATTTGATATTCATGGAGAGAATCAACACTGCGTTTGTCTGCAATTCAAGAGGGAACACTGAACATATGAAACAACAATGCAAAATTAGGGCAACACAATGTGGGAAATACACACTATTCACAGAAAATCAATTTATTTCTGCATATCTGAGGCTTTCGGTTTATAATAAATTTAAAATTATATATGATAGCCAGCTTGTGGTAAATGAGAGAAACCGATTTAAATTCACTACCGTGGAAATTGTTTACCTGACACACACACACACACACACACACACACACATACACAGTGAGATATGAAATGTATCCACAGATATGACTCAACAGTCTTCATGCCACATGTCATTTTTGTTTTGCTTTAGTTGGTGTCAACATATTTCTGATGCATAATGGAAGAGAAACAGGACGGTGAAGGTAATACAGTTTCTTTGTGTGTCCTTAATTGCGCATTTGATTAAGCCATTTTGCCAATTTGAATGCCAGTGTTGAATACCCATTCCAAGGCAGTCAATGTCACAATTTCAATGGTCATGAATTTCAGTTGAGGGGAGTGTGCTGGTAAATTAAAACGTTATGCTCAAAATGAAAATTGTCACCAAAGAAAGCTAAAATGATCTTTTGACCTGAGAATAACAATAAAAAGCTTTTTATAAAGCTTGTTTTGGAAATTGTAGCTCTTGATGAATACAAAGAAATGGAGTATTCAGTGTGCCACTTGAGGCTGCTTCTTAAAAGCTTTGGTTTAAAGTTATGACGCATTTACAAAGATCATTTTTTCATCCTGATAAAAATGCATTCTGCTGTTTATTTGAGAGGATAAATCTGAGAATTAGTAAAAAGGAAAATGTTAAAAGGACAGGAAATCTGAAATTGAATATATATATGTATATATATACATATATATATGTGTATGTATATATACATATATAAAATAATATATAGAGTATATGTATATTTTTCTATAATATATAACTGCTTAAATAAAACAGAGATAAAGAGTGCCTCTAGTAATATTGATAATAAGAGATGCATCAGCATTTGGTGAGTCAGTCACAATCAGCCCCAAATGATTAAAACTAGAATACTTCTGAACCAAATATAACTGTAATCAAACAAATACAGAGAGGCATTTGGGAAATTGTTTAATTTTGTCACCTAGGAACATGACAGTGTAGTGCTGTTACACACTATCATTTAAAAAGTATTTTTATTTGTTTTAGTTTCTGCTCCTGTTCATTTTGTCTGAGTAAAATCCATTTGTTTTGAATGGAGGAAACTCATATCCATCTACCCTGTAAAGCTTCAGCTGCAGGCTGTCGGATTTTATAGCCTCTCTCATCCCCTGTGAGGAGATCACAACAGTACGTGAGAACATAAGATATTGCCTGCAGTGTGCACTTCCAAGTTCAGTGTACCAACCAAACTGTGGAGTGATGACCAGTCCCTTGAACGGAAGAAACAGGGGATGTTTTTGCTGTTTCATGGTTGTTTTCCAAATGTGTAATAATATTAATAAAATGATCACCTCTGGGCTTGTTATACTGTTGTTCATACCACAGTTTTTAATAGGTTTGTTGTTCTTGTGTATCCAATAAGTGGAATCAGCCCTTTGCTCAATGTGCCGCAGCCTAAAGCTAGATGTGCTGTATAAACAACAGCATAATGAAGAACATCTGTTGTTGAATGCTTCCATCCCACAATGATAGATCAGGAGCAGGAAAATATAAATAAATAAAGGAAATTTCATTATTTCCATGTGCCTAAAAAATTTCCATTGATTTGACAAAAAAATTCAGAGATGAGGTTTACACTTCAGTCTTTGATGTGTCAAACCTATTATAAATGTATATATTACTACAACCCCTGAGTCTCTCTCACTCACACAAATCTATGTGTGTTTGACAAGATCATAAGAGATGGAGGCCAGGAACATTCTCTACATGCACTGCGTTCCTGACAAAAGAATCTCATCAGTTTCACAGGCCAGCTTCAGTGTCCGTATGACAATATTGATGCAGTGTATTAGATATAGCTGTGGAACAGATTGAGGTTATTTTATTTACCATTCACAGGGTTGCAAAATTCAGTCCCTTTATGCTACACACACAAAAAAAATATGTAAATGTAGGAATAAATATATAATAAAATTAAACTATTTTGTATGCTAGACTGCAGAGGATGAATTGAGGACTGTCACAGCCAGAGGAAATAAGCTATTCTGTTGCAGCAGGGAAAACAGGTTGTGGCTGGGGTGGGTATTGTCTTGTAGTTTCCTTTGGGCCCTGTGTATCATCTGACTTTAGCGATATCGCTGATGCTCAGTAGATGGGTACCAATAATCTTTGTGCGGTTTTAATTACCCACTGTCCTGGGCCATGCACATCCGATGCCAATTTGTAATGTTTTCAGTCAGGACGCTTTCTATTGCTCCTCTGTAAAAGTTATCAACAACTTGGCACAGGAACATTGCCATACTATGTTTAATAGTCGTTTCTGAGCTTTCTTTATCAGGAAGGATCCTAAAACTGTTCACCTGCTCCATGTCTTTGCATCCTTTTTCCTAAAATCAACAATTAGCTCCTTGGTTTTGTACAGTACTTCTCTCCATATCGAGGATTGCAGCCGTGGGTGTGAAATGTGCAGCGTGAAGAGGAGGGAGCTGAGCACATAGCCCTGAGGGGCTCCGGGGAGAGCACTACAGTGGAAGCGATGTGACCGCCAATCCGAACTGTCTGTTGGGGAGAAAGTCCAATATCCAGTTGCCGAGTCTCATACTCAGGCCCAGAGTGCTGAGTTTGCGGGATCAGTTTCATGGGGGAGATTGTATTGAATGCTGAGCAGAAATAAAAATCATGTTGTCTTTGATGTGCCAGAGAACCAGTTTTTTCAAAGCACTTCATCAGAATGGGGGTGAGTGGCACAAGCCGGTAGTCGTTTAGACTAGATACTGCAGACGTTTTAGGTACGGGGACGATGGTGGCTGTCTTGAAGCAGGTGGGAACATTCTCCTGTGACAGCGATATGTTAAAAATGTCAGTAATGACACCTTGACTGGCACAAATTAAAACAAAAATTTAACAAAGTTTAAGGACGCTACTGGCTGCCACATCTGCTTGCACTGCTGTCCCCATTGTAATCGTGGTAACAATTAACATTTCAACCTTAGCTTAATATATCTATTGGTGCATTAGGACGTTCTTTACATGTCAGGAGTCAATGCAGGACCTGCTGTTACTTACTGAAACTATAAAGCTAAATTGAATTCTGTCTATTATATGTTAAATAAGGAACTTTAACATATTAGTTATCTCTATTAAAGGAGTCTGCTTCTTGTATGTGAGACATTGTTTTAAGTTTCTGTCTACAATATACATCAGGTCTGAATTTTGAATTAGGTTATTATTAATGGGGCAGCACTAGCAAGCATTCAATAATATACCCCTGACCTGTTTTCAATTGATTAAATTTCCATCCTCCAAAAGCGTGAGAAATATATTCATTTCACTGCTTATGCAATGGCAGTCATCCAACTCAGTGCTATAATACTGCACTGCTTCATTTGATATGGGTGCATTAGGAGCAGGGATATCAACAAGAGTGTCATCGAGTGACTGAGAAGGAGCACATTCCCAAAGACTTCACACCAAGGTGATGGGCAATTTCCCATTTGTTTCTTTTCAAACACCTCAAGCTTAAAACAAATACTGTGTATCAGTGAGAATGGCAGATTGATTTGTTGGCAGGACAAAACAATCCATTAATTCAAGTCATAAATGCTGAGTGGAGTGAAACAACTATGTGAATGAAAAAAAAACAAGGAAGAAGGGGGTAATTGTGTGATTTTTCCAGCTGTGATCAACAACTCAACAGAACGTTGCAGAGCTGGTTGTGCCACCAACGGGATAATCATTCACCTGACCTTTACTGAATACTCAGACTGTTGGTGATTTGGCACCTCGAGCTTCATTCACACTTTGTGCATCACATTTACGGCATCCAAGGTTTCCCTGTATAATCAGCACTTTTTTACCAAATTGTAACAAAAAGTATATTGATGTGCTTTAGTAATGCACATAAACTTGTGCTTCACGTAAATTATCTTCCTCCTACGTTTTAGCCTCAGACAGCCTTGTGGCTCACATTCAACTTTGCCTCATTGCTTTTCTTCTTTTCTGTTGAATGTTTCTGAATGTGTGTTTTCCCCACGGAAAGTAAGAAATTGAAAACTTCTCAAGCAGAATTCACAACTCATCATCCTACTCGCCTCACAGATGAGCCACATTCGGCCTCAGTGTCACCAGTGAATCTCTTGAGGTGATGTGTATGCCCTAAGTTCCTCGTATGCTTGCTGGCTTGGTTTTACATTATGCCCTAAAAGGAATCTTGTGTGGTAATGGCCGTGAGCATCAAGTTTACAAATATTTGTGGCTCATTTCACACAAAAAAACACTCACTTCGATTAATACGTCGCATACGTTGTATTTGTAATCATTTCAGGCAGGAATATAAATAGTGTTGGATGAGATTCCGCTGTGGATGATGCACATCAACACATAAGCTGGCAATCTTAGAGGGAGCCCTTGCTATTTTTAGATCTGCTCTTAAATTTTTCATAAATTGTTTGCTATCTGTGTTGTCTGCTTTTCCTGTCGCTGTGGCACTGGTGCAAACCACTTTCATCGGGCAGTATTAAGTATGTAGGAGACACTGTCTAAAGCCAGGCTCAGACTCTTGGAGTTTTAAAGTCCTAACCAATTTTAAAATCGGGAAGCATCATGCAAATACGGGGAAACTTCAAAGATGTTCTCCTCTCTAATCTGTGCACACACTACAAGATTTTAAAATAATGGCACACACTACAGGATATCGGGCCAGAGGGAGCAATGAACCACCACACTGATCTGACACCACCCATTTGCCAAAAAGTCTGCTAGATGACACATAACATGTTAACAAAACGGTCGATGAAAACTCTGATCAAATTGTATGTGCTGATCAAATATGAATCAAGATTCTGTTACTGTATTGCCTGTTTCTTGCCTCAAATGTTTTCAGAAATAATTTTAGCGTACTGTTTAGCTGTAATATGAGAAAGTTACCACAGACCAGTATATATGGCGTGTCTATACCACTAGGACACCTGGGCCCCATTACACATTCTCTGCCTGTTAAAATGAAATGATGTAGCAAACAATGTTTTTGTCCATCCACACACACTGAAAAAACACCATCAATATGCAGAAATGCAGAAAAAAAAATTATTACCATTTTGGTATAGCAGGTTTGCAAGCACTGGGCTGTGTGACTCTTGTTAGTTAAAGTGAATCTAAGGGCAATGTTTTATCCTCTGCCACTCTAATCCTCTGTGACTGAAATGCTGACAGAGGTTTTGCCTCATACTGGTTATTTAAGCAGCAAGCATGAGAATTCATGTGATTAAGCACATCGTTTATCAGACACGTTAAGGATAAATGGATTCTCGTGAGATTATCTTTATCACAGCTGAGGACATTTGTTGTGAACCATATTCCTAATCATTTAATAATAATATTTAAAAAATAATGTGGCAAAGGCCATAAGTAAAGAGGTGATGTACACAACCATAATCCCAAGGTACAAACTAGGAATTATTCAGGTATTCAAGTATGATGTTTAGATAAAACAGCACAATTTACATTAAAAATGTTCAAGACAGACATACCTAATGGGAGCTTTGTATGACACTGACATGAGTCTGTACCATCATCAGGTGTGGGACACGTTCACAACAAAACACAACATGATGTACAGCTGCAGCTCCACGGTGCTAAGGCACTGAGCAGGAACTGTGCTCAGATGCAAGAGTGTTTATCCTCAGGTTCCAAAGACCTCCATCCTGGTTGGAAAGTAGGGCATTTAAAAAAAAAAAGGAAAAAAAAGAGGCCAACAGCTGACTAGCCTGTGGCTGAACATCAAGCACACGGTGGGACTGCACTTTGTGCTGCAGGAGGAGCGGCAGAGGGAGCAGAACTGCTCGGAGTGCCAAGTGATATTTCAATTTGATTTCCTGGATTTGTGCTGGGCCTACGATTAAAAAAAAAAGACATGATGACTCACTTGCTTGCACACACAAGGAATAGATTTATTAAATCCTGTTATGAGAGTAATATAAGATTAGAGGGAAGTTTCTGAATGAGTAGCTGTTTAAATTATGAAAAGAACAACAGAAGCAGATGTTACAAGTATAGTTGTGTTAAGTAAGAAAATTGTATTTGTAGAATTTTAAAATCTCTGGACACCCAGACATTTTAAAGGCTAGAAAGTTTGTTGAGAGGTATCAGTCAGGATCTTCTATATTGAATTACAATATAATGGTATGTTTATGTTATTTTGTCCAATCATTAATGACATAAATTATATACGCCACCCTTTCAGCATTGCAGTGCTGCTGCTCCTGTTGTATGTTTGCTTGTGTCAGTGAGCTAAAGAGCCGTCAGCCTGTCTTTTGTCTCAGGCTTGAACAATGGCCTTATAGTGCTGAACTCCAACGGGCAGGCTTTTTATTTTCACAAGCTTGGAAGATGGGGGGAAAAACATCTCCAATGCAGTAGCTTCTTTCTGTTCAGGTGATATTCCTACCACCATCAGTGTGACATGGATGCAGTTCAACATGAGAATAAAAAGGGAAATGAACAGATTGGTTAGAAGGTTATGAAATACACATAGAGTAATGGATGCTTTGGGAGTACCTAGAAAGAAAAGGAAATGTGCTGATTGGTTTGGGAACAAACACAGGAAGACGGGGTAAAGTAATGCGGTGCTTTAGGGGAAATATTACACCTTTGTTATGAGTGCTCAGTGGGCTTCCTGGTTTAACTTCCACATTACAGTAGCTTAATTTGCTTGGATTGCATTAAGTTAGAACCTGCTCTCACTCAGCTGATGGAACAGTAATTTTAATATTTGACTTTCGTGAGGTTTAAAAATCACACACGCCTCTGGTGAGTGGGTGAGGATTAAATCCAGCCTTGTATTTATCATAATCCATTACATGTCAGGCTCACTAGCAGCAGCTGTATTGTTGTCAGTAGGGATAATGTCCTCCCTATACCTAGTTTGTTTTAAATCAAAAGGCAGAAACAAGTGGAGAGCAACTGTGAGAAACTGGGAGATTAAAGTAAAAAATGTCTTATTGCACTGTTAAAATGGAGTTTGCTAAAGTCTACAAACAACCTGAAGCAACTACAACACAATGTCCGAAGTCAAAGCTAACATTACTGCAAAGCTTGTGAAATAAATTGTGATATTGTTGTTTTAGCTGGTATATATAAACTAACATCAGCTTGCTTGCATATTGCTAGCTAGCTAACGTAACAAAATTCTTAGCGAGTCATAGATGCCACCTACGTCACTATCAAATTGAACGCCGCAATATTGATGACCGATCTCGCCCAGTATGGCCGCCTACACTGCCCATTTGAATGAGAGAGAGAGACAGAGACATCTGGAGAAAATTTATTATTTTATTTGTTACCCCCAGTTTTCTTTTGTCCCTGATTATCTGCCCCAGGCTTGCCCCAATTGGCTTTCCATGATATTTATATTTATCTTGTGCATAACCCCTCCCCGTACAGTGGGGATAGCTTGAAGGCTTTCAAGAGTACCGATGCTTATCAGTATGCTGTGGCTGGATGGGTGAAAGACGTGAAAGTGCTGCACCTGGCCACCGAGGATTTATATTTAATCATGGGAAATGTAAGTATTATATAAAAAAAAATTCAAATGTATGATTTTGGTGGTAGTTTACTCTGACTAGGTAGCGAGTTGTTAGCTAAGCAGTGTTGGGCATCTTACTTTAAAAAAGTAATTAGTTATAGTTATATACTTGAGGAAGACGTAGATAAAGTCTTTTTTTCCTGGGCATAGCGTGCCTGTTACATAAACATTCTTACCTTTAACTTCCGTAAGCGAGAAGTAGTGTCGGTATTCCAGTTTGAAAACGCTACCTTTGAATTTCGCTGGCTCGCTCGTCGCCATTGTCTCTGTCTTGTGTTTATAGTAGTTATTGCGTGCAGTGAGACAGCGTGAGCAGGGCATCCGCCCACCCAGCCAATCATCATCGCATTTGCAACGGTGTCATCATCACCACCCCTGCTCTCTGTCAGATGTGATTATACCTATTTTATACAGTCCATGGTTTATACTCATTGAAAGAACATGAAGGGAAGGGAAACGCGGAGATTGTGACTTTATGGGAACAGTTTGTGGTGGATTACTCTGATCATCGTTGATGTCAGTGCTGCTAGTGAGCACTTCAGCTTTCTGCTAGAGCAGCGGTTCCCAAACTTTTTTTCCCGCACATGCTGACTCGGCTCGCGTACCCCCACCATCCGACACATAAAAACGTAACACATTCTATTGCATTCCAGGCATCATGTTTAATTAGCCGCCTTACATGATAACAAATAACAAATCAAAATGTGCAGCTGGTCTTTGAGCTCTCACACTTAAACAAACAGTGTGGAGAACAATACTGTCTATGGCGTGATCGGCCCGAGTCGGTCGTAAAGATGGTGGCGCAAAGCTACAGTGACGTCATGTGAATCAAATGAATACACCATTGCTTTATACCATTTTCATTCATTGTTGGATAAAATCAAAACTGTTTCTCACATAAGTAAGCATCATGGATCCCTTTAGCTGGTAATTTAGCAAACTAACATATCAACTAACTAACATATCCAGCCATTAACGCTAGCGTGCAGGCAAGGTTAGGTTAGCTGGCCGACTAGCTGCAGATAACTGTCTCTTTCGTCCACCAGCACAAAATATTACAAATAGGTCTATAATTTTCCTAACTGAGTTGGTGAATGTCTGCTTTTTATGGAGCTGTCAATATGATAAAATGTATTCTGTTCCCTCAATAATGTAAAGCAACTTTTCTGTCAAGCTTATGGTAGAATGACAACTATGCCGGCAGCTGTACCAGATAATTCCCACGGTTTTTAGACCAAAAACAGGGCAACAATGGAGTAAAACACCTCTACAGACACAGACAATCTTTAAGTTTTGCTTCTCAAGAAACCTCTGTAGTTTATCATGATGCACTTTAACTGCCAGAACCTTTACCAAATATTGGAAATCTCCACAATGAGAGGAGCTGCTTTGCTCTTCTATCTCCGACGGGGACGGAGGGCTATTGTCCTTGCTTTTATGTTTGGTGCATGCCTTTAAGTAATAGGTTTTCTGACGTGAAAAGAAGTTATCTCTCAACAGCAGAATGTCTCTCTTGGGCATACTTGCCCCTAAGGAAAAAATAACACACACACACACACACACACACACACACACACACATTGATAACCAAATGTTAATTGTTTTAAAAAAGTTATCTTTATGGCACAGCAGCAAGGAAGATGTATGATGTATTATACTAATGACTCAAAAATGCTTTACTCAATTCACCTCAATTATGTATTACAGGCTGCTGTGTCTGAGAATTTATTAAAATGATGTCACCTAGTTTGTGCAAATAAACTTTCCATGGTTGTTTTACTCATAACAGGTCCTTTCCTTTCATTTATTTTCTCTCATATAGGATCATTTCAGGCTTACAGCGACGTTGTTTGGTCTGCATGACTCTCAGACTTGCACACCTTAATGCTGCCTTCTTATAATACAGGGGATCTAGGAACTGAAGCGTCATCTGCTTTTATATTTGTGCGCGATCAAAACATACGGGGGACTGAGGAAAGTTATTAAGATACAAGGCTAATTAAAATTTACAAGCCTCACCTAGAACTATTACAAGTCTTAAAATTATGAGCTGCTGTTACAATAACATTTAAATGCTCATTGGACAGCTTTTAATACCTCTCCTCCAAGAACCTTCATTATGTTGTTACTCTCAGAATCAAGATAAATATGATCATGAATAATATCAACAGAGGTACAAAAAAAAGTGATGTTTCTCTCATGTACTTTATTGGACCATTAAGTGTGCAGTGTCGCAGTAAGAAAGCATCACTGCTGCTAATGTCCTTAAATTTTGAATCTGAACTTTATTCCTGAGAACATCTGAATAGATTATGTCTTTTTTTAATGTCCTACTGAAAGAGAGAATTTCTTTAAGCACAGTTGTACATTATTATGCTTTTGGCTTTGTGAATAGTTGTTAATAATAGAGTTGATAACATTTACGACAGTTTAATGGTTATTCTTTGCGGTGCCTTTGACGGAACACATTGTTATCACATATATTATGTATGGTTCAAATAAAGTGAAGTTTTCAAATAGGAGACATAGGAGCTGAAATAGCGAATCAGAATGGACCTTTTCTAGTTGTTGATTGGTTGATTTGGTGGCACAATGTAACGCTGTGCCAAGTTGAGAAAGTGTGCAGGCAGAGTTGAGATGTTGAGAGAGGAAGAGGAATAATGAGAGTTTATGAGAGGGCGTATGAGTAAAAGTGAGTGAGAGGGGTTATTACTGCACATCAATATGGATAATAGCAAACATGCAAATACATTTATTGAGCATAATATTGATTTTTGTTTGCTCAAACACAATTATATGTTGCTTGCATGACGTTTTTTCTTCAATATATAATTAAAGCAAGGACAAAATATATTTTCTGTACTCAAAATCTCCCATTGCTCGCTCAGGAACGAGGCACAAATATAATTCCATAGCTCTCTAAAGATTCTGTTGTAAAACCAAAACATAAGAACATAGATTACCTAACTTGTGCGAGTAATGTGTGTGTGTGTGTGTGTGTGTGTGTGTGTGTGTGTGTGTGTGTGTCTTATGATAATATAAGTAAAATCTGTAATCTGAGTTTGTATCTATTCTGCTATCTTCAGCATTTTCAACAACATTGAGATGTGAAGTATATGTAACCCAGGTCACTGAACAAGATGAGTGAATACCGTATAATCCTGTAGGGGAAATCTCGCAATGCTACGTATAACCAATCAGAGCGAGGTATTAGGTAAATACCGGTAGCAGGTAAAGCGCATTAACTGATGAATGAGGTTGCCATAGAGAGTGAGGGGCTGCTGCAGGTCAGTAAGAAGGAAAATTGGTATTTACAACTATATTCAACATAAACTCTTTCACATATGAGCTGTTAATGGTTTTGTTTCATTGCTGGCCTGTAGATGATCCGGCCAGTGGACGTCCACGAAAAGTGCTGAATGAAAGCTTGTGAATGCGAAAGGTCTGAGTGCTGTTCAGGCTATCCATGTTAGCCTAATGCTAATGCTTATATCATTATTAGAACTGCCGTTAATCACGCAGCGGTGACGTTGTATAACGTATTGCTATATAGCATTTTGCTCAATGTTTTAATGTATTGTGCTGTGCAGCTAACTGTTACATACACAGTGTTTGGCTAAACATTGTTTAGAGAAATTTGGGTTATTTTACCACAATAAAGTGATGTTTATAACTTCCTTGTTAACATGTAATAGTTTTATGTATGAAAATTTTGGTTACATTAAAGGGATTGTATGATTGTCTTAGTTTGCACGAAATGAATCTAATGAATATATTTTTAAGTTAAATAATATACTGTGAATATTTACAGTGTATTATGGGATTGGATTGTTGTCCTTTTAAAGTATAGAACTTATACAATAGAGTTATTAGTTATTAAAGCAGATTCTGGCCTTGTCTACTAATAAAGGCCCGGTTTTTGAGTGTGAAATTGAATTGAAAAACCAACTCTTCTTGTAACCAACCTTTTCCTGTCATCAGGTTCCTGCCAGTGTGGTAAGATACACTGCAGCCGGAGACTCACACTGTTCATACATCCCCAGTTCACTCACACAGCCCTGCAAATTCCTATTTCCTTTTTTGACTTAGACTGCAACTACTGAGTAAATGAACTTATTTCTTGGACTGCTTCCCTGTGCTGAGATTTAAATTGAAGAGAGATATGTAGTGATGTGGACGGGAGCTGGATATTTCATTTATTGGGTCCTCAGTTGCTTTTCGGAGTGTTTTTAGTAAGATTTTGTTTTGCTTTGGTTTAATCATTTCACTCCAGTAGTTATGAGCTAAAATTATGTTGATACTTAATCTGTCTCGAAAGGTCCCTCGTTATGGATTCAGGGTGTTAGATTATAGTGCACTTAACTTTCGGAGAAAAGAAACCCATGATTGAAATATTGTATAGCCAGAGTCTTTATTTCTGTTTATTATTTTCTTTTTTCCTTTTTTTCTAAAAATATATGGTATCATTTTTTTAGTTTCCTGAGTCTTCATTAGGTACTCTCATCAGTGTGATCTTTCTTCCTCAGCCGTTATCTAGTCTTCTTATTGTCCATCATATTTAGCTAATCCTGCTGCTTATTATTATTTACAGTAAGTACAGTAAGGATATGCTACATATAAAGCATACTGAAGTGTAATGTCTAAATTGTAATCTATTCATTTTCCCTTGTAAACTCTCTCAGAGTCACTCACAAATCTATTCACCATAAATTAGATCCATCAAACTAATTAAAAAGTAATGAATTATGAACTACTCATTTAAATGTTTATCCCTAAAGTGAGAGATATTAGAGAGATATTTTCTTTCATTTCACATTTTTAGCTTGAAAGCACAAAGTTCTGCAAGTACTCTGCTTTCTCTGTATATTTTCTCTGAACTTCACTGCTGTCCTTTTCTTATTTTTAAATCTTTCTCTGTATTCAGGTATCATCTTCAGTTGTAGATGCATGCTTGTAGGTTGCATGTAGATGTGCCTTACCTTTAACAGTGTGTACATGAAGCTCTGTTTAAAACCCTGCATAAGCAATACAGTAATGTTGTAAGTATTTAGTCATTTTATTTCAATTGAATCAATTAATAATTTCCTTATCGGCGTCCTACAGTAGTTTTGCTACAAGAAAGACAAACTGTCAGAGTTTTTGTTCCTTTGTACTAAATAGTCAGCCAACCTGAGGTTTGCTCTGTCTCCTGTGGTCTTCAATACATCGACCCATGTTAAATTGTTTTGCATATGTCTTTACTGCCTTAAAGTGTAATGAACAGATTACAGCTACATCACATCACATTGGACACGTCAATAGACCCGTAAAGCTGAGGTCTTAATGAAGCGGGCCAAAAAAAGCAGGAGCCCTGTCATCTTGATGGATATGTATTATGTTTACTGTTCATTCAACCTGGCAGTTTTGAAATGTAGAGACTTGAAATGTTTGCAACTGAGTTGAAGAGTGACTGACACTAACCGTGTATTAGTGGGCCATATTGTTGATGCATCCTTCTTGGTACATGGAGGTGTGTGTCACAACAGCAAAGACTGACATTTGCAAAATCCTGAAAAGTTCATGGATATTTATATGATTAAAAGTGCACATTTCAAAACTTAAAGAAAAGATACAACATTACACATATTCCGTTTTTTGCAAAACAGATGTCAGAAGGAATGGATGACTTAAGCGCTTAGAACCTGAAAGTCATGAGTATCTTGACTAACTAGAAGAGAGCTAAAATACTTATTCAACTCATCACTCTTCATTAAAATATTGAAAACAGGTCTGATCACAAGCTTTAAAAATATTATCAAAGCATGAATAACTATTTCATCTTAAAGAATAAGGTTGCAACATTCTACATTTTTCATATTGTCAACAATACACTGAGAGGATTACAACTAGCATTGCTTTAGACTTCACCGGTCTTTATGTGGCTTTCCACGTGAGCCCAACTGAAGATGTAAACTTTTAATAATGGGTCAAAATTATGCAGCCTCAGTCTCAGTAATTTCCTAAAACAGCCGGGTACTGCAATATTTGGCAAACATAACTCAAACAGGCGTAAATAGTGGTTTTGTTAGGAACTATTTTCAGCTACAGATTGATACATGTCTGCAGCAAAAGGGTAGTGTATGTGGTATTGGCTCAAAATGAACAACAGTGCCAATGTTCATCATAATGAACACTGGAGCAATGACACAAAATAATGGCCTACTGTGGATTTGGCTTCAGCTGCAGGCCATACTTTATCAGCCCAATGTGGGTTTGGTTGTCTCGTGGAAAATTGCTGACAAGAAAAATAGAGAATATCATATACAATCATCTTACATACAATAATAATTATTGTGGTTTTTTTTATTACCTTAGAATGAATCATTTCTATCTACAAAAGAAGTGGGTTTCACAGCCACCATAGTTTCTCCTACATGCTTGGAAGGCAAGTAGTATGGTAATTACATTGTTAATATATCTTCATTCTGTCTTTAAAAGAATCCAAACAGCGTTAAAAGCATTTTAAATGTTTCAGTTGAGTATAAATGGTTGATATACAAATAAAAAACAGACAAACAGAATGCAGTTTTTACTGGTAGATATGTGAGGGTCCATCACATACTATACATATCCTTAAAGTTGTAAATTGTCCATATAGTATATCAGTGCTTTAATGTCACCAAAACAAATTGTCTAACTGTTATCATCCTTTGCTTTTAAAGTGTGTCTGATTCTGATAGTGTGTAGACTCTGATAAGGCTCATAGTTATATTTATCAATCTAATGCTAAATGATCCCTTTACCCCATAAACACATTCCTTGTATCACATGGATAAACTCAAGCGGCGCTCAACATCATATGGTTCAGGTAAATAGGCACCAGTATCAGTGGTGTCATTCATGCTGGGAAGAACAATAGCTTTCTGTCTGATAACCATCTTTACCTATAAACAAAAACACGCAACCAACAGACAATGAAACACTGAGCCTTCTTAACAGTGATTCCTTGAAATGTTGTCGAGACACATAAAGTAATGATCTGTAGCATTTTCATGCAAATGCTTTATGTGACTTTAACATGGATTGACTTGACTCAATTCAACCTCGCAAGAGTGGTTTGTTTGGAATAAAAAGAGGAACATTAAAAATGTGGGAGTCAAAATGGTTGAACAGACAGAGAAAGAAGCACCACCTTTTTTCATTAGCACAAAATCCCTCGCTCAGTCACATTACTGACAAGCCTGGCAACATGTTTTGATTTTGAAAAGCCCCTGTTTGAGCTCCTTGTGTATAATAATTACACTGGAGTCACAAACACAACAATCTCTGAACAGCACAGAAGGTCGTTGAACAATACTTAATGATGTGCTGAAGTTATTTCTATTTTCTTTTATTGTGCAATTAAATATATATATATATATATTTTTACTTGCTGAGTTAAAATTGCTGGGAACTACTACTACAGTGTGCAGATTTTTTGTCTGATTTTTCCCTAAGTTTCCTTTTTTTGATCCAGCACCAAGAAGTGCTTTGATTGTGTCTCACTCATATTTTTTTCCAAACAAATCACTTACATTAAGTACAAGTTACTGAATTGTGAACGTGCACATTCAAATCCAATATTGTTAGATTAGTTTTATAACAGGTGAGGGATGAATAAATGTAGATTACTTTAGCACTGTTTTGTTTTTGTTCTTTTCCTGAGAAAGAAAAAAAATTTCCAGATTTCTGACTTGAGGCTGCCAAGTGGGAGTAGTTACAATATTATAATGAGCCCTTTTGGTCCAACAGTTAACATTAATATTCTTTGACAGAGAACAGTCCTAGATGTTGCTCTGAGCTCTGATTAGCTTTTCTGTAAAATCAGCCGTCAGGCCCAAAACATCAAGATTGATTTTATGCATAAGAGAGACCACAGAAATTAGAGTACCCTTATATAGTGCATGTGGTCACTCAGCCTAATTTTACCATAACTACAAACTCTTAAGGCTTCTACTCAAAATTCCTGCCGACTCTCTTCCTTGTTGTCTTCTCTTTTTTTACAAGTCACATGGAATAATTAGCTCAACCAAATGGTGTGTAATTGCAGAGTTAATCTAATCTGCATATAGAGAAAAACAATATGACATAATAAATGAGGAACAAATATTGAAATCATTTCAGAGAAATAATAATCTCCACAATTAATGCAAAACAAATAGCTCTCATTAGCTCAAAATAACTTGAACACATTAGTACAACAATGCAATAAAAGTTTTTGATTTCATCACATTTAAAAGGTGGGGTAAGCAATTCTAAAAAATGACAAATACCTTGATATAGAAAAAAAGTACAGTAAGAAAAGACACCACAACAGATACTCACAGCTCTAACTAAAAAACAACATAATATCTTGGCAAACTAGAAAGTCAGCCAAGTGTCGAGGCAAGAATAATGTACCTGAAACCTACACAATTGGCTGAAATAACAACTAAGTGTTGAGTGGCTTGGTTCGATCCAGTTTGTTTGTTTCCTATTTACAGAGCCAGGGCTTTGTACAACCACCCACTTTTTGAAAGGCTGAATTTCAACATTTTGTATTGGATTTGAATCGCATTACCTAAAATTGCTCAGCCCACCTTTAAATGGACTATTAAAGAGACCAGAAACCTCTGCAATTTCAGATGTGTCCTGTACTGACCCAAACAGAAGCTTAAGGATCTGTTTAAAAATGTAATCATGTTTGTGTAATTCTGTTGCATGTCAAATATATGCTTTGAGGCTAGATGAAAACTGCTTTAAAATAGGAAAACCAAGTTAATAAGCATGAGTACATTATTTCTGTAGCTTTAAGGTAAATGTGTCCATATTAACAAAAACTACGTATACAGTAGATCTGACATTAATGTTGCCACAGAAAAAAAACATAAATCAGAGTGGAAACACTGAAAAAACATGGCTGCTCTGTGGCACTGCAGGTCATCATGTTGGTGAACGCACCGTAGTTGACTTTGGGACTGCTTTTGGCAAATTAATTCCTAATTATATATACAATATGCCCCACCAGTGTTCATGTTCCATTTCTAATTATGAAATTCATTATTCAAACTCAAATATCAGCTGAATTATTTACATAGCCTCCCACTGTTCTCTCCAAGCAACAGTGTAATCTGTTTTACTCTGTTTTGGTCCTGAGGAAACTGTAACTTGTAATCAGGCCAGGAAAGCGCAAAGTTAAAATTAGGATTAATTCCGATTTCTGGTGTTGTCATGTTTTCCTGACTGGCAGATTATTGGACCTACACTTAAGCACCTTAACTTTGCTCAGGCAATTTAGCAGCATTATGAGTTTGCATAAACCTTGAATAATACTGCTAGATGGAGGGGTGTGCAGTGCATCTGAGGTGCAGGAGAGAACAGAATTTGAATGTACCATAATACCTTTGGAATTGGCATCACAGCACTGGGTGTTTGGTGAGCCTTTGGGCATAATATCCAAAGTGAAGTGCTGTTTTATGATTGTGTGTTACTACCAGAGGGTAGGTTACTGAACTGAAACTGTAACCACTGATCATGTAAGCTTTTGGAGGTCATGACATACTGTATATAGTGCAAATAATACTTGTTAGCTAAAGTTTCACTATCACACTTGTCTTCATAAGTTTCCGCTTGTTTTGCAAACAACTATATTAACAATATTTCACTTTGGTATTTTGATATGGCCCTGGGCCTGGAGGTTTGTCCTACATAATGATTTGCTTTCTGCTTCAGCTACCATAGTGTGCAGTCTCTGTTCCAATTAGACCTCCTGAATTAGAAATCAGTTCTTCATTAAACAAAATTGATTAAATATCATATTAGGAAGTTTTCCAATTTTTTTCCCCTTGCCTATTCTTTTATAGCTCATTTCTCAGTTACTCATACCCTTGGGTACAAATTGTTCTAACCGAGTTAAGTGCTTTTGCAAAGCTCCACTGTGGTGCTCTGATTTATACATTAAGATTTATTTACTCTTGAAGTAGAGGCGCTAGAGGGTTTAGGTTTTGATGCCAATGAAAAAAGAAATATGAAAAAAAGTTTAAGCTTCATTGACCGGCCCCTAGTGAGATATCCCTGGAAAACCCAGCATGAACGAATTCAATTTTTATGACAAGCTGCTGTGGTTAATCAATGCATCCACATACAGTCTTGTTTTAGATACAATTAATTAAATCTCGGCATGGAAATCTAATACCGGCTACATATCTTCGCAATAGGATGTACATATGTTGAAGTAATTCATCCGCATCTATACAGCTTTGTCTTTTCTGGGTGCTGAGCTACCCTCGCCTTATTCTGTCCACATCACAAGCTGAAATGAAAGATTTAGCTGCAACTTTCTCAATTTCAGCCAGTTCTTGGCATGCATTATTTTGATATGTGTCATTGGCTGCTGTGTTTAATTGGGAGCTGTCTCCACAAATATAAGCCTGGGGAAGAGGGATGGGTTGACAGCAAAACAACATTTCCCACCGGAGAGCAAAAAACTGCCACTAATAAAAGATGTGATCGGCTCTTTGTGTGTTTTCATATGACAGTCCATTAGTAGGAGGGGAATATGGGTTCAGGATGGATAGGCAGATCTGTATACTCTGTAATGGCGTTATTAGCATCTGCTGCATAGGCAGGGACAAGATGCAAGAATGTGTGTTGATTTTCTAGCAAATAGCAAGACTATAAGCAATGCAATAATGAAAACGTAATACATGCATATTGTATGTGTTTAGTCATTGACTAATGCAAAATGCAAGACTTGAACCATTAATGCATGCCTTCACACGCGCATGTAGTTACATCTGCAGGCTGAGAGGTGCCATTCACAGTTCTATGTCGTTATTTATCTTTCAAAATCAAAGATTTATGAATCCAAATGGATGTAAAGGGCGATGACGATGAATAAACAAATATTCCACATTGCACAATCCAAATGCCTCTGACTGTGTATTAGCTGTGCAATAGAAGGGTCCCTGGAGACCGTCAACACCACTTTATTAACTGCACTACCAAATGCAGCAATTTTCTTTTCATAAATTTGAGTTCAACATTAGCATAATTTGATTTGTATAGATTCAGCAGTTCAAATAATGGTGAAAAAGATTCAGATTACTTACCCAGAGCCAACACCCTTAATTATGATGTTATTTGTTTGTTTTCTTTAACAAAATTACAAAAAAGCAATTTTGTGGATCTCAGAGCTCTTTATTTGACTATTGTTTCTTTACATCACAATAATTCCTTCCAGTTTGATTAAGACATCATGGAACCATTTTAAAATCTTCTTAAAAACAACCACATTCTACTAAATCATGATTGCTGATTTTCATTAGTAACTTTTCTGATCCTCTGATATATATAAATTGTCATTTGGCTTTGGTTAGAAAACAATAATTTGGTCGTTAGTCGATAGTTAGTGGTTGTTGTTTTTTTTAATTATTCAATTAATATTATTTAAACAAAAACAAATAATATGATAATTATAATTTCGGAGCTATCGTCACATTTGTCATATTTTGTGAAAAAAGACAAACAGATCCTCTTGAACGAATGATTAATTAATTAATCAACATTTTTCCGAGACTCAAACCGACTAAATTGGGAAGTCATATTGAGGTTATCTTGATCGATGAAGAAAGATGGAAAGCAGAGGTCTCAGCATCAGACTTGAGTCTAGAGCCATGCTCATCATGCAATGAGATTATTTGATCTGATTTGATTCAACTTTATTGTCATTGCAAGTACAGGTACAAAACAACGAAATGCAGTTAGCATCAACCAGAAGTGCAAAGTAGTAAAGTGCAGAGTCATTTACAAATGTACAGAAATATGTGGAGAAAACAGAACTATCTTATTAAATGTTAAGAACTTTTATGATTGCTTTTCAATGTGCTTCTGTTTCCTAAGCCCCACAAATAGTTCATTTTCAGTCCATGTTTACAATCTTAGTTTAGCATGTTAGCATGCTAACATTTGCTAATTAGCAGTGAACACAAAGTACAGCTAAGGCTGATGGGAATGTCATTTGTTTTTTCCTAAAAGTCAATAGGATTCATTCTCTCGAGGAAATTATTGCTGGTACACATCTTCATGGGAATCACAGTTGAGCTATTTCAGTCTGGGCCAAAGTGGTGAACCGACCAACCAAATGACATTGCAATCCCTAAGGCAATGCTTCTAGCATGGCTAAGAATTATCTTACTGCAATGAGATCATTTAGGGGCTAAGTGGCAACACTTATAGTGGCTCCTCTTAACCATCATGCACACTCAGCATAATGTTGAATTCTACTGAGGCCTTACATTCAGGAGATGAGATGCTCCTTTCACTGTCTCAACATAAGTTATCCTCCCTAGCTGTGCAGGGTCTGCTCCTGGGAGGAGTCTAATGTATGAACTGCACCTTTTACTGGTTTGAAGTTGGTCTGCCCCAGCATGTGTTGTTTGTCTGCTGGAGACCGCTAATCCTAAAGTGGGTCTGAAACTGTGAGTTGAATAAATTTTCCGTAGTTCATTGCTGTCTGTGCTGTTAGCATTTTGTGCATAGACCAATGAGATGAAAGTCAGCTTTGACTATAGGTGGCCTTTATTCCAAGGGGTTATTCAGTAATGAGTAATTATCTCCTCACTCTTTGTTCTATGTGAGTTTTATTTAATACAGAACAAAGTTATAAGACTTTGTCTGATACTTTGGCTACCCTGGTAAAACTTTCAACCAAATTACAGACTCAGCGGGAATTTTTGAGTTACTTTGGACCATGTGGGGCCATTTTAATCCCATTTTTGAATGAAACATTTGCATGTCTGAATTGCAAGGGCAATGTCATCAGTGATAGGCTGCATTTACATCACTCTTATAGAGCAAGTTAAAGAGTGTTTTGTCCTGGTTTTGCTCTATTGTGAATGATGCTGCGTGAACACAACACATGGCCCTGTTCCTGAATTGCCAAGGTTCCTTCTAAATTATTAGACTGCTTGGATGACTGACTAAAATTTCCAATTTGCATGGGTAAAATCAAATTACCATCCTCCCCTGGTATTACTAACGCAGCCCAGAGAGGGTTTTAGTATGTACACATTTTTTCCTATTTTCATGTATAACAGCACAGGTTAAATGCTTTGTTATTATGTGGGTTTGATCCTCTGGTCTGCTGATAAATTTAGATTGTCAGTTGGCTTTTGGCCTACAATTTTATAAGATTTATAATTATAATTATTCAAGAACTATTGTCACATATTGTGAAAAAGGACAAACAGAATTCTACATAGTGATAATCTTTTCTTAATCAACATTTTCTTGTGTTTGGGTTTGAGTTTCCTTAAATTTTAGTCCAACTGAGTAAAGTGGAAAGTTGTATAGGAAAAGATGAAGAAAGATGGAAAGCAGTGATGCAGTGGTCTCAGCATCAGATTTAGAGTCTATAGCCATGCCAGTGAGATTATACTAAATATTAAGAGATAACAGCAGGTAAAAGGCTTTGTTGTTGTGTGGGTTTGATAAAGAATTGTACACATATGAACCACAGGCTTGTGAACAGAGGAGTAAAATATAAGAAATATGTTCAGAGATGCGTTTTGTTTGATAAAAAAAATACAGCATTGCAGACATTCTGTTTGCAAGAAGTGTAGATTCACACAGGTGGTTCACTCTTCCTGCTCATTGTCCTCCTTTTTCCTTCACACCACCAGCCCATCATCAGAAATTTAAATGGCTCACTGAGGGTGTGAAATAAAGATTATGGCCTTGAAAGCCCTGAGCAGCTGGTCCTCCCAGAATCAGCCATATGGACCACTAGGGTTGGTGTTATTTTTGCATTCAGTCCTGTCGAACATGCTAGGGGAAATTAGAGTTCAACCTGCCTGTCTGTCTGTGGATGAGTCCACCAAGCTCTGATTCACGACAGGAATTTATCCAGGCTGTAGTCATAGCAACAAGCTGGGTCTAATGTGAAATGACCAGGAAGCACTTTTATTGGAGATCACTTTTCTCACCTTGGGTCCTTGATGAGAGGACAACAGAAAGTCCACATGCTGTTTCAATATCAGACTGAATTTATTATGTTGTTGTTTTGCTGGTAAAAAAAAATAATTGAATAAAGACTGAATCAGAAGGGTTTTTTAAAGTTGTTTTTGTGGGAAAAACTTACAGGACAAATGTCTAGGATTTAGTGGCATCTAGCGGTGTAGTTACTGATTGCAATACCCTTGCCTCACCCTCACGTTCCAGACGTGTAGGAGAAAGTGTGAAATGTGACAGGCCCTGTCTAGAGCCAGTGTTTGGTTTGTCCATTTTGGGCTACTGTAGAAACAATGGCGGTTCAACATGGCAGACTTTGAGGACCCGCTCCCTCTGTTGATAAAACAAGTCTCCCTCTCTTGTCTCTTTCATCTTCTTCTGTCATTAATTAAGCGTCTGTGATGCGTGATATGCACCAGTTTTGATGTTGGGAAGGCGTACTTAAATTAATAATAAAGTAATGAGCCTGTTTTGAACCAAAATGTATATTTGTGGGAAAAGTAAATGTAAAAAAGTTGCAAGAAAAATAATAGCTCAAGTCAATTATGGACACCTGAAAAAAAAGACTTTCAGTTCAGTAACTAAGTATTTGTACTCTGTTACTTTCCACCTCCACCTGGGGGGGACATGAATGTCAGTTACACATTTTCATGGCAATCCATCTACTCATCCATCTTATTTTGTTTCATTTCTCTACATTATACATTTTTTGGGTTTATATGTTATCTTTGCACATGTCTTATTGTATTTTGTGAAGCACCTTTTGACTTTTGAGAGGTGCTATTGAATTAAAGTGTATTGTTATTGTTATTATTAGAAATAATTATCAAGACATTTCTCAAAAAAATCACAAAAACCTTACTGTGTACCAGAGGAAAGGTTAGGGGATCACCAAAGTCAATGACTTTCATTCTCTTTCCACCATGAATGTCTCTAAAAAATATTATGATAATCCATTAATAGTTGCTGAGATTTTTCAGTCTCAGTGGTGGAATGACCAGCGGACCAACTGGATCAGACCCAGTTTAGACATTACAGACTGGGAGCTTGACAGTTTATGACATATTGACAAGGAAAATATGGTAAATGGAAAATATGTAAAGTAAATAAAAAAAAAAAAACACTCTTCTCTCAACCACTACTGTCTAGATGCCCATGAGCTATGCACAAAACTTTCCCACTTTCCCTGGTTAAATAAAGGTTTAGAGAACGATTGGAGTGCAAAGACGAAAAAAAAACAAATCTTTAGCTGCTTCTTCAAAGAGGAAACTGATTTAGCTTCCTTGACATGAAAAGACAGACTGCTCATCGCAGAGCAACTCACCCACCTGCTGTGTTTTTTAATCCTGAGAATCCCAGTATCCCCTGTGTCCTGGGAATGAAGAGGGTACGGCAGATGTAAAGAGCAACAGGGGCAGAGGTAGGATGGGATTATTTTGCCTTCCATGGTGAAAAAGTTGAAAACTCTGACTAAGCTGCAGGAAAATAACACAGCAGAGTTATAATATACCAAGTAGAGATGTGGGATGTTTTTTTTTCTGAGCTGGAGGCCCTCATATAATAAGCTTGTCAGTCCTGACCAGCCCAAAATTCTCTCTCTCTCACACACACACACACACACACACACACACACACACACACACACACTACTACACATACTAAAAACAGTAAAAGTGGAGTAATAGTACTTCATCAATATTCTTCTACTACTGTAGGAATGCAATCCTATCTCTGCCAGGATTAAGGAAAGCTCCAGAGCTGCCATAATCCTTTGGGAGTTCACGGCAGGTAGTCAGGGTTACTACAACTGACAGAAACATGATATGATATGATTTTTGACAACAACAAAGTTACAGCTACGTCAGCAGTTATTTGGGTCCCTCACCACTTGAACCTCAGTTACCACACACACTCAGCAATTTGCAATTTCGTTTACACTCTGTAAATATGAAAGTGTTGGACAGAACAAACAACATACTGATGAGTTTGCTAAAAGAGATAAATGTAAAGTTTTCCCTGAAGGAGGCCTAGGAGGAATCGAAATGGTATATCTGCTTTAATCTGCATATTCCATCATTTTGTGCCAGGTTGACTATTTTTCTCGAGGATAGTTCCCTGTCTCCTGTAAATTACATTTGTATACAACTAATTTGCAACAGAAAATACATTTTGCAGTAAACACATTCCCACACAAATTATGTTCGCTTTTAATATAATGAGGAAATGTTCTAACATATCTGGCAAGTCACAAAAATGTTGAACGTATCTGTAAAATGTTCTCTGACGTCTTTCATTAATAGCCTTCCAAGGCTACATCATGCAGCAGCAAGACTCCTCACAAACACTCGACGTAGGGTACACATCGTTCCAGTCCTGGCCGAACTACACTGGCTCCCCATCCATTACAAAATTCCAATGGTCTGGCTGCTTTACATCTAAGGACTTTTAACCCCTTACTCTGCTCAGAGACCCCTCAGAGAATCAAATACTGTTGAAAGTTTCACAGTCTGAACTTAAAATAAAGAGGGATCACCCTTTCTCTGTTTTAGTTTCAAAGCTATGGAACAAACTCCCCCTCAGTATCAGGTGAGTCAGTGCCTCAGTTTAAAAAGCATTTAAAAACACACATAAACAGACTTGCATTTGTATGATATTTTATCATGTTGACTCAAATGCTTTTTATTATTCTTTTATATTTTGTTTTATCTCTATGTATGATTGTTGAAATTTCTATTTGATTTATTTTATGTGTAATTTTGGGTTTATATGCTATCTTTGCACATGTCTATCTTTTCACATATTGCATTGTATTATCTTGTATTTCTGAAGCACCTTGTAAATCTGGTTTTGAGAGGTAAAAAAAAATAAATAAATGATTTGTTTTACATTAATATATCCAGTTTTGCATTACAATATCCACTCGTAATGACTACAGCATTATTCATCTTTTAATGATAATGTTCAGGCACCCGTAGTATTTAATGTTAGGGAAAAATCATGATCTGGTTTAATACAGAAAAGGTATGCAGTGACTTGACACACTGTCAACTTTGCCAAAGTGTTTTTGTTGTATATCTAACCACAGTTGGGACTCAGGATTTGAATGCTGGAGTCGCAATCATGATTTTTGAATGCTCGAAGCCTGACCACCTCCCCTGGTAAGTATTAGGCCGTTATCATACAGGATGCAGTTTTTGCCGTAAGAGGCATTTTGTGCGCTGCTAATATGCTAATGTTGAGATAAACTTTCAGCATGAGCCATAATGTATATTAAATGCAGACCCTAATATCATGTCAACATCAGGTAAACAAACACTACACAACTGTACTTAACATATTTGAAATCTTTAAAATACAACAAAGTTGATCATTGATCAACATGATCACAAACATTTACACATACATCAGTGACACGTCTCTCCTAGCAGAGAGTTATATTTTCTGTATTGTATGAGAATTGAACTTCCAAAACTGAACTTTTCTTTTAAAGCTTGAATAGACATTTATTAAACAGATCTACACGTGGCAAACACAAAATATATATTTTAATTGGACCTCTGTGATGATGTTTATGTCTTACCGACAATGAAATTAGCTCCTCTTGGTTTTTGTGATTCCCTGCACATTGACAACGCACTGTTGAACCCAAGACATAAAAATATCAAATAATGACTGCTTAAATCTGGGACCACTTGCATAAAACATCTCATCCTAGCTTCCGCTGCCAGTGACTATGCAAACCAACATGACAGCATACTGTTCCCAGGCTCCTTGATCGCAGCAAACGTTGCCAGCACAGCTTTAATGGTAATGAAATGCTAATGCTATGAATTTAAAAAAGATAATGAGATATAGAAAGATAATGAGATGTACCGTTATATGCCTCCTCCCTAACCTCATTTCCTGTCTATCTTGTTCGCATGTGTCATGTTTTACTTGTATGTGTGAGAAACCCACATTTGTTGTGACGCAGGCTGCTGTGGTTTCACACAACCTGACAAATAAAAGTGGTAAGGGTGCTTACGGTGTGACACATGTAGAGCAGACGGGCTAAGAGTGCTCCAACTGTAATGGCGGGTAACAGCAGGATTTACAAATTAAAGTCAATTTATCTTTGTTTTTAAAGTCCAAATCACATGTAGTATGTTAATGAAATGGGTTGTGGGTCTGATGAACAAACTGCACTTTATATAGTTAATTCGAGACACAGATGCACAAGCCATGATGGTTAGTCTATTTAGGTTGTCCATGTTCTGTAGCCCTCATGATATTTGAGGGTATTTAAATGAACATATAAGGAAAGACAGTCAACACAAAAAGCTTTTCAGCCCATTCACAATGTTACATATGTGTCCTGCTATTTTTAAAAAATCTTCCTGGAACATGTAAGCTGGGATCAGTGCCGCTGACGTGCTCACGGCTCCATATTCCCTAAAAATACCAAGCACTTTGAAATAATATGATCCATAGACAGCAACACGAAGACAACATGATGAGGTACTGTCATACACCAAGCAGCCTGTGTGTGAAATTTATGTCTTGCTTCCTGATGACTCTTTTCTGTTTTCTAGCCACAGCAGGCTGCAGAAATACAGCACATGGCCATCAACATGCTCACAGAACAATATAATTCAGTTTGTGAAATGAGGACTTTTTCAACTTCTAAATATTCTGCCAAGGCTATTTTTGAAATAACTTTATTCATGTTGACTGTACAGCAGTGCCTGCCAAAGACCTAGACATCAAACAGTGGTGGCCTATTGATTAGAGCAGTCTAACTCGGAGGAAAGCAAGAACTGTTTTTAGAGCGATTTCAACTTATGAGACCTCTGCATTGATGTTTGTTTGCTCAAAGCTTGCTTAAGGGTGGCCGAGAGGCTTTGTCTCTTTGAATTGAAATCAGTGACAAATTAAGGAGGCATTCACACTGTCAGTACAAATACTTTCAAAGATTTATTGGTGGATGTATCATGTTTCAGAAGTACCATACATCACAACGCTGTCTTTACTTATTTCTGTTCATTATTTTACAATAGATTATAACAGATGCTTGGAGCTACAATGTACAATATCCACAAGACTCTTCCACGTAATCAATAGTGTTTTGGCATACTAAGGTGAAAAGTGTTTTTTTTCCCCAGGAGCTTCCATTTCCTGAACTGAAACAGTGAGATCTAATGTATGTGAAGTACCTCTTTCAGCCCAAGTAATCAGCATAAATAAAAATATTGTGCAAATAGTGTCCGAAAAAAATACCGTCACTGATTGCTAAGAATGCTTCGTTTGTTAGATTATACTTGCACAGTGGTCATTTCACCCTTTTAGCCACCTCTGGGATACACATTTGCACCCTGCATGTGCAGAAGATAGTCACATCCTTTGAAATCACAACTCTAACCTGTCACAGCTATCTTAATGTTGCAGCTGGCTTAACAACTCCATATGTCACTAGCTAGTTTAACAATGCATTATGTTTTATGAGCCAATCAGCTAAGTTTTGCAACCATCCATGCATCCATTCATTCTCTATTACCATTTTTCTTGTTCACAGCCGCAAAGGGCTGGAGCCTATCACAGCAGTGGGCAAGGGGAGGGGTACTGCCTGAACAAGCTGTCAGTCTGTCACAGGGCTAGCACATATAAACAGACGCACACATTCACATTCTCGCCTACGGGAAGTCTAGAGTTTCCAGGACGCCTAACCTGCATGTTTTTTGGACTGTGGAAGGAAATGGGAGCACCCAAAGGAAACACAGACACGAGGAGAACATATAAACTCCATAGAGAAAGGCCCAGGGCCTTTATTGATGTGAAGCGACAGTACTAACCACTGAGCCACCGTGCTGCCCTTAAAACCTTATGGTGAAAACATCACACTATGTTTGCCAGATAAATGTAGTGGAGAACTTCTGTTTCCTCTGAAGTATAATGATATAAAAGTCACTCACTAAATGGAAATATCTTGAGTGAAACAGAAGTACCTTATACACTTACTACTTTACACAGTAGGTTTTGAACTTTAAAGAAATGAAACCTATATACATGGGGGGGCATGACACTGACTACATAATTAAAGATCACCAAGTCCCTCTTATCGCCTGTAGTCAAGTGTAACCCACCATGTGCTCGAGCACGTGCAGCGACGTGTCATCAGAGCCACAGTGTGAGGATGACTCATCACATATGCACTCGCTCACTGCCAGATCTCCAGCGAGGCCTTGCCTGCAGGTACACACACAAAGAGAAAACACTGACTGCAATGCTGCGGCCTTTAGACAAATGCCTGCCCAAATACATTAAGTGCACAGCAAGATAATTAAGAAATAATGCACCGATGCTGAAAATAAAGCATAGAGGAACTTTTGGGAATCACTTGCAATTACCAGCTCACGCCTGTTTACACGACACATTCATTGCTTTTGTAATGATCTCTATGCTGTATACAATCTGGTCCGGGCAAACACATGGGAAGGGTGATTTTAAGTCATCCGTGCAGTTGTTGGATGCTAATATTATGTTACTGTTTTCAAATTTAACATGACTGAGTGCATGTTGTTTGATTTGCTAGTATGCATGCAGATATTGTAATGCTTTACCCATTCAAATGCTATTCTTAAAACTATTCTTGACTTAAATATACTGATCAGCTCTGTAAACAGATCAGCAACATTTTATATTTGCAAAACCTTGTGCTGTAAAATCTGAAAATCACTTTGATCCAGTTTGATCACTGGATGCACAAGGATGCATGACAAAAATAATCTTCAAGTATGACTTAAAGACTCAATCCTTGTCATTTAATGGGGAAAAGACTCTACAGAGTGCATCTAAACACTTATTTCACACTTAACTACACTCACGGTATTACCTCTTCAGATTCCACAGCTAGATGTGTTACATCTGTTCTAAGACAACAGCACACTGTTGTGTATACACATTTTCTTTTATTCAAAGTTCATTAGTAATCATCATTGCTATCCTTCTAATAATCAACCCTCCCTCACTCCACTGAATTAATCCGACAACCATTTTATCTATTCTACATGAAAACAAAAAAAACAACAAAAAACATAAATTTATATAGGACATTATTAGATTACGTCTATGTCATTATTATCAAATTTGTGGCAGTATTATCAAACTTATTTTACTGAAAGGAGAGGATTATGAAGATAAATATGCTCTATTGAGTACACCGACTAAGCTTGGAGTTGGCCTAATTACGAAGACACCCGCTCTAAAACCACGGCAAAGCCCTCTTGGTCTTCATAATGCATTCACGATGGGGTGATTCATTGTGCTGTGCAAGAGCTACTGCCAGTCTGATACTGAATCCACCTAATATTGTTCAAACAGGTGTTTAATGAGAAGTCTCAACTCCCAG
Source organism: Dicentrarchus labrax (assembly GCF_905237075.1). Taxonomy (NCBI): domain Eukaryota; kingdom Metazoa; phylum Chordata; class Actinopteri; family Moronidae; genus Dicentrarchus; species Dicentrarchus labrax. The sequence goes on along the minus strand of NW_026136720.1, from coordinate 19,973,817 downwards.
ATACTGATGGGATTAGTGGACATTTTTTCCATGTTTTGTAGAGAACACAGAGCTCAAAATCTCAAATACACTCGATTTCTTTTAAGCCAAAAGTGTGGTACTACCTGGCAGAAATAGATTCATTACAAGACTACCAATTAAACAGACTGGTTTTTGACCACAATGTCATATGAAAGACAAAGGGGTGCAGAAAAACAGGGATGGTGTTATTGTGTCAACTATTCCGGAATATAAGACATATATGAGACAGACTGCAACACTGAGGAAGAATGTTTTTGACAGTTATTTGGACATTTATTTTTGAACACAACAGAGATACAGTTACAGTGACTTGAGACTTGACTTGAGACCCATTATCAAAAGACTTGAAACTCAACTTGGACTTGAACAATCTTTATTTCATTTATTAAGTGCATTAACAATAAAAAAATGTCTGAATATCAATCCCTTATTATCACGCATAACGTTACATCTGTTGTCTATGGCCACAGAAGACTGCAAAGCTGCAGCCACAACATCATTGCAATCACACCTGCAGGTGCTGTGCCATTTGTCACAATCTTGGCAATAATAACTTCACACAAGGCCCAAACAAAAAGTAAAGATTGCTAAATGCAACGTCTGCCGTATTAAAATAAACATACTGGATCGACCACTTTAAACTTTTTCAGGCACCCGAAAACACGCCTGGATGGCTGAGTAACCTGGATGGTAAGCAAACATGCCAGCATCAGCTTACATACATGTCCAAGACACTGAATTAAAGCTGTTTGTTTGAGAGCTGAAAAGGCTCACCAAAGAATGAAGGAAGCTGGAAGCTATTTTGAAATGTAAGCGATTGCTTTGCAAGAACTATGAATTTTTCTCAGGCTGCTAAGATCAATCACCATCTTTCTTTAACTTGGCATCAGCATTATGCCCAAAACCTCTATATAATGTCTGTACGGTCACAGCTTCATACTCAAAGGGCCCATTTATATGTTCTTGATTCTCCATGTTTTCTTGTATGTTGTGTTGCATCAAAATGGTTGAAGGAGGATGAATGATTTATTCAGTCCCTGTTCTGTTACCCCCTTTTTCTCCCCCAAGCAGATCTCATTGATTTTATGAAATGTGGTTGGGAATCACAATCATTCTTGAGAAGGAAATAGCCTAGAACATGTCAGATGGGTGAAACAAAGTCCGCCTGCCATTGCTGAGCTTAGCTCACCAGGGAACCTAAACCAGCATGCCAAAGGCTGTCTCTATTAAATTCAAACCCAAGGAGGAAATGTAGAGTGTCTCAGTACACAGACATGAAAATGCTTCGTTACCTTGGACAGCCAATGGTGGCTGTTCAGGGTTGATAACACAATTGCCCTCAGGTCAGTACCACGGTGCTTAAAAGCACCACTGAGAGTACTGCTGTGATGAAACTATGAGTGAGATATGTTTTCTTCTGGACATTACTGTCGAACAGCACTGCATGTGTGTATTAATTTCTATAATATCCCATCATTTCAATAGGCCGATTAAAATAACCCCTTTTGTATAAGCTGTTCTGACACACAGCCCGTTGTCAGTAATACCACATCCACCATGGACATTTTTAATAGTTATTACTAATTATATTATCACTGTGGGATGTCCGATTACCTCCCAGGCCTATTGTGCCATGTCGAGTGGGTATACAATTTACAGCACAGGATGCAAGGGATCCAATGACACTGGGGTAATCTCATGTAATGAAATAATAATAAAAATGATGAAAAAGACCGTGGCAACCCAGGAGGGGAAATCTTTCTCTGGCATTTGATACCATAGGGGTCGTTTACATATGATCCCGGTAAATCTCCAAATCATTATGGATGATCCCAATGACTTTCTCTCCCTCTCTCTGTACGCCTCCCTCCCTGTGTGATAGATTAACTAAGCAGTAACGATGTCTCTCTTGTGGAATGGACAGTGCAAATCGTTATAGGTTCTAAGCCAGCCAGCGGAGACAGGGCTGGCTGGGCAGAGTGATAGATTAGGGATTTTTAAATACTCCTCCTGGTGAGCTCTGCCGCAGCCAAAAGAGCAGCTGGGGTTTTTCTCACTCTGCAAGGGGGGTGGAGAAGGGCCACAGATGGCCATGGGCCCTGCAGGTCAACACTATTCAAAGATGCATCCTGGAGTGAACGAGTGCGTAAATTAATCGAGGCCTGCAGATGCATTGGAATTTACTGCACTATGTTCTGCAGTAATGAAACCTGTACTTTAAATCCATATTATATATGACACATAAGCTATTAAAGAAGACTTCACACACCTATAACTCCTCTGTCTAGCTCAGAGGAACGTTATTACTCTTTATTGATTTAAAGATACATTTTCCTTTGCACACAGCAAGGAGAATAATAATGTAAACACTTCAACTTTGAAATAACTAAATCATCATTGAAAACACAACCATAATGGTAGTCATATCTGTGCTGGTTAGATCATCTTGTTCCTCTTTGTGGCTGCAGTTTGTCAGTACTTAGGGTAAAATGCATAAACTTTATAATCTTTTTCAGGTGAGCACAGATGGCCTTTTTGAAGCTCTGTTAGTTATCACACACTGGTATGAAAACATCAAAGTGCTGATTGCAAAACCTCTTTTATATCTGACATTGTTGTAATGTAATTAAGTTACTTCAGAATCAAAGTCCTTTTACATGAAGTGCTTGCCTTATTGTGTATTCAACTTGTCTATTGCTCTGGTATAATTAAAGAAAATTAGGGAGCTGTAATAAAACTGTTCCAAAGCTTTTACTGCACACAAAATTAATGTTTCCAGCCTCTTTGTTGCATTGCATGCAAATGTTACAAATGTGGCTATCAGGCCACCATTTCAAATGTCAAAACACTCTTATGGGCATGTGAGAGTTTGACTAGTGTCAAGGCTGAGTCCTTACTACAGGGGCCTGGGTTTGAGTCCAGCCAAAGGCCCTTTGTTGCCTGTCATCCCCTCTCTCTCCCCTGCCTTTTCTTTCTCTCTCTACTGTCCTGTCAATAAAAGCAAAATGCAACCAAAAAAGTAAATGAAAAAAACACCATTACAATTCATTGTGGATAAATTAGTGGAATGAAGAGATAACCACTCTTTGAAAAGATGATTTTTTCATTAAAACACGAGCATTCAGACATAACTGAACATGCATATCTGAGCTCACTGAAGTCCAGTCTGACCTAATTACATTAGAGGTGACCAATGTGTTGCCAGGCTGGCTTGAGTACTTAAGGCTACATTTAAACACACGTGCACACACATCTCAGACAGATTAAGTATTTGCATAAACCTGTACCCAGGCTGCTAGGTGGCTGGGTTTAAGCCAAATTATCTTTCTGAATGGGCTTTCCTAACAGTATATGTGTGAATCTGGCATGGATTACTGAGGTTAGTCACACTACGGTGGTAGGGGAGGGACTATTGCTTGCTTGGTATCATAAAACACAGGTGTACCTGTCAGTGCTATAATTTTGAGGCAACTGTGTTACGCTTGGTAGTGTATGGACCATTTCTTTTGTGGTCTAACTTGTTCTGATGGATAGAATTCCCTCTGTATCAACTCCCATACACAATATACTGCGTATACCTTTGCATCTTTTGTCCCAGACAGTGCACCTTGACATATCTGTCATAACCCAGTTTTCATGTCAAAATAAACAAACTTTTGTTTGCCAGATAGAGTGCACTGTGACACCATTGTGAGCATCTGTGTGGATCCCACAATTGGTGTGTGGTGCACTCCAAAATTAAGCCTCCCTCTGGGGCTTTGATGTGTCAACTGATTTCTGGGGGTGGAGGCGCAGAGCGATTTACAGTGGCAAGATATGATCAAATGCATCAGGAGACAATACATCTGGATGTGCAGTGAGAGCAGAGCCTGTTCATGTCAAGAGAAGGAGGAAAGAGAGGAAGGTGCACAGTATCTTACCTCAGGCAGAGTGTCATCTCAGCTGGGAGGATTTGTATCACAGTTTTGATGTTTTTCACTCAGGTTTTCCCTTGTAAAAGAGGCTCTATGCACTATTAGTATACTTCTTAAAAAGTAAAAAAGGGAGTTTACTTCTACTATATAGTATACTTACTTGACATACATTAGCAAGCTAAGGCTTACACTTGTATTGCTACTGCTACAGTATGCATACTTAATGATACAACCAATGGTGTACTAATAATATAATATAATAGTAATAAACACAACAGTGGTATTCAGTCAGTACATAAGAAAACGGGTGGTGCAGTGGATCAGTGGGAGGTGTCACCTTGATTGAGATCGACTTCAAATTGAAGTCATTTGCTGTGTTTACATTTCAGAATTAAACTTAAGACAAAGGTCGATCAATCAGTCCTGGGGTAAAACTTAGTAAAACCACAAAGGCTACACAACACTCAGCATATTAATTATTCCTGCTATTCCTTCAACTGAAGCCTTTGCGTCTGAGAAGTAAATGGATACGGAGTAAGCAGACCTAATATGCAAATCGTTAACTTAACAGTTCAGATAAAAAGGTCCTGGCTGTGTATGGCTGCTTCGAGGTCACAGTGACATGTTTCCTTTCAATGATCGCATTGATTCACAGTTAAAGTGGTCCCATATCTGTGTTAACATCGATATACATCGAAATAGTAACAGTGTCATAGTCTCACATATCGATTGGATACGATCAATGTTCACTGCGTAGAAAGGATGTTTAAAATAGATATCAGGTATCATTTGCACTTTGTACATGGAAATGTAAAGTACTCAACCACTGGGTAAGTGGTATACTGTGGGGTTAAGACACACTGACTGCCTGTTTTAGCATATAAAGAAAACAGTGGATCATAGTGTGTTTCTCATTTACACAAAGTACATTTCCCTGCTAGAGAACCACACTGACACGACTAAATGATGCCTGCTTTTCTTTGTATTATCTCAAACAGTCTTCAGTGGCTTTACATACCCAAGTATCTTGCTGTTTAAATTGCTTCAGGGTGCCCGGATAGCTCAGTGGGTAGAGCTGGCGACCCATGTACCGAGGCTGAGTCCTTGCTGCAGTGGCCCAGGGTTCCAATCCGACCTGCGGCCCTTTGTAGCGTGTCATCCCCTCTCTCTCTCTGCCCCCCTTTCCTGTCTATCTTCAGCTGTCCAAAGCCCAAAAAGTATACTTTAAATTGCTTCAAAAGGTGTCCATAGAGTTTGCCAGTAATCAAAACAAGTTTCTGTTTACATTCAGTGTTTCTCACCAAACTGCATTGTGTGTATTCTTGAGGTCTGACAAACATGATGAATTAATTTTCTTCCATATAAAACATTTGGCTCATTGATGCATTTCTTGATGCATGATTTCCATCTGTGGATCAGTGTAACAGTGTCAAACCCCTGGTGTGTGTGTCACCGGCAAGCACATGTGCGTACACGTGCGTCCTTGTGAAATCATGGGAACAAAAAAAACAGGGTTTCACATGTAAAAAATTGCTCTTTTGTGCTAACAGTGCCCAGAGACTCCACAGGTAACAGGGCAAGGTAAAACAAATTGCACTCAGTCTTTCTCAGTGTAATAACATGGCCTTACATCGAGGATAAATGGCCATAGCTGGTAACATGCAATTTCTCCAAAATGTATACAACTTCAGGCTCTAAAAAAGTAAAACCAATGCCAAACCTGCCACTTGTAACTTAGCAACTTCCTGTTTGAACAGTATATATACTATATATAAAGTATATACATGAAAAAATGTCCTAAAATGGACTACAATTGATGCATGCAAAAAAAATTCTAGAGCAGCAACAGTAACATCAGCAGTTATTATATGAACTCATAATATCTCACTGGAAACAAATAACAAATGTGAGTAAAATATGATATTCCTGACATCACACACAGAGACATGCAGTATCAGTCCTTCCTTCTGTCCTCTCAGATTCATGGCAAACTAACATAAACAGCAAGACTACATACAGACAGCTTTAATCAGCATTAGATTAACGTGTGGAAATATCGCTTCTCTACGTCTCTCTGTGTGTCTAAGAGACGTGGGATGCATCCAATGAGTGTATGTGGAGCTGAGTCTTGCTCTCTGTCCTGTAGAGGAGAGAACAGACGACCATAAATGACAGTAAAATGTGATGACACCAGGCACTGCACCTTATATATAACATGGTTATTATGATTAATGATCATTAGGCTGTTTGGGTGGTGCTCTCTCCTCATTTGATGCCTTATGCACAGCGCATGATGCATGTACATAGGGGGAAAAGATGCAAGTGTATCAATGTTCACACCTGTGTGCAACACAGAGAGGATGTGTTGTATTAGAAGACACAATAGGACAATTGATCAAGTTGATTGATCCTGGTTGTGTGGAGCTCAGGCGGGCGAGGCATCTAAGACACAGGCATTACTGCAACCAAGGTCCCAAACCGTTGCCATTAGTGTTTGTATTGATGGTTTTGGGTGCTATGATGTGTAGATGGAAGCTTACAGAACAAACAGCGTCCCAAAAGTAATGCAGACTACATCCCATCCATTGCACGCTGGTAAAGATGTTCAGAGCAACTGCCCGCTGACAGACACACGGAAAATGGGTACACAATTTTGCAAGACAGACATTTCATTTCAACATTTCAACTTTGACATTTTGAGTCAAGGATGTCTCGAAATGCAAAATGAATAAAAAACAAAATTCTTTCTTCACTATTTATTTTCTTTATATGCCTGGCCCTAATACCCTGGGAGGGTTATATAAGATAATTATTAATTAATTTATTACAATATGAATGATAGTATTGTGGGTGTCAATCGGGCACCTATGAGGTGATAAAAAGTAGAGTTAGTGGGGGCAACCAGGGAGTTCAAGCTGAGAGCAGGACAGGCATGTCAGAGCCAGGCAGATCTCTGCCTCGTGTTGAAACCAAACTCTACACGATGAAGTTATTGATTAAATGTTCTCTTAAAAGGCCAGTTGGATGGAGAAGGTCACACCAAGGTTTTCACAACAGGGGAATGGAGATGCATTTGACCTGTCAGCTAAGGATAGGCTCTGAGTGGGCACAGCCCTTCTGTGGTAGGAAAAGGCATGGTAATCTTCTTAAATGGAATCTGTCCATGCTGAAACTCACTGGGCTCAACCCCTACGGACTGAGGTAAGTGTCAAAACATCTAAAAAGTCTTTCAAGAGTTTTTTCTAGCAAGAAATGTTCAGAGGCCATGTATGGTCCACACATAAATATCCGGAATTGTCTTAAGACATGCTATGATGTTATGATTTAAATGACACATGCACACAGACACATGCATTCACAACTCAACTCAGCTTTATTTAAACAGCACTTTAAACAAAGAATTATTTTGGCCAGTTGAGGGCTGAAAGACAAGTTGTAAATACAATATTAACATCTTATCACCTTATTAAGGATCTATGGGCAGAAACTGAATATAATGCATGCATAATATGCACAGGTATGTTTTCAAAGTATAATCACCTGAATATAGGAATCATGTTTTTGTTATCTTAAAATGAAACATTTTTATCTACCGACTCCACTTGTAGCCTTCCATGGAGTCTGCTATGTTGAACTGCCATGTTTCTACAGTAACCCAATACAGACAAACATAACACTGGCTCCAGATTGGAGCGTGCCACTGTAGTTTATATTACACACTTCACAGCCCGTTCTCCTTCCTTCATTCCTAGTTTGTTAAATACAGGCAGAAGCGATGTTGAATTAGTTGTAATCCGCAACTTCACCACTAGATAACACTAAATACTACACACTGGTCCTTTAAATTGAGTTAAATTAAAATGGCAAAGGCATTAGCAAAGAATGTTGATTAGAGCAGAGTCAGTGGGACAAGCCGTAGAAACAGTAAGCTCAAGGACACTAAAATTCTCCATAGAGCCGAGGGAAACTACAATATTGGCTGATAACTCTCTGTTACACTGTAATTTTTTAACACTGGTAATATAAAGAATATTGATGAATGCAGATTAAAACCACAGAGAAAATGAAAAAAAAGAGTATATACTCCCCCGTAAAGGTAAAATGGAGTGTGAACTCAACAGCCGGAGTGGTGTGTCGTCAACAGTAATGTGGGCGTTATACCAGATCATTGCAGTGAGGAGGGAGTTGAGCCAGAAGCTCTAGATTTACCTGTGGATAGTGGCAGGAATTAGTTTTCTCTGAAGGGTGCCTGGCTCACCCTTGGAGATAGGGTAGGGAGCTCCGACATCCGAAGGATTCATGACGAAAAGAGCCAGTTAAGGTGGTTTGGGCATCTGGTCAGGATGCTTCCTTTGGAGTTTTTCCAAGCATGTCCAACTGGAGAGAGTATATATTTCATCTGGCTTGGGAATGCCTCTGGATTCCCAAGTAAAAGCTGGAAAATGTTGCTGGGAAAAGGGACTGCAACTCGGCCTGAAATGGAAGAAAATGGATGAATGGGTGGATGGATGGATTGACTCTTGACTACTGATCGACTCGGGAAAAACTCCTCAATGGCACTTTGATAGCAGTAGTTGAGAGGGGACTGACTCATTCGAATGTGGGATTTGGAGCTGTGACCCCCTGTTTCAGTCAACTCTACATTCTGCCCCACAGAATACAGAGTCAAAAGCAGCAATAATTGGCTACAGCCTGCTAGGAAGGAGTCGTTTAGATTTGAAGGAGAGCACATGCTGTGACGTTCTCTTTCATTGTGACCATGTTCCTGATTTGGCACAAGTCAACCCTAGGGGATGATGCAAACAGCTGGGCAACCCACACATACAGTATACTGCTACACACACACACACACACACCACCCTACACACTGATCGTTATTCCCAATACCCATGCTGACTTTCATTCTCCTGCTTTGACTTCGTTGCCAGAATCAGAAGGGTTATATTTAACTGCAAATGTATAACACAAACTTATTCCACTTTTATTGCATCATAAAGGTTACTCTTATGCATGCTACTGTTGTTGAAAGGTTGAAACACTAAAACTTTAACACATGAACAGTATGGCCTGAAAATAATGAGTGCTATAACAACACTGACCTGTTCATACCTCTATATCGATAATAACTAATTAAAATAATTGTTTTGCTTTTACTTAATGAACACGCTGTGTGTTATCAATCACTGAGATCACCTCAAAATGGCTTGCTGGCATTTGGCCTTTTTCTCAAAAATTCCTTGAGCCTTCACCTGAAACATTTATATTTTCAGTTTATTTTGGAAGTCAATTACTGCACCCCACTGTTTTTCTGCTAAAATGTGCCATGCAGTTTTAACATGTCCTCTGTCATTTAATGGCAGAAATACTGAATTTAAACAGCCCCTGTCTACTTACAGTAGCAGTACAGACATTATTTCTTCTATTATACTACAACTTGAGAGTCATGACTCCGGTTCATGATTTGCAAGACAAGGCAGGTGGAACTACTCCCACCAATGTTAATGCTATTCAGTGAATGTGAGTGAATGGCCAACATAGGGGTGGTTCTTATTTACCTAGCTGTTACTGTAGTCAAATCAAGCTGGTGCTCCTTTAGTATGCCTGGCCTCACAGCAGCCTGAGTGGAGGAGGATTAGCCTGTATTACATGCTTTACTATGATGCTGGCTTGCGCAAATCCTTTTTCCTGCCTCCCTTCCTCTTCTCCTGCTGACTTAACACGGGAGTGTGTTCCATAAACCAGTACCAGAGACCCAAGAAAGTGTCCTTGCAGTGAGTTATCAGATTTTATTGGGAAGATTATTTGCTTTTTAATTATAAATAGAAGTAGGTACATGTGACAGTTGTGCTGACCCTATAGAACAATTTATTTAACAACTATTGTTTTCGGACCTTGATCGTGTCCCCTGGGATCATATAGTCACCTGGGTCCCCAAACACCCTTGGCACTTAATTAATCAATTGATGTGATTGAGTGGCCTCTGTGTGTGAGACATAATGAGCTCCTGATTAAAATCATTTCAGGAGGACCTGTAGGCACTGTCATGGCTCATGGGTCTTCGTGTGGTATGTTACTAAGTAACATAGGTAATTTGGTAAACTGACCAAAAAAGAAGAAAAGATGGAGAGGGTGAATGTGATTAAATTACACCGTATACAGTTGGATGTGCATTACTCTCTTTTTTCATGCAAAATGCTTCAACCAGAAAGATTCAGGCTATTGAATTAGGAGTCTACCAATAAGATATAGTGACATAACTTGGACCTTAAACAGACAAAGTAGACACTTGAGAACACATTCATCTCAATGTTTTTTACTTCGCATTGCATTTAAAGTCATCCCTTATCTTCACTGTGTTGCCATTCAGCAGAAGCACAGTTTGGAAAGTTATGGATAAAGATTTAGCTGTTTTATTTCTGTAAATAATGAAGAAGTTTTTTCAAAACTAATCAAATCTTTCTTCCCATAAGGCACAAATTTAATATAAGAAATTATACTTTATTGCTCAATTTAGCCATTCATTCATCTCTATATCAAGTTTATCCATCCTCTAAACCACTTGTTCTGCAATTGCATGGTTGCAGGGGGCTGTAGCTTCTCCCACTATGCACTGGGGGAGAGATGTAGAGGACAGAACAGGTCGCCAGTCTGTCACATAAGCAAATTTCACATTGCAAATTTTCCAAATTGTTTATTCACAGACATGTATTCATATTCAAACACAGGCTAATGTAATTGAATGAAGATACAGATGCATAATCAGTATCAATATACTCTATTTACCTTGATCCATGCTAAAATCTTGAAATTTCATGGTTCCTTGACCACACATTCAGTGACATTGTTTTATTAAAGAGTATTTCATCACTGAAAGAAGGGCAAAGAATGTCACTGAAGGCTTTCTAGACAATATTTTTTAAAGTACCTGCCCTTTTCCAAACTGTAGCAACACTATATTACAGTGCTTGTAATAAGAATTAGTTAATAGGTAATAAGAGCCTTATACGACGCTTATTGACATTAAATTGTTAATATGACTATACAAGTGTTAATAATAGCATCATGAACATATTTACTGCTAAATTTACAAAATATTATCATTATAAACCCTTTTTTCTCTTTTTCTATCGTTCCACTTTGTTTTTTTTTGTAATTTCATTTTAAGTAAATGCTCAATAAGGATTAAGTGAGGCAGATGCCAGTTATGTGAGTATTAAAATTCATGTAGAGACTAAATTCATCTGTTCACAGAAGAATAAAATCATAACACAAACACATATCAAGTCAGTTTGCAGCTCACCAGGAAATGGGGATAAAGACGAGATAGAGAGAGGATCAGAAGATAAGCACTTTAGAAAATGGACGGATGGAGTATTAATAACATTGTTTGCTGTGCAGTTATTAATTATAACGGGGATTGTCAGCCATAACAAGTATAATTAGAGTTAGATTTTCAAATGTAAGCTTGTAACCTTGCCAGGCAGCTGGACTCGAAAGATAAAAATCACAAGATCAAGTGAGAATCCATCTTGTCAGGCTTCAGTCTAAGTGTTCGTTGCTGGTACAGGGGTACCGGACAAATCAGTGTCCCTTGGGGAAGTACTGGCAGCTATAGGGGTGGGCACTGGGCGTGAAGACACAATTCATTAAATAACACTGATGGCTCCCATAGAGGTTAGTGTAGATGCTGGAAGCATAAGTTACCTCAGTACTGGAGAGTATTTCTTCATTGAAGGAAGAGAAAATAACAGCACTGAAGACTTTTCTTGACTGAAAAGATGTCTTTGCTGTTCTCCCGACTGGCTTCTGTTAGAGTTTGACTACGCTATAAGGTTCTTTGATGTGATTGGTGTAAGTTTGCCCATAATAGATGGTGATGGACAGATGGTTCATCCAATCACTGCATTATCTGAAAGTACCTGCCATTTCCCAAACAGTGGTAACACTGTATATTAAGGTTCATGTGATAAGCATAGTAAAAGTTATAAGATGCCTAAAATTAACATCTTAATAAGATTATACAAGTGTTAATAATAGCATCATAAGCATATTTACTGTTAGATTAAAAAAACTTTTATTTATTGCAGGAGTTGTTTGTATACTGATATTGCCTTTGATGTTTCTGTTCTGTTCTGTTTACCATGTAAATTGTTTTTTAAAGCACTATATAAAATAAATGTATTATTTTTTTTGTCATTTTAAAAATTGGCTTAAAACAAAAATATTGCCTGTTCTTATAAGTTTTATAACTGTAAATTTGCTTATTTACATTTTACCGAGGCAATAAAGAATATCTTAGTACAGTTGTGGCATTTTTTTGATAATAAAAGGCATACTTCTCCAAGCAATAATTGCTTATGTGAACAAGCATCATCATTTTTAGAAAACGGAAATGTTTAATGATCTGGTAAAGAGCAATAAACATTCACTAAAATCACACAAAAGAACTAGATTGATTGGTGGAAAATTACAGCACAAGTAAATTAAAAATAGCTGTCAACATTCAGAACTGTGTCTAATTGTCTGAATGTGTTTTATACAGTATGTCTATAATCATGTCTATAATGTGAAGTAATGTTCTCAGTTGCTTTCTGTTAAAAACTGGTGTTATAAAGTGAATCCCAATCGACTCAAAAAAAGGGAAGGAAAAATAAATAAATAAAAAATACACCATTTAATGCATTACACCATATGTTTTGTCTCCCTGACAAGTTAAGGAACCCTTTGGGACAAAACCACAGTGTTCTTGGACTAACCTTAGTTATTGCTCCCACACTCTGTGCTCAGAAATCCAACATATAAATGATAAGATTTAATGAAGCCACCAAGGCAGCCTCCAGGGGACACTTTTCCAGAGCGGTTTCTGTTGAGCCTGACACCTTTCGTATAGCCCTGCTCCAGTCAATACATTTCTACATGGGTCATTGGCCACAGCCTACATAGAAATTGAGGGCAGAGTTTCTAGTTATTAGTGTGTTTTTAGAGTCATTTATATTCTCACAATATCATACTTAAAAAGGATGTGACTTTCTGTATAGTAATTTCTATTGTCAGGGCATTAGAGACATTGAATATTCCTGTACAACAACCAAACCTTGCCTTATAAATGGGATATTTTCAGGTTTTTACTTCGTAGCTGAGTCATGTTTGAAGCCACTGGAAATTAATGCATTCATTGTGACTATAATACTTTTCTGAGTAGCATTAAAGAGACCTTACATATATTAGACTCAGCACTGTGCCTAAAAGCACCTCTTATCTCTTAAATCACTGGCAAGCCTTTTTTTTGTGTTTAATTTCGGTTCAGATATTTGCTTAAGATATTCAGGTCTCTTGTGTTTAATAAAATAAGCATCAGATTTGTGCACTGCAAAATTCATGCTGCATGCTGCCGTAATTGTCTGTTCCACATAATTTGTTTGATTTCAAAGTAATTTTCATTAAAGTTATCTTTAAAAAGAAGCTGATGAATTAAGTCCATCAGCGTAGGTCAAGTGAAAAATTCCCCTTGTGAAATTTTTCTTTCAGCTGTATGCTTTGCTTGATGATGATAGATTTGATTTCTATATATACTTAAGACATACTCACTTCCCCTTTATCTTTCCTACTGTGATGGAAATCTTTTTTCAGTATGTTTTTTGCTTTACCTCACAATTCTGTCCAAACAGAGGTTTTTCCAATACAGCTTATAGAAACTGGAAACATTTTGAAATTGTTGGATTTGAAATATCAAAACTAAAAATGTTAATAATAGCACGTATTTTTGAACTCAATCTGTGATTTTTAAAAATGTGATCAAAAATCTACTTTAGTAAGTTCCTCACATTGTGTCCCCGTCACATAAACAGAGACATGCATTTACCCCCATCTACCCTCGCTGTCATTTGCTTGAATGCATTTCAACCCTTGACTTGTTCTAACATACCATTACGGATGAGAAGGAAAAAGAGGATTTCTGAAGTGAATGGTGTCAAAACTGTTTGCTTTTTGCTCCATCAAGAAAAGCCTGGAAGCAGCTTTCGTGCTTACGTCTACCAGTTGACATCTTTACCACATTATGGTTCATAGGTCATTTTGAGGTTGTCTAGTGCAGATGTATCAGGCAGTATCTAGGTAAACCTAGGCACTTTCTTTATCTCTCCATTGCAGCTTACGATTACTCACTGGCAAAAAAAAAAAAGAACAAACAAAAAAAAACGTTTCAAGCAATTGCAATATCAGCAAAAAGAGCTGAAGTAAATATACTGCGGTATTGATTGGTCACGCATTAGCATTTTAGTAGATTAAGTGGGAAACCGTGGGGGTGTTCAGTTTTTCCACACTGCCATCAAAGTGTCAGTCATCAATCTCTTTGCATGCATGCACACATGCACTCCTTATGAGTCTATCTCTGTAAGTGAAGACAATAGACTGTCAAATACAGCCACCATTCTGATATTATAATCTTTGGAGTAAACTGATGATATCCATTTCCCTTTCTTGTTTGGATTAGACCAGATCCAAGTAGTATTTAAAGCTCACATAGCAGGTCAACAATCCCCCAACTGCAAGGAGCCTTTGTGAAAAATCATGCTGAATGTCCCATGACAGCAGTTGTGTTATGGTAGTTAAGGGGCAGTTATAAGGCTGTGAGGATAAATTGAAGAAATTGTAGATGTCTATGGAAGTAGACAGTAAGTCCAAAACAGAATAAGTCCAATATTTGTAAAAGCACTTACACTCACATCAGGAAGAATACAGCTACACAAAGGCAATTCTCTCATAATGTGACAATGACAAAACATGATTTGCAATCCAAAATGTAACATCCAAATGTTAATTAAAAATAATTAAATAATAAAAGAAAACATTCTCACAATTACTAAATAACAATAGTAAGTGTTCTTGCTTTATTTGCATTGCCATCATCCAACGTTTCTTCCAATGTGTCAGCTTTTGTAGTCCAATTATACAAATGCAAAATAGTTTCACTTGGCAGATGTAATTTCTAAAATATCATTGTAAGCTTGTCATTTTAACCTGATTCATGACTTGAAAACATTACGACGTAACAAGCAAACAATGCCATACTCAATACATCACCAATAACAACTGCCACCACTATACACTATATAATAATGATGGTAATAGAACAACAGCAGCTCTCCAAAAATAAGTGAGGTTTATTGATGACACTAATTGCTTTAAAACAATTACGCTGTTTAGAGAGATAACACATTCCCATGAGGAGCCTCCATGATGTTCCCCTGAGAGCATTTGAGGAATGTCAGTGCAGTCCTCTTTTTTTTATTCCTCAAACATTCATCATAGAAAACCAAACAACAATGAAATCCACTGGGAGAACAGGAGGTCATCTGGTTTTGTTCTGGTGCAACCTTGACCTACTTCTGAAAACAGCCATTAACAAAAAAAGAGCTACCAAGGAGAAAATAAACAAACACTTAAAAATGAAGGCTCTGAGAGTCCATTTGGTGAAGGACTTCAAAAAAAACATGTATATAGTAGACTGTAGTTCAAGTCAAAGACACATTTTATTTGTACAGCCCAAAATCATAAATCACAATTTGCCTCAACACCTTTAGACTCTCAATTTGGGTAAGGAAATCTCCCCCAAAAAACAGGTAAAAAAATGAAAGAAACCTCCGGAAGAGCCACAGAGGATATATCCCTCTCCCAGGATGAACAGACATGCAATAGATGAGTGTAGCCTACAGAGACCAACAAAATCACAATGTATACACATTTTGGTTACAGAAATTCTGATACATGTAGATTGTAGAAAATATGTGAACCATGTGGATCCAGGAGGACAATACACAACTTTAGGTGTCTCCGAGTGGGACCTGAGGTATTCGACATTCTCTCCACCATGGAGACCTCTCCTGGGATTGACGTTCAAAAATATCACAGTGAAAGGTTATTGTTTATGAAAACCAAATCAGACTTTGTACCTTATCCTTGGATCCATGGACAAGAATTACTTATTGTATTGTATTTTTAGGGATCCATTTTATGTACTGTGTCCATTAGATAGCAGATACAAACAGAAACTAAATGGCACAAAAGGACTGCATTTATGTAGCACTGATCTACCTTAACAAACAAAGCTACAATTTTTCATCTCAATGACCTGTTCACATAGCCAACCCATGGTGGCGGACCTGCCATGCAAGCCAATTACCTTCTGAGCCACAGCCAAGAACATCAAGTAAATAGTTGCAGAAAGTGGTAGTCTGCTTTTTTACACAATGTTTGTTGACGAGCAGGCTACTCGCTAGCTTACTTAAGTATTGACCTGCAGTAGGTGATGTTGTGCAATTTTTGTTTGCTTCCATTGGGGTCTACACCATTACACCTATTTTGCTACCTGTCACAATCCAACAATTTATATATTTTTTTACATAACCAAAATATTTTCCTAACCATAACCATGTGTTTTAGATGGCCATACTGTTTCTATAACTAATGTAAGGTCTTAAAAATATTGGCATTGGGTGTTGTCAAGAGAACTGACCAACATCAGCATTATGCCTGGTGATAGCACAAAAAATACACACTAGAATTCAAAATATTCCTAAAAAGCAGCTGCCATTACTAACAAGTTGTTAAGAATGAAAAATAGTAAACAACAATGAATGGCACTGCAAATTAGACACCAACTGCCTTGCAACAAAATACTCTCAGCTCCTCTTCAGTGTCACAATTTCTACTGCTTCCTTATTTACACATGTGGGTGTTCTTGTCATGCTATGGATCAATGTTCTGTTTTATAGAGGCATTGTAACACAGATTTTTCACACCCTTTCCCCAAAGAGATCCTTGGACCTGCCATGATCATTTGCATGCTGCATAGAATGCTCCGATGACAGGTTTGACTTATGACGGATAGTAGTGTTGGCATTCCCGGGAAAGTGACATAATATTCAGCAGTCTGAGGTTTAATGGAATCTCAGCAATCAGATCCCTTTGATGCATCCACAAGGCCCGTAGCCACTGAGACAGGAGGAAGAGCACCTTAAAAATGAATGAACTTGAAAATGAGAAGGTTAACATGATTTATGCTGAAACATAGCGGGGGGAAAGCTCATTGAAATGATGAGGAGCTCCCTTGGAATTCATTTGTTCTGAGCGACGTTCAGCAGGGGGGAATGCCATTCATCTTCATCGTTCATCATCTGTCTATTGTCTTCCAATCTATGAATGACAGGAGAGCCACCGCCGTTTGTATGCTTAGAATTTCACTTTCCATATCTGGGGCTGGGCTGACACACATGTAGCAATATTCAGTCAAATAGAAAGTCAGGAAGTCTGAATGGCAGTATGATGGTAGAGAAGGATATTTTTTGAGTGCTGGTCATTTATAAAGGGGAAGCCAAACCATCTCAAAATGCAGACACGTGACTTTAGAGGACTTATTTCAGCTTACAGCACATTCAGTTTAAACTGTGCAAATACAGAGAATACAATAATTTTTTATTTTAATTTGCCAATAGTCACCCAGGAAAGATTTGCTGAACAAGCATGTACTTTTAGAACATCACCCTGTTCCACGCTCATACATTTATACATATTCACTCCCGGGAGATGACCTGTACAACCAGAGGCTTTTACTCTTCACTGAGCATTGGTTTTGAACTAAGTGCTTTGTTGTAAAGGTACCTTGTACCTAAGCATTCATTAGTGTCTGAAGCCTGCACAGCATCTCAAAGAGGGCCAGTGAACAATGAAATACAGTTGGTAGGTGCAGAAGAGCATTGTGTACCAGTTTAAAGGTGTTTATCAATTCATGCAATAATTTACCATGTAATGTTAGGCCGAATCTTGATTAATTAGGCCACACTGTAGTTTGGTGCAAGCAGAAGACAAATCAAGATCTATACTGCTCTTAAATTCCAGAAAAGCCAATAAAAGAGTGTGCTTTGAAAATGTAACTTAATTAATAACAATTATTGAAAAAAATCACTATAAAGTGGTCAGGCATTCAGACACTGATGATAGGGGTGATGACTTTATATGCAAATTACATAAAGGCCATGTACATAATGAAAGTGACATGGCACATAATAAAGACAAATAGTTGTCACTGACAGGCAAAAGTGTGCTAGGCCTGAGCCATGAAAGATAAACATTTTTATGCAAGTACCCAAATATAAAGTTTGTTTTCCTTATGGAACATGAATCTACTTTAGAAGTGAGACCACTTTTGTGGTTACTGCAACAAATTTATTGAACACACCAAAATCCTGTATATGGCAGAAAGGCCTGCATTTTTCACTGTGTCAGTATGCATCTACACCGCCATAAAATTATGCCTGCTGATAGGTTAAGTGAATAACACTGATTATCTAGTTGTCATGGCACCTGTCAGTGGGAGGGATATATAAGGCAGCAAGTGAACATTTTGTCCTCAAAGTTGATGTGTTAGAAGCAGGAAAAACGGGCAGTGTGAAGATTTGAGTGACTTTGACAAGGGCCAAATTGTGATGGCTAGACAACTGGGTCAGAGCATCTCCAAAACTGCAGTTCTTGTTGGGTGTTCACCGTCTGCAGCAGTCAGTACCCATCAAAAGTGGTCCAAGGAAGGAAAAGTGTGGAACTGGCACCAGGGTCATGGGTGGCCAAGGCGCATTGATGCTACGCATTGAGCTACTGTAGCTCAAACTGCTGAAAAAATGAATGCTGGTTCTGATAGAAAGGTGTCAGAACACACAGTGCATCGCAGTTTGTTGAGTATGGGGCTACATAACATTATGACCACCATCATAATGTCATGGCTGATCGGTTTGTATGTTTGACAGACACATTACTTTAATTTTTTATGTCCAACATTAAAGTGACCTTGTCATTAGCCTCAAGTGCTGCATGCAAGCACGCACTTCTTCTGCTATCCAGTAAAACAAGATAGTCATTGCATTGCATGCTCAACACTTAAGACCCATTGGCAAGTGGCCATTCTCTCAAGTCAAACAATTAATGAACCTATCAATCAAACCAAAGGAAATGTCCAAGGGGGCACTGAGGAGTTACTGATGACATTAAGTGTAACGGGTTGTGCCATAAACACCTCTATAGTAAGACATTTTGAAATTCAGGTTTAGGATTCTGTAGACGCAGTAAAAAATGACCACACTAATTCTAGGTTACTGAATCCAGATTAAGGTAGCTTTAACTACTTGCACAGAGAACACAGTGGTAGCCTGTGTGTGCCAGCTGGGCAGAGAGGAACAGGCACCCCAGTCTGTATTCCTCTGACCAATCCATTGCTATCAGTGTGCATGCAGTCAATTGGCAGGGCTTGGTTCGATGTGTATATTCGGTGCCAGTAACTACACCAACAATCACCTCTTTGTTGACATCTGCACTTAATCCTCCATCCTTGTATATTATGAACAACGAGGCTTTTGATTGTGAGTGCTTCTTAAGGCACAGACAGGCACAAAGTGAAGTAACTGAAGAGAAAGGAATATAATAATAATCCATTGCCCTGGTGCATTCTACAGTATCAGCACTAGCATTTGTTTGTATTTTAAGTAAGTAAGATATCTCATTCCTGGTTACGGTTTTGCTGACTTCCCTCTTGCTCCGGTCAGTTCATCACTTACTTTCTTGGATATTTTTCAGAGCTGAAATCCCATTTTCCTTGCGCTCAATATGTCATTCCCAATTTCAGCATCATGATACCATAGGCATGTGGAATGGCCTTGGATAGCATGCAAGTGGCTCAATAACACAGAAATGGGACAATAAAGCTGCAGGCTCTACGTTCATTGTTAATGTATTTTGGTACAGTGAGTGTGAAACCTAATTCTATTTGAGTCATTAGATTACAGATAAGGGTGATAATGTGTGTGTTTCCCATTTCTACAGTGGTTGGGTTGCAATGTTGAATTAAAGATGAATCCTTACCTTGTCATGTGTTCAGGGTGAAACCAAGTTCATGTATTAAAGAATATAGAAGAAGCTAAACATACGGTCTAAAAAACATTAATGGGTGGCATTGAAAAAATACAATAAATGCAACTTTCCGTGATTAGATTTTTTGTGTCTGCACACTTACTAACTTATAACATGTACTTTCGACACTTATATTTCACAAATGTATAACACAGAATCCCGGAGCAAGAATTACTGATGGTGATTTTGTTTTTTACAGAAAAAAGATAAATGTATTCCAATACGGTAAAAGTTATATAATATACACTTTATGAATGTGATACTTATTATCTGGCATGTAAATCTGACCTTGTCTCATATAGAGTTTCAGGTCTGTAAACATCATTCGCCCTCCCCTAGGCAACCTGACTGCGGTTACTCAGATTTCAACCTGAGTCCATTTGGCACAAAACCAATTCAAATGGTTCTGCCTGCTTGAACACAAGCTCTCCTGAAGCTCTTTCAGCTGTGGTGGATGGGTACATGATTTACAAAGATCTGAGCGCTCAGGCGGACTGAGCTCCAAAGGCCCTGCATCTAACTTCAACTGGGATACATCATTAGCATCCCTCTTTAAGACATCTTCTAAAATAGGACTCCTTTATTAGCCTTAGTATGAAAAGAGAATGGATGTCAAGGTGTAGATGTTCATCTTTAAAGATATTGCAGACATACCGTTATTCTGGTTCTTGCAAGGACATTACAAGTATAGTATGTTTATTAACTAACTATGTTTCTCTCTCTTAAACTTCACCAATACATAGACCACTGAGCCCTCGGTCTTATCTCAAACCTAAAGTAGCTTAAAGTTAATAAAATAATAAATAATAAAGCAAACTCACTGAAATACACTCCTAATATATTTTCAATAGCTTAAAGGCATACTATGCAGTTTTCCGGTTTTGTCAAACAGCTACCCCTAGAGTCGCTGCGGAGTACTTGTATTTAACGTTAACTGTCGTAAATACCACTCACCAGAGCCGTCTCTCTATACGGCTCTGCGTCTCTGCACTCACAGCCTGATCCCCTCCCCCCGTATACCGGTACATGTGCAGTAGGATGGAAGCGTCGGACATCGAACAGGCAAAGATAGACTCCGAAGATGTCTACTGACCAGGTAACATCTGAGTGAATGCCTGCTAGTGTCTTCCATTGAGGCTGCTTCTTATGTCGCTGATGTATGTGAGGTCGCGCCGTAAAGCAATTTGTGATTCTCGCGAGATTTAGCGGGACGCCACCTTTCAGACTTGCATTGCTGGTTCTGCCAACGGCGTCCCTCTCCTGCTTTGCTATCGGGATGATTCGCTATACTACGAGTTCGTTAACCATCGAAATGACTTCGAAGCTGTTATATTAAGGTAAAAATCTTAGTGTGCCTTTAAATTGTATGGCTAATATGTTGTGATGTATCAGCTGGTTGTGTCAGTGGGGCACTTGTTTATAACACAAGTACTATTCAAATTTCTATAATTATAAAAGCATTGGTTGTCACACTCCGTTATATAGTCTATGTGAAGGGCAGAAAACAAAACAATGAACTAAAAGATGTATAAAACTCCAGTTTAGTGTTGATTTGGATTGTATTTTCACCATATGCAACCCTTTCTCATGTACAGGGGTCGTTTTATTAAATTTTAATTAAATTAATGCAGAGCTTTATGAAGCTTTAGACTTTCCCAATAAAACAAGGTCAAGCCAAAATGTCTTTATTAGCCAAAATCTGGTTGTCACATAAATAGCTAAATTAAGTACATTTCACTCACACACACAGACCCCAGGACCTGTACTATAAACCTCAAACCCCTGACACACACACATCAATATCTTCTGATTGCCACAGTCAGCTCCTCTTAAATGTGTGCAGATGGACATGAAATAGAGCCTGGCTTGCAGGATTGCAAGATTGTGGACAGGTCACCATATTACCTTCCTTATATGTGACTGAATTATGACCACGGTCACATATGGCTGGTTACACAGGCCATGTACAGTATGCACTGTTCCCCAGGGCCTGGCTAAGCATACACTCTGCTTTGCTCTGTGTGTGGGCCAGCAGGGTTAGGCGTATGGAACAATGACTGGTGGAGATAATGTCCTCACGCATGCTTGAGAATGATGGTCGAATGTGACCCTATATGGACAATATAAGATGAATGCCTGACTTTGATTGACTTGCGTTCAGGGACGGCTGTTCTAATGTGCTTAAATAAAACAACCACTGAGATGCACATCAGTGACAGGGAGCATTTGATAAATGTCTGACCTCTATTGGAAGTCATGTGGATGTATGTGCTTTTAAAGCAGATTTATTTGACCTCCAACCTACACATGTCATTTATATTATGAACTCCACTTATCATACTGCTTTGATCTTTGGCAAAGTTGTGTGTTTTTCTGTGTGGGCAGTTGCATGTCCATACAGTATATGTGAAGATATCTTTGCTTCCTGTAATAATGCAATCTCAACTTCAGTGTTGTTTTTAGTTAAATCTCTCAAGTGCATTGTGCTGACTCCCTGTGAATCAAACAAGGCCTCATCTGCAGAGATATTGATACAAATAGTTTAAGAATACAGCAAATCCATGGCAAAGCTCTAGCAAGACTGAAAATCATCTTTTTCCAACATAAGTTGTTATGACATTTTAATTTCTACAGATCCTAAGCAGAACCAGCAAAAACAAGACGATAATTTTTATGCAATACTTTCATCTGTGTCGCCTGAGAAAAATATTACTTTCAATCAAAATCCTTGACGCCTCACACAGGGGTCCTCATAAATCAGTGTGATAACAGCTTGAGAAGTGTTGAAAGACTGGCTGTATCTAGAGAAAAGGCTCAAAGACAAGAAAAGGAGCTTGTATGAGCATCGTCATTTATTTAATATGTGTAAGTAAAAACTTTTTTTTATGAGCACAGTCTGACATGTATCAACTGTTTTGGAGTAGGATGGTTGAACTCAGTTTTAGCTTTCAGATCAGTAGATGAACCTTTTCAAGTGACCTTGGTAAACTTCTAGCACTTGTAAATTGTAAATGCTCATGCATATTAGGCAGAGGCGGAGCTTTCGTGGGTAGAAAGGTCAAACATTTTGACTGCAAACTACTCTCAATGGTCGTTATAGCCAGACAATTTTGATAATTTTTTTTTTACATTATGTTAATAAACAACTCTGATATTCTTTACTCTGTCACACAAGACAACATTTATGACATTATGTCATTCATTGTTGACCCACTGAGGCCAGCTGAGATGGTTTAGAACTTCCCTGCCCTCTGGCTGACTCCCTTTGGAGGTATTCAGGGCACAGCCAATTGGGAGAAGACCCTGGAGCAGACCCACGACACACTGGCCTGTGTGGACTTACAGTCCAGGAGGAACAAAGAATTCTACTTATTTCATGCAAAGTGGTCTGAAGGGGTTTCAAGGACATGTTGGCCCAGTGGTAGATACCATTGTCACATCATACCCTCAGAGCAACAAGGTTCTGGGTTGAGAATTGTGCCAATTCTTCCGGTGTACGTTTGTTTCTGTGAGTCTCTGCCATAAATTGTAGAAAAACATGTTCCAGGCATTTGTTATATCATTAAGGATTTCTCAAGGGACATTTTTATGCCTGGATTTGAGTTTACCGCTCACGACAACCTTTGTCAGTTACCAGTGTCCACCATCATTGTGAGTGACAACTACCATGGCTGACTCTGACAGATTGTTTGTTAACCCTGTGATGGACAGCAACCTGTCCAGGGTATTTTGCCGCATTTGGACGGGTGGAAAATGTCCTTAGAAAATTTGATTTTAGGGTTTGAATTTGAAGTAAGACTGAGTTTGAAACAAATAAATTGTTTTTAGAGTAAAAGTTTTAGTATATACAGTAGTAGTAGCATCCAATCCCAGTGAATAGTGCTCAGTGTGACATTAAAAACAGTCTAAAACCAGCCTATGAAATCATGACTTTTGCCTGTACTGGAATAGCCACTCTGCCACGCTAACTTTGAAAGCGAGTGACTTAAACGGCTCAAATATACTGGCATTCTCAGCTAAACTAGCAATAAAAAGTGAATTGCCTTTCATGCCAGCATTATTCATTTAGCTTGTAGATTGAGCAAATCACTCCTTTTCCAGGTGGGATTCCTACTATGCAGACACAGGCAGACAAAATTTAATCTGCTTTTACTGCCATTGGGCAGATGGTTCTTGTCTGCTGGAAGGATACAACACAAATTTGAATTGATCTCAACTTTTTCCATTTACTCACTTTAGGACTGCTCTTCCAACACAGTCTATGGAGAAACTGAACATAAACCAGCGAGAACACAAATCCTCACCATTTAATGGTGCTTTTTCTGTGATTGTCTATTTCAGCAAGCTAAATTCCTGTCACGAATGTTATGCAGACATGTCATTGTTGAAGCTCTATGATGATGGGCAACCAGTGTGACTGCAGAAAAGTGTTCTCAATTTGTTAAAGTGGCAACAGTGACAGTGAGATCACAGAGCACTAAAAGCATTGTCACAACATGGACACAAAAGATGCACTTTGGTAAAAACATTAAATACGCAGAAACAATGAAATAAAGTTTAAACTGGTGGGACAGTCAGGGAGTCTAACAGTACTTAAATGTCTTACATGTCTCATAATTCACCAGGCGCTGTCAGCACAGTCACATATGTTGGTTGTCAGTCAATGCTGTTTTCTTGGATAGTTGGTTACTTCCTAGTTTGACCCAGTTTTCAAAATTGTCTTGAGATGTCTGTTTAAGTTGCCAGTTAGAAAAAAGGAACATGTTAATTTATTGATGTTTTTTTTAACTATTGGCTGTTGGGAAGCCTCCACGCTGGTTTGGTGGTTCTGTTTCTCTCTCAAATCCCACAATGGAAACAAGTCCACAAACAAAAAGAAAAATCAATGGACTTTCTTTGGCAGCTTTGAGAGAGGTGCTTAGCATCACAGAGTGTTTGCCTGAGGTGAACATCCCAGAGTGTATTATGGTGTTGCTCCATTGCCCTGTTCACATCCGCAAGCTGTTCTAAACCCATTTGAAGTGAAGCACACAGGGTTTTAACAACTATCAGCACTAGTGTGAATAGCCTCCTAGGGCCCTCTCGCTCTATTTGGCCGTTGAAATGGCTTCTCTCCTCAGTTGAGCATCCATATATTCCAGTGCGAGTGTTTTAACAGAAGTGTTTACGTTAAAGAAAGGTGCTTCATCCAGCACTACGCACTGAAGGACCATTTAAAGTGTATAGTTTCCAGTTCATCCCTTTATCATGAATACTGTTATATCCAGGGTCTATCGATATATCATTTAGGATTGGAATGATCACTGCAGAGAGGAAAAATTACATCACAGATGATGTTAGGGTGCTTTTTCTCATTCCTTTTCTCTTTCCTTTTATTATTTAATCTCACCACTGACAGAGACTTCAAACTTTCATTGTCGCCCCGGGTTGAACTGAGATTCAAACGCTCTTCCTCTGTGTGATTGAGGAGCCTCATAAACCGCACACATCTTGGATACATCCCTGTGGTCCCTCGGAAACCTTCCCTTCCTCTGGAGGACAGTGGAGGGTGTAATTCACTTTACAATATCAAATAATCACTGCTTGTGATTCTTGTCTCCTGGCTAACTTGTCGGGCATGAGTTTATGGCTTTAAAAGCGGAGGTGAGCTGCAAGGAGGAGAGCTTCCACAGCTGTGGCCTGAAGGTGATGAGGCCCAAAGTGAAGCTTTGCCTCCAGGTCATTGAGCAATAATGAGTGTTATCAAGCAAGTGCCAGAAGACAAGTAACGCTGGTCGAATTTATGAGAGGCCTTGCAGGATGACCCTAAGCAGGACCAGCCATTCTTCACTGGAGACAGGTCTAAGGCTAGGAAAAGACTAATATGGCACGATTGTGATTAAATAGGCCCTTGATTTTATAGGCTTTGGCACCAACAAGCCTGTCAGTATTTATTGGTAGAGATATAAATTGTAAAAACTGAACACTTCACTGATTATTGTATTCAAGGTGATGTCTATTGGGAAAAAGTATCTATTTTTTGAACAGAGGGATATTGGAGTATCAGTTATTTCAGGGTCATGTGATAACATGAAACAAAGAAATCAGATCATTTTGATTTTTCACATACATTTTTGTTCTACCATTACTTTGTCAGCAGCCTGGCCAAAACCTGATCTGATATTGTTAACATGAAGCAGATTTACCATAACGTGCTAACAAAAGCAGCCAAATGTGTTTTGCCCTTATCCATTTGTCCCCATGTCATTCACAGTAATTTCTTCCTATTTGTCAATTTCTACTCCTGTTGGAAGACGGCGGTGCCGCCTTTAAATGCTGTCTATGAATCATCACCCTATGAAGAGGGCATAGCTTCCTTTGAAATTCAAATTGATGATATAAATAACAATGCAGTGCTGTGCTGCATCTTAGGTTGTATATTCAATATTTCAACTAACCACTACTGTACAAAGTAGGAGCAGTGGGCTGCTGAAGGCGAGAGCAGGAAAAACATGGAAAGGGAGGGATCCAATAGCAGGATCTCCCAAGATGCGTGCGAGGCTGCAGTCTGCACGGTTCTCTGATAATGAATTTGGCTAAAGGAGCAATTTAATTACTTTACTTTTATTTTTAATTACCAATCTTCTTTTCAATTCTTAGTGGAGCTACAATAACAGAAGGTAGGTTGTTTACATGTTTTAGTAACCATAACATTAGGCATTTTTAACACATTGATGCCAATGCTAACATGCTGATGTTTAGCAGGTAGGTAACGTTAACTATGTTACTCATCTTAGCTTAATGTGTTATTAATTAATGCTAATTGTTGCTATTTACTGAGCTTAGATACTGAATTTACTCAAAATCACAAATGTAAACCTCATGATGGTTAGGGTAGGAGCTAGAGGTAAAGCCAGGGGATCACTAAAGTCATTAGGATTTAACCTCTGGGCACCATAAATGTCTTTGTTACAAAATTGAACGCCATTTCATCAACATATTGGTGTTGAAGTATTTTAGTCTGGAGCAATTGCTTTCCCCGGAGCCATGCCACTAGCATGGTTAAAAGATTTAATTTGAACTGACACCCAGAAATCCAGCCATGCAACTTCCTGAAGCAGCATGCACCATGATTATGAAATTTCCTCCAATCTGGTGCTTTATATCAAAGCCATGAGGACCATGAGGACAAGTGAGGCAAAATATCTAATGTTTCTCTGCTGCTTCAATTTGTATTTCACTCAGGATTTGATCATGATTTCCTGACAATAGTCTGTGCCTGACACACTGACTTCTCTATTGTTGATTGTGGCTGTTCGCTTAATAAAACAAGTGCATTTGCTCAATGCTGCTTTAAATTGTTTCCCTGCAGTCTAAGGTTCTTAGGTTAATGGAAAAAGCACAGCTGCCACCAAAACTGTTTGTGTTCTTTGATAAACTGTTATTCATCTCACAGTTTTCAACATTTGGCAAAGGAATTGAGAGTTGAGCCGGCTGCTGTTTTCATTAAGAAAAAACACAGCCATGGCATTGAATCCTGGCCCTCTTTGTTTAAATATAGTTGCACTTTACACACAAAAGCTTTAGAGTTTGTCTCAGTCACCTTGTTTTGAACTGGAGTACATATGTCCAGCCTAGGTTCTCCATGAGTTGTTTTAACATATGGCAGCTGGTCTTTATAGGTGTAGATTCACTGATAAGATGCTTATTACGGTTCACTGAGGAGAATGTAGGGACGAACTGTACATGAATTTAAAAGGTGTGTCAATAATTAAGAACAATGCAAATAAAAACAATTAGAATTTGCTCACATTCATCAAAAGTTTAAAATCAAATCCCCATTTCTTCTCTGATTCCAATTACACTTAAATGGTTGCAAGTTTAAGTTGTGGCATTTATCTATTCAACATGCAAATTATGAACCACAAAGATGAATTGTTTTTTTTTTAATTGACACGTAATTTTGGTTCTTCTGTATGTCAATGGACCATTAGCCTACAGGGTTCTGCTTTTGCCACAGTATTTACGTTTGAAGTTGCCAAAATGCAAAATATCATTATGTTTGGAGAGTGTTCGTGTACACTGGCAACATTTATTTTCTTCCTTTATTCCAGCCAACAGCAATCTGCACTGAATATTTGCAGGTTTGCTAATGTCCACACGTGCATTGTAGAGATAACAATGGTTTGATATAGTCTCCTACTTCAAAAGGCATGTACCATGTCCGCCACATTGTTTTCGACTATCAACGACCATAGCTCTCCCTTTTAATTGAGATTGAAGTAATGACCGGACAGCAAAGTTTCTAAGAAACGTCTGACAGTCACTATTCATTATCAAACTGAAGCTTTGTAGCACCATTTAACTCTTGCACAGCTGATGGACCGAACACTGGCACATTACTCACAGCATGACAAAAAATGGAGGGATTCTGTCATGACTGTTTAGGATATCCATTATATTTTAGCCCCAAGATGATTCACAAAGTAACTGAGTCATTGAACTGGTGGAGTGCATTCAGCTGACGTTGATGTTTGTTAACTATGCAACTTCTTAACAAAACCAAGGACTTGCTATGTTACACGTTTGACATGTATTCGGGCACAATACAGCTGTTTTTGTCAAAATTCAATA
The DNA here is from genome assembly GCF_905237075.1 of Dicentrarchus labrax. NCBI lineage: Eukaryota > Metazoa > Chordata > Actinopteri > Moronidae > Dicentrarchus > Dicentrarchus labrax. The sequence goes on along the minus strand of NW_026136720.1, from coordinate 19,945,315 downwards.
GACCTATTTTCTAAGGGATTACTACATTGCAACACCATGAACAATAATCAAATGTGAATTTCCATATTCATGCTGTAAAAGGAAGCTGATGTGATAGATTAGATGTCTCACACCTGGTGGCCTGTATTCTCATTCACAATGATTAACAGCTGCCGCGCAACACAGGAACCCTGAGTGACACTTGACTTGCAGATGAGCTGCTTGACAGTGTTTGTTCTCTTATCCCTTCAGAGATTCACATGATCAGAATATGACCAGAAACAGGATGGCCTTTCACTTCCACCTCAAACAAACTTGCAAATTATGGATTGGCCTGCTGTAGGGAAAGCAAACTGCCTTAAACAACAACATTTACCCCTGCCCCTACCAAGCAGAGATGTATCTTTAGGTTTTAGTAGGCGGCGATATATACGTCCCGTCAGGGAAAAGGTCATGAACTCATGACATGCAGGCTCCCCTATTCTATTCCATCATCTTTATACTGTGCTGTAACACCACTTTTTGCAGGCCAGCAATCACAGAAAATGTCTCTTTCACCAAACATGGCTTGCCTATAAACTGTCTATATGTGACATCCCCCATGCAATGAGAAGACTAAGCTGTAAGCACTGTCAGCCTCTGGATCCACTGGGAAGCTGCCATCCACTGTGCCAACCAGGGGGCTCCTCTGATGCAGGAAACTAAACAATCTAAGCACAAGAGGTGCCCAAGTGTATAACATCTGCTAATTACAGCAACGACATCTACTAAAATGGGTACAGACATAAGCTGGCATTACACACAAGCACACCTCCTCCAATCTTCCTGTTAATCAAGGCATAATCAGTAATCAAGCCAGTGAAAATGTTTCCTGTCTTCAGGTGGTACAATCTTTTCTGTAATGTATTTAACAGACCAGTTTGTTAAACATGGAGTCAGCTCATAGCAATTAAGTTATATCCTGAGATGGCCAACTTGGGAAAGTCTTAATGCTGGAAATTATAGCATGCAAGGTGCCTTCTGTAAAATCACATGAAATATACAAACTGTTCTCCAGTGAAAAACTATCAAGAAAAATATTATTTTTACAAAAAATAAACAGTAATTTTCTAATATTATTTGGAGTGGATAGGTCTCCTTTTTGATAGCTGCTCTCATGTCACACATGTGATTCCCAATGCAATCCAATAAACTGAACTCCCTACTTAACCCAAACCAATTTAATTTGTATCTCATTAGAAAAAGATGTTGTGCCCTTTTTAAAGGGAAGATATGCCATATAAAAGGCTGCATTTATTTTTATTTTTATAAAACAAATGTTTCCTCAAAGACTTTCAGATGAGTTTTGACGGAAAGTAACTGCTGCCTCATCTGCAAACATATTAACTATTCTATTTCAGCATAAAACATATTTGGAAACAGCATCGTATTAAAATATCTACATTTTTGTAGCTGTAAAAATTACTATTCATCATAAGAGACGTTACAGTACTTTACTGAAGAAAATGTTTAGGTCATGCATTTGCTGCCTCAGCAACACCTACTTGATGTCTCCCTTTTAGCATCAAATCTTAAGAAATGGTTCATACACAATGTATTGTTAGCATGTGTTTATTCATGTATTTAATCATGTAAAATGTGCCTTCATATCAGAAGTTACATATGTGTTTTAAACTATTTCTTAATTCAGTTCAATTCAATTCAATTTTATTTGTATAGCGCCAATTCATAACAGAAGTTATCTCAGGACACTTGATCATATACTGCTTATAATTAGAGGCGATATACGTAAAGTATTGCATGCCGTCTCAGACTGACAATAAAATATAACTGCAGTTTAAAATCAGTTTGCAAGCTCCAAATTATGCATTATTATTGAAAACATTCCTCACATGTACAAAATATCTAAATTACAAAAGGCTCACAGTGGACTTAGTGTTTTCCTTTCCTGATCCAGTCCAATCCCCTGGAGAGTTGGTCAACACTTAGTTGAATTTCGATGCACTTGCTTACCCATGATGCTCAGCTGCAAGGACACACTGACCTAGTCAGGTTCTTTGGTTCGCATCACAGCTGTTAGCATGTAACCGGCATCCATGACTGAACATATGCTACCTATGATTAAACATCAGGTGGGTCATACCAAGACGTTATCAATCCCAACTCGTCAAATAATGACATTAAAGGGGCAACTACAGCATCATACTTTTCAAAGCATAGCTGCCCGTAAGAACAGGCTGGTTATACAAATGCACAGAGACAGACAGGTCCAATCATACATTAGAAAATGAATGCAGTGATTAGTTGATTGTTTCCTTATACTTCCAAGCCTTCCTTGCAGATGTGATCAAAGCATCTGTGATTGTTAAAGTGACCCACTGAGCAGAGAGAACAGTGATGGTTGCTGTCGTGATGATTTCTTTGAACCCCTAATGATGTCTGAGGTTGTTGACATAGTAGACTATAGAAAGAGACTGCAGTGATCGTGTGTGTGTGACTTTCTGCTGACAGAGGAGGACAAAAGCAGTCAGTGCCAACAACAAACCTGACATTTTAAGAGAGATACTAAGCAAGCGGCTCGCTGCAGTTTGACAACTATAATTTCGTATTAGTGCTGATTGGATCACAAATAAGTTGCAAGGGCATTTTGTTGACTAAAATTCCATGAAGTATGGGGGTATTCTTTCATGCTTAGATGTTGGGGAGGTTGGGGGGGTAAATTTGCTATGTTAATCCATAAGAAGCTGCAATATTATCCATTGCCTTTACATGAGAATCTTTCAGGACCCAGGCTTAGTTGCACAAGTCTTGACAGTGACTGGAAAAACGTTGATATGATTCATGATACTGCCTAATCCCACATCCATCATCCATCCAGTAAAATGCGAGAGCAACATAAATGCATCCACACTCCCATGGATCATTTGTGAACAGTTTGTCATCCACATAATTCAGGCTTCAGGTACAGGTTCAGGCACAGCCCCCTGCAGAGATTTCTGAGGATGAGCATAACCAAAGTGAAAGCTGTCAGCAATATCATTAAATTTTAATGGTTTTTATTCTCTATTATATTTGTCTGAGTATAGTTAGGCAGTTCAGGTCTCGATGTTATTTATTCAAGGACAAGGGGTCGACTATAGGAAATTTGACCGACAAATCAACAAAGAAATAAATTGAAAACTAAAGAATCATATCCCACATTTATCAAAGTACTTGTCACATATTTTTTTGAAAATATTCAATATTTGTCATGCTGTACACACTGTGAGGTTCAATTCTCTTTTCTCCTAAACAAATACATCTTCCTGAACTGCCAGAGTTGGCTGCCTCGGTGGTGGCCTGTTATGTTTTATTGAAGCAGTCGAAAGGCATCCGGAAGAAAAACAAAAACTTGTCATCAGAGGGGAGATTCCAGCAATCTGACCTGCCATTCGAGGAGACAGCAAAATGTCTGCAGTGTGTGAGACGTCAGGTAGAGTCTCGGTTCTGTTTGCACCAACAGCTCACGTCAAGGTGAAGTCTGACTCCTCTCTGAACCCTCTTTGAACTTCCCTGACAGCTTGTGTGATATGAAATGCTCCCCTCCCACCCGTCCAGAACTTTTGTCATGCTTCACAAAGCGGCCAGCTTTTGATGGAGACCATGTTCCTCTCTGGTATGTGACAGAGAGATGGTGGGATCTGCTGGCTAGATGCCTCAGGTATGGGTGGCTTTCCCCTTTGGATTCTGCCAGTTCAGTATCAAGCAGCCAGGAATCACAATGGGCACTGATGTGCTTCCTGCTAGAGAGAGAGGTTTGATGCCCCAGTAATAATCACAATTTATGGCCACAAATGTTTTCAATAATCTAATTGCATTTGGTTGTAGTAGAGCTGAAATAGTCTGTGTTGGCAGAAATCTATTTGTACAGGAGCCCTATTTAAAATAGAGAATTTTAGTTGTTAGTTGATGCAAATAAGAATTTTACAGCCCCAGTAATAACTATTTATATTAACAATGGATTCAATTATTATGTGTAATGTTGCCAGTTACAGCGGCAAACCCACAGAAAAATCTGCCGTTCCCCATTTTAGCATCTTTTAGTGCATTGTTTTGGTTTTATGGCACCCGATGTTTTGATTCAGTCTGGTAGCTCTCATCAGCAGTGTTACCAGGCACAGCAGACAGTTGTTTACAGCAATAAAGCTGTGATATGTCCACTTTAGGCGACCTGCCCTGCACCAAAGTGAAGATAGACACTGTTAGCAACTACCTGATGAACACAGTGATTTGGCAACTATTAACTTGAATATTTATCTCAGGAGTTGGAGACCAAAACAGAGCTAAAAGCAAATACATATTGGTTTTACATCAATCAGCCAGAGAGACGACTCCAAATGAATAATGATATGTCACTCTTGTGTTTCATCTCATTCCACTGCCCCTGAGTGGCAAAAACATCAATTTCTGCAGCTTTAAAGATAGCTCGATTATCAGAAATGTCTTAAAGCATGACTGAATTTGAAATTTAAGCCTTCAAATTCAAGGACAAGGGGTAACAGACTGAATAAGCTTCAAAGCCAGAAGATTCTATAATTTGTCTTCACTGAGGTCTTGGGATTTCTCACCAACCTTATTTCTTATGCTATACTGTACTATAGAAATCTGTGGTTGTTAATAGTTAAAAATCTAACGTGATACATCTTTAAAGGGTAAATTGACTGTGAACTTACACAGCTGCTGTTATCTCTATACTGATTGGGTTCTGGCCAAATCCCAATCAGTGGGGTTAAAGCAAATATTTCAGCTGTCAAAGCTAAAAACAACTGAAAAATTGCCACAAGTTTGAAACTTTGTGCATAGAAAACAGCGTAGCAGCAGGTTTCTGATGTATGGGAGTCATTGTGAATTTGCCATTTAAGAAACTTTTTAACCCGTTATTAGTTTTGCATTTGGACAGTGTTTACTTCCTATTTTGTTACCCACATTTGGGTTCAGTGTTGGATTGGATCATGATCTTCAACTCACTTGGACTCAACTATGATGATCTTCTTGACTACAGTGCTGCATGGAATCAGACAACAGTGTGGGCTCAGCCGCTATGCTTGGAGCCAACTGTAAGCTTGGCTCAAGCAGAGGGGACACACTCCATCAAGTACTGCAGCTTCTCTACACTTCCCCCTATGCTTCCACTCCTCTCCTGCTAATGATTAACATCATAAATCACACTACACTGTTTTCTCCCACTGCCTGCAGTGAGGAAAGCAGTTCCTCTATGACCCTAAGCACCCAACAGTAATAGAGTGGTTGTGAAAATTGTGTTTTTGGTTTGGTTTCATTATTTAGGTTTAAAATATTTTTTGAAAGTACTAGAATTTATCAATTTCCAGTCGAGTACCACTGAGATCCAACAATGACTATTATACTGGCTAAGTAAATATAACTTGACCAGAATTTACCATCACAAATACTGGCAAATTTTTAGCAAAGATAAGGACTCATTTTGGACACTTGTTTGTTGTCATGACATCTCATTTGGCAATATATTGTTACATTTTTTGTACCATATAACATTTCCTTACAGGTCTAATTGCTGTTTGAAATCCCTCAGCTGTGGCTATACCAATATTTTAATTCAATTTCCATATATTACTTGGATCGATACTGGCTGTCCGTGACAAGACTTCAAACTAAGTTTTGCCCTGTTTATGTTGTTTAACTGTTTATTTTGTAGGTTAGTAATCAGTAGAAACCAGTATCCAGTTCCAGCTGATACACTGCAGTAATAATATTTAACAATGATAATAATAACTCAGAATTTCAAACGCAAAATTTAATCAAATATGCTTTATTATTTTGGCCATTTTTATTAGCCATTGACCTGATCTTTGTTTCTGACAACTGTTTGCCTGATATGGCTTTCTCTACCCTTGATAATCTGTTTAGTTTAAGCAACTTTTACTAACCATTAGGTTAAAGCTGGTCAGACATATTTTTGTCCTGTGGCTTTTAGTAAATGTTGCTAAGTCCCCTCTGGAAAATGTGTTGTACCCCTGACAAATAGTAATGAAATAATAATGAGAGTGATTGCAGTGTTGTTTTCTCTGTGAGAATACAATTTACAAAAAGTAAATACAAGAGAATAGAGTGTACACACCATATTCAAATTAATTCATATTCACAGTATTTATAACTCACCTTTCTTATGTTACAAACACAAAGTGCTTAAAGCTAGTAAACTCTCAAAATGCACAAAAACTCACTAGAGTGCCACTAAAGCGCATAAAACATATAAACTGTGCAAAATACATTATAATATATTTACATGTGAATTCACAGTCTGCACTCTGGGCTGCACTTGGCACAGCTACAATATATTGTTACCAAGCAGAGGCTCATTCTCGCAGACAACACTCATTTGTTTTGCACTCCCTGTTTCCCATCCACATGCCCCTAGATCAACATGATATCATGACATAGCATATACAGTAAGTAGCATGGCACTTTTAAGGACATTTCATGTGTCGTTTCTACACATTTAATTACCGTAGTTCAGTTTTGGACATGCAGTAAAGTCACGTGACCTTTGTCATCATTGTTACAATAATACCACATGGTCAGCCCATTCTCACCAGAAAAACAGCTGTATAGGTTAATTGTGCAAGCAGATGATTACAACCCATATTTATGTATATTATTAGGCGGCAACCTCTACTGGCTGTAGTAATTATAACTGGAGCAAAAGAGGCAGTCACAGGGTATAAACATATGTACAAACAGCAAGAAAGATCATGTACGGAGGAACATGGGTTGGATAGATAGGTTAAAGAAACAGAACTTTCACCCAGGAGACCAGGGTTCTTGTTCAGTGTAAAAAGAAAGGTTGAATTACTTTAAGTGTTACGTGTGTTATATTATGTATGTAACTTACGTCACACGATTTACAGTGACGTGTTATTCATAAACCATTTGGTGATTCATGCCTGGCTCTACTGAGTGCACTCTCCACTTAAATAGTTAAACACATTTGCATCTGATGCTTCCCAGTATAACCAGTTTTCTTTTATATGCTGCTGGGCATTCAGGGTTGAAAAGGGGGTGTTGAGGCTACGGAAAGCATGACTAATTCTCTTGGCTTTTATTGATTCAAATTAGTGTTGCTGTAGGTATAAAACGTGTTTTAACACTATTAATATTCTTGTGGAATGGGCCCATGTGGTGCAATGAAACAACATGTAAGTTTCTGTATTCTCTATGTTTAACTTGAACCACTTGTTATTGGCTTATGTACACACAAAGTAGAGCCAGGGATAACAATTCTGAATTTTAGCCAGGACATCAGATAGTGACTTGACCACTTGAGGTGAATTATGCAAAGCAAATTCTCAACTTCAGACATAGTGCAAATTTGGCTGCTGAAGTATTTTTGCAGTCTGTGTTTATTCGCCTCAAACAGCCAATATAACCACTATAGTGACATTAGCAGTAGCTACGTTGTATTATGGTTCCCAGTGAATTTCACGGCAAGACACAAGATCCTGTGTAGCATTTAAATGCTAGGATTGGCCAGGTGCACCAGTGGGAGAGGTTTTCTGCCAGACTACATTTCTAACATAGTTGTGATGTGAAGGCTATTTTAGCCTAAACGATGACCTTTTCCTAGACCTAACCAAGAGGTTTTGTTACTAATTCAAGACACTGGAGAGACAAACCACAGTCCCAAAATAAACCCATTCATCCACCACTACTTCTTCTACTTTAGACTATGTATAAAGGTTTCTTTACAAGATTTCTGTACATCAGTGGTACCCATATTGATACCTTGACTTCAATACCAGTTCCTAAACGATACTTTATTAAAATTTATTTTAACATTATACATTACGGTACAATTACACACTTCAAAGGAGGAAACTGTTTAAAAGACCTGGGAGCTGAAGAAACTGTCAATTAACATTAATAACGTTAACTCCTATTGACTGCTGCATGGGAGACACTCATGAGTTTTATTCCATTGGTATCGAAATTTGATACCAAATGACACTTCTCAAAACTCAGTAGTATCAAAATAATTTGGTCTGTGCCATATAAGTTTCGAAGTTCAGTACCCAGCCCTACCTTTGTCAGTGTATTGACTACTTTTTATCTAATCAAGTCGCTTCTAAAGCAGTCTGGACAGTCTCAAAACATGTTTAAATTGAATGGGAAGCTCCTGATAACTCTTTTCTGTTGGTGTGAGCTTAAAACCACAATGAAAATTTCTAGCATAACAAAACACATCATTTACACCTGCTCCTTAAAATTAGAAAACAAGCAGATAGTATATGTCTTATTTATCCTTTCAGGATTGGTATCACAAGCTGCAGCACATCAACAACCCAGAACTTTGGAAACTGTGTCAGTAATGGATGGCTCAGGGACAAACCGTGGGAAATATTAAAGTGTAACGCCAACCCCGAACCTCAGCTGTTATGACTCTCTGAGCCCTCAGTTTTAATTATTGATGTAAACATCCACTTTGACACTTTCTCTGCCAGTGATGACAACCCAGCCGCTTGCCCGACACATGAAAGAGTAATGACGCACTGCTAGCCCTGCTATCGGCGGGGTTCAGGGGATTAGCCTGAAATTTGCTGTCCAAGCAGTAATGCTCATGGTTTAGTTTTCTTTCTTCCCCCACCTCCTCACACTTTCTGATAAGGCACATTCTACACAAGGTAGGGAACTTAAAAGACAGTGGCTGAGAGATCAAAGTGACCCGTGCTGCTGATCCTCAAGGGAAGAGGCTGAAGGCTGGAAACCCAACAATGATAAGCCTCTGGGACATGTACATATTTGAAGTCAGCAAATAACAGTCTAAAGGGAATTACAAATAAAAAGTATAGAATTTAAAATAAGCCAGATTTAAACTCAACATTTTTTAGATTGTGTAGACTACAAGACGCTGTAATTCAGCTTGCTAACACAGTCCTAGATTATGCGGGAACTGATTAAGCCAGGGCCTGGTCACATACATTTTCTGAATAATTTCTGAGGTCGTTGTCTGTCTGTATTGCTGCTGCACACAGAGTTGAGCAGAAACTCGAGACACTGCCAATCACATTGGCCCTGATCTGACCTGATTCAATCTCTTGCAATATATTAAAAATTATCAGGACTGTCTTATGCAATGTTCAGATAGAGATTCATCAGATTTTACTTCCACAACCAATTTCAGCTAATTATTTTTTCTGAAGTCTGAAAAGTAATATAACAATTGAACAAGATTTAAACATGATTGAAATATTATTCAACTTGCACTACTGAAAATGCAATTCAAACATGCTAACTAGATTCCAAGTACACCTCAAAATCTGTTAAAAGATAGATGCATCTGGTTCTAAAAAAACCCAGTACAAGTAACTTTGGTCTAATTTTTACAACTCTGACATTACTTTTCTAAAGTTCCAATGAAACAGCTAGCACAATGTTGTTTGCTTCTGCATATTTACATGTCTCCTGTAAAAACAGGCACTAGGGAAGGACATTTAGGTTACATAACGCAGAAAATATTTGACAAAAACACTTTAAACAGGTGCATAATATGACCGAGAATATGATCTTAAAGTGTTAAAAGTGTTTTAATTTCATCCCTTCAACTTCGAGCTCCAAAGCAGCTTCATATTAAAACACAACTTAATTTGAAGGCTTGGGCTGAATAACTAGGCCTTAGCTTCAGTTTTGGTTACTGAGGATACATGTCCTCTGCTCAGATATAGTCAATGCTCCATCCCTAACTCAGAGATTAGTAAACAAACTTCATTAATAGTGACACTGTAAAATAATAAGTGAGGGAGACTTCTAAAGATATAGCTTGCCAGACTGTATTTAACAATTTATTTGTCAAAGGCAAGGGTAACGAAGCAATCGCAGCCAAAGGCTGTTAAATGATACAAGCAGTCTTACTGGAGATCATAAACTGTGTAGGAGGCATCTGACAAGCCCTGAACCCTTTTTAACACAAGGTAGCAACAGCATTACGATTTTTGTTTAATTTTCCTGGTGACAGTGGTGTAATGACTAATTCAGTTATCTCAATGCATTGATTATAAATGTGTCCACATACTGTATATTTACTTTATGGGGAAATTCAGCATTTATCCTCGCATGATGCGCAGGAATCAGCACTGTTGGACAACAGCAATGAATCAGTACAAAACAAAACTAGAAAGTTCTCACATAGGCTACCTCAAGAATTGGCAGTTTCCACTAGTTATTCCCTGCAGACAAATTAAGCAACACAGAAATACCATCAAAGGGAAGATACAATGCTTTTTAGACTCCTGTCTATGTAACTCCACTGGGGACATTGCCTAGACAGCGGGATAAAACTGTTATACATAACTTTTACAGGCAATTTCACAGGAATCTTGAGTCATCTGGTCCTACTAGGATGAAGTAAAGGATTTACAGAAATCTACAGCCCTGAACAGACAATTTTTCATGGACGAAAACTGGATCCTCTGGCCAAACAATGGCGACAGGACACAGAAAACAAAAAAAAATTTCAAGGCATTTGTGGGTCACATGATCGAAAAGGACTTCATTACGCTTTTTGAGCTTATGCACTTATGAACTAATTTCCAGACTTGTATTTCCCTCAAACAGGCACCAACAGGTCATATTATAACTAAAAAGGCTTTTAAAGAGAATGTACACTCAGAGGAAGTCCCATGTTGTTGAAAGGTGGTATTTTATTTGAATATTTTACATAATGGAGATAAAAAGCCAACACACACTAAGAAATAAAATGAACATGTCAGCTATCTCGGCTACTGTCCTATATATCTACTGGGCTATACAGATAGGTAACAGCACATACTGTAGTAAGGTCTAGATGGGAGAGTACAAGGAAAAAAATATTACCAGTTTTATAGATATTGATTACTTCCTATTTACTGTGTTTATTACTATTTTTAAATCTCATGTCATTTTTCATTTACATAAGAGACCTGACCAACATGGCAGCGTACAGTAGTTATAGTCTACATAGACAAATTGAAAAAGCCCACACGCAGCACACTAGAAGAGAGTGACGGTCACAGATAAGACTTAAGTATTGTTTTACTATGGTGCAACTATCCAGCCATTATGTATTCTGAAAATTGGTCAAAATAATTTTCTAATAGTTGTTTGTGAGTGTTGAAATGTCCAAAGGGTTTAGTAACTTTTCATACATAAGATATTTGATGTCACATTACATGGACCATGTTGTTAACAGTACCACGTTCCAAATACAACATATAGTCAGCCATAAAGGTATTTTAAAGGGAGACTAAATAAGGTTGCAGAGTCTATAGCAAAATAATGCCTTTTGTCATTATTATCAAATAGCAAGTGATTACTGTATACTTTTGAAACAAAGCTAATTTTGTTCCCTGTAAACAAAAATGTGGATAACTAGCCTTAAAAATCACATTTGAAGTCAAATTAGATTTGCCTGCTGTAAGAACACAGTGTCCCAGTGTCTGATGGGACACAAGACATTTCCCCATGATGGGTGTCGTGGGCATGCATTTGAAAGTGCCTGAGTGGACTATTAATCATTCCACAGTGGTTCAGAAAAGTACAATTTCTGAACATGAAGGTAATTCTGCTTTGCACAAAACTTAACCAAGATAAAGTTGAGCTCTAACAATTAATGTGTCAGCGCACCATCTTCTAATTTTCTTTTTGTAATGTCACAGGAGGTTGAGTGTGTTCTTGAGACAGAAGTGTGCGTGTTTCTATAAAGGTACTCAAGGTGATTCTTTATTCAGACTAAAGTTCAAGTTATTTTTAGATGCATGAACAGCAAACCAAGAATTTCTGTGAGGAAAGCATGAGATATTTCAGTAAAAGGATTGTTTCTTAATGTATAACAAATTGTGTGTGTGGTCTTTGGTTCTTGTGTTTGGTCGTAACTGGACGGTATTTCTGTACTACACAGATAAAATGCATATCAATCTTCACACTTGACAGGAGGTTTTATGGCCAACAAGTGTATCTCTCAAAACGTTTGACCATTTCTTGCATTCCTACAGCCCTGTTCACTACACCAAATAGAATAACATCACCTCAACTTGAATAATGCATTTTCCATCAAAATCATTCAGTGAGGCTTTGGCCCAGTTTTTCGTGGATTTAAATTGGGTTTTAATCAACACACTCACAGATTCAGTGCCCCCTTATGACATCTCGGGAAGTGAAATTCAAACTCATTGACTCACAAAGCAGCAGCATGGGACCAGCCAACTCTCTCCTTTAGACAACCATGGCCTCAGAGGGAGGTGCTAATCCTCGTCCCAAAAGGATCACACTTTTTATCTATTCCAGTGCACATTTGGGGGAGAACATGCCACAAATGGAAGAGATACCACCCTGGACATTTGACAGTATATATTTAGTGGACAGAGCTTCCAAGTCTCTGAAGTGAAGCCAGCATGTAAGAGTCTTAAACATGCATTCTATGTAATCAGCCAGCAGGGGGCAGCTCCATGCGCTGCAAAAAATTTTATGATTGTATGAAGTCTCGTGGAAAAATTACTTTCACTTCTCATTTGATTTATTAGCTCAGTAAACCATTTTCTAGTGAGTGTGTGGTCTCAATTGCTAGTTTCAAGTCTTCTTCCATGCAACTTAACGTTTGTTAAGTAAATTATGGTCCAGTTTAGAGGAAAATAGAGGATGCTTTAGGGAGTGGCTACCATGTAACTGATAAGTCATTGTCAGTGAGTCTGTCCAGCGCACCACATGAAACTCAGATCGAAATGTCAAACTAGGCAGTGCTGATCAAATACAAATCAATATTCTGTTACTGCATTTCCTATTTCTCACTTAAAATCTTTTCAAAAAACTTTTTTGTGTACTCTATATCTGTAATACGAGAATGTGTATGACAACATGTGTGGCAAACATTTGATTTAGTTGATCATTATTATATTATTATACCCTTCATTTTTTAGGATTTATATGGTAACTGAAATAATATGAATTATACACAAATATGTGTATAATAGGGCTCTACCAAAATCAAAATTCTGTCAGTCGAATAGAATTTGGGTGTTCATTAGGAAGATTTGACTATTTGTTTCTCTTTTTCAGTTCAGTGCCAGACTAAACTCCTCTATCAGCGTGAGTCTCATGTTTTGGCCTACCCCATGTTTTAATACCTTTCTTTGTCATCTACAGGCCTGGCCCTAACCAATAGCCTACACAAAGTATCAAATTTAACTACCTACAGCTTCCATGTTGCCATGTGAGCATTATGCTCCTGTTTATCCTCATGGACCTTGAGCAAGTGGCTTGCATTTTTCCAGTCCTTTAGTCCTTCCCTATTCAGTTTGTAATCTCTCTTGGAAAACATTTTGCAGCAGAAGCATCATCTGCTATCATCCTTTTTCGAGTACATCAGCCAGATTTTTTCCCCATTGACTAAGTGTCTGTTAAAATACTCATGTTGACACCTTCGTCCGTCCTTTTGTTTAAGGAATGTGAAGGTGTTTTCAATATGAAATGGACCTCTGTGAACTAACCCTGTTCGTACGTCATCGGTTAGAGGAGATGGCCAGTCACCAGGGTCTATTGGTGCAGCCTTTATTCCTGATGCTGCATCACTGGGTTCTTCTGAGGTGGAGGCGACAGGAGGATAACTTGATGCTGTTAAAGCGGCGATGACTGTAGATGGCCCAGGATTTGCAGGAGGTGGATTTAGATATTTCAACAGCGCATCTGAAGAGAGAAGAGGAGTAAGTGACACCGTTGGGTGTTACAGTCTAATAATAATAATAATAATATTTTTCTAGAATGTTAGCGCCGCATGAGTGGCAGCTAGTCACAACATCTCTTAACTTTGTGGATCTTTTTAGTGTTTTTTTTTTAGTGTTTAGTGTTTTTAGTGTACTTTTTTCAAATATATAGTGCTTTAGTGTACTTTTTGTTGCTCACATCGACAAATGACAAACTTTAAGCAAGTGTGAAGCTATGGATGCACACTTGTTGTTTTTTGAATTTTTTGGTGCGGCATCGGGGGACCCACTCAACCTCGAAGAAATTGCCATGAATGTTGGAAAAGAGGAGGCCATATGCTGGAAAATTTGGAAGAACCTCCGCGACCAATTTTGAAAAAAAAAAAAAAAACGTTTTCTTCTTCTTCTAGTGCCAGCCCCTCTCACTCCCCCTGAGACTTTCACCACCCACCATACCCCCACCCCAGTCATCCTCCACCCCCCTCTCCATAACAGTTGATCAGATGATGTGTCAACTTAAGAAGATCAAGGCAAGGAAGGCCCCGGGCATCAACCCAAGACTGCTTAAAGATTTTGCAGACCAGCTCTGCGGTGAGATCACGCGCTTGTTCAATATGAGCCTGAGTCTGGAGAAAGTCCTAGCCCTGTGGAAGACCTCCTGTGTGGTCCCGTTACCAAAGACACCGCGCCCCAAGGAGGCTAACCACTTCAGACCTGTTGCCTTGACCTCCCGCCTGATGAAGACCATGGAGGGGACACCTGCCTCACCTGCTGACAGTGCTGTCACCCGAAGAGTCAATCCCATTGGACGGCTGAAGTTGTACCAGCGTCTGGTTCAAAAGTGGTTTAGCCGACTTCACTGACATTCATCACCTGAGCAGAGAGTGTCAGATCAGCCAACAGACTGCAGTCTGCCCTCCATTTCTATCAGCCTTCCATCACAGTTAGTTTTGTGGTTTGTGGTCATGAGACTTGGTTTGTAAAGTTTGCATCCTGCCATGCTGTTTCTCCTTTATTACTCTGTATACAATGATGCCACTAAAAAACTAAAGTGAATTGATTTGACTGACGAAATATGAGTCGACTGCTCGTTTAAAGCAACATAGCACAGGGTTTAACAACGACAATTGATTTCTTATGTGGAATTGATAAAAATACACCTGTTATTTTATGTAAAAATACTGGTTCTGATTAAATAAAGAAATTATGGTAAAACAATTGAAAACTCTATAAATATAAAATAGAAATATGCTTTTTTTTAGCTCAGCACCTACCTGTATCTGTTTCAGATTAAAAGCTATACTGTTTTTGTGTACAGAATACATTCACTGTGTTAACAAGGCATTTATTGTTTTGCATTTATCAAAGGCTAACTCAATGTAAAAATATAGGGTTGGCAGCAGCGGCAGCACAGCAACAGAAATATTCTCAGTGTGGAGACCACAGGCGTGCGAGCTGGAGCAGTTCATCGAGGCAGCTGTCACGTACCGCTCACACAGGCAGTGGGTTCAGCCTGAGTTTACCCTGGGATAACTTAGCCCACACACACACACATTGTTGACCAGGGTTAACCTAAACCCAGGGCTATACAATTCACATTGCACTTGTACAGACCTTAGGTTAAATGTCCATTGGAACATGTGACTAATGTTTACATATATGTTTACATTCTGTTTGCCTTAGACCCGTTTTACACTGGCACCTTATAGCCCAGTGTTTAGTAATTTTTGAGGCAAGAACCTGCAAACCTGGGGCTAACCCTGCTCCAGAGTAGAGCCAGCAAGCCCTAGGCTAAAGTTGGGGTTAGCCCAGTTTGTAATGTGCCAGGGTTTGGCAATGTGAAAGCTTTCTTGGCCTGGGGCTAACAGCTCCTTTAGCCTGGAGCTAAGAATGTTCCAAGAATACTTTTTGCCTTTGGCTAAGTGCGATGTGAAAAGCCCTATAGGGGCAGCCCTGATGCATACGGGGGCAAAAAAATAAGTGGCGAAAAGTTTCTCCTCAAAGTATGCTAAAACACCTGGGGCCAGAGGCTTGCTTGTTTGTTTGTGTATTATGCTCTCAATTAGCACCAGCATAAGCACTGGCTATTCTTCATCGATATGAACAAAAAATATTTGCCACAAACAGTGTTTATACATAGTATTCAAGTCATGTGCATACAATCTGGAACCTATACTGAAGGCCCCTTGTAAGACTGCCACCAGTGTGTCTCCATTTGTTGAGGGAGGGGCAAGTGCTGCCCTTCACTTTTTTCATCCAGGTACCCACACTTGATTTGTTCTATGTGTTGATGATTGCTTGCCACAAATAACATTGTAAAGCTGTGTGGCAGCAAATGATGTTGTTTAAATAGATTACAATAATGTTTGTTTCTTAACCATATTAGTGCTGCAGTTGTAATAATTGGCAAATATCCTGCCTAGACACGGTCTTGTAAAGAAGAAACATGATAATGATGTGAGTTATGGTTTGTGGTAAGTTAGCACGCTTTCCGACTTGTTTCTGCATAATTTGGGAGTTCTTTCTACTTCCACAGGCAGGCAAGAGGGGCTATATGGAAAACCTGTAATAAATCATTGAACAATAATCTTGGATGTAGAAAAGAATCCTATTGAAATTACATGCTATTCAACACTGAATATCTATTAAAAAAAAGTATCTAGGTAACACAAAAGCATGACAAAATACTTTCTTCCTTTTAAAAGACATTTTAAAGGAACAACATGGTTGATCTGCAACATAAGCTGTCTGTCACTCTTCCAATCGTAGTCTGAAAAACTGTGACCCTGATTATTATCATGCAAAGCTGTTGTGGAATACGACATTGTAAATGCATTCATTTGGCAAGCAGAGAGCAGAATCTAATTCATCAGGTCTTGCATTTGAAGGAGAGAAACTGTGCACAGCTGCTAAGTCTGAACATGCCAATGTATTGAACAGATGTTAAATTTATTCAACATGTCTCAACTTAGAGAAAGCAGGACTCATTGAGAATACAACCAGTAATGAGTTTATGCCGTTTGGTTTTACATTTTCAGGACTGAGTTCAAACTCTGAAGCTGGTTAGTACGGGAATTTGCATGTGCCTTGACCAGTGAGTTGAAGCCCAGTGTAAATCTAACATGACGTCACACATTGGTTTGTGAAGTACCGTTTTAAAGCCACAAGTTTGAGCTGCACAGTTTTGACTCAATGGCAAAACAATGGCAGCTTCCCTGGTGACACACATCCTTAAATTACAGATAAACAGTACTCTAAAATATGTGGCAATGCAGTAACAGAATCTTGATTTATATTTGATCAGCACTGTCTAGTTTGACAGCTTGATTTGAGTTTCATGCAGTGCGCTGGACAAACTCACTGAGAATGACTTGTCAATCACAAGGTAGACATGCCCTAAAGCATACCCTGCTTTATAATCTATTTTATTCTAAATTGGACCATAATTTCAAAAATGAACATCATGTTGTATGGAAGAAGACTAGTGATTGAGACCATAAACTCATTAAAAACTATTTAATGAGGTTAATCAATCAGAATTACAATCAGAATCAGGTTTATTGACAAATATATTTTCATATACAAGGAATGGATCATAACAATTAAACATTGGAAAATATGGATAAAGATAAAAAATAGAGACAATGAAATCAAGTGAGAAGTAGGTTCATTTCTTTATGAGACTCAATACTATCTTATTTTTACAGTCTATGGAGCTGCCTTTAGCTGGCCGTTATAGCGAGTGTCCTTAAGACAATTCCGTGCTAGCTTCACTTCACAGTCTGTTGACTATACATTCTGTCAATGGTTGCAGCAGAGTGGTAGTAGTGCGCACTCATTAACACCATCCTCACCAGATCTCACAAAGCACAATTGTCTTCTAGAAACAGGTTTATGAAATTGCCTCTAATGGGAGTTTGTTGTAGAAACTGGTCCCTCTATATCTCTTTGAATGCAACCAATAGCTTTACAGTAGGTATTTATTTTAAAACTATAGCTTTGAGGTCTCGCCATGATTACCAAAAGTGTGAAAAACACCTTTTTATTGCTGTGTTCATTTATGGTTGGATGTGAGAAGTCAAAATTGGCTTTAAATTAGCAACTTTTTCAATTTGCATGCTGTTGAGAGTACACAGAGTGAGATGCAAAAAGTTCATAATACATCAATTTATAAGACGGTTGTTATAGGTAAAGATAATACATTTATGTATTTTATTATCTACACTTGTTTTTGCATATACATATTTACATTGGTTGTTGTGGAGCAGACCCATTTAAATGAGCACAATGTGTGCTCTTTGCAGTGCTGTGCATTTAAACCTCTGCCACCGATGGGAGCTATTCCAGTTGTAATTCTGCTATTTCTGTGTCGGCCTGAATGCACAATGAATTGCTAAAAGGTTTGACTCCACTTGTAAGGACCTATTTTATTTATCCTTAAATGTTTTTGATGCAAAACACAGCTGCCAGTACTCCCCAAGGAAATTCAAAGGCTTTTGCTCCCTGTCTCACTGTCACAGAGATCATGTCAAATGGAATCAACACTTTAGTTAAAGGGTTCTAATAAAATACGACTGTATGCCTGAATGGGTTTAGGTTTATTGTGGACGTTGCTCAAGTCCCTTTATCAATGGAACAGGCTTCCTCACATGCACCTCACAGACTTACTAGTTATGCTTGAGGGCACTTACATCCTTGTTGGCACCTGGGGTATTCCGTTGCACACTTGACATGCACTCCCATCTGAGACTGCCAGTGTCACACTTTGGCCTGAGGGTTAAAGCAGGCAGGGGGAGCGAGGGAGTCAGCCTCTCTGCTCGCCTCTGAGGAATGAAGCACATGTGCATTGTGAGCATGAACTGACTGGGTTTGTCACAACCACCCCATAACCCCCCCTCACCCCCACCCCGCTTCCTCTCCCCTGTGCTGTAGTGCACAACCTCTGCATCAGCTCTTCTGTCACCATCTGAAGTACAGCTTCAAGTGCATTGTGAAACTAAAATTTAAAATGACAGCTGAAGGAAAGCAATAAGCACTGAAGATAAATTATAGTTTCGCCTGTCTGTCAAAGCACACATTACCAATACATACATTGTTATTCTGGTATTTCTATATGGAGTGCATGGTTTCCTAATTTCTGCAAGATTTAAGGAGTTACAAAATGTGTGATATGGATTTTAGTATATGTGAAAATATAGATGGATTATTCGTTTGTGATTAACATGTTGGTGGTGAAAGCTGTCAACTGGCGTTAGGTCCACCCTATAGTCATGAAATCAGAACAAGGACTCAGAGTGCAGCATGACCTGTACATGGTCTGCTGGTTTTAAGGCCAGGTCACATGGCAAAGGTTTAGCAGCTGGTGCCTCAGTGGGAGTCAGACCAGGCCAGTTAGATAAACAGAGGATGTGGGTGTGAAAGACTGGTGTTCAATGTTGGCAACATCACGCAATGTAATTTTGTTTTCATTTCCACTGATGACAACATCAATGCTTATTCCCAGTGGCATGAAGTGCAAATTAGTTGATCAATATGTGCTTCTGTATGTACTTGTATGTACTTGTGCTTGTATGTACGAACAGCATGTGTGGCAGGAACAACAAATGATTATGAGGATGGAGACCATATTTATCTCCCAGGGGTTTACCTTCCAACTGTGGAGAAATTCTTCTAAAATATTGAGAGTTGCTAGCTCTCGGAAGAATTACAGACTCCATGTGATAAATCAAATCAGGCATCACAGCACAAGCACAAGGACTACTTTCAGACAAAAATGAAACAGAACAGAATTATATTTTTTGTGTAAACATTTTCCTGGATCATTTCTAACAACAGAGCCAAGGTTCTATGTGCTTCGTTGTTCAAGTTTTTCAGTCTGGTAATACATTTACACATACGAAATGGTCTGCACAAAGACTCCTTGAATAAACGTGCGCTGAAAAATAAATACTCCAAACTCATACCTTTTTCTTTCCTGCCATGTCACCATGTTCTACATGGAAGCAAAATACATGCTGTTCTACATCTCCTGTTAGCAGATATCAAAGGAAAGACAAGCAGTTAAAATACAATAACTTTCATGAAAAGCATCATCGAAATAGCTTGCACAGAAAAATCATACACTATTCATTAGAGCAGCAGCCCTACAGTAAAGTCTACACTGCAGTACAGTAACTCCTGAAGTTGTTCTGAAAGTGTGTAATGGATGAAATACTTAATAATAATGTACTGTACAGAATATATCTGTGCAAATGGCTCTATAGCAGTAATGGTTTATACACTGATTTACCTTGACATTTATTTTCCATTTTCTCAGAACATCATTGCGTATTTACAATGTAAGAACATCATCTGACAGAATGAATATGTATGACTACAAAAGTGTTTGATAAATGATGATAGGACACGCAACAGTACTGCAGTAGCACTCCTGCGTGTATCCTTTCTGTGCCAATTACACTTAACCTAAAATGACTGAGCCTTTGATGTAATCTGAAGCAAAGAACATTAATGATACGATTTGCATGAGGTGATTAAGAGCAAAGTCACCTGAGGGTTTTATCTTCTGGTTAAGTAAGACTAGAGCCTCACTGAGCGTCATTCGACTTCAACAAACAGCGAGCTACAGATTCTGAGTAATACAGATGATTCAAGACAAATCTGTCCATATTCCCCTGTTCGCAGAGTGAACGCTCATACGGATTAAGGTATTGGAGGTAAACAGACTGGTTGCAAGATGAAGGAAATGAGCAATAGATGTATAACTAACTTTTACAGTTTGAATTTTATACATTTGTTTGATTAACTCTGCACTGAAGATATTTAAAGATAACAAAGTGAGATAAATAGAGCGCCCACTCCACATAATATTTCTGTATATCCACCATCCCGTTCAAAGAGATTTCCATTATCATAACCTTGTAACCACGTCTCACTGTGTTTTTGTTATGGCTCCTTATTGTTTTTTATAACTATTGGAAAGCAAAAGTAGAAAGTGCTTACATCTTGCATAAGGTAGATATATAGATGAATGCACATATTTAAACTAAATAATAAACTAAACAAGTAATAACAATAGAAACTATGCATGCCGTTTCAATTACCATAGCCTTTCTAAGCAGCACAAGCCTAGACAGAACAAAATAAGATGTTAGATTTAGCATTAGGCTCTCCAAGTATTACCGTCATCACCAACTTTGAAATACAGTGATGCTGGCTAAACCTGTTCAGCTACAAACACTTCATGCAGTGAGCAGGTTTATTCCTAATCCTAAAAAGATTATTTGTTGTTGACTGTTTGAGAAACAGGGCTAATTTAGAGGAAAACGGGTACTCCTTTCAGCAATTTCATAAATTAAGTGTTGCAGTATTTTGATAGTATTATGTTTTTAATCAAATGTATTTATGTCATTCAAATAATATATTTTAGAGATTCCTCCACGCATCACTAGAGGGAGCATGCCAGTGGTACTCGTAGTTTGAAAACCAGTGAGTTTAGAGCAGTGGTTCCCAACTAGGGATTGCCAAACGTTTCCTAAAAGTTATTGTATTCGCTATTTGGGTGCGCTGTACAGTTAACCGGTTGTTCTGTGCTGTTGTTTTTATGCATTGCATATAAAATGAAATATCCATAAAATATGTCACTTATTCAGGGGTTGTCAGTGTACTCATGATAAATATGGGGTCCCTCGAGGAAAAGGGTTAGGAACCACTGGTTTAGAGTAAAAGCATTATCAAAGCAGTCAAACAAAGCAGCATTTAGCAGTAGGTATTACTGCCTATATGGACAGGCAGCGGGTTATTTACAGGTATTTGAGAGGTCTAAAATGACCAAAAGATAGATATGGTTCTTTGGATCTAGATTATTTCTGTGCACTGAGGCCAAGATTTAGAACAGATGTTGTGATATATTCGGAATCTATTAGGTTTGAGTTTGAAAAGATTGTATGCTTTTCTTTTTCATTATTTTTGTCTTTGCATGCCATGTCCCATGATGGATTGATTTGGAGTGGTTTGTTTTGATTTTCTCTCTTTCTTTTGTTTTTGAGAATATTTAGAGTGTGTATGTTTTGTATGACACATACATTTACATAAAATCAAATAAAACAATTACTAATATAACCCTCATTGCTAAACACTCTTCCTTTTGGACAAAAATGCTACATAGTTAGTTTTCCGTGTCTGGATTCATTCAGGCACAGCAAAAAAAAAAATGTTAATGAATTTTAATGATTAGGGGAATATGGAAAAATGGACAGATCTCTTGCACACAACCACATACAGAAGATTGTATAGCTATATCTCTCAATCCCACAAATCACTTGAAAATGTGTATTTGAATTAATTCACGATGAAATAAAGCATACTCTGCTGTGACTGCAGATAATCTCCCTAATTTCATAAGCCTTAGCTTCAAGTTTTAGTGCAGAAAGTTCCCACTTGGAAACTAATGTAAAAACAAAAATGATTTACCTTCGTCGAGTAAGCTGCTGTGTGGTTGTACAGCTTGATATCCTGTAACAACACTGATATCCTATCATCGTAGGGAGCCATCAGGAACATGACACTACATGGCATGAGAATGAATTGATGTTACTCCGGATGATGGAGATGTACTAATTAATTTTCTAAATCTGAGAGTTATGTCACTTGTCACTCAGGGGTGGATGTGAATGGCTGTTCTCTGACTCCTCTTCTAGATTGCCATTCTTATTTAGCTCGAGGGCAGCAACTTTCCTTTCAACTCCAACTACTGAAGCATTTCTCACTCAGGTCCAACTTTGGAGTAATTTAAATGGGTTTTTGGAAGTTTGACAGACTCACAATGCAAACCCTGCAGCATCTCAAGTAAAGCCAGACAGTGAGAAACTCAGTCACTCACCCCCGTTAAACATCAGCAAAGTTTTCATGTAATATTTGTTGTCATACTGATGACCCCTGATTGCATGCATTACTTGCTTGATTGAACCGACTCGGCTTGAAAGCCAAACCACTATACACATTATCTCACCCTCCATTTCTCCTCTTCTCTCCCTACATCTTGGCTGTGTCTTGCCGAAGTGGTTGGCCCTGTGGGCTTTTATTTGAATGGCTATTCAGCTCTGTAAGTGGTGCCATCTCCCAGAAAACTGGGATTGACTCTGTGAATTATGCTGCTGACCTTCCACACAGAACTTCAAACCTCCTCTCGTCTACATGAACTCTGAAAGAAGAAGCCGAGGCCCTAATCAAGTACAATCACTTTATATTGATTTCCTAAAAGTTCTCTTATTCTTTTATTGCAGAAAACTTTCAGCAAAAGATAGTTTGGATGGTGTCTTGTCATTTGGGTTTATTAGTCTTCACAGTCACAGCCGAGGGGTCTGTGATAGAGCTATTGTTCTAGTTAGATTTCATCACAGAAAGTTCTACACAGCCTTGTAAAATGAGAAAGTGTCAGACTTTCTCAGCAGGGCTGAGAGGGACAAATGACAGAAAGCAATAAAACACTGTCTTTGCCACGTTATTTTTAGTTCTGACACCATGTGCTATAATACATGACAAGCATATGAGTAAAAATCATTTTCCACTGACTTCCTGAAAGAGACTTAATCAAATCAACAATCAAGACCAATTAGTCTGAGCTATCTGAAGTAAGCTATGCATTTGCAAGGTTGAAAAACATGAATGCTCTTCAATGCAATTGTTCTATACACAGGAGATATTCTACTATACTGTCTGATTAAATCAAACCTGTCCTAATTTTTCTCTATGGAAAATGAAGTATCTGAGATCTCAGCATTCACTGTTAACAAAATGTAAATTTCATTTGTTTAGTGCTTTTGACAGAATGTTTTAAGTGTCTTATGTGCTAATGAGTAACACATGGTTGATTTAGCAATTCAAAACTGATTTACTGTCAGTTTGAGGGTTACAGACCTGCTACCAGAGTAACTGAATGTTACTCGAGCTGTTCCATGCACTACACCACTGGCTATCAGGATGCCCTGGTGTTTGTAACTTACACTCAGCTTTCAGGTTATCAGGTACACCTACAGTATTTCCAGCTAAAATGAATGCATTATACTTCAATTAAAGTCAGAAAAGGTTCCAAACCTTATTATTTCCATTACAACTTTCTTGAATTTAATTAAAGCCTACAGCAAATGTCAGTAGCTCATGTTGCCAACAAGCTCTAATCTTGCTGTCTTACTACTTAAATATCACAAGGGATATTCACAGCAGATCTTGTGTATTGGTAGATGTTTGCCACATTTAGGCAGGAAACAGCTTCTGTGTAATCATATACTGTACCCTGTACACCTCAGGTACATCTTGTCAAACTGTGATTATCTCAGCCTTGGTTTGTGCCAGTGCTTGTGTGTAAGTGTGAGTCCCGCTGTTCCAGCCTGGCCCACAGTTATACGATCATCAAAAGCGGTCCTCTCATGCATCTTTGTATGGTTATCCGGTTTCTCAGGACAGAGCAGGGAGGCTGTTGGATTCCTCTAACCCATTAACATTAGCAGCCTAATCCTCCAGTTGGCTGCAACTGGAAGGATCTGACAGAGGAGTTGTGTCTCAGTCTCCTGTGTCTGAAAACTGCCCTTTGCTGAAGGTGAGGGTGAAATTCGTCCCCTAGACTTTTTAATCTCACAGACCCTGTCAGGAAGGCAGTTTAATTATGACTGATACAGCTGTGTGTGTGTGTGTGTGTGTGTGTGTGTGTGTGTGTGTGTGTGTGTGTGTGTGTGTGTGTGTGTCTGTGTGAGCTTGTGTGTCTCTAGAATATCAGTGACAGTGAGGTTGTGTGTGCTGCTGTCAATGTGTGTGGGGCAATGGGGGGGCACCAAGTTTTTCAATTAAGAAGCCAGTCTGATGGACATGAAATGAGCCCTGTTCTGCACTACACTCATCAATGGAATAAAAAAAATCATGTTTGTCTATAAGGCAAGGCTTAATCAGTCTGTAAGACCATCCATGGGTGATTAGCAAACACATACTGCATTCACATTCACCAGACGGCCAGCACCTTCTGGACAGCACAGGAAAAAACAAACCGAAGGAAGGAATGGCAGGATGGCAAAACGAAACACGCATAACGATACGTTGCTATGTGATGTATCATTTACAAAGAACTGAATAAAATATATTGAATACAATTATTTTATGTATATTATTTTATGTAATTTATTAACTATTAGCGTCCTACTGTCCGGATTGCCCATGTTTTCTCCTTGTGTGAGGGAGGTACGTAACATCCGGTTTTAAATTCCATCGCAGTGAATGGTAAATGGTTAAAGTAGCTGGTATTCTCTGCCGGCTTCACCTAATTTCCCCATCCTGCTCCCATCTACTCACTAACTAATGACACAGTCTTTCTGATTCCATGAGAATGCAGCATTAGTGTTGGCTGTGCATGTGGTTTTATACATCAGTGTACAGTGATCTACATTATCTTACAAATACAATAATTCCATTGATCAGAAACACTTGCAAACCATTTGCAATTATAAGTTGTTGACTTAATTGTCACAAAGCCTACAGCGAATGGCAGTTTTTCAACATTTTTGGAAAAACTTTTGATGCTTAGCCATAACCTTTTGTAAGAGAGGAGTACTCAGCTTTCTAAAACCCTTCTGATTCTCCTCCTCTTGTTTGTCTCTACTCTTTCCTGTATCAAGTGCTTTGTCCAACCATATCAGACAACCAAGCTGTCTTTTCTAAAAGGCCAAATTGAAAGGTGGAGCAACAGTCAAACAAAGCGGTATGATTATGAGCTGCAAGTAGTTATAAGTCAGATTGTGGCAGGAATATGACATTTGATGCAAAAATTACAAAAAAGAGAAACAAGAAAGCGTGGTGTCAACTGTGGTACAACTGTGATGCCCTTCCTAGAGTTTGTTTGTTGTGATATTCAGAGTATTCATTGATGGGTATGTGTAACAGAGACTACATTTTATTGAGTATCACAACAAGTAAACATTTGGTGGTGAACTCAACATTTCTGTGTGTTGCGTATGTGGAACATCTGCTTCACAGTAAAAGCCTTTATTTTACAATTATGTGTCAAATGACAATTTGAAAGGAGTCACTCATAGTGATGTTATCACCTGAATCAGCACATAAATGTTATGTATAAGTGTTTTTTTTTTTTGTCAGGGGCTTCACTGTGAAGCAGCTGCAGGCATGTGACACACACAAAAGTTTATGTTAGAGAGGAAAATGTGAAAATATGCAACATAACCACTGCTGACAAGCACACTGAGTCTTCATGCAATGATGATAGTATATGATTTGCATTCTAATGCAAAAACTTTACTTCACAATTCACATTTAATGGATTGACTTTACTAAAAAGTGCATCACATTATGCTGGATTTGTTTTTTTGCTGTGTTGCTAGGTTGTGGCAGCTAACTTTCTCATTATCTTTTCATGGTTAACGTCTAGCACAGAAGATTAGAGTTACTCTTACTGTGACACTGCTGCCAGCATTCATCATCATCATGTCATCATGTTACCGCGAGTGGTATACACTTGATACTATGTGAGACGTTGAGTGGTGATGGTCGTGTGTGTAGGATTGGATCTGTACGGATGCATGCTGAATCTCTCCTCCCTTTTCCCATTTGCCAGGCTGTGAAAGTTCACGTAGGTATAGTCATTATTTACCGTAAAGTGAATCTACGCTCAAAATGTGCAGAAGGACTGGGGCATGAGAGGTTAATGTGAAAACAAGCGTATAGCAACAGCTGCATATTGTCTGGGGAAATATGGCCAAGGTTCTTTAGGATTAGCCAAAGTGGATTAAACAAACAATAAGGGAAGGCGCAATTAAAACTGCTTCATTAGACAAATGCCTCTCGACATACACATTATTAGCCAGGGAAATGGCAGGATTTAATTTTTTTTTCATAAGTTGACTTTATTAGCAGTTCCATTGGTCAGGGCCTCTGGAGGTCAGACAGCCTTGAAAAAATACACAGCTTTTCTGGTGATACTGCTGTCTTTTTGGTCTTAAATTGACTTTCTTGGTACTTGTTGAGGTCAGGGCGGCGTAATAAGTGGGGAAGAGGTTGATCCCCGTTGCTAATTACACGCCACATGGCATTGTTATTCTTTGCTAATTGCATGCTGTGAGTTGCTGAAGACGGCTTGCCTTGGAGATTTTTTAATCTATGTATTAAGCCCATGAATTTGGAATCAACACTGGCGGATCAGTGCAGTCAATAAGGCTGGTCTCATCAAAACCATCAAGTAAATCCTGTGAAAGGGGCAGGGGGTACTTTTATTAATCACTGAAACACAATCTATTTCTTGGATGCAACGAGCACATGCAGACACTAATGGCTATGGGGGGGTTAACACACATGCTAAATAATCTGCATAAAATGCAGGAGGCAGAGGAATGTCTCTGTGGATTCAAGCATATGGCTGTCATTAGTTGTTATTTTTGTTGTATATATTGTGTATTATGTATATTAGTTTGTTATTGTGTAACTGCATAACACTAGATAGTATGTCTCTGTAAGGAAAAAAAATCTGCCTCCTACATTTCTGAGATATCTTGTGTCTGGATGTCAGTGCCACTTTTTTAAAGAAGTGGACTTTACCCCTATGGTTGACTTGGTTGAGATGCTTGAGAGTATGTTAGCTATATTATTCAGTTGTAAACAGTCCTCATTATATGTGTCTGTTTTTTCTTCTACTATTTTCACATTACTCAAGTGAAAAAAGCCAAAAGGAAGTGGTATGTGTTATGGGGGGTAAAGATATGCAAATGACTTGTTTTTCCCTAGTCCGCCTCTGAACAAATAGTGATTTAGTCAAGAAAAAAAACAAAAAAATCCAAACGACACTGAATGAAAAGTGCATCAGTGTCAGCAAAGCAGTGACAGATATATCTTTCAGAAGCAAATCCTTGAAAACAGCTTTGATAGCTACAATTTGGACTGCCAAAAAATGCACATTTTGGAGCATGCTGTCATCTAAGAGGCTTGATGCTTTTGAAGGGCAAGTGTTTCCCCAGTGTCTACGACTTTCTCACCCCAGCTGCTTGTCATAAACTTTGCACACAAAATACAACTTATTGACTGTCTAAGAAGTTGTTCTTGCATCAGTTAGTGTATTCATAAATCATGCAGTTCTCTGGGTGAGAGGGCAAATCACAGCATTTATTATTATTATCTATTTACTTTAATGCTTACTTTTTACTTTTGAGGTCCTCTGTCCAGGTGTGCATCTCTGTGTGTGTGTGTGTGTGTGTGTGTGTGTGTGTGTGTGTGTGTGTGTGTGTGTGTGTGTGCGTGTGTGTGTCCGCGCATCATGCACATTTAATAAGGTGGGGATGTGTGAATGTCAAGAAAATGTCTAGATTTAGGGGAACATGTCAAACAAGTCAGTTGAATCTGTAGAGGAGGATGAGAAAGGTGCCAACTGTAATACTGCTCACCACTCCTGAGAGAATGTGGATACCATAGATATGGTCAATAAAATAAGCCTCTGGCTATATTTTGAGGTCAAAAGAACTTTGGTGCAGCATGCTTTGAGCTAAATGTTAAGGTCATCATATGGACACGCTCATAATGACAATGCCAACATGCTGTTGTTCGGCAGGTATAAGATCTACCACATTCACCATCTTAAGTTTAGCTTGTGACACTGACATCTATACTATTTCTCCTGCCTGCTGTTACAAGATTCAGCCATAACCCCTGTATGTTTTAGACATGTATTAGAGCTTGTTCCAACTCATTGCTCAGCCCGTGTTTCAATCGGTCATAGCTCTGCCAGCTGGCTCCAGTCTCCAGATACTGTCTTCTCCTTCAACATGTCTGTCTCTAACCTGCCTCTGTCTCCTTGTGAAGTGACAACAACTGCCTAATGAATTCCCCTTCATTATAAGCACTCTGTCACAAGACCAACTGACTATAGAGCATGTGCTGTGTGTTTTTGTGTGTGTCTGTGGCCTTTCACTGTCACCACTGTTGACATAACTGACAAAAAGCTGGACATTTTATCTCAGATTAATCTGCTTGGTGCGTGTGTGTGCATGTGCGTGCTTGCATGAGTGTATCTATTTTAATATATGCCAGAATGTGTCTGTGTGTACATGCACGGTCATGTCAAATGGGGATTTCTTTTTAATATTGAGATAGGTCAGAGAGATCTGTGTGTGTGTGTGTGTGTGTGTGTGTGTGTGTGTGTGTGTGTGTGTCTGGGGAGGTGTGTGCAGCGCAAACAAGAATTAAATTTCAAGTCACGATGCAATACTAACAAGAATGACATTTTTGTGTTCTCATCATGGCATTTTATTACAGTTATTTCTTTGACCTCAGGGCCACTGGAGAGAGAATCCAGAGAATGGCCAACAGGGAACAAGTGGAGAAGGCTACATATTTTGTGAGCTGCAGAAATAAAGTCTATCTAATTGGGATCTTATGTATTGTCTGTCAATGTGTCTTTTTCCAGAGGCAGTTTCTGATACTGGCGTTATTAACATTGTTCTTTTCTCCAGTTCAGGATCATTTCCATGCCTGGAGTGTTTTTGTCAAACTATTTCTGCCATTTCCTGTTGAAAACTCATCTGTTCACTGTTTTTTGAATACAAATACTAATGAGTTCATTATCGTGCCCTTTTTAGATGGTTTATATCTTCCAGCTGTAAAGTTGCTGTATAAGTATTTAGCAAATGTACACACGGTAATGACAACTGCAGAGAATAACTGTATTGAGGGAAGACTGATATTGTTTAATTACTCTGATCAATAGCTATTTGGAAGAAATCATTTGTTAGGTTAAATGCTTCGTGCATGATTCCACCCATTATTCCTCAGTGGCATTCATGATATAGCATAAATAGAAAATTGCATGAGAGATATATAATAATGCTACTGATGCTGGTGCATGGGTAATATTTCAATTTCCACTTACTCAAATGCGTGGATCACACCCTATTTAAAATAGCCATTATTTCAAAATATAACTGATTACAACCACTTAAGCACAGAAACGCCGAATCCCATTTGTCCCAAAGATCCTCGGTTAAATGATGACTGATCTGAAATTTACAGCCGGAGAGAGGACAGTAGGGTTTGTTTGACACACAGCTGCAAAGGAATTGCTGCCTCTTAGACAGACACCACCTCATGACCTTCCAATCCCCCTCTGGGTCAACATATGTCATTCAATTGTATCTGAGGAGATTTTGGTTGGCAGAATCCACCCAGCCACTGCTAAAAGCTTTATGCCCTGGACTGCTTTCTTCATCTAATGGTAATTTAATAGACAATTTGGTGTTTTCCTCATTGTGGTTATGAGTGGTGAGAAGGGTGAGGTCAGAGGGCAGAGAGTCAATCATTTATTACTCATTTCATTACTCATTTGCTGAGGGTATCCACTCAATTGTATATCACTTAAAATGAATTAAAACAGTTTATCACTAAAGTGAAACATTATACATTAGGTTAAATGCTTATAACAGAGGTGAGAGTCCCTTCGACATTCACAGGTACTGTACTTGTTTCAGTAACTCTCCTGATGTCAGTGAATGGATAATTCTGACCTAACCACTTTGATTACGACCCATTTTATTATGACATTTAATTGTTATTTTGAAACATAACTAAAACAATAACATTAAGTTTAGCATAATATACACTTTCACCCTACTCATATATTTACCCAGCAACTAAGCCTTTAACCTGTGTAACCATTAGATGGGATGACTTTTGGTTTCACATCTGTGACTCTTTTTACTTTAATGCAGACTAAAGCAAATACCCTTCATCACTAAAATGTGCATTCTCAAAATTAGCCCCCTGTGTGTTTTAGCATTGGAAGTAATAGTCTAATAATGTATTTTTTGTCCTTAATTTCCCATTTCCTCTCACATACAAGGATGGTAATTTCTTTCCTGTGGATACTGAACACTGTGAAATTAGTTCTGGAGAAACACAGCAAGCTGTCAATAAGTGGTCAAGTTCTGCTTGCATTTAACAGTCTAAACCCTTAATAAGAATCCTGTCCACAACTGTCATGTCTGTGTCTTCACTAAGAAAGCACAATACTGCACCACGGTTAAAATTGCTTAAAATGAAGGTAGGGTGGAAGCTTAAAATAGAAACTAAAAGTAGAATTGATGACAAGAAAGGATTTCGACTAATTTCATGCTTGACATCTTCATATTTTCTCAGTTAACCAAATCATAACTTGAGCATCTAAAAAACTATACAAACATAAGTAGTGCATATGATTTTTACTTTTTCAAATTCAGATCATGATAAAACATTGGTCAAAAATTATCACTGCAATGAAAGTTATTCCTGTTTGAAGCTGCTGTGTGGGTGGTACTGTAAGTAGACTCGTATATCTCTCTATACCTTCTTAAGGGCCTCACAATCATTTGCCAGGAGGATTTTAAATTGGTAGAGATTAAAAATGTGAGAATCTGTTGTGCCACCTACGCCTTTATTCTCTGACCTCCTGATAAATTACCTGTGTAAAGTTTAAGAAAAACCTTGACGGGTTCGAGCAGGGTTGTCACTTTAATTTTATTCCCAAGGAGAACCTGAGATGAATAGGATAAAATTAACCCCCTCTCAAAAACAGCTTCTCCTTTCAGTTGGGTGACATTTGTGTTTCTGCGTTCATGTGAACTCTGAGTTACGTAACTCAAGTCTCCCACTTCCTCATTGTGCAACATTAAAAGAAACCTGTGCTTTTCTGTCTCTCAGGTCAATGCCATTAAAAGCACTGTGCCCACCTGGCAACCGACTGCTGTGCGAGGACCCTGGCATTCCACACATTTGTGCTCGCAGCGTTTACTGCAAGCACCCACACATGCTGGAATGAGTAATCATTCCCTTCAAGATGTGGTCGTCATTTCTCCGATCACGACAGCAATTGTGCAAGGTCTTTAATGCAGCCAGACCCAGACTGGCTCGTGATTTTCCTCAAGCCGCTCTATGAAATGAGCGAAAGTATAATAGCGCTGATGAATCCCTTCAGTGCCTGTTTATATTGCTGGTCATGGTGTTTAGGGGGCCATTTTAGATATCATAATCAAGTCGCATCAAATCCATGAGTTCTCAGCATTGTCTTCAGGCCCGTTCATTTAATGCCGCCATGGGCTTTTAATGAGGGGCACATTGTAGAGAAAGGCAAGTAGCGATGTGATTTTAATAGGCTCACTATGGTCCACTGGCAAGGGAAAACAGTCATTGCATTAGTTCTCTCTGAGCACATAATTTAAGTAAGCGAGGCGAGCCAGGATGTCGTCTCCTTGTCGGAGTTCAGTCTTATAGAGGAGCTGTGTCGACGTGATGGCATGTCGTCTTTCAATGTAGATAAGGTGTTTGGAATACATTAACCTTTTCCTCATTTGTTTTGTGTGTGTACCCTTTTTGTTCCAGCGTGAAATGAGAAGTCTTTGCTGCTACGGGGCAAATCGGAGCTCACATGGGGCTCACGAGGCAGAGGCATGTGACACCTGAACATTAGCCTTCAATCGAAATGAGAAAAGATGAGGGGAGAGGAGTGAGGCGGGAAAACGACAAGGGATGTAGGAGAGGAGGGGGGACTGGGCCGGCAGCAGCGGACTGTTCAGGGTTTGGGTAACAGCTATTTCTTGTCTCCCTCGCTCATTCTATCTTTCTTTTCATTCTCTTGCTCTCCATCTCTGGCCGTTAAAGCTCAGTACCTCAGGCACTGCAATTATTGGTACGGTAAAGATGAAAGGTCATAACTGTTAGTAGGGGAGGAGGAAGTGACAGAATGAGGAGGGAGGACATTCCAACTTTCTAAAGCTTCAACTGGCCAGGCACGGACAATGAAAATAATGTCATAATGGCCGCCAAGAGTCCCGCTTATTGACTATGCAAAGTGCTGGTTCCTGACCTTTTTCCTTATTGCTGCCAAGAACTCCAACTCTTTAGTGAAAAATTGATTTTAAGCAAATTTTTGAACACTACCGGAGACTTCTAGAGACCACACAGTGTCAAAAGGAAGCAGTGTTGTTCTGAATCTGCCTCCCACCAGTGACAGTGGACTGTAACTGACATAAACATAACCTACATAGGAACACAGATGCCTTCGTGGCTATATTAGGTATACAACGTACCTTGCTGCCAGTTTCCCCCAGTGGCCAACGACAGTACTGCAACAAATATCCCCTGCAGTTGAAACAGCATTTTCCTCATAGACTTCCATTATACAAAGAGGCCTCTATAAAGCAGTTCACAGGACGCTTCAAACTGCAAACAAGGTTCATCTTTAATTTATTGTGAATTTTTAAACGATGAAGGCTTTATGTTTGCAAAATGTTCCCGGAGCTTACAAAAGCTATTTTTATGTGTCTGTGTCTGTAATTTTATGTGAGTGGGAATGAGTGACAGGAAGACAAACACTAATGTGCATGGGCGATGGGCCGTAAAACACAAAAGCAGACCAGGAAACGTTTTATCTTAGAGTCGGAGCATGGTATCCAGTTCTTACAATACACCCATTGCTCCAACAGAAACATCTAGTGAAGAGGACAGACTGTACAAAATGGTGAATAAGGTCAGTCACTGACATCAAGATTCTAAATATTGCCACATTGTCCTTAACACATGGTAGAAAACCAGTCATTTACCTTGTATTTTAATGAGACGAGAAGCTGCTGTCCCAACAACTTGCAGAAAAGCTGTTTTGGACACAGCCACTAGATGGTATTACAGAAAATATGTCCTCTGCCACTTTCCCATCAGCTTCAATATCCAGCTCTTAGCTGCTTTGTGAAGAGGTAATATACGGTATTGTGATGCAAAGTACTGTAATTATGGTCATTATTATGATCATTTGCTTTTCTGGCGTGAGAACGAGGCTCATTAGCCTTTATGACTGAAATATCTTGTGGTTCTGGGCACTGCACTCCATCGTTGAGCAGCTGAAAAAGTGTGTGTGTGAGTCTCGGCTGGCAATTCAATATTAAAATCTCAGCACCTTGCTAAGAAATTATTAGGTCACTGGTACTGATCAACAACCTTATCAAACCCTGCAGACATATTACGGTATCTTCATTAAAATAGAAAAAAAAAAGGTTCTCATTTATATTCGCTTAGCTGCATTTTCACTCCCCACTGAGAGTTATGCAGCATCTCTAGAGACTCCTGAGAGTCCCCGTTGAGAGCAAATAATGGTAGAAGGACAAGGTAAGAGCGTGAGTGAATGAGGAGATGGGAGGAAAAAAGGATGGATTTGGGCTGTAACTGCCCAGGCAATTGGGTTGTAAGGGGAAGATGAAAGACAGGAACTGCAGGCAGAGAAATAAGCAGAAAGACCATCAGAGTGTAAGAGACAGCAAATGAGGAAATTGAAGGGAAAGTAAAATTAAGCAGAGAGATGCTGAGAGGAGAAGAGAAAGGCAAAGGAGAGCCGGGGAGATCTGTATGCCAGGGGAAGAGTGCTGTATTTCAGGCCCAGTGCCTTTGTGCCATTTGAATCACTGCAGGTTTCTCATGCCCTAGGCTCTTCTATATAAAGCTCAGACAGCTGCTGGATTTTCCACATTACTGCCATGGAATTGGATTAATACAATGCCCGTCCATGTTTTCACCGTCATCAGCCAGCATCCGGAGGGACCTGCTCTCACAGGTCGCTGGCCACCTGTCTCCTTCTGCTCATTGTTATGGGGGACATTAACCGGTATGGGCAATGTATGGCACACTGCATGCAGAACAGCACATCATTAGGAAGCAAGTTTGTCATTCAACGTTGTGTTCCACAAAAGGCTGAAGGCCAATTCCATAGTTGTTATAATTGCGCCCCCTGTTGAAACACGGTCATCACACTACTGGCTACAGTTTTTTTTTGTTTTTGTTTTTATTGGTCATAGATGTCCTGGTAGGATATATATGCAGTTGCCAGTTTATTAGGTACACTTAGCTAAAACTAACGCAGTCTAATACAACAGTCCTGTGATAAATCCTACTGCCATGAAGGTTATAATGTTCTGTTTTTGTGTATGTTGTTTGTGGTGTTGTTGACTTGTATTGCATTATACTTACATGTGGCTAAATAACAGAAACACCTCTCTAACACAAAGTTGGAAGTGCACATTTGTTTAAAATCTAGAATTAGAATTTAATTTAATTGGATCTAAGGTGCCAATCCCAAACCATTAAAAACAGCCCCAGTGGACAGGGGTCCACATGTTTATGTGTATTTTTGGTCATTTAGTATATTTTTTAGCACATGAAAAATGTGTATCAAGCCACAACTTAAAAACCTCAGAAATACGGGATTGTATTGTCTTCAAATTTCAGGATTAGGTAAAGGCAAGTGGGATCTAGACATGGACAAATGTCATTACATGGAAATACCACTCGTATATTTTGGTAATAAATGCATTTTTCTACATTTTCTTACTAGCTGGTTAAATAAGTGTTTATCACTGTATTCCTGTATTCATGCAATATTTGAAAAAGTATTTTATGTTGAATCAAGCAGTATAAAAGAACTAGTACACAAAAAGCCTGGAATTTATTCACATTATAATGGATCATGTAAAATGCTAAAAGTGTGCCATTTCTATCAACCATCCTTCACTTCTTCCTATTACAAATCTGATGTATCAAAATGTCTGACCAGGGTCATATCACACAGCTCACATCAATGCAGTCTTGGACTTCTGTGAAACACCCCAATTACCACATTCCCATCATATCTTTCCACGTATGTACTGTCTTGCACCAGCTGGAGTGTCTCCAGTGCACTTTTATGAATTGTTAGGTCTTGATGGAAGCACTCCATAAAACGCTAACAGGGAACTGGCAGAAACTCATAAACGTCTAATCAGTGAGGGATATGTTTTATGATGACAGTGTCGAGGCGTACACTCTGGTACATACAAGCTTGACTTTCAGCATAC
Source organism: Dicentrarchus labrax (assembly GCF_905237075.1). Lineage (NCBI taxonomy): Eukaryota > Metazoa > Chordata > Actinopteri > Moronidae > Dicentrarchus > Dicentrarchus labrax. The sequence continues at coordinate 19,909,701 of NW_026136720.1, read as the reverse complement.
ACAAGACACACAACATGAATCTGCACTCTAAACCCCCATTTGCACTTTTTATAGGATGCATACCTTACCTTTTTCTAATCCGACATATTCTAGCACTTCTGCTTAAGTTCTACTAAAAATTCTGGACCACAGGCGCGACATCTGCTGAACTCTAGCGAGACCACCAATATCATTTTCATGCTTCCTCTCAATCCCTCTTGGGGATCGCAAAGCAGGGTAGACAGCAGTATGAAGCAAAGGAAAGCATTATGGCTTTTTTTTGTCAATCTGGTTTCTCCTGCTTTCACTGTATCCCTGGGTGTTTGCATAGCCTTCAGACATCCTTCAGCCTTGTGGTTTATCAGGTGCAGGAGGTACTTTAAAAAAAAAAAAAAGTGTGAAAAAGGAAGAAAAACTTTGGCACTTCAATTTACCCCATCTACTCCTGGGTGCTGGAGAGTTGTGAAAGCTGATAGGAAAACATTGCTGACATTCTATAATGGTGTTCTCAGAAGACTTGGTCATTTCTTTTGGACAAACAAAATCTCAAATAACCTCAACCCTATCACTGGAAGCCAGACGATCGCCACAGAAACCAAACTGGCTGAGCTGTGCTCTCTCAGCTGAGCACAAGAGAAGATTGCTGATGTGGGTCATATCATTGGCAAATTTCAGGGCAATAGTTATTACATGTTTAGAATCTCATTTGCATATGGGTTTAGGTTTGGGCCTGTACTAGGTATGAAATGTTCTGATTCTGATTAAGTATTACTTCCAATGTTCTAATTACGATGCTACACTAATAAAGATATTTATAATTATAAGATATTTATCATAAATGCACCACTCTGAAGCAAAGTTGTTACATGGAGGAACACCACTAGGCTGTGACGTTCCAGTGAGCAACCAGCTTTTGGCTGTGGTTTTGATGATTATTTATGGAGATATGCAAGTATATGAATGTAACTTTTAATGGTTAGCTGGTGATTTGGAGAATGCTTGTGAACTTGCTTACTGTCATGTTGTTCTTAAGAACGTAAAGAGAATTGGATCAGACCTAAATAATGCAAGCCAGGTGGGGTTTGGGTCACTATCAGGCCTGTACGGTACTCTACTGCCCCCTAACATACTCTCAGCTTTTCATTACAAAAAGGCTTAGAGGCATTTCCCCCTTAATTATGATTCAATGAATATTGTCGTTTTGAAACAAAGCTGAGTTTCAAGCTAGAGAGTCGCCTAAAGAACTTTTATAACTTTTTATATAATATTATTTAATATATAAATACATAAATACATAGATGTACTGCAAATATTTATGTATATACCATTTTAAATGGACTTGCAACCAATAGCTGTAAAGTTGGCAAGTGAAAGAGCAATAGTACAAAAATATTTTCCACTTTGTTTCCATGTCTAATTAAGGCCTTGAGACTTGAACATTGCTGACACAGATTAGGTCCTTGACATCACATTGCTAGTACAGTGTCTTTGTTACAGCCGCTGGTCTGACTGTGACAAAAGGTCAGATAATCATGTGTCCGGTCCTTGCCAATGTCATGTCTAGTGTAAATAAAGGTCTTGTACCATTAGATGGTCTCACATTCTGCCCTGTCCATTTTGGTGTCTGCTTCTGTGAAACACTGTGTGCCTGGTAGGTTCCAACTAGCTGTCGTGTTCCATATGCATTTGGAGAGTAAACTTTTATTAGAAGACACACCATTATTTCTACATTAAGCTTAAAAAGTACTTTTGGGTGTTAAACAAGGTAGCCTGCTGCTATTTGTTTTATTGTTTGCAGTCCAGCAGTTCGACAGCCAGCAATGCCAAATTAGACAGGATAGGGCAATCCACAGAGCAGGATGGAAACAAGAGTATATCTCATAAAATGTACATAATGTATACTGGTGTTTTCATATTGTACTTATCAACCAACAATCTAATATACTCTGGAAATGTGTTACAGAGGTTTTGTAATATCTCCTTATGAGCTTCTAATTCATTTAGCTAGTGATGTAAGACAAGTCTCTCTTATCTTCTCTCATTGATTTAACTACCTAATTTTATACTCTGCCAATACAAGTTATACTTCTCTAGTGTATTATTGATTTAGTCATTACACATTTTCGTATTACACAAGTTTGGGTGCTCAATACAAAGCCCCTTTGAATATCCAATTGAATAAAAGCCAATATGAGTAATTTTACTTAAGGATTTCCTTAAAATGCTCATCTGTTGGTCACCTTCAAATTAAAAATTTTATTTATTCAGTAGGTCCATAATTTCATTCTGTTAAGTGTCTGTAGAACATCACAAATAGAGATGCAGTTGTCTAGAATTGCAGGCTAGTCTATGACATATTCATGACAGGCCCTTGCTTATCTGAATAGAATGAATGGATATACCTGGCAATTTTGAGTGGCTGGTACTGTATCCAGTTCACTCAAAGTTTCCTTTGTGCCTACTATGCTCTGTTTGTCTGTTTAGGGATGGAATTTATCACGAGTAGAAGTCAAATAACCAAGGACAGGGCAGCAGCTCTTCACAGGGCAAATATGGAGAGCCAAAGACACTCAAATATGAAGGAAAATCCTCTAATAAATGCATCTCACTAACTGGTCTTTTACCTGTGGGAGGAAACCTACACAAACACAGGGCGAACATTTAACTGTCCACATAGACACCAGAACTTAACCCTGTTGCTGTGAAATGACAGCGCCAACCACTGAGCCACCATGCCACCTCCATACTGGTGGTAAGGATGTGAATGCTTGGCAAAGAATCTGTCACGTTCAGACTGAAAGGGTAAATGTTTTTCAGGCAAGCAGAGCCATCTGGTGTGTGGTGGAGACACCAGCTGGAGGGAGGCAGGACGACGGGTTCAATGGGCCTGCGAGAAAATGGCAGAAGTGAGAGGGTGAGTGCTGAATCAGGTGACGTTTCACGAACAGGGCGAGAGGTCCGGTGATTCACTGCTATAGTGGATTGCACCTGCTCAATGCCGATGCTCCAATCTCCTGTTGGGAGCAGGGTGACAGGGTGACAAATCAAGCTCCATTTGTAAAAATGTGATTCATTCTGTTTGTTAACTTGCCTCTTAGTGAAATTATTCACATGTCTGTCTAACAAAATTAATTATGCAAATCCTCTCATAAAATGTAAATCCTAAGTGCTATAGCTAACTGGTGAAGAAAGAAACATTTTAACGACAATTAACATCTTTATTGTAATATAGTCTGTCATCAAATGTTCAACAGTAATCAGTTAACTACGTTCTTAAAATGTTTTTGTTTGCTCACTCACAAAAGTACATCTTGACTGTAAGAGGCACAATTTAAAGTGAGACAATGCAACTTTTCTAAGCAAGAAAGAACATAAACTTTCTTTTACAAGTAAAAAGTGGCTCTATGAGCCAGCTCCTTTAAGTGAATAATGGTAGCCAACTCCTGTGCGAGCCGATTGTTTCTTCTTACTGTTTTTTTTATAAATTAATATAAGACAGAAAAAAATGATCATCCTATAACTTATTTGTCAAATACAATACAGTAACGTTTCACAAAACTTAGTTCAATATGAATAAAATGTTCAACACACGTGTAACAGTGTTTTATGTTTTTACATTATTTAAGGTTTAGTATAATTACATTGAATAATTTAAGTGATGTATGTGCATATACCAATCATAGGTCAAACATTGCTTAAATTGGCAGAAATATAATAGCCAGAAGTGGAACTATGAATAAAGAGTTGTTTGGGAGCCAGCTCTTATTGCTGAGCGCCCTATGTTAGTTAACATTAGCAAACTTATATTGTTGGGTAACTGATATTAATTAATCAGTTTGGAGACTCTGCTACTGTTACAATGTCTTTTAGCATGTAGATCAATATTTAAATGTTTTTCAAAATAGGAACGGGAACTCATACTTTAGTAGGAGACATACTGTTGGTACTATGCCTGAAAAACTGGCACTATTTATTGAGGATAACAATGTTTTAAAGGGGCACCAAACTGTGTAGGTGCAATTAATTAATTAATGTGGTTATCAAGATAATCAGTTATTAAAGATAATAAATAATAACCTCTCTCCTCTCAGCAAATAGTAAGGTAAAGGCTGCTGCCTGGTGGTGTTTCTAAATGTGTCTAAAGCACAAGTCGGAATCACTGCGCCAAAATAGAAAAATACTAAGTATATAGTTAGCAAAAAATAGCACAAACTTCTGTGGATGACGTGTCTCAATCAGTATGCATTTGAAAATGAGTGCAGTGGTTTCACAGACTCCCACTCAAAACGGAGGTTGGGGGAAAAGAGCTGATTGGAGGGTTTTAACACATAATATTGAACTCAAATCACACAAAATAAACAAATTCATTTTTAAAAAGGTCCCACTGGTTTCATGTTCATAGTTCCCGGTTTTAACTCATCAAGTCAAATGGTGGCCATTATTTTATGGAAGTTCTCACTTTGAAGGGACTTTAATTGGTTCAAAATCTCAGGACTAGATTCCAGTTGTTTCCTTTGAAGTTTTTGTAACATTTGTAATGTTTCTTTAAAAAAACTGAACTGAACAGTTCACAGACTTACATTACAACCAGTCAGGATTCTAGTTCATTTAGGCTGAATGTGACTAAATGCATTCTATTATAACTTACATAGAGATGATTGCCTGGAAGAGTATAACATAATGAAAATTGCTAATAGCGTAATGTAGATTGGAAGTGCACTCACATGCTCTGCCAGAATGTAATGCAATCAAAATATACTGTGCGGCTCTTTTGAGGAGCAGTTTTTTTGTGACTAAATATTCATTACAAAATGGCAATTACATTCAGAAGTAAATGTTGCTTTACAGTGGTTATCTGATTGTTTTATCATATGTAATACTTAAATGCTCTGTCTTTGCTCCCCACCCCCCCTCTTCATCTCTCTGTTTCAATGTTTTACAGCAACAAATCTACAATTATCCTCACAGCAGAGTTCTTGTCAATGTGAAATTGAGATGTGGGGAACGTTTCCTTGCCCAGAGCTATTGACTCATCCAATAAGGATGCTCCTACATAGATGCATTCATGGCCTTGTTGTTAAGACCAAGTGTTTTGGCAGAAGCTGCTGGGAGCTGCCATTGGAGATTTATCCAGCCAAAACCCCAGAATGCCCCCACCCCCCATTAGCCCATACCCATGCCCTCCATCACTGCCACCAGTTGACACATGCTCACTGTGACATCTTGACTGATTGCCTCATTGCCAATGAAGCAGAGGGCCTTGACTGATGTGTTGCATGCGCTGTCTAGCTTGGTCTCTATGAAACAGAGATAATATGTTGTAAACCACTGCAGATTTATTTTGTTTCACAGTTTATTGAGTTTATCTGAAAGGTTAAAAGTAAAGTAATGTTTATTTCCCATTCATATTAACATTTCTAAGGACTCAGGAAGGTTATACTTCATGCAGTGGTGTGAGCATAAGTCAGCAAATTCTGCCTACACCAAAGGCAAATTGGAAGGTGGGGTTAAAGGGCACAAGCGACACTGGTCTCTAGGTCTCTACATCAATACACAGCAGAGAAACTAGCCAGAGGCAGCAAAGGATCCTGGGAAGGGGAGGTGAAGTTGACCATCATTTATCCACTCTAGGTAACAGCAGCAGTGACTGGGACACCAATGCATCAATAAGCTACAGGCACACACATACTGATACCCACATGCACAATGCTACTAATGAGGTACAATAGAAAAGGTTACAGCCTCAGAGTGTGAAGTAGGTGCAAAACCATGTGTGGATGCCGAATTCCCAATCGCATGTGATTCACTCCTAGAAGATTCCCTCGTTTTCAATCTGTATGATAAAGAGCTCTAGGGAAAGCACAGTGAATGAGGGATTCTGGCAAGAGATAAAGGGCACCCAGAGTACAAAACAGCAGGGAAGAAAAGCAGCCAAACTCCTCCAGACAACCAGCTTGGAAGCTGAGGGAATTTTCATCCACCCTGCAAATATTGATTTTTGTCTTTGCTGCTCTTTCCATCAATGCTTCAAACTAAACCCCCATCCCCAACCACCATCACCACCTCTCTGTGCCCCCCTCTGGCAAAGGGCCGACAGTGTCCTGGGTGGTTTTATAGAAGTAGCACACCGAAGTCATGATGTGGTTCACTCACTCTTAACTACAATCTCCAGTGACTTCTGCATTCTACTGTACAATCTCATCACTTCAAAAGGTTTTTCTATCAAAGTCAAACTCTGAGGAAGAAGGGGATTGTTTAGCTCTGGGCTGCACAAATCATCCGGAGTGCTGCACATTGTATTGTATTTGCTCTTTGTGCGTATCAAAAGGTTTGTAGAGTCAATTTAAGACCACTTGCAAAACTAAACATTGTTCCCACCGAACATGGTCATCACTGCCGAAGTGTGGTGCTTTGTGGTGGTTTCAATATTGAATAGGGAAACATGTATTTTGCTGAACAGACTCTGTGACTGCATGAATCTTAATAAATCTATACTACCAGCTACCATTATAATATTTAAGCTTCTATCTACCTCTCTCACAAATAAATATCTCTAGGCTATACTGTATGCACAGTATAATGCAATTATACTTGGAGAAAGAAGTGGAAATATTCCATAGTTTTGTAATATGAGTAAGTGAAGTGTTACTACTACAACAGTGTACCCCATGAAACAAAAGGAGAGTATTTATCCTCACACTATATATGAAAGAGGCATGGCATGACAATTCAAACCAATAATATATAAACTATAAAAAGGATACACAGCATTGGCATTTCTTCCTCAAATAGTAGTAGCAAATAGATACACAATCTAGGTGTGTGACGGCACGCCCTCTGACCCAAACAATAACCGTCAAAATGTTTAACAGTAAATGAAAAAAATGTTGTTCTTTTTTTTCCCCTGCTGTACCAAAAACGTACCAAACCGTGACCTTAAAACCAGTACATACTAAACCATGAATTTTGTGTATTGTTTCAGTCCTAACAAAGTTGCTTAATTTTGGTTAATTGACATTTAAATCGTGGCTTACAAGCATGCCTTTGAGTAACTTTTAAGATTTTGAGAGACAGTAACTGCAACACACACAAATCTGCATAGATATACGATGATGACAGTATCCATTTACTAAGTCACACCAGAATGCCATATGATTATAGACAGTTACACCCCGGTCACATAGGCTGCCTCAGCAGTGCGTGGCGTCTCCAGTGTGTGACGGCTGTTTCTCCCACACCGGCAGCGTGTCAGCTGTGTGGCTTCTGCAGAGCTGCTACTGCCAGCCCTTTCGTTTCCCTATATACATTTAACCCTGTATAATGTCCATTTAACAACGAAATTTTCATATAATTTACTTTACAATGCCATATAGTTTAAACATAAATGTGAAGAGTGGTAACCAGAAAGCATGAATGGTTTGTTCACTTCCTGGAATTCTTTCACAAGTGAAGTTGTGTTAAATAAAAGATTATTACAGTGTGTCACCGGCCAGCCCTGCCCCTTTAAGACAGTGGCCCGGTGTGTGTGTGTGTGTGTGTGTGTGTGGGGGGGGGTTTTTGTGGGGGGGGGGAAGGAAGGAAGGGGGGGGGGGAAAGTTTTGTGTGTGAGTTTTTTTTTTTTTTTTTTTTTTTTTTTTTTTTTTTTTTTTTTTATAATTTTTTTTTTAAATTTTATTTTATGTGGGGTTTTTTTTTTTTTTTTTTTTGGTGGATTTTTTTTTTTATTTTGTGGTTTTTTATTTATTTTTTTTTTTTTTCCTTCCTTCTTTCCCTTTTCTTTTTCCTTTAATCTAAGTGGTCTGAAAAAACCAAAAAAAAAAAAAAATAAAAAAAAAAAAAAAAAAAAAAAGAGGAGAGAAAGGAAAAAAAAAGGGGGGGGGGGGGGAGGGAAAGGAAAAAAGGGGGGAGAAAGAAGGGAGAGAAAGAGGAGAAAAAAAAAAAGGAGAGGAAAGAAAGGGGGAGAGGGGGAAGGGGGGAGGGGAAAAATAAAAAATTAAATAAAAAAAATTTTTTTGAGAAAAAAGATAAAGGGAGGGAGGGTGGGGGGGGTTGGGGTTTAGGGGGGGGGGGGGGGGGGGGGGGGGGGGGGGGGGGGGGGGAAGGGGGGGTGGGGGGGGGAAAGGCGCGGGGGAAGGGGGGGGAGGGGGGGGGGGGGGGGGGGGGGGGCGGGGGGGGGGGGGGGGGCGGAAACCGGAAGGGCAGCAGGGCTCACCACCCCCCCCTCCTTCCTTTAATTCCGTACCGTCTGCGGGCAGGGGAGGGGGGGGGGGGGGGGGGGGGGTGGTTTTTCTCTTTTTATTTTTTTTTTTGTTGTAAAGTTTTTTTTTTTTTTGCTTTTTTTGTTTTTTTTTATATTTTTTGTTTTTTTTTGTTTTTTCTCTTGTTCCCCCCTTTTCCCCCCTTTAACCCTTTTTCCCCTCTTCCCACCCCTCCCCCCCCCCCCCCCCCCCCCCCCCCCCCCCCCCCTCCCCCCCTTCCCCCCTTTTTTTTCCCTTTTTTTGTGTGGTGTTTTTTTTTTGGGGGTCTTGTTTTTTTTTTTTTCCCCCCCTGTTTTTTATCTTCCCCTGCGGTAAAGGGGGAATCTGGGGGGGAAAGGGGGAAGGGGGGGGGGAAAAGGAAAATCCCCCCCATAAAGGGGGGGTGTCTTCCCAGGGGGGGGGGGGGGGGAAGGGGGGGGGGGGGGGGGGGGGGGGGGAGAGGGAGAAAAAAGAGGAAGGTTGGTTGGATGGGTTGGGTGGGGGTTGGTTTTTGTGTATTGTTTTTTTTTTTTTTTTTTTTTTTTTTCTGGAAAAAAAGGCCGAGGACGACGAGGGGGGGGGTGGGGTTGGGGGTGGGGGGGTTTTTTTTTTTTTTTGTTTTTTGTTTTTGTTTTTATTTTCAATAAAAGGGGTTGGTAGTTGAGGGGGATAGGGGGGGGGGGGGAAGGGGGGGGAGCGGGGGGGGGGGGGGGGGGGAGGAGGAGGGGGGGGGGAGAGGGGGGGGAGGGGGAGGGGGGGGGAGGGGGGAAAGAGGAGAGTGGAAAAGGGGAAGAAAAAAAAAAAAAAAGGGAAAAAGGGAGGGAATAGGGGGGGGGGAGGGGGGGAGGGTGGGGGGGGTCTTGGGTTGTGTGTTGGTGGGTGGGGGGGGGGGGGGGGGGGGGGGGGAGAGGGGGGGGAGGGGGGGGAAAGCAAAAAAAGAAGAAAAGAGGGAAAAAGGGGGGGAGAGGGGGGGGGGGGGGGGGGGGGGGGGGGGTGGGGGGGGGGGGGGGGGGGGGGGGGGGGGGGGGGGGGGGGGGGGGGGGGGGGGGAGGAAGGGGGGGGGGGGGGAGGGGGGGGGGGGGGGGGGGGGGGGGGGGGGGCCAACGGAGGGGAAAACAAAAAAAAAGGAGGGGGGGAAAAAGAAAAGAAAAAGGAAAAAAAAAAGAAAGGGTGTGGTAGGAATCTTTTGTGGGGGGGGGGGGGGGGGAGGGTACCTTCCCCTCTCCTCCCCCCCTAATAACCCCCCCCTCCCTCCCCCCCCCCCCCCCCCCTGGGGCACGGGCGGGGGGGGGGGGGGGGGGGGGGGATAAAGGTTGAAATATTGTGGAATGGTGGGGTGTGTTGTTTTGTCTTGTGTTGAGAGGTGTGTTGTTCTCCCCCCCTTTCCCTCTTTTTTTTTTTTTTCTCCCAAAAAAACCCCCCCCCGTGGGGGTGTTGGGGGGGGAGGGGGGCCAAGGGGGGGGTTGTAATGGGGGGGGTAACTCTCCCGGGGCGGGGGGGGGGGGGGGATAACCAATGTGAACTTCCTTATAGCCGACACAGGTGAGGGCACCAAGGTTATCCTGTGTGTGATATTCGCCCGTACCACCCCCCGACGGTGGCCCGCACCACCGTGCGTGTCGGGCCAGCGCTGATGGAGCTTTTTTTTTGGGGGCCCCCGGGGATTTTTTTTTTTTTGTGCCAGCCTGTCAGAGGATGACCGAGGTAGGGTGGCCCGCCTGCTGCAATCATACAGCAACGTCTTCTCCATGGGGTCCACTGACCTTGGCCACACTAGCCTCGTGCAGCACAATATCCTGACCACCCCTGGGCCACCTGTAAAACGGCCCCCACGCAGGATGGCCAGAGACAAACAGCTTGCAGCTGACCAACAGGTGCAGCAGAGCCTGGAGAGCAGTGTAGCCCAACCCAGCAACAGCAGCTGGGCCACACCGATAGTAATGGTGAGAAAGAAAGGTTATGTGTGGATTACCGACCCTTAAATGAACGCACTATCAAGGACGCCTATCCCCTGCCACGCATCCAGGACACTTTAGATACACTCTCCACTGCCAAGTACTTCAGCACATTGGACTTAAGTGCTGCCTGTTCCGGGAGCAAGTGGCTTATCTGGGGCACATCGTCTCTGCCAGTGGTGTCGCCACCGACCCCCAAAAGATCCAGAGAGTGGTTGAGTGGCCAACGCCCCGAAACATCTTAGAGGTACGCCAGTTCGTCGGCTTGGCTTTCTATTACAGATGTTTCGTGCAGGATTTCGCCACACTTGCCAAGCCACTCCATGAACTCACCAAAAAAGTATGCACGCTTCGACTGGACGGCTGAATGCCAGGAGGCATTCGAGGCACTGAAAAGCTGGCTGACATCTGCGCCTGTGCTAGGCTATACCCTCGACAGCAGCGAGTTGTTTCTCGACACCGACACCAGTGATTGGGGAATCGGAGCAGTCCTCTCCCAAGCACAAGGGGGTGAGGAGAGGGTTCTAGCCTATGGGAGCAGGTGGCTGTCAGCTACAGAGCAAAATGACTGCACCACCAGACGTGAGCTCCTGGCAGCGGTGGAGTTCACCTCCCACTTCAGGCAATATCTGCTGGGAAAGCCGTTTACCCTCCGGACAGACCACAGCAGCCTGCGCTGGTTGACTAGACTGAGAGAGCCAGAGGACCAGCTTTCCCGCTGGTTAGAGAAACTGGCAGAGTACGATTTCCAAGTGATCCATCGCCCAGGGGGACACCACCAAAATGCGGACGCACTTTCCAGGAGGCCGTGCCGTCCATGTACGGTGCCAGAGCCTGATCTAAGTGTCCAGTGTCAGCATAAGGTGGTGCAGTTCAGCCTAGAGGACGTTCCAGCTGAAGAAGCTGCCATGGAAACATTTAGAGAGTTTCCTCCAGTGGGGGTAGAGGACACCTCCAGCGATGACAGCTGTGGCTATACTCCCACCCATCCAAGCATCCACAGGATGAGTGAGCCACTTCACACCAACCTGTTCTAAGGCTGGACCCAGGAACAGTTGTTCAATGACTAACTGACCCAGATATATCGCCAGTGAGGAAGTGGATGGACGGAGGAGACCGATCATCGTGGGCTGACGTAGCACCCTGCAGCCCAGCTACCAAAGCATACTGGGCGCAATGGAAACGGCTCTATCGGAAAGATGGAGTCTTGCTGAGGAAATTCTACTGCACAGAAGGTCAAGTGTTCTACCCCCAGATCCTGCTGCCCCACCTGTACCGTGCCTCTGTGATGCAGCAGATGCATGATGGCCCAGTGGGTGGTCACTTTGGGGTGGAGAGGACCCTCGCATGCCTTAAGACCAGGTACTTCAGGTACAATATGAAGCATGATGTCACACTCTGGTCCCGCACCTGCACCAGCTGCGCTGCAAAGGCTTGCCCGAAGAAAACCCCTCAGGTTGGTATGGGCACAGTGCAGGTTGGTGCTCCCATGGAGAGGATAGCAGTTGATCTGATGGGACCCCTAAATGAAACACAGAGGCATAACCGCTACATACTTGTAGTACAAGACTATTTCAGCAAATGGGTGGAGGCCTACCCTGTCCCCAACGAGCAAGCAGTGATAGTGGCAGAGAAGATTGCCTCCGAGTGGGTGTGTAGATATGGAGCCCACAGTGCCTGCACAGTGACCAGGGCACCAACTTTGAATCAGCTGTGTTTCAGGAGATGTGCGCACTGCTGGGGATTAACCAGACACGGACAACACCGTTTCATCCTCAGTCCGACGGCCAAGTGGAGCACTTTAATGCCACCCTAAAGACAATATTGGCCACCACTGCCAGGCGTTGCCACTGGGACTTGGATATCATGATTCCGTATGCAGTGATGGCCTATCAGGTAACCAAACACAGCTCCACAGGCCTGACACCCAACATGATGCTCTTTGGAAGAGAGATAACTGAGCCAATCGACCTGGTTGCTGGTCTGCCCCCGGATACTGACAACTTAAGCACACATCCACAGTATGTCCAGCAGCTCAGAGAACGACTGGAGCTCTCACACCAGCTGGCACAGGAGGTGCTGGGAAAATCTGTTGAACGAGCCAGTTTGGTACCTGATAAAAGGCACCAAGAGGGTGAAAAACAAGGTACGGAAGTTACTTACCTTCTTACGAGGGCCCCTACTTTGTTGTGGGACTGCTGGACGACTTGGTCTACCAGATCAAAAAGAGCCCGAGAGCAAAGACCAAAGTAGTCCACCATGACAGGCTCAAGCCCTACCATTCCAGGGCCCTGCTGGACACTAGCTGGGTCCTCCAAGATGCTGACACCTGGGCACCAGTGGAGGTGTTGCCGCCTTCACCAGACTCCAGCTCCCTCACTCCAGACGTCGACAGCCATAACCTGGTCAACGCTTTATCAGACACCGAGGATGCAGCCCTGGAGGCCCTTCCGGGTCTCAACTCCTCATCTTCAGACCAGCCTAACGGCAGCCAGCTTCCTGCTCTTCCTGCTCAGCCCCAACTGGATGGGGCTGAGCAGCAATGTTCTGTAAAGTTTGTACATTTTTGCATACTTTTATGGGCCTATTTAGTTAGTTTGCTGACTAAGTTGAGTGATTTTTTTTAAGAGCTTCTTCCCTGCCACAGTGAGACTCTTGGCCAAAACAAAATTAACTGATGTCCTAACCTACCTCATAGCAAATCATATTATATTATATTATATTGTCTCCTGGGCCTGTGCAATATACCTGTGCAATTTACAATGCAATTTACTCTTATATATAGGGTTTTGTGCAATTTACAATGCTCTCACTTTCCCTACACATAGGGTTTTATGCCATTTCTGTTTTATTTCTAGAGAAGTATATGTTTTTATAGATTTATGTGTCTTTCTTGTGTGTCTTTTTAACTTGACTTGACTCTGAACAAATAACTGCACAAGAGTTCTTGAGTTCTTGAATCTTGATCTGGACACTGTTTAGCTGCACATCTTGGTTTTAAGTTAACTTGAGAATACAGTAGAGATGTGCACAAACAAATGAGAATTTGATTTGTTTATATGTAATTAAGGTTTTACCCTAATTTACTTCTCTTGTGTCTGAAGAGTTATGTCACAGAAGATTTGATTTAAGTAGTTTAATGGACAGCATCACTTCCTTCAGCCATGCGCACGCAGGCGGTGTGAACAAGCTGTTAAAGTAGCTAGTTAGCTTGCTAGTTACAGTATTAGCTCCCACATTAGCAAGTTAGCTAGCTTCCCGCTAAAATTACTTAATTAATGTTATAAAGAGTTCGGTCTAGACCTGCTCTATTTGAAAAGTGTCCTGAGATAACTTCTGTTATGAATTGACGCTATATAAATAAAATTGAATTGAATTTAATTAAAATCAAAACACACGGTGGCAGCATCTATACCTACTCAATTAAATCATCATGTGAAACGATGTAAACCAAAATAATTATAGAACAACAGAATAGTTTGCCGAAGCAATAGACCATAAATCATGGTCTAATTATAATTGGTTGATTTAAAAGTAGTAGTACAGTTTATTCTCCATCTGCAGATGAAGACCATGAGGTACAGTAGAAAGTGGACCTTGAGTTCAGATTGTCCTTGTCAAGCTACCCTTCCCATGGTCAGGAATGAACTTTCACACTGAATAAAACAAACATTTCCTCCATTTGGGACTTTGCCTCCATTTCAGGTCAACTTTGTTAAAACAAATTTCTATTGTTTGACATTTATTTCACAGTAAGGGTAAAGTATTTAGGTATATTTTGGTATAAATTCTGGAAGATACAGTGTACAATAGGAATTAAGGTACATATTAGGTGTAGATTAAAGTTAATGTATGGAAGCTATATAATACTTTTTGTATAATATCTGTAGCACACAGACTGTTAAAGCAGCAGGAGCTATTGACTCAGCTCCACCCCTGATAGAGCAATGTAATATCATTTCCTTTCCTAAAGTCTGTTTTATTCAATCATGTCACACCTCCAGTTTCCTACGTTACTCACTCATCCACGCATTCTATGAGACTGCGCCATCTGGCACCCACAGCACCACCATGATAGCTGCCTCCGTCTCTGCAGACAACAGACACAACCCTTTCGTCACTGATTTGGAGCAGAGGCACTGTGGGTTGTGAATGCTGTCTGTCCACCCAGATGTAGGCAACCCTCTCATAATTCCCCAGTTGAGGATGATTTTCTGTTGACTTGTTGTGATGTTGGCCCATATTTGTCAGCGCTGTAACTTCAGTCACCTTGTTATGCCGCGCACAACTTCATTACACCCCTGAGAGGAGTTTTGCGTCACAGGTGTTCGGGGGAGGGACACCTCAGCGGGAAAGATCTCAAAGTGCAACCCAAAGTGAGTTTTGCAGTTTGGCTCTGGTGAGAGCTCAAGTGATCTCAGTAACTTTTACAGCAGGATTTTAGTAATCACTGGCAGAATATACTTTTCTCTAAAAAGCTGAGTTCTGAAGACTCAAGATGAATAATTCAAATACATTTAAGGCGTTTCATCATAGCATTTTTGTTTCGCATAAACGTTTTTTTGCCATTTTATCCTAAGATCTTAACACTCTACTGGAAAAGTAAGACACTTTTTATCCAAACAAGGCCCTCAAAACACATAAATGCCATGGAAAAATAAGACTGACATTACTGCTACTGTTCAAATGCTGCTATCTGCTCTCTCAGGCTGATGAAAACATCTCATAAAGTCCCACTACAGTGACAGCCCCCATAGTCTCAACCTGAGCTACTTCTCCTGGGATGCCACTTGCTGTCATAAATGCATCACAAATAAGTGTAATGTTACACTCGTGCCTCTGGCAATATTGCTACACTATAATGCTTTGTGGCATGTAGGTCTGTGTTTGTGCCAATACTTCCACAGGAGATACTAAGATCTCAAAATATTCGGAAACTTTCTACTGCATGACAAACAGGGGTAGCTAAAAGGAGGGTCTGAACTTTGCTCCTTACGGTTATTATTCTTTTGTTGACCAAGTACAGCAAATTCACTGAATTTCTTAGGATACTGATGCAAAACACTGCCTGTAGTTGCAGAAAAACAGATGATTATTCTAATGAATGGTCTTTTGCCATTATTGGGGACTCATCCATTTTGACTTGTTTGCTTAAAAATAACTCCTGCATGTATATTTCTGGATTTATTATCATTTGAACATCTTCCAGGGGGTTTTGAGAGCATTCGGAATATTTATGAATAATGTCTGTCCTCGGTTTCCAACACATGGAGTGGAATATTCATAATATCACACCACTTGTCAGACTGCAGCTCAAGGTGTTCTTGAATGTGCAGACCATTCAGAGAGAACACCGTAAAATAAACAGTATTAAGATCTAATTATAGAATATACATATGAACGTGTGCTTTTGTGTATGGGTTAGTGGGCTAAGTGGTGAGAAGGGTGTTATACCACTTAGGATTTGGTAAAGGCTAAAAGTCCAGTAATATTTTCCTTTACATAAAAAGGAAAAGGTTTGTTAAATTGCATGCATTCTTGGTTTTCTTTGCCAAAATGGATGGATGTAAACACTCCTTGAAATATTGCTCAGACTTTGAAATTGTGTTTTTTAAAAGAAGAGACTGAGAAGCTATACATCTCATCCTAAAAGTGAGGCCCCAACAAATATGGTGTAAAGTTTTGTTTACTAAATGTGAGTAGTAGAAGTGGTGGTTATAGTAATAGTGACAGTTTGTTTCCTTTATGTCGTTGAAGCTTGTGTAAATTCTGTTTTTGTGTGGACAATAGCCAACGGTGCTCCTCCATCTCCTGCATTAATTCAGCAGCAGGAGATTTCCCCCTCCCTCCATCTCTGCCAACTGCTAGGTGTCATAAAACACTTAAAATAGAGGCAGACTAACAATGAGACAGATGCTGGAGGCTACAGATTTTGTGAAAGCTTCTGCAATCTAAGTTGAAAGCCTGCAAGAGTCAGGCAAACACTCTAGCTGACGCTGCTGCATTATAGATGGAAACAAACTAGGCATGGCTGTTTTATCATTAGCTCCTCCATCTGAATGTGAGATCAATGCAATCTCTGATCTTACCTGGAGACAGAGCTTTATTGTGGACAGTCTGAACTTTCAAACTTAGTTAGGGTACAGTGGTGGTACCGGTAGTTCAGTAGATGCCTTTGTTGCAATATTGATAGCACATAACATAGCATTACGTATTAGCAGAATGTTTATACTGGCAGAGAGTTTTAGGAAAGTTAAAGTTATTTCTGGCTGCAATAGAACATTCTCTATGATGCACTGAATATTTTTTTCTCAATATTAAAAAAGACACATCATATTGGTAGAACAGTTTAAGTAATTCAAACAGTTCATTGTGCAAAGGGGGACCTCCTACCTGACCTGTGAGTCATAAAACGTTTGCCATTGCTACATAGTCTCAAAATAGCTGTGTCATGCAGTACAGTTTCAAATATAAAATTGTATTTATACTGTGGCTTGGCTAAATACTTAATTGTTATTTACTAAGAGTGCATCCATATTGCCAAGCTTGCTATCAGTATTTTAAATATTTAATCAATAGTCAATGTCAATCCATTGCATTCCATCTTGCATTAGATCAGAGTTTTAATACCTTGACTGAAAGGGTAGATAATCATTGTCTTGTTTTAAAATTATGTGCATCTGTGAGGAGTGCCATCATGCCTATATGGTCTGGACTGGTTTCCACAGAGTTCAGTTTTGTGCATGTGCATATGAACGAATGTTCACACATGACATGGTTATCTTCTGAGCTGCAGTTTATAAACACTGTTGCCTGTTGGCGTTCATCAAACGTAATACACAGATCAGCCATAACATTATGACCACTGAGGTAAATAACACTGATTATCTGGTTATCATGGCACCTGTCAGTGGGTGAGATATATTAGGCAGCAAGTGAACATTTTGTTAGAAGCAGGAAAAATTGGCAACGTGAGGATTTGAGCGACTTTGACAAGAGCCAAATTGTGATGGAGGTGGTGCATCATGTGGGGAGCGAAGGCTGGCCTGTGTGGTCCCATCCAACAGACAAGCTACTGTAGCTTAAATTAGTAGCTAGAAAAAGTTAATGCTGGTTCTGATAGAAAGGTGTCAGAACACACAGTGTATCACAGTTTGTTGCGTATGGAGCTGCATAACATTATGCCCAGGTGGTCATAATGTTATGGCTGATTAGTGTAAATAGTTGTATTTCACTTTTGTCAAGCACAAAGTCACAGAACAACCCTGGGAGATACAGACAGACCAAAAGCTACATTGCCCCACTGTTAGTGAGACAGACAGAAGAGGTTCACCGTAAGCTAGCACATCAATTTAGCTTTACTGTTATTTGCTGACATCAGAAGAGAATACAAGTTTGCCTGATTCCTGTCCATGCATGGTGTTTTTTTTATTTTCTCATTTCATGATGAATAGTTCCATTCATTTTCTCATTAAAGTTGTAAACATTGACACCCGCTTTGATACATGCGTAATTTGCGAGGTCCTACGCAGCTTGTGTAGTGAGTGTATATAAGGCCGACCAACTTTGTTGAAAATTTACTAGATTTTGGAGGAGGAAAACATGGATGCACAGACCTCTATGGGTTGAAAGTGTCTTGAAACTCTCACTACACACAAAATCACAGCTGGGTGTCATCTGTTGTAGTTGTAACCATATTCAGCTGTGATGTAATGTTGTACATTAGTTCATTATTGCATCGCTCTTATGCAGGGTGAGGAAAAAGCATGTTGTCACCACTCATGGTATTCTTTCAATGTAAGATTCAGAACTTTATAGTCATATTCATAGACAACAAGTTGCACTAAACAAGGCCTGCAGTTGGCTGATTTCTATCTACAAAAACTCAGAACAGGAGAAAGAAAATTGCCTTCACTAAATACAAAAATAGAAAATAAATTACAAAGGTGCAGTCATGCAACAGTAATACAAATTGACATGTAACAACACCGTCTGGAAAAGGCTTAAAAAGTGAGTTCATGACATTCATCATTAGACTAAATCAGTGTTTCTCAAACTCTTTACACTATGTACCACCTCAGAAAATATTAAGCTCTCCATGTACCACCGTTATTACTGACATTAAAATACAGTAACGCAGACTAAGCCTATTCCGCTATGGACAGTTCACACAAGGGGCAGGTTTGTTCCTAATCCGAAAAAGATTATTTATTGTTGACTGTTGCTGAATCCACAGTAGAATTGGTTCAAGAACCAGAGCTAATTTGGTGCAACAGGGGTCCTCCTGATGGGAGATCCTCTTTCTAATTGATTGCACATTGCAGTGTTTTTTAACCATTCATTTTACCTTTGCACTATCTTGTCACCACATTTTAGCTCGTAACAAATCATAGATGTATGCACTTTCTACATTCATGAACGTGACCACGTAGCAGGCTGGTATTGAAGGAAAAATATTGCAGGAAATGCAAAACTTATTTAGATTACATTCCAGCAATCAAAATTGTGTAGTATTTTGACAGTACTACACGTTTTCATATTAATTTATTTCATTTAAAAACTATTAAATTTTCCTCTGCATTGCAAACCAGTGTACTAAATAATGTTATGAATTATTTCTGCTTTCACACTGCAATCATTAACCTCCTACTAATGTAAGAAGATGCATCAAATTAATTAATTTACAGTAAAGTAAGTAAACTACAGAGTAAAATGGTTGGTTGGAGAAACATCTGTGAAAGAGTCGAGTCTTGGAAGGAAGTTGTTGGAGAAGTTAGACAGAACCTTTCCAAGTTTAATGGCCCATGCTGTTAAGAGAACTTTGATATTTTTCACCCGAAACACGTCTCATGTGGCTTCTTCCTTCAAACCACTTACATTTGATTAATTCACAGCTGCATAATAAATAGAATCAATTCCAGCTGAGGCATTAAATTACCTGCAATTAAGCCATTGATTGAATGTTCTGATCTAGGTAATTGATTTTATTGTCCATTCATTTAAACCAAAATCTTCGGCGAGGGAATGTGATTCAATGACTGCTGCCATCCTAGAGGAAGAGCTATTTGTCTTGCAGGGCCTGATATGGAACATCTTTAATGTGGGTGCAGTAATGTCAATCGAGTTATCACTTAATATCTTGATGTTTCAGCAGTGGAAATACCACCCTGCATAATTTCCAGGATGAGTAAAAGTGAAAAAGACAACCATTAACTGAGTGTCTGTCTGCCTTAGTAAAAGCCAGATTTGGATAAAAATGAAGGTTACACTGAACAATGCAATCATCGTGTTACAAAAGCAGACACAGTAGCCTTTAGTCTGGAACTAACAGTTTTGAGTCGTTTTAATTATTTCATTTAGAGATTTTTAGAGTCAGATATGCTGCAAATGTTTTTGGAGTCCCCATCTCTCTTCTGTAGTTTTTTTTTTTATAACCTTCTACTCCTTTAAATACAGTTTACGTCCCATTATGGAAATATTACTGCTCAGTTATGCATGCAACCTCCCCGTTTTCAACAAACTACATGACATTCCTTCACGAAAACACTGGAGTTGAATAATTAAAGAGGAGTATTTTGTGTTAATGCATTTAATTATAATGTTGTCATGATGAAATAAATAATTCATGACAACTATTTTTTTTATTTTTTTGCATTATCCAAAGTATCTACAATTCAAATGCAGTCATTTACTTTTTTTACTCCCCACTTTAGGTTCATGGAGAGTTTTTCATGACCATGGGGAAACAGCTCTTTAATGACTGCGGGCACCTAATGCACTTGTGAGATCTTCGTCAAAGTCAGTCAGAAGTCACAGTAAAAGCAACTATGTTTATTTGATTGCTTCTATGACACCCTAGTTCATTTTGAGGCTGTTACATAATGTAGCGTCCTTGTTCCCACACTGACAGCAGGACTCAAAGCATATAAATGTTTAAAGTTAGCCATGAAATAACCATTTTCCCTGCTAATTAGGAGGCCACCTCTATTCCACTTCCCTTGCCTTTTTCTTTCTGGCTGCAAATTTCTATCCAGCAATCTGGTCACTGGTGAGAGGGACATACTGTGATTGGTCCACTTTAAAGATCAAAGCACCACTAATTGGCTGGATATAGAATAATTTGTAACATTTGTTCCCCCTGGAAAATTAATCATGCATAGACAACCAATTAACATTCTGAATGAACAAATGAATGAGCAAATGAATAAATACCTGTTGGTGGAGTTCTGCTAATTAATGAAGGTGCATCAACACTGCAGCTAACCTCAGCTCATTCAAATAAACTACAGTCTAGGCTATCTATCCTTGGCTAAGTGATCTTTGAGAACTGTGCAACTACAAAATCATGTACTAGGGTCCAAATCTGAAAATTACAGGATTTTTGCCAAAGTGAAAGGAATTCTTTCCCAGATATTTTCTAGTTTTTTTGTTTGGTTTTTAACACTTTTCATATTAAAAGTAGGGGAGTTCATCCCTCCCTTCTAAAACAAACCAATGTATCTAGATATAGGGGCATTTATTATAAATATAATTTTTTTTTTTTGTGATTTGATTTGTTTAATTTATACATTTATTTTACATTCTAAATTAATAAGCCAATTCTATAAAAGCAGCATTGCTTACCTTCAAACACATATATCTTATAAAATACCAGGGTATCCCAAGTGTCCTTTTTAATGGCATGAGGAAAAAAGGAAGACATATGCATCATTTTAGAATTACATGTCATTGTGTTTATTGTCTTTTCCAATAGACACGGACAAAAAAGACTTTCTGCCGTGATTACCTTAGAACTCGCCAAGTTGTAGCTATGTTGGCTGGAAAGTTTTTAATATCGGTGACTTGTATGTTCTTGCTTGTGCTAGCTGTATTAGCATCCACAGACTCCTTGTCACCTGCATAGGTGTCACCATACCATCTCATCAAGTGAGTGTTGTTTGTCGTGCTACCACTGTACTTAATTGCTGTCCGACGGATCATAAAAATATCGAGACTTTTGTCCAATTTTTCTTCCTACTTAGAGGATCCAAATGTCAAACTGCCAAACTTTGATTTTAGATGTGATGGTGCACAGTAAATCTTGGTCGGTGTGGTCGGACATGTTTGTTTATGTACCAACCTTGCAATCCATGCTGCGCTAACATTACTCTCGTCACTCTTGTCACAAGACCATCACATTGACCTTTAACCTTTCACAAGAGTACAGACGCTGTTAGCAGTAAAGCTCAGTCAACAGATTCATAGCTTTAGAAGCTGACCATCAACCGTTTCATGGTACATTTAGATCGATCCAGGTGTGGTGGTAAGGACTTCTTATGTCCTATGTTATGACCACTGTGACAAGGTGGCTCAAAAAGCAGTCAAAGAGAGGAATCTTGCTGAAGCACTTAGTAGTAGTAAAACCCAAACATGAAGCTGCTGATTACCAATAAAACAGGCAAGGGGTAACACTTTATAATGAGTACACACTATTAAGCATTAGTTAAGCATGAATAAATAATGAAATAATCATTTATAACGCATGAATACACATTAGTATGTAGTTTATAAACACAGTTAAAAATGTTTTATTCATCATTGATAAGCACATTAGTTATGGATTAGTAAATACTGAATTCATCATTTATAAAGCATGATTCTGCTGTAAATAGTCATTACTATGTGGTTTATAATCACAGTTATAAATGTTTTACTCTTCATTGTACTGTACATTTCTGCATGCACTTGCACATCCACTATTCAGACATGTATTAATGATTAGTGACTGTGTTAGCAGATGTTCTATAAAAACTCACAACAAATTCATTTTCTAATGATGGCCTATAAACAGTTATTAATGCAGGAATTCACAGTTACAAAGCACTTACTACTCGTTAATTAAGTATTTTGCGTGAGCTCATCTAAAGTGAGCACTATCTATGGCTTATTAAGCATTTACAAATGAGATGTAAAGGCTGACAATGCCTCAAGACAAACAAAATGTTCAGTTATCTTAACAGACGAAGGAGAGACACAACACAAAGGGATATAGAACATATTGTATTGATATTTATTGCAACTTCCCAACATATTGTATGAAGACGAACAAGGGTGGTTTATGAAGACATGCTATTGTTGTGATCTTATCTGTTTGGGACGTGTACGTTGAGCTCCCGCTCTCAGCACGTCATCAACGTGATGACGGTGGGAGGCGGGATGTTACGTCATATTTACGTTAACTCTCAGAAGTTTCTGACAGTGCAGCCAAGGGGAGCATGGAGAAGCACATTGGAGTCGGCAGCCGTCAGCGGCACTAGTGGTGAGTTTGTTTGGTAGCGCACATTGTGGTTGACTAACGTTACTAACGTTACCGACCCGCATTATTGTATAGGAAATATTGTATATTTATAAAAGAGAAAAGACTAAAGCATACCCTAGACACATCCTTGCAGTGACCACTGTGACAAGGCGCTCAAGGAAAGAAGTCAATGAACCATGCTAAAGCATGTTTTGCAGCATATTTTAGGTGAGTGAAGAATCTTAAAATGGATAATATATAAATGAAGTCATCACCTGAAAAAATCCGCCCAAAATGCGGTCTTATATACATTTTTGCTACTTTTCAGACCTTTGTATGTGGTTACAATAACTTGCCTACAGAAAACCAAAGTATTTGTTGTGAATCCTGCTCCATCATGTATTTTGTTACTTCAAATGACAAGAACTTGAATGGATATGTCACACCAGAGATGGAAGCTGAACAGTTGTAAAAAATTAATAGTACACTTTCTTTGAGAGGCTGATGATATAGCAGAGGACTCAGCAGAGTGCTGGAATAGTTTTGAATTTTAAAGTTTGAAAGTTAAGAGGAGAGCTTAATTGGTCTATAAAATATTCCAAAATGCAAACACACTAAACAGTTTGTTGAAGTGCTTCTAATTGCATGTATCAGCATGGGAATTCTAACTAATGGAACCAACAAAATGTCTAATTGTGCACAAATAATTGCTTTTATCACCACCTAAGTATTCATATTGAAATTAACTGCATAAGGCTGCGCCAGTATTACACTTTCTTACATGCACACACATGCAGGCACACATATATAAACGTCCACAAACACTCACACACAGCTTTTTTTCTCTGCTCATACAAGAGAAAAACCAATCGGAATTTTCTGTATCTGAGGCTTTTCTCTCATCTTTCAGCTGACCCCTTTCTACCAGCCTGCAGTAGCTTAGGTGAGAACTTCTTCTGTACTCCCACCTTCAGCATTTCCTCAAAGTCCCAATCCAAATCCCAACCAGGATAATCTCATCCCTCCACTCTGATGTACTTCCATTTATCCTAGCCTTGTACTACTGCCAGCTCAGTCCCGTGTTAGGGAAAAGGAGAAAGAGGATTTCTTCTGCTTTCCCCTTGCTCGGGCACTTCACTGAGGTTGTAAGTCTGTATCGCCTCGGAGCTCCACAGAATCTGCTCAATGTCACCCCTGCATCGCCTCAGGACACAATGGCCTCTTGCTCGTTATCATGCTACTCCCAGGTAGCATGGGTTCATCTGAATGACCAGAAATAAATTCCTGTACAACACTAGCACCCAGAAAAGTCTTGCAGTACAATAGTGTTACAATGGTAGCCATCATCAAAGGCCCAGAACTGGAAGATAGGGTGAGATGCAAAAAACACAAAGAAAAGTAAAGTAAGCTGTCACATAAAGAACTCGCTCTGGTTTAATGTTTCTGTAATATTTTGCTCAATATAAAGTGTAGAAAATGAGAATGACAGCCCATCTTGTCTGTGACAAAACCATTTTGAGTTTCCATGTAGCCAATATTACAGGGAGATAATTATTTGAATCAGCTGCATGCAAGATTACAGTCATGTTTACATCCCTGAAGCCAATATTACTCTCCACTGGAGATAGACAAGCCCTGTCACAATCAACACAAAAAACAATCACAAAGGAAATATGCAACACTGGAACATAGTCACAATATATATCAACATTATAAAAGTATCAGAGTTCCAGCAATGACCAAAAGAAGTCAGCTGAACCTCAACATTAAATTGATTTAAAATGAAAACTGCTGCACATACTGCACAAATATGACAGCAGCACAAATTAGCACCCAGAAAATACAAACAAAACAAGCACAAAAGCAAGCAAAGCTGTGTTGTCAGCCATATTGCTAAGTACACAAACTAAGTGAAGCCAAGACATCAACTCATGATATGCACATTAGCAAAAGCAGGAAATGGGCAAAGCGTAGCACTGATGCCTAAATAAATTCTTTGGGAATAGCTGCAGTTCCAGATGCAGATACGACACCGGAAACTCCATCCAAAAGCTTATCTCAAACGGCTGACAAATATTTCTCCACAGAGTCGTCCTGAAATAACATTTTCAGACTGAAAAATTAAAAAACAAAAACAATTATGAACGTCCTCAAGAGGGTCACATAATCCCGGTTAGATTATTGTAACACCTCACGTTCAGGGTTAATCTCACACCTTCAGCTAGTGCAAACCGCACCTCTGCTCTTAACGAATACTAAAAGATTATATCACTCCTGTTTCAGCCTTTCTTTACAGGTTACCAGCAAGTCTTAGAATTGATTTTAAGATTTTACTGATTATCTTTAAAGCACTTCATGGTTCGGCTCCCCTACGAGCCAGCGCTGTCTCAGACCCTCAGGCAGGGCTCTGTTGGCTGTTTCTAAATCCCACACACTGTTTTATTTCCAGCATCTGTTTTATTATTATTGTTGTTATCTTATATTATTGTTGGATGTTTTATTCAGTTTCATATTTCTATTTTAACACTGCTTTTCTTTGCCTCATTGCACGTAAGCCCCTCGGAACTTTGTTTTGAAAAGTGCTGTATAAATAAAGTTTATCACTCTTATTAGCATTATTATTATTATTATTATTATTATTAACCCTGTGAGTCACAAAAGCCATGTTGAGGTTCCCATCAAGCCAGTATTTCACCATTACATGAATCAGCAGCAGCAGCAGCATGAGAGCATCAAAATCCAAGTCAGACTGCAGCTAAAATAAAAAACAAATACCCTGTCGCATTCTGCACATAGATGACAGCAGAAGATATGATAAGCAGACAGCAGAAAAACAGAAAGCAGCAAAGGAGGCCCAGCAACCATTTTGTGGAGCACACAAACACTGACTGAACAAAGCCAAGGTGGACATGATCTTAAGAGTGACAATGAAAAACAGCATTGAAGTGAGCTGTTTGCTTTGAGTTGAATTTGTGTAACCCAGCTGAATAAAGTTATATATAATTGATATTGACTGGATGCACCGATTGGGAACTTCAGGGCCGATATTGAAGTTTAAATTAACAAGCTAAACATAGCTCATACATTTCACCAAAACATTCCCTTTCATTATTTTGGGTCTGAATCTGCTGCCTGTCTTCTTTCCTTGTTAATTGTATCCATTCTGTTATTTCTGTCAGGGGAGTCAAGTCTGTTGACACACGCAGCCGACACTTTGTATTTGTATATATCACCACAGAAATGGAGGTGTTGCTCCGTGTTTGAATGTTTCCCTTTGAAAATGTCTCCATTTATTGAACAATTATAGGTTGTAGCCTCATAGCCTTAGTTCATTCAAACCAGTCTAGGTATGTAAGTTGCTATGGTAACAGCAACCACACCACAGTGTTGTCTGCTAATTTTATTGCACCTAAGCTTGCAATGTTAGTGTGAATTGTTACTGTGTATTATTTATGGTTAAAGCAATGAAATGGTTACCTAATTGAATCTCACTGCACAATGTCTAAATATCGATTTTAATGTGTTATTTTTCTATCCTATATTTTTATGTTTGGTCATACTTTGTTGTTTGGTATTTTATATTCATACTGTATAGCCTATATATAACCTTCTCCTTTGTGGTACCTCCGTAAAGCACTTTGTGACTTATGTCTGTGAAACGCGTTATATAAATGCATTTGACTTACATGCAATTTAACTTTATTGCGTCAAATGAGCTATGAGATTATATTATTGTAACTTAAAACCAAAAAAAGGATTTTACAACTGGTCTGTTGCTTTTGTGCATTTGTAGTTATCACCACCATTTATCATTCCAGTACACAACACACAACCACAATCAAAATAACACACTGGATAAACAACAACAAAACAGCAAAGCAGTGTCCACTGAAGCTCAGTGTAAGTTCAAGCAGGAAGACCTTATCATTAATTGAATGTGATCTTGCTTCATCGGCTCAGAGGAGTAATGCATGTGTCAATGTTGTGTTAGACCATCACAAGCTCCATCATATTCAAACTAAGATAACGAAGGAGAGAGGTTGATCAAAATGCTGCTACCACTGCTACAACGACTACTGCACTACATCAAGGCCATATTTTTGAAGTGGGCCCGCTCATGGGCCTGTGTCAGTATGTTTTGTCTTCTAAAACTTTACATTGTGTATCAATGCCAGTATACCACTAACAAACAAATTACTGCTATATGTTTTATCACAAAAACTGCTATTACTACAAACAATGTTGCTCACTTAAGGGCGCTGCCACTCTCTTCCATGTATGCTGGTAGGCCTACATGTTTGGTATATACTGTCATTGGTTTAGTCACAGAAAATAGGGCTCCCTGAAAGCCACTATGTAGTTCACATCCTGTTTGTTTGTCAAAACAATTGCAATATGATGTTTTTACCATATATGGCAGCTATTGTCAGTACAGTCGTACCTTAAAGCTTGGAGAGAAAAAAACATGATGTAAGCGATATATATACATTCACAACACTGTTGCTGTCTTCTCTATTGAAGCGGTGGTATTCTTCCGACAAGTAACTTCTCATGGGTGTCATCCATCCATGAGTTTTTTGGGGGGGAGCACTGTCATCCTCCCTAGTCACTACAGTCTACATGTCTCAAGCATCTACAAATGAAGGTACTTCCTCCATGTTTAATGCATCTTTAATGCATTTTCTTTTCCAGCTCCAGTCATGGCTGACTTGGCATGCCATTCACGTATCACACATATTAATTAATTCAGACTTTCTTAGCCTTAGTCATATATCTGTCATTGCAGGCACTCAAAGTAACCCTAGCAATTTCGGACAAGTGACCGTATGCAAATTGTTTCATCATCACTGCTTTCGCTAACTGTTATATCATGGCATTCAGCTTGTTACATCGTTGCAACATCTGCTACTATTACACGTCATTATATTCTACTAATGGCTACACTGTTAAGTCATTCTGTAACCCTCGGTCATTTCATAAGGCCAATTGCTACAATGTCATTATGTCCCACTATTTGTTATATTGTCATTGCTCTTTGTTTTCCAGTAGGTGTTGTCATGTTTATACCTTCTTGTAAATGTTCTCCCACATCATTTTTAACCTCCTCAAGCAGTTCTGGTCTAGTTAACCTTGTCAAGTGTTTTTTCCTGGTAGGACCTTGTTACCCTCACGCCTGCTAAGTCACGCCTGTAACTGGTGGTGGTGTTCTCATTTAATGTTCGTTTCATGTTATATTCACCATTTCAATTTAAGTTTTATTTGTCAAGGCTGACTTCAATTTCTATTTGGTCATTAGACTTTAAGTTTTGTTTTCCATTGTATTTAAGTTGGTCTTATTGACCTTAATTTCTGTTCAGTCTTATGACCTTTTATTTCAGTTTGGTCCTGGCTGACCTTTCATTACATTCCACATGTTACTCCTATGGTCTACGTGACCTTATTGTCAATGCTGACTTTAATTTCTACTTGGTAGTATGACATTTTACACAGATCAGCCATAACATTATGACCACCTGGGCAACCTGGTGGTCATAATGACCCAGTCATATAGCCATCACAATTTGGCCTTTGTCAAAGTCACTCAAAGCCTCACACTGCCCGTTTTTCCTGCTTCAAGCACATCAACTTGAGGACA
Source organism: Dicentrarchus labrax (assembly GCF_905237075.1). Lineage (NCBI taxonomy): Eukaryota > Metazoa > Chordata > Actinopteri > Moronidae > Dicentrarchus > Dicentrarchus labrax. The sequence continues at coordinate 19,881,618 of NW_026136720.1, read as the reverse complement.
AAATGTTCACTTCCTGCCTAATATATCCCTCCCACTGACAGATGCCGTGATAACCAAATAATCACTGCTATTCACTCCACCTGTCAGTGGTCATAATGTTATGGCTGATCAGTGTATATTTCAGTTTGATCCTACTACCATTCCATTGTATTCCACATACTGACCTTAATCATTTTGTGTATTTGACCTAATTTTGTTCTAGTATCAAGCTCATGTTTTCTCAGTGATAACACTCAGTCACATTTGCTGGCTTGTTGTGATTTAGTTCTATTTCATTTGCCACGTCAAGGTCAATACAACCTCATTATGGCATTACTTTGTGTGTATTCATAAGAATCATTTGTATTTCTAACAATCATTTACTTCCAGCTATATTTTCCTGTCTAATTTTCTCATTACTTATGTTAAGTAATCCGCTGCTGTCTGGTAAGGTAAGATTAACGCAATTTGACCTGGTTCGTTGTACCTTTCTCATTCTTTTCTACTCTTTTTGAGGGGTTTCCTATACTAATCACGGCTTCACCAACCCCTTCAAATACGATCACGTCACAATGGGGTTTTATCACCTTTCCACTTTCCACTCCTGGAAGTCCCTCCTGATGGAAATGAAGCTCAGTGTAAGTTCAAGCAAGAGATGTCACACACTGAATACTCCAGCTTCTGGCTTGAAGCAGCCTTTGAGGCCGACTGATATCACGAATAGCTGACAATTATTCCTCTAGTAAGAAGTCTTAATGCAAAAATTTCAGAATATTGGCTATATGAATATTATGTGTGTGGAGAAAATGACAACCTACCTAGGATGTGACACACATCCCTGGTGAGTTTGCCATGAAGCCAACATTACAGGGAAATGATCTGTATGCATACAAGGCTAACAGTCATGGCAACAATCAGATAAAAATGTTGTGGCCCAAAATGCTCAAACATGTGTATTCATACTTCACAGTGACATAAATCAGCAGCATTAAAGCATCATAATGCAAGTCAGACAACAACCCAAACAATACAAAATAAATATTGCACACAGGACAGCAGCAGCCAGCAGAGAAGCCCCAAACAAGCATCAAACACTAAAGCAGGGCCAGATGCTGTATTTTCCATCAGACAAACACTGACTGTAAAGATGCCCAGTATACAGATGTAATCTTAAGGGTGACCATGAAAGAGCAGTAAAGCAAACTATCACATTGCTTTCAGTCACATAATTCTAACGATTTGCTTCATATGAAGTGTGTGGGGCAAATGTGAATATGACAATCTACCTTATGCATGAAAAAAATGACACTGAGTTTCCATGAAGCCAATAATACAGGGAAATAATTATGTAAATAGGCTGTGTGCAAGATTACAGTCATGTTTACATCCCTGAAGCGAATATACAATATTACACTCTACTGAAGGCCAATATGCAACCAGTGAGCCAACAGACAAGCCTCACAAAAAAAAAACCATAAGGGAGATATGTCACACTCAAACATGAGTATTCATACTCCAACAGAATGAAAGCAACAGAACGCAAGATAATAATAAAAAACTATGAAAACAATATGAAACAACAACTGAAAGAAAAATATAAAATAAGCTGAACAAGAAGAAATTAATTCACAAATCATACTGCCGTCGCATAGAGAACAGCAGGAGAGAATGGCAGCCTGCATGAGAGCAAAAGCAGCAAATTAATATTTCTCCACAAAGCCATCTTAAAGCCATGTTTTTGGACTGTTTACAGGCTGAATATGAAGTGTGTGTAAAATATTACAATTGAGACCTACCTTTGTGTGCTAATAAAGGCAACAAGCTGGCAAATATGTTGTAGCCCATAGTATTCAAACATGACTGTTCATATTTCATCACTTCTTAAATCACCTGCATAAAACCCAAGTTAGAAAACAACCAAAATAATGCCAGAATCTTATAAACACTGCACATACTGCACATAAAATACAACAGCAGAAATAGGTAACACAGGGCAAGCAGCCATATTGTGAGGCACAAAGAGCTTGAACAAAGCCAAGGTGACTATCAGTACATGGATATAGGCATAAGAGTAACAAGAGCAACAAATACGCCATGAGTCTTATGGGAAAATGACCCTATTTCTCACTTGATTTATTACCTTAGTGAACAGATTATGGTCTCAGTCACTAGTTTTGATGATGTAAATTTAGTAAATTATAGTCCCATTTAGGGTAAAATAGACAATAAAGCAGGGTATGCTCTAGGGTTGGGCTCCCTTGTGATAGGTAATCGAGCCAGTGACTGCTGATGCCGGCTCGAAGACAGTCAACTTGAGATTTTTATCCCCTTTCCCAGTAATATAGCCTGTTTGGTATCAATTGATTCATTGCAGTCTCAAGATTCATATGATACTGCTGCGCTAGCCAGCTGACACTAGCTCAAAAGCTGAGCCTGCTGCTTTCAACCACGTAACCAAAGAACTTCTTTTTTTCTGCAAATTAAACATGGCTGGGGAGTAAACTCCAACATCATGTGTGTCAGCATCAGCAGGCTACCCTAACATGCATTAAAGTTTGAAATGAGACTAAGTTCACTTTGTCTTTTAATAATTGCAAGATTGAGGTTTTTTTTGTTTTAATTATTTGGATTTGAGGCCTACATGCTTTTGAACGACTACACTGTGGGCTTGGATACTAAAACAATATACAATATACTGAAATTGTACATACTGCAATGTAGATGGAAGCACAAAACTGGTTCTTTTTGTCTCCTTGTTTCTGCAAAGAAAACAAGTCTCTAGTGAAGTCTTGTTCAAATAAGATAATTCCTTTATTTATCCCCCTACGGAGAAATTCATTTTGACACAGCAGCAATAGGGCAAAGCAGCACAAAATGACAGTAAATATTATTAATATTAGAAGATATAAAAACTATAAATTAAAGTATATACACTAAAACTAAAACTAAACTAAAACTAAAACTACTAAAGTGGAAATCAAATATAAATAGTGCAAAAGGTTTGCGCGTTGTAGGTAGGAGTTCTAAACCAGTCCTTATCTGCTGGCGTTTGAGGTACTGGGTGCTGTGGCGTTGTGGAGTCTGATGGCAGATGGTACAAATGAGCCTCCAAACCGCTTTGAGGCTTGGGGCTGGGTCAGTCTGTGGCTGAAGATGCTCCTGAGCTGCCTGAGCTCAGTGTAGAGAGGATGACAGGGGTTGTCCACGATGGCTTTCAGCTTCCCTCTCATCCTCTTCTCCGTCACAGCCTCCACACTGTCCAGCTCCATCCCCACCACCGAGCTGGCCTTCCTCACCAGCTTTCTAATCTTATTGGCAGCCCCAGTGCTGATGCCTCCCCCCCAACAGACCACTGCAAAGAAGAGGACACTGGCCACAACAGACTGGTAGAACATCTGCTGTAGCCGAGTGCACACGTTGAATGACCTGAGCCTCCTCAGAAAGAACAGTCTGCTCTGACCTTTCCTGTAGAGGACCTCAGTGTGATCCGTCCAGTCCAGTTTGTTGTTGAGTGTCACCCCCAGGAACTTGTAGGTGTCCACCATCTCTACCTTCTCCCCCCTAATCTCAACTGGGGAGGGGGTCCTCTTGCCCCGCCAGAAGTCCACCAACAGCTCTTTAGTTTTTCCTGTGTTGAGCTGTAGGTGGTTCCTATCGCACCATCCAATGAAGCTTTCAATCAGGTCTATAAAATAAAAAATCTGAATGTATTATGCAGTACAGTAAGCAGCCTCTTAACAATGTAAAACTAAGTATTTTTTTAAGCTTTGTCTTACATGGTGAGAATGTGCGTACTCGTACACTTCTTTAACACAACACGTACCCCATGTACTCCTTGCAAGTTGGCAAAAAAGGGGGGAAAAAAGTGTGAATTTGGATGACCCTTTTTTAGAGCTTTAGTCTTTTCCCTAACTATTTAAAAAGTTAAAAGAAACTTCACTAACATGAGTGCGTGATTAACGACAAGCCTGAATTTTTTTCTTTCGACTAAATATGTGTGTCACTGCATTATAATAGTTATTATGGTAATAACTGTTATATAAATAATCAAATACATGATCTCTAAAAAAAAACGCCATTATTATACTGTATTATTGAGGAATAAGAATAACACCTTCAGGTGTGAGTGACCAATTAACAAGCCGTGTATAATGGGTGTGCCAAATGAGACAGTGGCTGCTTTGGCGCTGCTGGAAGATATCACTATAAATCGCAATTTAGACAAGAACGAGTATTTAGAGATCGTTTGAAATCAGACCACTTTTTATTAATCTCCTCCAGGGTCCAAGGCTCAGAGCTGACGGCGTTCACTGCCTCAGTTCCCTTCTGCCTTTCACCTTGCTTCATTCTATTGCTATACTAGAGTTTAGCAATCCACATAACACACGTTTTCTTATGTCAATTTGATCCATTACCTCCAGTTGACATTCTGTAAAACTGCACTTAATATTCTTAATTTGATTCTTTGATGCTTCCACCATTTGTCCTCAAAACGTATCTAAAAGCTGATCCTTCATATGCAAATCAGGCAATTGGGGGTGTGTTTCAAACCTTTTATAGTCAATCGTGGGAATGGTGAGAAGGCTTGTGCAGGTGCGCACATTGTCAGGATGATTGACATGTATGAGCGAAAACGTGGGAACAGACGTACTTGAGGTTTTATAAATCTGAGGAAAATACTGCGTATGCATGTTTCCTGTTTTGTGTGCACACAGATTTACACCTAAATTTAAAATTTTTTGCATCTGGCCCCTGGTGTCTATTTTTTGTAGTACACAGCAGGATTTTCATACATGCTGACTTGATAGGACAGTTCAGTCGGGGCAACAGCGGCATTGACAGAGCAGAGGGAGAGCTGGGAAATTGTTCAGTTTAAATAGACCGCCAGATTGGAAGGGTGCGCTTGGTTAGTGATTAAGGAATAAGGCACGTTATGTGTGTAATCAGCGCAGCTCGAGTTGACCTGCCTGAACTAGCTCGCAGGCTTCGATCCATTTCTGTGCTCTTAGTGCAGCACACAAACAGCAGAAATTTCCTCCATGCTAACATCACTTTTTTTTATGCAAACATTACTTTGGAACAGGTTATTGGCTAGGCAAAAAAAAAAGCTTTTCTCTCAGTTTAAAGAGACCCAATTCTGCCTTTAGTGGCTTGATTCTAATCAGTCTGACACAGCGTTAGCATTCACACTAATCTGCTCACCAACTTATGTCCCAGTCTCCAAATTTGTTTTTTTTTTACAGCAGAAGTCCAGTCCATGTTGGAGACTGATTTTTGTCTTGATCAAAAAGGATTTATTTTGTGATGTGGAATTAGCCATTTGAAGGCTCACATAAAGTAAGTAGCCTGTAATCTAAGCCCTGGATGGAAGTCGTTCTTGCTTGTCATTGATAAGTAATGAATAAAGTTATAAGTTCCGGTATTCAGTAAGCATTTTCCATAGACTGAATGAAGAAAATGATGAATGGCCCTGTGGTGCACTGATTGCAGGGTACTAAAGGAAGAATCTACCATAAGACAATAAAAAAAAGAAATATATCTATTTTTTGTTAGTGTTTTTGTTTGTGTATGTAACATCAAGCTATTTCCAGCATGGCTACAAGGACGTTTAATGGTATAAATGTCAATTTAACAATATATAACAATTTTAGGTGGTTTAGAATACCTTCAAAACTAATGACATCCCATCAGCCTCAGCTGTATGTTTAGTGCCAATTAGCAAATGTAAACATGCTTACAAGCTAACTAAGATGGTAAACATGATAAGGATTACATCAGCATGTCAGCAGCAATTTCTGCTTTTTTCTGCCAGGCTTTCTTGGTCCAGGCATGTTATTTAAGGCTTATCAAAAGACATTTTAGGAAGTATTTTAAAACACTTACTATAGAGGTTTTAGATAAGACATACTGAGGCAAATGTATACAGGTGAAAGGTAATTGCCCAATTTTATAAGCATGGCAGAACCTTCCAATAAATTTAGCAGTTATTCTGTGTGAACTTCAACCAATTGCCTATGTGTGAAAATAGAAAAGAGAGTTCATCTGAGATCTCAAGGTTAATGTTTCCTTGTCCAAAGTGGATGGAAAAATCTAGGCAAGGAAAGAACATGCGTAACGCTCTTCTTGGTCTTTCACCAAGGTGTTTTTCATCAGGGCACTTAACCCCTGTTGCTCCAGCGACAATCAGTTGAAGGCCATGGCGTTAATTGGTGTCTATGTGTGTATGTGATTGTTCATAACTAAAAGATTGTCTGATAGGTTGGTGCTGAAGAGTTCGAAAATAACGGTACAAAAATAACGGTAAAAAAATGGTTGAAATATTTTCTAGATTGCTGTCAGTGACTAAATTTGCCATAGTCAGTGGTGTGTGTGGTGACGATGGCTCAAGCTGCCAATGACTCAACCCACCAATGTTCAACTGTCACGCACATAGAGCAGCACCAGCTGACATGCGAGGCCTCAGGCAGACGCACTGTATGTGGTGGTCATGATGTATGTCGAGATATCAGCTGCATCATAACACACGCACTTTATTGTCAAAGTGTCACTCTCATGTTAACACTGGGTCTGTAAATTTACCAGGGCTGACACTGATATGGTAGACATACAAAATGTGTGTAGCAAATATGGATTTAAGCACTGAAAGTAGCTTATTTTATCCTAAAGTCACTTTCAGCACAATTTAAACTAAGAAATTGCTCACAGCCTTTCTACAGTACACAAAACAAGAATCTCAGGAGACATCCGTCCAAATATAGTTTTCCCTATTCCCTCTATTATTATTTTATCTCACTTAAAACAGTCCAAGTGATTTTAGACATATGATGTTAGACAAAGTGTAAGAAAGTTTCCTATTGAACAGACAGCTGTGTAGATAATGTTTCATATTCTATTCAATTTAGCCTTCTTCAAGCTAATGTAATCTGTTCTTGCCCACTATACCATTCATAATGGTCATCCCTAGTGTCAACTGTATTAGTGTGATGTCTAGTTAAAAATGACCCCTTAAATAATGGTGCAGAATAAGATGTGCATGTTGGGGCCAAATGGTTTTGAAAGGATTATTGTTAGCATAGAGCCAGAGGCCATGAAATAAGAAGCAGGCATAGGCAGAGCATGAAAGTAAACCAGAGTGCATAAAATACAGTAGGTCTAAAGCCATGCAAAGGCAACATCAAAGCCAACCTCATTGCAAAACTAACTGTAACTTAATCTAAAAAAAACATAGGCCACACAGTGCAGAGTTCAGTGCAGACAAACAAAGAAACATATTAGCATCCTTATAGGAATATATTTATACTGGCCTCAAGATAGACAAAGAGATTTCAGACCAGACCAAAGTCAGTCAAAACTCATTTGGGTACATTTGACCCTTGGATCAAGATGAAAGCTTCAGTGCCTTGTACATTTCTGCAGTCCTCCTGAATTTTGCTGTTTTTTCCCCTTTGAATGAAATGTTGACAACATCAAAGGAACATTTGCAGCAAAACGTGAAGTTCAACATCCAGGAGAGTATTTTTTAAAATTCCCTATTGCTCCAAACATCATAAGATACAACATGATCCACCTGCTTGTATTTCCATTCACCTCCATTCATTGCCGCTATTAATGATATGCAAACATCTCAGTGTTTACAGGAAAACGCATAATTTTAAAGACACGTTATGGTGTCAAAAAACACATAGTATGCAACTTTAAACCATCTGACTGTATTTCAGTGTCTCTGTCATAGGAATATATCAGCATAAATCCATATTGCAGGTTAGTTAGTCGAGCACACCCAATATTGTTTTGCTGCTCGTTGTCAGTTTGCTTTTTCTATTATTAATTACTTCAGCTTAATACAAGAGGATTTCTCATTTTAGACGGTCATTAGAAACACATTACTGCACCACTGATGCGACGTGACTTATTTACTCCACAACAATTTCCTCTCTCGCGTTGCCTCAAAGGCTCTGAAATGAGCCTGGGAAAGAAGGGACAAGTCCAGGTTATGCTGGAGAGAAAACACACAAGATCTTGTGTCATAGCAAACAAGGCACGTCAGTGCTGCTGTGTGCAGCTTGAGCTGCAAGAAATGGATTTCTGAGTTTGCCTTTGCAGCCCTCAGCAGGGCACTAACATTATATTATTGGCTGTTAGCAGCGCTCAAGCTTTTCTATTACCTTGGTCCAGGACTTGACATCACTGTTAAATAGCGGCACAACATGTGCCTTCCAGCTTGTTCAATTGTTCTGACCCCATGAACCCACAGGACTGTGGGAAATAGAGCCAGAGAAAGGAGGGAAAGCAGGAGAGGTCAACACCAAGGTGATCAGCCTTTGCAGAGGAAAAATATGTGCACGTGTGAACAGTATTGCTGCTGTACAGTGTTGTTCCTATTTAATACACATGAAAGTGTAAAAATCCAGTCCTCTGTGTTGTTGAAAATGCATTGATAGTTGTTCAGCCCTTTCTTTATGATGAATGGCTGTGAGCTGTGTGGACAGCTAAAACAAATAGCCCTCCCTGCTCTAACTATGGTCCGCTGTCTGATGATGCTTCAATAGCGAGCTGCCTTTAGCTTCTTCCAGTCCAAACAACAATAAGTATTCTGCTCTTTTGGTACATGGTGCAACTCACAAATGTATCTTGTTGTCCATTTGTTCATTTTCAAAGAGCGTGAAGATTTTTAGAAGAGGGTTGTGGAAGTATGTAGCGATGATGAACGATCTCTGGCCCTTAGCAGAACTTGCCCTCTGCCTTGCTTGAACTGAGATCCCTCCGTCTGCACTATGTGAGCACACAAGTTTAAGCAACGATGTCCTATTAGGGGTCATCGCTTTTGTGATGTATGGGTATTTCAACATCCTTAATAGAATGGTAGCTCTATATTGTGCAGTGTTATCCATATATTTGCATAGAATCTCACTCACTAAAATAGGTTTCAGTGTGTAATTGGTCAGTATTCGGCTGGCACATTTTACTCCATCAAGATGTAACACATAAACCAAACAGTCTCTTTTATTGGTGTTTGAATAAAGGGAAGTTCTGATATATCTGAAATCAAATATAGCTCTACATGGCAAAGTATCAGTTATCTTACATGGTTATGCAATGTCAAGTTGTGAAAAATGTACAGATCACCTCTGACCTCTGGGTTATCAACCCACCAAAAAGAAGAGTTTTTCCAATTTCTAAATTTGCACCTGCCCACACATAAATAAATCTTTAGTTTGTCTCACATTGGGCAAGTAAATTAACTATTATATTTACAACACCAAAAAAAACCAACAAGAAATAATAGGTTCAAATCAAATTTATTGTTAAGCCACAATAGCCTGTAACATTTTATTAAATTATGTTGACATTCCCCCACATGCACTAAAATGAGCCACTTCACACAAGCTGTGGGTGCATGTACAGAACATGCAGTTTACAAGTCAACAATTCCTGTAGGTGGCATCGCACTACAAAAACAAGGTGCTCAAACTGAAATTACCAGGTTATTCACCCCCCAGGTGGACCACTCAGCAGGAAAGAAATCCAGCGTTTTCTAATGAAAAGAACAGGAACATTCAACTACATACAATTTGAAGCTGAGTTATACTGAGAATTGTTGTGCTCTAATGTGTTCTTTAAAATAAGGAAAATTACAAAATATTTTGCTATAATAGATTTTAATGACATATCACTGACCAGATTTGACCCCTGTGCTGGTAGTTTGAGACCTCTGTATCAAAATGTAAAATGTCTGACATAGCAAAGTATCAGTACTTTTATTCATATTATACATTATATGAAGTTATTTTAAGCATCACCATAAAATCACTACAACTGAAGCCTGTTATTAAATATTATTGTATGTTTAAATTGATCATGTCAAACTTATGCTGATTGTGTACTGTAGATGTTTTTTTGTTACCTTGTAATTCTGACATAACAGCTACCCATACCTTTCTCTCAGATATCCAACAGGCAGAATATCCTACTGTCCTCTAACCAAAGAATAGTGAAATTAGGTTCTGGGAAATGTTACTTTTGTGTGAGACATAAAGAGATATACTAAAAGGATGAAACAAAGGAAAAACACACAGCAGGCACTGCAGAGAAGTTGTGACAGTTAACACAGAAATTATATGAATTTGGACAAAGTAATGGTTGAGGTAAGGTGACTGTTTGCATATACATGCAGTAGTTAGGGAAAACCTGTTCAGCAAAAATCTGAAAAATAAATCTTTTGTAATCTTACAAAGGGAGGGTTGAGCTCAAATCAGTATCTTGTCCTTTTTCACATTCAGGGGAATGAGATTACCAGGAACATTCTGTGGTTTCAATCAGCAATGACAGTTGGTGAGTAGGCGTTTACCATCAGGACAATGGCCAAAGCCTGTGGCCGTTTGGTACATCCTTTATTTTTATCTGGATATAAGGAATATCTGTGGTACTTCCTTGGAGAGCGATTACCTCCTACAGAGGTTTGCGCCTTATGGTCTTTGCAGTGGTCAAGGCTGGTAATGGAGAGAGGTAGATTCCTCTGTTCACCACACTGAATAACTGCTATACCTATGAAAAGCCTACTGAATGGATTTGCATTTCAGATGTGTCTGTATCACACTGCAACCTGCCTCAAGAGATAACAAAGAAACCAAATAAAACCTGACCAAACAGACATTTTTCTGCATTTATTGTGTTGCTCTTATAAAATTCCCAATAAAATGGTTGCTCTGACTTACATATGCCTCTGCGAACATTGGATAATGCAATGTAAATTTACTCTGCCTTGAATTGATTTGTCTTAAGACTGAAATTCCACATGAGCATGAAATCAGAATATGTTACTTCTGAACTAAGCCCAACTGTCAGTCTTCTTCTCAAATGAGAGCACTGAGGGTTTTCCTTAACTACCTCAGGAAAGGGCACTGTATGCATACAGCCTTAATACATGCACTCCTGAGTGGGCAACTCGCTCCCTGCTTTGTGCTGTGGGTATAATGTCTCATTCTATTGGTTTTATGCTGCTGAAGGATTGACTAAAAAGCTTCCTTTTAGTTCTGTTGTGTCCCAATAGCTAACTACAGATGCTACATTCTACATGTCAGTGCAGCCTTGGTTGATACCAATCTGTGAGCCGCTCATGAGATATTAATAACTCACCTGTGCATGTTTGTATCCGTGTGTGGGCGCGTGTGTGTGTGTGTGTGTGTGTGTGTGTGTGTGTGTGTGTGTGTGCATTTGTGTGTCTATGTTGTCAAACAGAGAGAGTAAATCTGAGTGTGGATAGTAAACACCCACAGCTCCCTCTAGCTTCTTCACTGTGAACAACTAACTGCGCCAGATGCAGAGGGGGTGAACGAGTGTGTCTGTGTGTGTGTATGTGTCCATGCATCAAGCTTCAAACAGATCCGAGCTCATTTGTCTTAAAATAGTGATTGTGAAATGGCCTAGACCAGGGCCAGAATTAAGGAGCCATTTGCCTAACTGGTTAGACTGGTTTTCTATCACATCTCTTGAAACCAATTAATAATACTGCCAATCACCAAGCACCAAACTGTTTAGATGGCAGCAATGTTCAGCTGATTATTTACCATGGATTAGCATAATACCCCCAAAACCTTACTTTTGCTCAGTCTGCGAAGAAATACTTAGTTGTTTTTCTTCACACTACAGGCAGTGAGAGAGCCACTGTGACTGTGCTGATGAAAAAACAATGTGAAATATTCTAGGAGACAGACTATCAGAGACTTGGCCAATGAGCTGATAGAAAGAAGCAATGAGATCGAGTCTGAGCCGCTAAAGAACAAATGAGACGAGAAGAAAGAGAAAAGTTTAGACGAGGGGTTTTACTGATGAATTTACTGAGAAGAAAAGTCTGAGTGAGCAAAGAGACAAACACTCAACAGAGAGAGGTGCTCTTAGAGCGATTACAATCATTTCATCAAATATGTTGTATTGAAAGGTCAGCAAGTGAAATTCTTATCGATATCAGGTGTTGTACAAGAGGCTTATGCGTTGATGGCCCTATCTAGAGCTGGTGTTTGGTTTGTCAGTAGTGGGCTACTGTAGAAAGATGGTGGTTCAACATGGTGAACTCCAAGGAAGGTGACCATGGCATCTGTACTTAAAAACACTTTTCTCTAAGGTAACAAAAACATAACAATTCGTATTGTCAATACACTGATGAAAACATACCTATGAATATTATATTCAATTCCTGCCAATAGATAACCTTTTTTTTTAAATGTTGTCATATTTGCTGAAATGTTCACTATCTCTAGGAGTACATGAGGCTGATAATCAGAAATAAATGTGCTTCCTCTGGCTCCTTCTTGTGCTTCTAATGCTATTAGCAAGAATCCACCACGGCTGAATGAAAACGACCAATCAGAGCCAAGAAAGATAGTTGATTGTTGAGCCTCATTCCCAGGTCTCCAAATACCGACACTTTGGGGTTTGGGTCTTAGGATCAGAGCTGTAGCCTATTATGTTTCTGCTGCTGATGGGGTTGATGATGAGCTGAGAAGAACAGATGAAATGTATTGATCCCTGTCAGTGAATTGAGTGGGAAATGGATAATCTCAATTTCCCAAGTAACAGTCTAGGCCTGTCTACAGAGGGTAATATAATTTTGCAGCAGATAGATTGCTGAACAGCAATTTCAAACAAAACATTGGCCTAAATAATCTGTAAACATTTTCTCTGTGTTCTATTTTTAATATCTTTTTTTTTAAAGAAGTTTTTGGGTGAGCAAATCTGAAAGTTATGCACATATGTGTCCCTATACTACTCCAGCTTCCTTTAAAGGACCATACCAGTGTTTTTGCAAGTTTTTGGTCTGTGATTAAAATGAATGTATTTACATTTGCAGTGGCTATTTAAGGGTTAAGACCAGTGTCAGTTAATACCACAAAGAATTAGTGCTGCTCTCTTTCACAAAAAAATAGGCCAAAGTGCCCTCAACCTCTACACACTCAGTGTCTGGGCAGTAAAAACCTCTGGGGCAAATCCTGGTATGAACTGCATGAATGTGAACGAAGGCATTGTTAAAAACTTCAGAGTGTGAAAACTTGAATGAATACAGGTTGGAATAAGATCTTTTTCCCCAGAGCCTCTGACACCGTGACCTGCAAAGCCTGGAGTTTGACTGCTGCCTGCATGAGCATCATCACACTTCACAGCCATATGGGAGACAGTGTGCCTGCCTTGGTGTGTCTAAAGCCTTGTCCTCTGGGATTAGTTGTACTCGATGTCGGGTACTGTAATTCTCACCAGCATAATTCTGTGATTTTAGTCCTAGGCAGAACAGTGTTATTTGTGATTATTACAGGGCTCTTTTTTCACACTGCAAGTAAATAACCTGATGTTTTGGTGTGGGGGGTTATTTCAGTCAAGTATGCAGTATGCTGCTACAGTCTGGGTTGACTGCATATTTCAAATACCATACAAAGTAATTAGAAAAATAAATTCATTAAAACTTTCCTTTTTAACTTTCAGTAAATACATATGGTCATCAATCAATTAATGTCCATGTGAGTTGGGTGGTTTCGCCATTTATTAATTTTTTTGTCAAAACTGCATGTAGTGTAAAATATTTGTAAATAAGTAATATTATATAATAAATATTTTTTACATTTTTACATGTTCTTTTACCAGTCTTGCAGGCATGTATGTGTGAACAGTCAACATGTTACATGGATTTACATCAATATGTATATGTGTTTACAGATGGTTTGCTTCTTAGTGCCAAAAATGCTTGCTTTTACCTCCCACATTGGGCTATCTGCTGCTTCACACAAGCTGAGGTGCAAAGCTAGTGAGAGTAGCTGTCAGGTTGTGTGCATTCTGGCATTTGGTGGTGGTTTGTCAGTGCAGTGCAGAATATAGGCAGGACCATGGCACACACTATCAAAGCAAAAGTCTAAAGTTAATCAAAGCATGCTTACATCTCTCTTAAAATGACCAAATGAGTGAGAGAAACATCCATTTCAATGTTGTCCAGTGATTGTTTTAGTGCAGTTTATGATGATAACAGAGACAAAGGTGTAAGGTTTTCTTTAGAAAAGTGCAGTTCCCAGCAGTCCTCCCGAGGCCTGTAAAGAAGAGTGAGGAATCGGTCTTTATGGCAAAGAAAGGAGGCAGCAGGATGGAAAGGAATGATGGGAGAGATGGAATAACTCAGGTACAACATCATTTAAGTGTTGTGTGGCTGACTGATTGTGAGCAGGTGTGTTGAATGCCCAAAGCCCTCCTGCTGATCTCTCCTCCATACATAGAATGGAGGAATCTGCAGTACTGCATTAATGCACATTAATTTTCTTCATCTAGAAAATGTTACTTAGGATAATCAGAAGATTGTGATTCATTTTTACCTCCCATGCCCTTCACACAGTATTATGTGTCTTCAGCTCCTGCTGTTCAGTTTAGTATCAAGTGAATCCATCCAAGGTTTGAAAGTGTGGTTGCTGAAATAATGAGAGGTACAAGCTGTTGCTTCAGCAGGACCTCATGCAAAGAAACAAAACAAATATCCAAATATGTTTTAACATATCTTAAGTATTGTAATACATACATTTATATTTACTAAATACACATACATACTCGATAAAAGTATACACACATGCATATACAATAGGAAGTGTGAATAATAATAAGTGTGAATATATTGATCAAAACCTAATTCAACAGTGTTTGCAACTGAATATAGAATAGAATCTTAATGATAGAGCATATTTCTGGTCACCATTTTTGTGATCAGCTGGCGAATCTTCTTCTTGTGTGGTAGCATCACAACATCGCATGCTAACACTGTAAGCAAATAAGGTTGTGACAACCTGGATTGCATCGCCAGTATATGGCCACATTGCCTCACTACTCCGATGTCAGCTGTTCACTGAAGCCAATCATCATTCATCCACAATCCAGAAGGAAAACCTGAGTTCGTGTTTGGATTATCTCTGTTTTTGATGAACTTTGGGAATGTGGGATTTATATCTTTGATTTTTTACTTAAGAGGTTGTGTTTGTGTTCTTAATTTCAGTGTTTCTATAATTTAATGTAGGGTGTGCGTTTTGCTGTGTGTGTGTGTGTGTGTGTGTGTGTGTGTGTGTATCCTTATGAGCAGCATAATTTAAATCTTTTAAAGATACAAAACAACAAAAATAACTTGACTATCTTAAATGCCAGAGAGACCTGGCTTTCACCCCATCTAAATAAAATATAAAAACACCAAGTCAAACTGTTACATAAAAAAGTGGCACCCCAGATGGGACAAAATGAAGTATAATATAATTGAATGACAAGTATATAACAAAAAACACAAAAACAAAACAAAAAAAAAAACACCAGCTGTGAAGCCAAAACTCCCTTTATTTCTTGAACAAAAGAACAAAGGAAAACAAAATTAATTTGGACTTCCTCTTGTCAGGAAGTCTTTGAAGCCCTGATTCTCCACCAATCCTTGGTCATCCTAACTTCAACCTCCCATTTATCGTTTGGACTGATGCCAGTGACGGTTTGGGGGCTCTTTTGGCTCAACAGATTGGGCTGGGTGCAGAGCAGGTCCTAGCTTTCACCAGCCATACTTGAACCTGGCAGAATGGAACTAATGATGTCTTGCTCTCGTCTGGGCCTTGGACAAATGGAGATACTACTTGGAAGGCACACATTTTTCAGTGGTGACAGACTATTGGTCTCTTTTTTGGGATTTTTAAACACAAACACCCAGTACGTGACTCATCGGGTGGGCACTCTGCCTCCAAGAGTTCTCTTTTATGATAGAATACCGTAAGGGGAATACTCCTGAGCTCCTGTGGATGACAACACCAACCTGGCACTTGTGTCGTTGTGTTACGCTCCCAGAGGGATACCTCTAAGAATCTTCAAGTTACAGATGAGGACATTTGGAAAGCTCAGCAGGAGGATTCTGTTATACAGAGCCTGCATGACAAAATCAAGGAAACAGGAGAGGTAATTGAAAGTTCTACAATCAAGTTAACTGTTTTGGAGGACAAAGTATACTAAATAATGCAATTACCTCACAAAACCCTTTACCAGGTATACATACCCTCTTCACTTCACCAACAGCTTCTTCATCACTTCATCATCATGATGATCCTTCTTCCAGTCATCTTGGGAGATACAAAACATACGAAAGGCAAGCTCTTGTGTATTGACCTAAGATGAGAATGGATGTGAGAAATCATGTGCGATGTTGCCAACATACAGTGGTACATGGACCTTGGGAAATGCTAGGAGTCGACCTCATGGGACCCTTCTCTCAAAGCTCCAATGACAACCTCGACATCATTGTCTTTGTAGACTACTATACAAGATGGGTTGAAATGTTTCCACTTCACAAAGCATCAGCAGAGTGAATATCCCAGATTCTGACATGGGAGATCCTGACTCGCTGGGGTGCCAACTTTCATCCTCTCAGATTAAGCTCCCCAGTCTGTGCCATCTGTCTTTGAGGAAAAATACAGGCAGTGGAATCTCCAAAAGAAGAGGACCTCATCCTACCATTCTCAAACAAACCTGACAGAGAGGGTTAGCCGCAATGTGAAAGCCATGATTCCTTCCTATGTGAAGGAAAAACACAAGAGCTGGGACAAATACTTGAATGAGACCTGAATTTTGCTTCTCCTTGAGCTCAGCAGTGCATGAGT
The DNA here is from genome assembly GCF_905237075.1 of Dicentrarchus labrax. Classification (NCBI taxonomy): domain Eukaryota; kingdom Metazoa; phylum Chordata; class Actinopteri; family Moronidae; genus Dicentrarchus; species Dicentrarchus labrax. The sequence continues at coordinate 19,864,996 of NW_026136720.1, read as the reverse complement.
CTGAAGGTGTTACACCTGCAGAGCTCAACCTTAGTCGCCTCCTGAAAGGTCCCACGAATGCTAAACTAAGCTATGGGATCCTGATACACCTGCCTAAGCTACAGCTAATCATATAGCAGAGTTTCAGAAACTTGTAAGCTGCAATCTGAAAAAAGCAAAACAAAGTCAGAAACAGAACTATGACAAGGGGAGAAGAGATCAAGGAAGATTCTTTCTGGATTTCCTGTCTAAGTATTGGAGTAGGATAGTAATGCTAAAAGAAAAGAAAAGAATGCACACATAAAGACAGTTTGAGAGGGAAGGAGTGTGACAACCTGAGTTGCATCACCAGTATACACCCCCGGAAACACATCCTGATTCGTGTCTTGTTCAGTTTAATTCATTTCTGTTTTTCATTCAGTTTTTGAGGAGATCAGGAAAGCAGGAGAGTTTCCAATCAGAGCAACCCACTGTCAGTTGTTCACTGAAGCCAGTCATCATTCATCCACAATCCAGAAGCAAAAACTCAGACTGATCCTCTGGACTGACTGGACTGGAACAACTGACTTGACCGTAAGTTTTTCTTTTAGGTTTTTGATCTACAAACAGAACCTAATTTGGATTTTTTTTTTTTTTTTACTTTTTGGAAACAAAACAGTTTTTAAGTTCAGTGTTATTTGTATAACTGAATACTTGAAAAATATATCTTTGGCTTAAGAGGTATTTGTGTTCTTAATTTCAGTGTTCAGGTCATTCAGTGTAGGGTGTACGTTTTGCTGTGTGTGTGTGAATCCTTACGAACAGTTTGATTTAAACCTTTAAAAAATCCAAAACACTCCAAAATAACAAAAAAAAAACTTGACTGACTATCTTAAATGCCAGGAGAAAGACCTGTTTAGCACCCCTATCTAAATATCAAAACTATCTGTCTCAGCTTCTTTCTCCTTGCGCTTAATGCGCAAATGGTTAATCATCAAACTAGTTGTTCTATGATATGCAAGTTTAATGTTACATAGCCTTTTTGCTCATTTTGTTTATGCTTCCAAACAGCACTTTCATGCTTGGTTGCAATTCTTCCTGTTAGATCGAGTGATGTCTGACTGAAAAACGCTGAACGTTATTTGACTGCAGCTGCGCACATCTATCTTTTCTACATAGGAAAAAGTGATTACTATAAGTTGGACAAACACTGATTTGAAAACAATAGAATAAAATACCCTAATTGATATATACTTGAATGCCAATATATACTGTAGCTTAACAATTTGTTATATAGACTCAACAGGATATGTATTTGTGTAATTATCATGTATACATCAGTGTACATGAACACATATACATGAACACATTATTTCACATAATGTTTTTACATTTTACATACATTTATTTTGATTCATTTTGCTTTCAACTCAAACCACACATGAAATGAACAGAAAGCAGATGTGGGGTGGAGGAGGGCGTTCAGGTCAATTGGCCTCGAAATAGAGGCAGACTTCACCTCAGGTTAGAAGGAGTTCCTTTCCCCTCAAAATATTCATGAAGCAATTATAATTCATATGATTAACAGGGAGGAATATAGAGAAACTGTGATGAGCATTGTAATTATGGGATTTGTGCAATATTTGAGAGATAAGGGTGTTTGTTTTTTTTTGCTTGTGTGTATATGTGTGTGCATGTGTGAATGCTTTGACATGCATGCAAAGTGCAAGTGACTTGATAGGGAAGGTAAAAGCCAAATATCCTTGAGCTCTTGCTCCCAGAGAACAAGTGTGGAATCGCTGGTATCAATATTAATGAAGCGGATCAGTAGCAGGTCTGCATCTGACCGCAAAAGTGTATTTTTATCATAATAATCTACAATCTGTGTTTATTGGTCATAACTAAGGTTCTTTGGTGTACTTATCAGTGAGAGGATTAATATCAGGGAGCAGGACACAGACACGTGTTTCTCAGATGCAGATGGTGTTTTTGCTTATGTCCAAATCTCAGCTGTTGGCTTATATTATACTGTTGTTAAATGAGGAGAAAGAGAACACACCTTCTGTCTATCTCTCTCCACCAACTGACTGTCTTTCTGGATGTATAGCGAGAGATTCTGTCTTTGTTTTTGTCTCTACCTAAAACCTGTTTCTTTTCTTCATAGATAGATGAACATACGTGCTTCAGGTTATCAAATACAGTATGGTCTTCCTGCTGAGTCTGAAGTGTTTGCGTGTGTGTGTGTGTGTGTGTGTGTGTGTGGACAGGTGTGTTGGAGTGTTTGTGTGTGAACCAATGAAAAAGGTGTCTGTCTTCATGCAAGTGTGTGTGTGTGTGTATGTTGGCACATAGAGCTTTGAAATCCATCACAGTGCTGAAGCTAGCTATAGAACAATGGTTCCCAACCTGGGGGTCGGGTCCCCTACTAAGGGTTGCCAAGGCTTCACGGGGGTCGCAAGGCCTTCTTGAATTTAAGGGGTGCGAGAAAACTTAAGAAAAAAAAAATACACAGTAGGCCTATATCTCAGCACGTCATTCATTTCTGTGAAGAAAACTAAATTAAATAGTTTAAATATAAACCAGGACAAGCAAGTATTATTGATCTGAAGACTGTAACTCAGTGGGGAATTGATACTGTTGATTGCCCTAACACTCCCTTTGATCTTGGTCTTCCCTGGTTAAGGCTGCACAATCTCCAAATTGGCTGGTCTTCAGGAAAAGTAATTTCTTGGAACACTTTTTGTCATGCTAACTGTCTTAAATCTGCTTTAGCCCCTGTCTTGTTTGTGCCACAGCAAATCTCTGAATCTCTTGACCTCTGAGCAGTTCCACCTGAGTACCACGACCTGGCTCCTGTGTTCAGTAAACATCATACCCTGTCACTGCCACCTCACTGGTCATGCACCTGTGCCATTGACCTTCAGCCTGGAGCCACACTTTTCCAGCAGTTGGTTGTATAACCTCTCTTGTACATTCAGGACTCACTGGCTGCGGGACTCATTAAACCCTGGGTGCTATTTTTTTCTTTTATTGGAAAAAAAGATAGGACTCTAAGACCTTGCATAGATTTAACAGTATCACAGAAAAAATAAAATATCCCTCAGCCACTCATCAGTTTTGCTTTTGCTCCTCTCCATGGTGCCACAGTCTTCACCAAACTAAACTTCAGGAATGCGTACCATCTTATTCAAGAGGGGTGAGTGAAAAACAGCATTTAACACTCCTCCAGGTCATTTTGAGTATCAAATAATGCCCCTGCTGTTTTTCAAAATCACCGGTAGCATGTACATCAAGTTCTCCAACTACTGAGAATAAAGTTTTGTCAAGGCTGAAAATGTGAATTTCATGCTTCATCTGTGTCTTTCTTGGGATATGTTATTGCTCAGGGGCAATTTGAATGGATCCCAACATGGTCTCTGCAGTCACGGAGTGGCCGGCACCTACCAACCTGAAACAACTACAGTGATTCCTAAGATTTGCCAACTTTTACCGCCGCTTCATTTGTAACTACAACCGTCTGGCAGCACCTCTCACCGCTCTTACTTCCACCACCACTCTGTCCCACTGGACCCCAGAAGCAGAGTCAGCTTTCCTGAAACTCAAGTGCCACTTCACCTCTGCTCCGGTTCTCACTCAACCAGATCCTTAACTCCAGTTCATTGTGGAAGTGGATGCCTTTGATTCTGACTCTGGGTAGGTGCTGTACTGTCTCAACATTCACCCTTTGATAAACAATTCAATCCCTGTGTATACTTTTCTCGCAAACTCTCTTTAACTGAAAAGAATTATGAAGTGGGTAATCGGGAACACTTGGCAGTGAATTTGGCCATTGAGGAATGGCGCCTCTGGCTGGAAGGTGCAACCCTCCCCTTTGCTGCTGATCATTCAAATTTCAAGCAGGACCTGGGACATTGAGTCCTGTGTCCACCAAGCTCAGCAGAATCAGCCTGACCCAGGTACTGGTCCCATTAATACCCTGTCCCTGATTCTGTTCATTCTGATGTTCTCCAGTGGGCTCATTCTACCGATCTTACCGTTATCCTGGTAGACGGACCCTCTCCTTCCTACAACACACTTTTGATGGCCCACAATGGAGGATGCCCGGGAGTTTGTCTCTGCCTGCTCAGTCTGTGCCCAGAACAAAACATCAACCTAACCCACTTCTGGTCTGCTTCACCCTCTTCCCATATCCAGCCATCTCTGGTCTCACATAGCCCTGGATTTTGTCACCAGCCTCCCCCTGTAATGGTAACACAGTCATTTCAAAAATGGTTCACTTCATTTCCCTCCCCAAACTCCCAACCTCCAGAGAGACAGCAGACCTGTTGGTTAACCATGTGTTCCATCTGAATGGCATCCCCACAGACATACACTGAACAAAATTATAAACGCTTATAAACACTTTTGTTTTTGCCCCCATTCAACATGTTGCAAGTTTTGAGGGAGCGTGTAATTGGCATGCTGACTGCAGCCGTCTCCAAAGGCGTTTCAGAGAAATTGACAGTACATCCAACCGGCCTCACAACAGCAGGCCACATGTAACCACACCAGCCCAGGACCTCCACATCCAGCATCTTCACCTCCAAGATCGCCTGAGACCAGCCACCCGGACAGCTGCTGCAACAATCGGTTTGCATAACCAAAGAATTTCTGGACAAACTGTCAGGAACCGTCTCAGGGAAGGTCATCTGCATGCTCGTCGTCCTCATCGGGGTCTTGACCTGACTGCAGTTCGTCGTCGTAACCGACTTCAGTGGGCAAATGCTCACATTCGATGGTGTCTGGCACTTTGTAGAGGTGTTCTCTTCACGGATGAATCCCGGTTTTCACTGTACAGGGCAGATGGCAGACAGTGTGTATGGCGTCGTGTGGGTGAGCGGTTTGCTGATGTCAACGTTGTGGATCGAGTGGCCCATGGTGGCGGTGTGGTTATGGTATGGGCAGGCGTGTGTTATGGACAACGAACACAGGTGCATATGAGATACCGTGACGAGATCCTGAGGCCCATTGTTGTGCCATTCATCCACGACCATCACTTCATGTTGCAGCATGATAATGCACGGCCCCATGTTGCAAGGATCTGTACACAATTCCCGGAAGCTGAAAACATCCCAGTTCTTGCATGGCCAGCATACCCATCGTACATGTCACCCATTGAGCATGTTTGGGATGCTCTGGATCAGTGTATACGACAGCGTGTTCAAGGTCCTGCCAATATCCAGCAACTTTGCGCAGCTTTTGAAGGGGAGTGGACCAACATTCCACAGGCCACAATCAACAACCTGATCAACTCTTTGCGAAGGAGATGTGTTGCACTGCGTGAGGCAAATGGTGATCACAACAGATACTGACTGGTTTTCGGACCCCCCCCCCGGACCCCCCCAATACAGTGAAACTGCACATTTTCGATTGGCCTTTTATTGTGGCCAGCCTAAGGCACACCTGTGTAATACCCTTGCTGTCTGATCAGCATCTTGATATGCCACACCTGTGAGGTGGATGGATTATCTCGGCAAAGGAGAAGTGCTCACTCACACAGATTTTGAGTGATTTGTGAACAATATTTGAGATAAATAGGCCTTTTGTGTACATAGAGAAAGTCTTAGATCTTTGAGTTCAGCTCATGATGAATGGGGGCAAAAACAAAAGTGTTGCGTTTATAATTTTGTTGAGTGTAGTTTCTGACAGAGGAACCCAGTTTACAGCCCAGGTATGGAAATCATTTTGTTCTGCACTCGGTATTAATGTCAGCCATTCTTCTGGATATCATCCTCAGTTCAACGGTCAGACTAAGTGAGTGTGTGAGTATGAGTGAGTATGTGACTTAGTCAGGGGTCGTCAGTTTACTCTACGACAGGAAAAGGGTCTCTTAAGGAAAAAAGTTGGGAACCACTGCTATAGAACTCCTTTTTTATGACCCACGTGGCTGCTGACACTGGGTTAAATTTAACCTATACAAAAAGACGTTACACTAAAGTCTGTGTAGAGTCCTTTCTCCATCAAATCTAACCATCATTGAGATCCTATAAGTTTGGATTTTCTGGTGGCACAGCAGGATCACAGTGGCAATAGACTTACAATGAAGGTGAACTTGAAAATGTTGCACAGTGTGTGTACTTGCTGTAGTTTCACACCGTTTGCCTAACTGGAACTGGAAAACGAAATAAAAATGCTTTCTCACAAAGAAATACAAGCAAACATGTGATATTTAAACTAATTTTCATAAGATCACAAGCAGCGAGCTGATGTGTGAAGAATTCAACTAGCCTGTGCACGCAGCTTAGACCCAAACCAACGCAGTGCTTCATTTTCTCTGCAAATGTGTCCTTTTGTTCATTTGAACCAGAAAAAAATCATTTCTGCAACGCGCCACCCGCAGAAGGGGCACATCACATACTCGCAAAGCTTCTTAATCCTGTTTATGTGCTCATTTTTTTTGTTTCTCTGTTTCGCTCACGTACTGTATAGTAAACGAGAAATGCTCACAAAATAACTTTGAATTGAAATGATTCAAATTGCATGTTATTAAAAATTCTCTCCACACAAACTTGTGTGTACTCTTCTTGATAAATGAGCCAGTCTCTAAGCAACATGAGCTGACGCTCTCGCTACGTTCAATACCTCAGACTTCATCTGTTGTCCCACTGGCTCCATGGGAACAGGTAATCAAGTTTTGTGAGCTATTGTCTTGGAACGGCAGCTACCTGCCTGGTAATTGGAAATGAGTGAGTGTGATGCGGAAAGACTGTTGCAAGATTTTTCTTGGGTGAGAGAGACAGGAGGAGAGTAGGTGGCAGAGAGTGAGACAGGTTTATGAAGTGTGTGTTGTCTGTGTAAGGGGGGGCGGCTCTCCAACCAGATTGTCAGGGAGGGAGATGCTGGCATGGACAGTGCCACTGAAAGCTCACTGTCCCCAAGGATTCCTCTGCAGTGATGGCTATTGGTGTCTGTTTTTCCCAAGGGACCACTGCTCTGTCATCTCTCACACACATACACAACCAAAACACACACACGCTCACATATATACACACACAATCCTCAGAAACAGCATACAGCCTCCCTTTTTTGGGGATATATACACTCCCATAATCCTTCACTGCAAATGTGCTCCTATGTACTTTAGTTTGTTTTGGGGGAGATGTACACAACACATACACAAACAATGGCTTGTAAGGTTCAGCCATTACTACACGGTGGCATCCATTATTGCCCAGCACAATGACAACAAGGTCATGCCTCGAGGAGATCTGCATTTTGTCAAAGCTGACACCGTAATGCTGCCGCCGCTCCTGCTGCCCAGGATTTATGCATCACTCTCAGGTTGTTCATTCTTGACATTTTCAGCTCAGCAGGTGGCTAGAAATCTTTGCAGCACAACAATGTTCTTTTGAAAGCATGACATCAATTCATATTTTTCATGTTTTGCCATGTGTTTGTTACCTACAAATGGAGAAAGCTGGAAAAGCACACTTAGTCAAGATAGATTTGAATTACTGGAACTTGAATATTCATGGTTACATACAGGTTACTGGGTACCACCTTCTCATGCCGCATTAAAAGGCTTAGAAGTTGTGACTACGTATTGGCTTTATTTGCATTAATAAATCTTTTCTAATTCTTTATAAATCAGTTCTATAACGTTTACATTATATCAGGAGGACCCCTCCAATGTACAAAATGCCCTGTACCTGTTAAGAGCAGCCAAGTATCTAGACCAAGTTTATTTTATTTTCATTCTATTAACATTTACAAACGCAGCCTTGCTGGATTATTAAATGGAGGACCACAAGTGTCACGTAAATAGAAATAAAGCATTTCATTAATGAATAACTAATAAAAATAAAATATAAAAAATAATAATTTACAAAGTAATGACTTGTGTCCAGTGCTTTAATGGCAAATAAAAATATGATTTTTTAAAAAAGGGTTAGGGTTTACATATTAAATGTTAATCTATGAATATATGGTTGATTTAAAAATTCAAAAATACATGAATGATTTCATAAAAAAATTATGGAATTTAAAAATCTATTTGAAAATGCAGTTTAAAAAGAAAAATAAATGACTGAATTTACTAATTGAATTAAGAACACAGATTTTAGTTAGGCATTTAAAAGAACAATTTATTTTCCCATTTGCTTTTCTTTTCCTATTAGTTATTTGATTTGCTTATTCATTTGGCTTTTCCTTTAAGGTTCACTATTTAGCCTTTCTGTGACACTTTGGGTCTTGTGATAGTAAAATTAGGTAAAAAAAATAATAAAAATAAGCAAATTTGCCATGGGCTGTAACAGGGTCTCTGGTTGGGACTGTGAAGTTGACATCACACTGTGTTGACTTTTGGGTAACTGACATCATCAATTTTGTTCATGTCACCATGTTGTGAGGATCGTGCTGTCATTTTCCAGATAAATACTGCGAAAATCCTTTCTTTCTTCCTCTCTGTCTTATGTTTGTCTTTACAAGTACATTTGTGAGAAGTGATCTCCAGAGCCCCTTGAAGTAGAAAGTTGTGAGGATCTACAGAGGTATTGTGTTTACATGTGCATGCAGCACAGTATGTAATGTAAACTTACAGTAATTACCAGAATGTGGGGATGGAAAGTACAATATGAAACAGACAGTGTGAAACATTAGTCAAGAAATTATTTCTGGTAAAGACAGCTAATTAGTAGTATAATAAGTACTGTAGCTACTGTCCCTGTGTGTTATTCTGACTACACATAAAGTCCATCAGACCCAACAACTATATCAACTCAACTATATCAACACTATAAGGTGGCAGAAACCTGCCTGGAATAAACGTTATCCTGTAAGTTACCATGACAACATAAGTGAAGGAATATGAAAAACTGCTCAGTAAACAAAGGTAGTGTCCTTCTTTCAGAGTAACTTGATAAGGTTTTACTTAGATAATCAAGGCCATATTTATGCTTTTAATTATGTCAAAGTAGCAGATTAACAATTTGATAAACTTTCATGATATTGTAGAGAATATTGCATAACATGTATTATGATCTCAACACAGTAATAAAGTTTGACTGTCAAACAGAACTGTCTTGTGCGGCTTACAGTCACTACCTGTACAGTTACTTTACTAAGTCTTTGACATATTCATTATCAGGTTTTTAAACCCTCCTAAATGCATGTTTTTATGTCATCTGTTTTAACAGTGATATTACATAAAACCTTTGTAAAAGAACATGATATATTTCTCTATTTACACAGGACATTTACTGCTACTTCTTAAAAATAAAGCCCTTTGGGGCATCCTATAGCTCACCTGGTAAAGCTGGTGCCTATATGTACCAAGGCTGAGTCCTTGCTGCAGCCATGGTTTAAGACTTGTGGCCCTTTGCTGCATGCCATCCCCTATCTCTTCCTCCTTTCCTATCAATCTTCAGCTGTTACTTTCAATAAAAACAAAACAAGCCCCACAAATATATATAAAAAAATTATAATAAAAAATAAAGCACTCTATTTATAGCCAGTGAAATTAACATATGAACTCTATATAGGATGCACAAGGTAGCAAAGCCATAACTCTTATGTAAACTGTCCAGATCATCTCATCCATCGAGGTAAAGACTTTCTGGTATACCGAGGTGTCAGCTGGTAATGGAGCTCTCCATTCAATATTAATCCTAACAGGTCTTCCTGTGAGACTTCATGATGCTCTGAGTGGCTGCTCTTCCAAGGAGTTTCTGTAGAAATGTGCCACCCTTTGCCTTTGTCTTTTTTTGTTTCTCCTACAAGCTTGGATTAATGACTCACTTTGTAACAAGCCAAACCCTACGAATCTTATTTAATGGCTTATTACTGATAAAGCATTAACAAACAACTTATTTATCAGTAATAAAGCAATTAGTTGCAATTAGTTGCAACCTAAAGTATATTTAATTATAAACCAATTAGTTGAACTTATAAACCTAAAGTATATTTAATTATAAAGTGGGATGACACAGCTACTCCAGAGATAAATATTTACCATGTTGGATATGTTTACACTAGAATGCCCATTAAGTTCCCAAGTATAAATAACTCAATAATAAACCCTGAACAAATCATCTGCAGAAAGAAATGGGTTGCAGGCAAGTGCTAATTACTACCAAAATATTCTATCATTAACCATCACATTTTGAGTTATGTATGTAAAGATAGAGAAAAAAATGACAGCTGGTGAGACTGCTCAGCACAGGGATTTGGAGACTGCGAAGCGTCTTCCTCCTTCCCATAGTGATCCGTCCGGCTGAGTCCCACAAACACAAAGAACCGTGCTTTGGATCAGGGCATCGCTTATTACTGAAGCACAGACAGGGAGAGGCAGAGGGAGAAAGAGAAGGGGCTTAAAGGAGAGGGGGGAGAGATTGGGGGCAAAGACAGGGCCAGGAAAGGATGACTGCCAGCTCTGCCTCCAGTGTCCATCTCAGATCCCTCTATCCCTCCCTTCATCCTCACCCTCCATCCTGTCCCTCCCCATCCTTCTCAGCAGCTGGCCAGTTTTTACCCCAGCAGAGAAAGACCTCTCTGATGGCGCAGACTAAGACATCAGTGTGTGTTCAAACTAAGAACAGAGTCTCTCTCTAAACTCTCCATGAATTCACACCCGCTGTCTCCTATCTGGCCTACCCTCACTCCTTTCCTGTCTGCACGTACTCCTTCATCCTGCATCTAGTCTCCTTACGCCCTCCTATCTGCCCTGATTCTCCTTGTTTTTTTTCCCTGTTTTTTTTTTCTCATCCACCTCTCTTTCCCCACTCTCCCCTCTCTCTCTTTTACTCAAGCTGTCACTCCTGTCTCTGGTCTCTTTGGACCAGCCTTCCAGTCCAGTTTTAATTGACTTGGAGTGACATACAGCTGAGACGATGGGAGGAGTCCTCCTGGGGAGGTCGATATGTACAGATATGGAGCGTCTCCAACACCAACTGGACTCCACAGAGTCAACAGTGGCTGGCTGCAGGGTATTAGAAAGCAAGGGACGTTTCAAGGGAGATTTTCTTATTTTAACAACTTATTTTGCAGAAATTAGGCCATGTAAGTAAGTGAGTAAGTAAAGCTTTATTTATATAGCACTTTTTAAACACAAAGTTACAAAGTGCTTCACAAACAAACATAAATAAACACACACATACATACACACCTATATATACATATAAATGTATACATAGACAATCATATAGCTACAGTATATACCTATGTGAGGTACTTTGGTATGATACATGACACAAATAAAATCCTAAAACATATCCCTCAGATTTAGCCAAAATAGCTTGAGTCGGTGTTAACTGCTACTGCCTTTAAATCAGTGTTGTCAAGACCATGAAAACTACCATGTCTGTTTCCACTTGTCCGTAATATACTTCAAGGAAAGAGCTATTAAGAGTATAAGAGTCCCAGGAGTATTATGAGAATGTTTTTCGTATGTTGCATTTATTATATTATTTGAATGGATCATACAGTACTTTCTGATAAAATGAGGCACAGTATTCTTATGTCAAAGCGAAACATTTTATTCAAAAATAATTTCATGTTGGACTAAATGTTCCACCTTGAGCCTGAGAGACCGTCATACCTAATTTTAATAAACTGTTAATTTTGGGTTCCCAAATATTTTGAGCACATACTAAAGAAAAGGAACATGGAAATGAAAGAGGCCAGACTGCCATTTCCCACTCCTGGCATCGTCTTTTCTTGAGCAGGCAACTGTTCCCATTTCTATTCTTTTTTGAAACACATAAATAAATATGGCATTATTTTTATGGAAATACCAATGTTTACACTGATCAGGCTGATGACAGAGAGGCAACTCCACATGTGAAATCATCAAAACATTAACAATAAGCACACTGTTGCCTCTGAAATGCAGTGATAGTATTGCCAAGAGGTTATGAGGATAATTTTCACTGGCATAAATATAGTCACTCGTTTTCACTTGTGATACATTTTTAATTCTGGAGCTCTTGAGCGCAGAGCCGCAGTGACCTCAACATACCACGTAGCTAAATAATGCATTCGATGGTACTCATACATTTAATATCTCTAGAGAATTAGGAGTAGGGCAAGAGTCAATCTCCATCAGGCCTAGTCATTAAAAATGTAATTTAAGAGGAGGAGTATTATTATATTAATATTATTATTATTATTAGTAGTAGTAGTAGTAGTAGTAGTAGTAGTAGTAGTAGGCCTATTATTGATATCCAGAGGCCCTAAGAAATTCTGGGCTGGAAAATCTAGACTGAGATGAAACAGTTAATACTAAAAGGGAGAATGCCTTGCAAAAAGGCACTTTCCTTTAAAAGAACCTGTCAATGGGCAGAGGTGAGCACGTCATTCAACAATTTGTTGTTACAACAGTGGTCTTGAGGTGAGGCATAATGTCAGTACTCTAACAGCGCTCAGCAGGTGCAAGCCCAAATGGATGACCGGACAAAATGGCAGAGAAGTAAAAATGGAGGCTATCATGAGGGTACTCGCCATATGACCTCTGCTGTACAGTTCCAAACAGAGCCCTTTGAGAGCAGTCTGGATTTGAATGGTAGGCCTACAATGCATCTGTGATGGAAAACATCGGGGGGTAGTGGGCAGTGAAAAGCCAAATCCACAAACTGGGGTGACGTTTGGCGGTTTGTTGAGGTCCCTTCTTGTTTGCAACTGCTGGAAGCCGCTCTTTGGGGTTAAAAAAAGTCTTGAACCTAAATCTGATGATGCTGGATCGTCTTTGATGGTAATCTGAATGACAGGTTTAACATCATCAGTGAATAGGTACCCCAACCTAAAAAGCTAAATTCAGATGTAAGCAAACTTGAAAAATTATTTAGAAATACAATATGAACACAAAACAGGCTTTTCAGAGGGTGAGGACACTTGAGTCAAAATGAATCCAACAAACTATCACTCTTTCACCAGAGATCTGAACACTTTCTGTGCCTGCATTGACATCTACACCTGCTCTGACGAGTGCGAGACTTCTGAGGACCTGACCCGTAGGCAGACCCACCTTCTCCTGTTCACAGAGGAGGATTTACGGTGAGGTGCAATGAACCGGGTCCAGATGGCCCACCCCTCTGAACTAATCCACTACAGACCGGTAGCAGTCACCTCCATCTTAATAAAATGCTTTGAAAAACTGATGTTGAATTCCATCCTCTCTGTTGTCAGCCCACAGCTGGACCCCACCAGTTTGCATATAGAACCAAATGAGGCACGGAGGATGATGTTGGATGTCTCCTCCATACCCTACTTCAGCATTTGGACTCCCAAGGCCACTATGCCAGGGTTCTATTAATTGACTTTACATCTTCAACACTATACAACGCTGCCAGATGATCAGCAAACTCCACCATCTCAATGTCCTCCATCCCCTCACCTCAGTAACAGACTCCAAGCTGTCACTAAATCACCTACCTTCATCACCAAAAGCGGAGCCCCCGAAGGCTGTGTTCTGAGTCCTCTCCTGTACACCCTCTACACTAATGATTTTTGCAGCCCCTTGCCGATCATACACTATTTCAAATATTCAGATCACGTACTTGTACTTCTCAAGGACAGTAGCTCAGTCGTGGTCTATCAGCACTCCATCTTCCACTTCACTCAGTGGTGCATGAAGAATAACCTACTCCTGAATGTCAAAACTAAGGAACTCCTCATTGAAACCCACAATAAAACCAGTACCCCCCACTGTCACATCTCCATCAAGAGTGAGCCAGTTGAGACCGTGGAGAGCTGCCAAGTACCTTGGAGTCACCCATGACAATAAACTCAGCTGTGATCATAACATTACTGATATCTATAAACGCTGTCAACAGAGGCTCTCCACCATCCAGAAACTTTTCAGTTCCTGTACAAGAACTTTTATAGAAACCATCCTCTTCTACTGTTCCCCATGCTACTGTACCATGCTCATTGTTCTTCTCAAAATCACACGCATCGCCTCTAAAATCATTGGTATCCCTACATCCAACCCCCCAGCCCTCATTGACACTGCTATCACACACAAAGCACTCACTGCAGCACACTTCCCCAGCCACCCCCCGAACTCATTCATCACTCTAGTCCCATCCAGCTGTAGATACAAATCTCTGATCTGTAAAAAAGTATGCTACAGTAAGAGTCCATGCCCTCTGCCATCACTGGCCTCAACAAACTGCAGAAATAACACTCAGTAGTATTTCTGACTCTCGTTTTTGTGACTGTACTGTGTTCCCTGTGGCTATGTTTCTTGTGTATTGACTGATGTTTTTTTTTAACTTAAATAAAAATTGGCATAAAACTTTATCAATAAATATTCATCCGTATTGATTGATCAAACTGTCTATTCCTAAATTATTATGACTATAATACGAGTGCTGTTGAGTCGAGCTGTGTAAAATTTTAAATCTACTACATTTTTTCATCTTCAGCTGCTGGCCCCTATGTTTTGTCCCTCATCAGAATAAAGCTGAACAAATATATTTAAAATATAATGAGGCTACAGCCTAATACACAGTCAGAATCCACCACTTTAACACTCACTCCTTAATCCTCAAACTCACAGCATTTGGAGATACATGGATTTCGCTGCACAGTAAGGATATGAAAAATTTAAATCTCAATCATATTTACAAAAGCATATTTTACAATATTTGCCTCCAAAGTGTAGCGGAGTAGAAGTATGAAGTTACATAGAATGGAAATAGACAACAACCTCAGATTTGTAGTTAATGCAGTACTAGAGTGAATGCTCTTCCACCACTGCATGAGAATTGTGTGAATTGTTTTTAATATTCAAAATAGGACTGTTTTTTTTTGGTTGAAGTAGATGTTTTAAGCCCTAAGCACATGGGAGGCCTGTATACTTGAGAGCAGCAAGGTTCACAGTAATCATATTGACTGTTTCTTCTGATTGATCCCTGCTGTGTTTTCGTTTCATGTATTAAGACATGTATTTATCACCCCCGTAACAACATGAACATTTTGAGTGGGTCAAAGTTTATACCAGTTGCAATTTCTAATATCAGCAGCGTACAGGAAACACATGTTGACTCAAGCTGTTTCCATTTCCAGTGAAAAGGTTTATATAGACATTCTATATGTGCTAATAAAAAGCATGAAGACAGCTAGAAGCTTAATGTATTGAAATTTCAAAAAACACGTCCATTTGCAGTATAATTCTTTCCCGCAGTCAACTGTTTCTGAAAATAATCCCATGCAGCAGGCAGGCAGAATTATGCCTAAAGTAGAGCACAGAGCTCAAAATGCCTTGTCTACTATAGGCAGCTGTATCTGCATTACTGCCACCCTCCTGTTCATCTTCTGCTCTGTATGATATAACTGAAAACATCATAACAATTCTTTCGCTTTGCAAGCAGTGGCTGGCCATCTTTTCCTTTCCGACTAGCCCTTAACACTGGCCCTCTTTGGAAGTCCCATTGTTTATGATGTCGATACTAACATATTAACTACTAAAAAATTAACATTATGTGTGTTTTGCGCATGCGTGCACTTGCATGGTTGAGTGTGTATCGCATTTTTAGAGAGATTCATTAACTCAACTCATTAACCTCTGAGTAGATTTGCTTTATCAAAAGAACTATGCTTGTGAGCTGTTTGTATCCATATGCAGTGATCCTTATGGAGCAACTCAATTAAAAGAATATTTTATTTAAATAATCAGGTTGCATTACCTTCTGTATTTAATGCATAGTCATGCATACGTTCTATGCTGGAGGACAGGATTTTGAGTACCGCATTAATGAAAACGTGACAGTTTTTCTCCATTTACCCTGCCTCTCCCTCTCCATCTCTCGTTTTTAATGATGCTGTTTAAATGGAAATTCTTTATAGTCCCACACAAAGACTGTCCAGTCCCTTGGTCATTGAAAGAAATATGAACACTTAACAGAATATCCACCAAGGCACATGTTGTATTCCTATCACCTCTCATTATGCTGGTATGCTGGAATTCAGCTCTCGGTTTCTGTCACACCAGATGGAAAGCAAGAGCCACTCTTTAAATCGACCATAAAGATAGGCTGTCCCTTCTTGTTTTGATTCGCCCAAGCTGTAAAAATGTCTACATAACATGATGTCCAGTGTCTAAAGCATTAAACTAACAAAGATTCAGCGTTTAAATGTTGTATTTTCTGTAAAATATGTCCCCTGCAAGGTGTGTAGGAGTTTCTTTTTGCATGGTGGAAAGCAGGGAGGTCTTTAGTTTGCTATGTGACATAACTTCACTGTTGTAATGCTGGAATATTATTTTTTTATATGAAGTGCCCCTTATACAAATTGACAGTGACCTTTCAGAAAGTAAAGCAATGTAAATCAGATTATTGCTAGATTTCAAATATGATTTAATTTGATTTAATACAAGTATGCACACAAAGGTGAGATTTGACAGAAAGCTGGGTTAGTAACATAAAAACAGCACCGACAGTTGAGTGAATTTTATCAAGATTTGCTCACTGTACTTTTTCAGCTCTCAGCAGTAAAGATAAGTTAGATTAAACCTCTCTCTCTTCAGCTTTTTTTACCAACACGCCAAAAATAAATCTAACATTTGTGAAGCGAAAGAAAAAGTGTAAATGACAAGACTTCGTTTCTAAAAGATTTTAACACAATGAGAACACGAAGAAAGCAAAGAAATTTGCATGTTGTGAAGGAAAAGAGCAATCTGATTTTAGTTGGAACGCTGAGGATTTTAATGTCAGGTCCAAAGGTAATCCGGATGAATCACATACAGACAGAATCCAGATAAGAGATGAATCTTAATGCCACGCATAAAGGGAGACAGTCTTCTCACGGTCACTAAATTCCTTCCAGTGGGTTTTAAGAATGTTCTATCAAATCAATTAAATGGTCATTTCACCAAAATGACAAAAAACACATTTTTACATTTACCTCTAGTGGTTTGTAGCCATGCAGATGTTTAATTTGCCCACATTTATATATATATATATCGGAGATTCTGCCTCCAACCAAATAAAATGGAAGTGAATATGTCTCTGTTGCTAACAGCACTGAAAAATTACATTCAAATTGAATTAAACAACAGTGCCAACTCTGCATATACCATAGACCTCAATGACAACAGAACATCTTTCCCCAGACTAGTGCCAGCCCAGTCCCAGAATAGCCCCTGTACATTATTCAGATCACATGGGACAGTAATTATGAAAAGAGATGATGTTTGAATTCCATTTACCTCTATTGAAACCTCAGAGACATCTATCTATTTGTCCATCCATCCATTTTCAGTCACTTATCGTGGTCCCGATTGCTGTGGCAGCAGACTAACCAAGGTAGCCCAGACGTCCTTCTCCCCAGACATTCTGTAGTGTGTTCTGGGTGTGCCTGTGTGCCCATGTTGGATCTACCCATAAAACCTACAAAGGGAGGCGTTTTTATCAGATGTCGAAACCACCTATGGTTCCTTTTAATGTGAAAGAGCAAAGGCTCTACTTTGAGCTCCTTCCCAATGTCTGAGGTCTCAGAGTGAGTCCACCCTGTGAAGTGAATAATTCATTAAAATTCATTTTGGCTGCTTGTTACTTGTAATCTAATTATTTAGTACACACTAAAAGCTTGTGACAAATAGATTGTAAATCAAATAGCTCAACTCATTCTTGACCAACATTTTTTTGACCAGTACCAAACCTCAGAGACACATACACCAATCAGCCATAACATTATGACCACTGACAGGTGAAGTGAATAACACTCTGGTTATCATGGCACCTGTCAGTGGATGGCATATATTAGGTAGCAAGTGAACATTTTACTCTCAAAGTTGATGTGTTAGAAGCAGAAAAAATTGGCAGCATGAGGATTTAAGCTACTTTGACAAGGGCCACATTGTGATGGCTAGACGACTGGGTCAGAGCAGCTGGGTCTCCATGTTATGGCTGATCGGTGTACCTCAAACTGAACAGATAAAACCAAAACTATCTGCCCCCCAGAACAACACATTTAAGCATTTTCTAATATCACAGATCAACAGGATGGATTTCTAAAATCTTTATAAATTACAGCTTCAAAAGTTGTAATAAAAGATGTACGGACACAAACTTTTCTCAGATCATGTGTGTAATGACTTACATATCAAAACAGTCATATGAATACAAATGCCAGTACAGTGTCATAAGGTATACAATTGTCCAACTGGATATCTACAGATCTGAAATATAACAAGCTTTAGGCTCCTGAAATATTACCATATAAAATGTACATCAACCATGAATCATAAAACATGTCTAGCCAGCAGAAGCATTTCACACTTTAAATGACCAGATAAACAAATACAATAATATACAAAACATAATATACTGATACAATATTGAAACTCAGAATTTCCCCTTTAACGATACTCATTCAGTAATGCAGACATTTCAGTGACAGAAATACAGAATAGCCTACACGCTGCAACAGTTACAGAGTTCCTGCACGACCACTCTTTCAACAACGTTATGGTTAACACTGCTAAAGGCTAATGTGGCTTGCCTTCTCGTCATCAGATCATTAACTTCATTACCTCACAATGCACGAGCATACTGCATTAAAGACAGTTTCATCAGCACATATACACATTCACATAACACTCTGGCAAACATTAACTCATATTATGAGGGACTCATACCAGTATTTGAATAAAAAATGTACTGTAACTGCTGCAATTGACAATAACCACTATAACCATAAACTATGATATAATATGAAAATATGTGAAATACGAAATATGAGCCCATTAAATGTTACTCTGTTACTTGCTCTGACTTACTGGTATTACCCATTATTCCATCCATCACAACAACGCTATGGTTAAGGTCTGGTTAGGTTATCAACAAGGTCCCATGTTTTGTTGACCCATCCACCTCCCAACCTCCTCCTCCACTAGACATACGTGGGAAAATATGTTTAATTTAGATGAACTGATCCTTAAGACATGAATTAAATATGACTGAGTAGTTAATTTGAGAAACCTGAGCAAGTCATTAACAACATTTTAATGATGAAATACCTAGAAAGTTTTATTACATTTCTAAAGAATCTTTAATCACACCTGGCCTACTGCTGTGTTGCATTTTAGTCTTTGATAGGCAATTTCATACAAAGTTTTTCTGACTTACCACATGGTTACATTATTGTTATGCAACATTGTATCTCACCACTTTGTCTACAAGAGCACTGAAGAAATGTACTTCACTGATGGGGGTGTTGATGTGATCCCTAAAGAACCTTGATCTCAACATCTGCCCTGAAGGACAGATGTAAAACCCAGACCACAAAGCAGAGGGACAGCTCCCTTCAGGAGCCGAGCTATGTCAACAAACAATGCAACACTGGCCAATACTGGGGGCAATCAATTATAAATGTTCTCATGGATGAGTGGTATGTATATAATGGTTAAGGGGAGGGAGAACTTGATGTAATACTCTATTAAACATAAATAAAAGCGCCTTAGGCAGAAATGGTAGCAACAATGCAAGGCGGGTTGGGGAAGGGTCTGTGTGCGGTGCTCCTCTCATCTGCATAAGAATCAGTTCTCTTGTCATCATCTTGTGTGGAAAACATGCTGTTGCTGCCGGCCATGCCCAGAGATGAGGTGTAACATTAACGCATGAGGAGGCCAATCTCAGTCCCATGTGCTGCTCATGCTGGGAGAGAAGACTCAGAGGCAATTTGATTGCTACATAAAGAGCATGAAACAGCAAGAAGGCCCAGAGGTGCCTTTGAATTTTATGAATGTAGATGAACTTGAATTGGAATTGGCTCAAAAGTAGTCATTATTTGTCTTTTGTACATTTTAAACACATGTATCCTTTACATTCAAATATAATGTTTATGCAGCGTTGCCTATTCCCAAACATAGGCTCAAGTTGAGCATCTCGCCCAGGCAAGATAGAATCCGAATTCCATTTATTTTTTCGATTCATAATGCACACAGACCCATCAGGCATTTCATTTGGTATGTCAAATTCAAAGGGAGACTGGCAGCGTCAAAAGTTTTTCTGAGGTAAGTAACTTTATACACTTATATATATTTTATATATAAATATATAAGCTGTTGCTAACGTTTGCTCAGCTTGTTTCTCAGATATGTTAAGATCCAGATGTTCCAGAGGTTTTTACCAGGAGCCAACCACCCTTTTCAGCCTGGCTTGTCCCCAACAGGCGGACCACATGTCAGCCACATGGCTATCAGAAACTGAAAAACATTTAACATTTAACAAGATCTTGATCATCAGAAAATAATGTTAGCTAACAGGCTCAGAGTTACCTTAGTTGGGTATTATCACAGTTTAACCAACTTAACTGTTATAAATCTAGCGTAACATGAACATAACTTATAAATAAATAATTCATGTTAAATAAATAAAGCACTTATTGAATTGACATATAGATCAAATTAAATCTACCTTGAAAATGCATAAAAACTTGCTAAACAACAATGTACTAAAATACAGGTGCCTTCATCACCCACTACTCATTACGGTTCCATTCCATTCAGGTGGAACAGAACCTTTTATTAGCATCGTTGGTAACATCAGTGTATACCCTACTATTTCATGTCAAAATGACTGCTGTGAAAATGGTCTGTTGTGGAGGTGGTTGAGACGCCACAGCTGCAGGTATCCCATTATCCCAGAGAAAGTTAGTGTGACAACCTGGTAGCTCACCTGGCACCCCGTGTACAAAGTCTGAGCCCCTGCTGGGTGTCATCCCCTCTCTTTCTCCCTGTTTCCTGTCTATCTTGAGCTGGCCTATCAATAAAGGCAAAAAGCCCCAAAATATAAATAAAAAAAAGAAACATGTAGCTTTTTATAGAGCTAAGAGCACACTGCAGTATTAGGTCTGATTCCACGACAGATAGTTAAATTGTTTCCTTTTTGCACCTGCTTCACGTGGCTTCTGTCAAAAATTGACAGCTGTGTATTATCCACAAATAGCACAATTATAATTAAATGTTTAAATTTTATTATACTAAACTTTATAATTTACAGAATACCATAATTTTACATTATGCTTGGTATAAAAACTGTAATGTAAAAACATCAAACATAATGCGTATTGAACGTTTATATTTATATTTTAGATCTATGTTTAGTATGTATGACCGAAGAGAATGTTGTTTTGAGAGTTTTGAATATTACGAATATTTAATCTTTTTGGTTATTACCAAAGTGAAACATTTCTGGATTGTATTTGACAAATACTATTATCCTATTATTCTGTCTTGTATTAAAGAAAAATAAAGAAAGTAGAAGTTGGTTTTAATTAATTTATTCTTTATGTTATTCTATGAATTTAATTTTGTTGCAGCCTTGCGTTGTATTTCCTTGATTACTTGATGTAAATGGTTATAGTTATTCATTTTGACATTTTTATCCAAATGCAGAGGTAAAGTCTGTTTTGATATTTTATGTATCTTGAAAATGGAAAATTGATTTGAATATGTAGTTATTTATTTCTTAATAGTTATTTATGGTGGCATTTTGTATCCGTTTTTTAATAAATAGTTGTTCATAAACCTTTGTTTGACAAGTTTATTACTGAACCCACCCGTCACATGTCATGCCATCACACAGTGCGCCACCCACAACTTCACCCTCCCCTTTCAAGGACTGTGGGGAAACTATGGTGGCTGTGAAAAAGGTGAACGCACAGATCTGAAGCCAGTGTTTGGTTTGTCCCTCTGTGGAACTTTAGAAACATGACGGTTCGACATGGCAGACTCCATGGAAGGCGAGCTGCGGCGTCTGTAGATATAAACGGCACATTCTAAGTCTTATTTTAAGGTTATACACCAATGAAAGCGTACATTAGTTATGCATATCCCATTTCTGACAATAGATCCTCCTAAATGTTACACACTGAACCTTTGATACATTTTATTTCACTGTGAATTAAATTTTCATATGACCTGCCAATCCATTCGGCAGTGTCTGAGCTTGCTGTTTGTTTCAAAGTGGTGAGAGCAGATGATAGCAGTTGGGTGCATTACACCATGGGATGACTGAAAAGAGTGACAGAAAGTAATAAGGCAACCTCTGACTGTAAAATTTTACACTCCCTCTTTGAAGCAATCAGCAGCAAACAAGTCACTTTTTGACCTTTAATTGCAGCAGCTATTGTTGGTGAACCTCTGTCATTTTGAAACTGACAGAGAACCCCAAAAAGTCCCCAAACAAATGTACACACATCCCAGACAACAACAACAAATGGTTGGATGATGGAAGCCCTATGGCCAAATCTCTTGGGGACAATCTGGCCATCTTTTTATTATTATTATATATTTTTTGAAATTACAATGACATTTTTAATAGTGTAGGTGCTATTTCAGCTAACAGTACTTAAATGTTGCATGTGTACAATAACAAAAAACATGGGGCCGAATGTCTTCTGGAGGATGAGCTACATATCTCTTCAATGTCTGATTCAGGGAGACGGTAAGTCAGGCAGCTATTACTTCTGTCTCTCTGTGGAGGTCGAAAAACTGACTTTGTTCCTACAGACTCAGGGTCGGAGAGCGAGTTGGCCTCTCACTAAGGGATGAGTTTGAATCTGAGTAACCAGAGTCACATTTGCTGAATGACCGTGGGGAGGCAAAATGTCCTAATCTAAGCCCTAATAATTCTTCCTTGAGTGAAAAGAGATCTGACTCTGCTGAGTGCAGGTTCTCTAAGTGCGCATTGCTTTCTTATTAACTGACTGAACTTCTCAGAGGACTAGCATTTTGCGCTCTAAGGCAATCTGTTTCCTTCTCTAAGGCTGCTTGGCTCTGAAAAGCAAAAGTGGTTTGCCTGTGGCAGTTAAGAAGCCAACATCTCAGCAATGAACCTTTGGATGTGATCTGCGCACTACAGCTGTCATTAAGTAGTGAGTCTATTTCTTTCTTAGACTTGCTGAAATTCAACCTGCTGATGAATTCAGGGTAGCCAGGCTTTATGCTCTGGCCTATGGAAGAAAAAAACTGCTCTCTCCGTTGTTGTCTGTGGAACGGAGGAGGAGATTAAGCACGTTGTCTTGTAATTTATTGATTCAGTCTCACACAATACACTAAACTATTAATGTGAAACTCTGGTTAATAACTATAACTAACTATAACCAAAATCACTATTAATTAAATAGATAATAAAAGTGAAACAGATTAAACACACTAAATAAAAATAAAAGGTACTAAAAGAAAAAGGTGTGTATGTGAGTGTGTGTGTGCCACAAAAGATGCTTGTCTTTGTTTTCTCCGATCATATGTGTCAGCTATGCATGAAACACGTGTTGGTTAGAGACAAAAGGACACGTGAGGAGCGTGACGTTTGAGTTTCCTCTCCTTGTGTGTGTGCTGCTCTAAAGCCAAACTCAGGGATACGAGTATGTGTGTCTGTGTGATTCTACATTAATGGTGCCAAGTTAAAAGGGAGTTAGTTGCATGCAGAGAGGGTGTCTGTGTGAAGCATAACATTAACCAACATCACCTTAAGTGTCTCAGAGTCTACAGTTACAGCCGTAGCCTTAATCATATCAGCATCACAACATCATAACCATAATGAAAAATACATCAGAACATTAACATTAATGGCGGTTAGACAGCCCTGTGCTTAACCGTTCTTAGGTTATCTGAAACTATCTATTCCCAGTACAACAGTCCATGAAGAGATTAGATTAGTTAACATGGGCGAGGAAATAAAAATCAAGACGTTTGGCGATGCACACGCCACGCAGCAGAGGGCAGTGTGAACAAGCCGTAAAGTTGTTGCCGAAAGTATACACCTTAGGTACGGAGTTGAGTGGCTAAGCTTTATTTATACAGATTGATCAACAGAGGGTTACACTGATGTTGAAAGTACAGTAAGTAAAGTAAGCTGTCAATATACACCAACAGTGTGTCAGTGTTTTATGGTGTGTTGTCTCTGGTACGTTTTGTACTTATAGTCATTTTTTATTTGAGTCTTGGTTCATTCTGTCAACCACTGCTCCTTCGGAGACAAGAAATATGTGTGAGGAGAATACACCACATGCTTTCCTGAAAAAAAAGAATTATAAAGCCAGAACACCTAGATTAACGGCAGTGACATCCCTGCAAGGTCGGGTTTCGATGTTAGTTTGTAATCGTATGAACTGTCACAGCCTTTTGCTACAGAGTGCACAAATAATGCATTTAGAGAAGGAGACGAGCTGGGTGTCTCTACAGAGACGGGGGACGTGAGTGATATTAATGGGAACCATTAAAGAAATCTTACATAGAAACACGACCCTTGGATGGGCAGCTGCAACTGGCACTGAGCGGGCTGGGTGTCACTTTTCAGCCGGGCACAAGCAGTTTTGTCTGTCGGGTAGAGAGAGGGTGAATGAGCACAACAAATTCTTGTGCCACATTAAATGTCGCCTCTCGGCTTTGCCAGGGTGACCTCTGTGGCCAATTATAGGGAAGGCTAATGCTTTGGCTGACATATCTATTTGAATGGATGAGATGTTTTTCTCATTCGCTGACACAGGAGATCACACGCCTATTATCATCACAATGGCCGTATACACAAGCTTATGTAAATGCCTCCTCACGCAGTAGTGACTGTCAGGCCCGCCGCATATTAGCTTTGTGTTTGGAAGAATGGTGAGTGTGGAGAGAATAGGAGGGATAAATTCAGGGTTGCTTGGATATCACTGCCTGAGCTGTGAAGGCTACGCACCCAAAGATAACAAAGCCTTTTTTTTCCTTTGGTGGATAATAATATTTAATTAGTTCAACTGAACTGATTTTGAGGCTGCATTGAGGTGCTAAGGGCATTATAGCTCTGAGGGCATTAGTTCTGACAGCTAAGTCATCAATTAATTTGACATTTGAGGCCAGGGTATGAGGAGATACTGAACTGATAACTACTGTAGTGCTAATGAAATCAATTTTACCTTGATCAAATCAATTCCCAAAGTCCAAAAGGCTAAATTCGAACATGTTCTCAATGTCATACAAGGCTCCGTGTCTGTCCCACGTGTCCTCCAGGCTCGCCCATCTACTTTCACCAGACTGAGAGCACCTTCTGGACTGAAGTAGGGCAAGTACATAGGCCTGAGGCACAGAAAGAAATGGAAAACGGCAGCCTGGCTGCCAATCGGACTGGGCAAATAATATAGCTGGTCTAACTGACTCCCAGAGGAAACGACCCTTAATTAGGCCCCTTCATGTTCGTGCGTGCCAGCACCTGAAGAAAAGGCAGGGAAGAAAAGACTCCTGTGGGATTTCGGAGGGGCTGGCAGAGATTTTATCTGTAGGGCCATCCTGTGACTCCATTTGTGTTGGCTGGCGATATCCTCAGCTGCCTGCTTCATTGTTTCTCTGGATGAAGTGGACTTCCTCATCAGGCCCCAATTAGCTACATGCAAGTTGAAGGACTAGATTGTCAGGAGTTTGAGTGTGTATGCGAGCTCAAGCATGGGCAAATGTGTGCACCACTCAGAAGTGTATGTGTCAGCACTGTGTTGTGTGTGTGTTTGTACTGAGGCTGTGAGCTGCTGTCAGTAGTCATCCCGTCTAGGGGAAAAGTCAACTGATTTGCCTCCTGCTCTCCTATGTTTGATCCCACTGCTTGCTCAGCCGTGTGCTTGTTTGGTAACCTTTGACACGCAGATGATAGGACCATATTGATGAGAGCGCACGCATGACAGGTGTTTACAGAGTTTGAACATAAACATAACACCCACACAGACTCTCACAAAACCCTTATGTATATCCATATAATTATAAACAGCCTGCAGTGCTCATTTGTGCATTATTTCTTTCCTTGTTTATGGTGAAAACTGGGGCCATTCCTGCATCTGCGGAGAGCGGAACACAGGGCCTTCGTTTCCAATTCGTCCAAACACTCCTCTCTAGGCCGCCACCTTGATTAGAGCACAATCCGAGAGCCTGCGGAGAGAAAGGGAGAAGGAGGGGTGAGGCAGCCGGGGGATGTCAAAAGACTGACTGCTATGCTGTGTTCATACACACTGAGGCATCTGTCTGTCTGCCTCTTCCTGCGTGCCCTTAAAGAACCCTCGGTATCCAAAGTGCACAAGTCCAGCCCTATTTGCCACCTTTCATTCTGTCAAGTGGCGGCCCCTCTTTTTTTAATGACCCTCACGCTGCGTCTCTACTTCTTTGAAAAGTTCAATCCGGCTCCCCTCACGCACTGTCAGCTAGTCTCTGGCTGTGATAATTGAAGCCCCTCATCTTTGGAGATGGGCTAATTTGCTGTCTTTGTACCATTTGTTCTCTTCTCTTTTCAGGACATTATTCGCTCCACCTGCCATATTTTAGGATTCCTTGATGTTCCACAGCCCTCACTGCCCTTCATCTGGACAGATCTGACAGTGACGTTCCACCGCTACTGTCACCTACTGCCCTCTTCTGGCCCCATCAGGTACTGCATTGGTTTGCAACACCACCAGACTATGCAGAGTCTTGCTGTGAAAAGGAGATTAAATGTAATGGTTGATTTAGCAGTAATAGTTTGGCTTTCACTTGCTTGTAATCTTTAATGCCCCCATCTTGTAAGTTTGTGTACTTCCTTATTGACAACGCTGTGATTGACAAAAATGAAATCATTTGGCAGAAGGTTCTCAAGGGTCCAATGGCTTGTAGTAGGCGTCATTCTTACACAGTGTGGTGTGGTTTATCATCCTGGATTGGCACATTCCTCTTCATATTGTCATACTCAGCAGTTTTGTGAGCCGTGGCGGATGAGTGGGCATACTAGTACAGTTTTGCTTTTTTCAACACAAAAGTCCTCTACGGGGACAGCAGAGGCAAGACTTGTGTCCCCTTGAGATCTGAAGCTCTATAAACTTCATGCAAAAAAAAAATACCCTCACTACACTGTGCAGATGCTTCACCCCATGTTTTAGAGACTAGGTCCAAAGCAATAATTTCAGTGTTGTGTGTCACCATTTTGAGAATGAGAAGCCTAAAATAGCTCCAACCATTTTGGATTTGGCTACCGTCAGAGAAGGGGAGGATGTGCTGCAGCTGGCAAAAAGGTTTCCGACAGTGACTATTGAGCCTTGCCGGATATGTGTGCACACAGACACACTTGTACGCAAAGACAACACACACATACACAGACACACTTATTCTCACAACTTGGCAGGCCTACCCACAGACCTGGCCAGGGAATGCAGGCCACAGAATGACTTTGCTTCTCTGTGTCAGCAGCGGGCCCCCAGCACAGAGGTGGGGGATGAAGCAGGGACTGCTACTATCCTTTGCTTGAGTGCTACTAATAAGAACAGGAAGCCCAGATAAAGGGCTCTCTTTCATGCTGTACCCACAGCCATAATGAGGCCTGGCATCTGATGGATTACCCAGACTTATTTTGCAAAGGCTGCCTCATTTTTCCCGTCGCCCTTCGCTACCCTCAGCTCTCCCAGTCGGTTGAACAAAGGCCAGTCTTTTTAGTGCCTTAATGCTTTCATCGGCAGCCATCACATGTGTCTGGACCTTGTATCTCCCGCTCATTAATTGTTCAGCGATAAGTCTGACATGATTTCCTTGGAGCTACAGAAGAAACAGTGAGAGTGCTTGGTGATGATACTGGACATAACAGCCCCCTTTAATCCAAATAATCACTAACTATACATTGCCAGCAAATGGCATGTAAAGCAAGGCTGTCAATCAGGAGACATTTTAAATAACTGTCACCCATAGAGGAGGAGACAGATCTGGAGCCTTGAGGCCTTCATTCAACAAAGAAGATCATCAGCCACTATATTGAGCCAAAGTCCTGACCTCCATGCTAGCTATTGTTTCATTAGCTTCTGTGACTTAACGTAGTCTTTCATTGAGCACAGCTTGTAACAGTCTTTCTAGAAAAATTCAACTAGTTCCTAGGGTTTCGTATCTATATTCTAAGATAATTGTGCACCTGCTACAGCACTTACAATCAGAAGCTGAAAGCTTCATGAATTTAACATTAAGTTAAACAAAAGGTTAATTACAAAAAACTGCTGGTCCCTTCAAAATGTGCTAGCTCTCTGCCCTGCTGTGGCAGAGAATGATGAGAGCGGTGAGAGTACACCAAAACAGTAACGTTGGGCAGAACAGCTAAACAATGAGCTGAAACCATTGACAGTATATATTCAGTGGACAGAGTGAAGTGAAGCCAGTGGGAGTGTCTAAAATCTGCATTCTTTCTAGAGGCCAGGAGGGGGCAACTTCATGGGCTGCAAAAAAGAAGTCCAATAGTATTGAGTCTTATAGAGAAATGACCCTACTTCTCACTTGATTTTAGCTGGTTGATTTATCAGCTACAGTTTCCTATAAATGTATGGTCTCTGTTGCTCAAATATAAATCAGGATTATGTCTCTACATTGCTTATTTCTCACTTGAACTCTTTCCAGAAACATCATTTAGTGTACTGTTTATTTGTATTATGAGAACCTGTGGAACCAGGGAAGCCGCCATTGTTTCGTGTTACTGATGAGTCCAAACTTAGCGCAGCCAATGAGCACAGCTCAACTTGCAGTGCGTCACTGCCGCTGGTTCTGACAACAGAGTCGTGATGGCGTCCATAATGCTGAATATGAGGCTTCAAAACGGTACTCCATGAACCGATGGGTGATGTAATGATGGTTCACACTTGGCTGAAACTCATTGTAAAGCTCCATTAAGCAGAGGGGAGCTGCAGATTCTGGTGATAATTCTCTGTGGGTTCATCACTATGAGTGACCCCTTTCACATTGTCGTCATAAAAATATTGATTATAGCCGCTTTAAACATGTTTGATGACTAAACAAAGGGATTTTGGCTTCATTGCAGATGTAAATAAAACATTAGTAATTTCTTGGACACTTCAGAGAACCACCTGGCAGCTTTGGGATGACCGACTAATCTGAAGGCAGATGTCTTCCAGTCTCTCTGTACTTTGGAGTATACAGGAAATTAATGCAGCATTCATGAGCCACATATTCACAGGAAGTAATATTATGTGTTGCTAGAAAAAAAAGAGTACTTACATTATGAATCATCGTCATTACTAATTCACTTGAAAAGAGGCTTTCAAAAAGAAACAATTATTTGAGAGCCTCACAGAGCCTATTCGACAGACGAAAAGCCTGTGAAGGACTACTCACCTTTGAAAGTCTTCTCTGATCAGCAGGAAGTGAAACACCAAGGACAGACCATCAATGTCTGTTCTATGTGTTTGTGCATGAATGTGCCTTTTTGCATTTGTGCTTGTGTGTGGGCTATTAAAGTCGACTCTGTGTTCTCTCTCTGGTGCTTCCTGGTCCTCAGCCAAAGCCAGAGCTCTGTAACAGGAGATAAAGCACGTCTGTTACGAAGAGAGGAGGAAATGGAGCTTGGCTCTTTGGAGAGGGCCACTCACAACTGTATTCACATCATTTTGGAGGGGAGCTCGTCCACGCAATGCTCGCGTGCGCTCAGCAGTGAAGTGTTGTATCTGCACAGAGAGAGTAGTGGTTTGTTTAGAGAGCTCTCCCTATAGGCATGTAAACAAAAAAGAGGGGCTGAGGTTTAATTGCCGGGGTAATTTATCGCCTGACTTGCTAATTTAAATTGCGTCTTCAACCACCATGACTGCACAAAGCCAGCATTCGAGCAAGGCGTGGAGTGCAAGACATTGCCACAGGCGAGAAGAGACGGGCGAAAGAAAGGAAAGGGGATGAAGGGAAGAAGGGCTGAGGAAGAGACGAAGGCAAGCCTGGTAGTGAGGTCAAAGGGAAGGAGAGGGAAAACCAAGAGATATAAGAGGGACCCAAACACATGCCCTGCTGCATAACGCCATTGATCCCCATGTTGTAAGTCACGAGTTACAGAATTCGAGGGTGTTCACGTGCACGTGTAAGCTCCAATTGGTTAAGCAAGGCTGAAGAAAAAGCATACCCAGTGGACGAAGTCACTTTCCTTTAAAGGAAAATGTAGTCCACTAAAACTCACTTCAGGTCAGACATTCTCTCTACATTTAAAAGGACATTGGCTGTTCAAATAACTTATTTTCAATTTATTTTGAAACAAGCATTTTTTTGTTTCTGCTTTTAATACCTAATTGTATTCTGTGCTTTATTACAGCTCTGTACTATGGTTTAAAGCTGCTATAATTGATGTCTTCCATATTAACAATGGATCAAATGATTATGTGTAATGTGGAAGGGGACCGTCATAGTGATGAACCCACAGAGAGTTATCACCTGATTCTTCTGAGCTCTACTGAATATTTAATTGTATTTTAACTCTTTTAACAACTTAGCTGTTTTGGTTTACTCTCACCACTCTCATCAGCATAATTTTTAAATGCAATAGGCAGTTGTTTTCAGTGAAAAAGATTACAAAAAGCCCACTGTATGCTATATGCCCAGCACTAAGAGACACGTAGACAAAGTTAACAACAATAGCTGAACATAGTGGGGCATTTAGCAGCTAAAGAGCCAGATATTTCCCACAGGAGTTGGTGTTGACCAGACCATTCAGATTGAATATTGAACTTACATTCATCCGGTGGCCTGCATCCAAATGAATGCTAATGTCGCTCTGCTGGATGTGTAAATAAACAACTGTTTGCTAAAAAAGTTTACCATAACAACTTCAAAGGAGCGTTGTGTTTACAGCTTGTGCTGCTGCCCCCGAGTGGCTAAAACATCAGTTTGGTTAAAAGCTTGTTTGGTGGTGAGAAGTACATCCACAATATGCAATTAAGAAACACATGCAGGATATGAATGTCACAGTAGACTCTCAACAAACAATAACAGCCATGGCAGACTGTTTTGGTTGTGTTAGGTGATGCAAAATCCCAAGGTTTCAAGAAAGATATTTTGGTCTTGGCCAGGAATCTAATTTTAATCCTCCAGGTAGACATAAAGCATACAGGCGAGTATATGAACAATACTTGTGCTGCAGCCAGCTGGCTATGCTTGCACCATGGTAAAATGTAAGTACCTTACAAGCCTTGAAGCCATGTGTTTGACATGTACACCGATGCAGAACCTCATGAACTGCAAATGCACATACTGTACACTTGTGTGCCGACCTGAGTCCGTGTCTGAGCGTTGGCTGCACTGCAAACAGTGTCACATGCATTTCAGCGTGTTTGTTTTGTGACCAGGTCAGGCAGTAAAAAGACATGTCCTGCTGTCCCATCCCCATCATGTACATTAAAGGACATGATGGACGTGTACAACTATTCCCTGAAGCCACAAGTGTGTTTGCCTTTGCTGCTGGAGTACAAATGCATACAACCCTGTGAAGTGCAGATACATGTATGATAAAAGTAGACAGCTGGTGACCTTGCCGATAACCCATAACCAACCTGTCCATGGGTGTCACCCAAGGGAGAGGGCTGGGTGAGGACATCAACAGGTTACAACACACTTATTTTCACGGCTGCATATTGTGGCTGTGACAGTTCTGATGTGATCACATCCCCTCATGCAGGAAAATACGCGACTGTAACTGTTATGTTGTTGTTCATCACAAATACATACCAAAGCAAAATGCATTATAAATGTAAACATGTCTTTGATCCAAAATGACATCCATGACTGGAATTGGTCACAGCCACAATGTTTCATGCTAGTCCAGCACATATTAGTATTTACAAAATGACTAAAACAAAGCATATAGAGATGCCTTTTTTCAGTTTATTATATTTCAGACTAAAAAGAACACACTGTTGAGCTTCATCCCCTCACTTAAGTTCTTCATCTTTAGCACATCTTTCTTTCCCAGGACAAGGCATTGTACAACTAATGAATGTGTTTTTCTGTTGCTTCCAGCAACCCATCAGGTTTTAATGTATTCCAAAGTCACAGTGCACACTGCAAAGTAATAACCTTCTTCAAGGTTTCTGAGTAGTAAGTGATTTTTGTTCTCTGGACTGCACTCTTTTTAAATTAATCTTTAGAAAAACAGTGGCCATAATTAAACTGGATAGTAATTCAGTGATTGATTTCAATCACCAAATTACTGTCCAGTTTCTTGCTTTGCACAGAAGGTTCACTGCTGTAAAACTGAAGCGTATTTTGCTGTTGCTCAGCCAACAAGTTGCTACCTGTGGTAAAGATGGCAGCGTGACATGTCAGCAACAGCCTCCCTCTAATCCAGGGTATCTTTTTCACTAATGCTGTTGGCTATTGTATTACTTAAATCTGTCATCTTAGTATAGGCCTGATAATCATGTGTCAAGCAAAAAATTTAAGCACTAAGTTACCTCACTAATCTGTGTTGCTATAACGACTGGTCAGCCACATGATGCCAGCAGGTTTAGCATAATACTGCTAAAATAACCGGCTGGGTAGAGGTAGCAATCTATAACACAAGTTTTATCATGCTGTGGACATTTGGGGTTATAAAATATTCCTGCATATTGTACACAATGGGGGTGAATTGGGGGTTTCACAGGGGCCCAGCAGCTCTTTGTCCCCCATGGCCACCAAGCAGGATTATCCGGCCGTGGATTACTGACTGTGTTTTAATTTTCTGTCCTCCTGTTTTACAGAAAAAATCACTCTCACACATGGCCTGATTATTTGTGAAGGCATGTAGAATATTCTATTCTTTTATACAATAGTTGTTTTGTCTCTCTTTTCACCACAACCCAATGCAAAGTGTTAAATTAAGTGCTGCATACACCCTGTGAAAAAGGCTCATGACCATAGTCCACACGGTCAGTACAGTATGCATGAGAATAGAGCGCATACATCAGTGCTCGTTGCTATCGCCCCATGGTTCATTCAGTAAGATTTTCTTACTTATTGATTTTCTTTCATCCATTATCTGCCAGGCGGTGCAACAAAAATGATAAACGTGACATGGTTGGGGAGAAGAGCGCTGTCATTGTGTATGAATTTAGATAAGACATTTACAGCTCACTGCAGAAGCATCATACATCAAGTTATTATCCATTGTCAGCTCCTCTCCCCTCTTTAGCCCTTTACAAAGGGCAGTCTAGTTGTTTTCGAGCCATCATTTGAAATCTGGGTTGCCTCACATTAAAGGTCTCGTCAGGTGTATTTAATTGTTTTCATTGTGTTTCTGTGAAAATATATGCTGCCAAGGATAATGTCTTTAAAAATGTTGGGACTAAAAAATATTGTCATTGTTTTCATAATGATCTCTTTGTTAATCACAAAATCTGTTTATTATTTTCAAATTTACAGACATTCTCTCATATCTTTCTGTTTTTTATGTATCTCCTTTAGTTTGACAAAATACAAATTAGATTTTCTTTATTCTCAGCTTTGCCTTTGAATTCTGAGATGCCTCCTCTTTTGCTTCTCCAAACTGTTATGTGTATAAGAATTGATCTTCTTATGCAGCATCTCGGTGGAACTTCTGTTTCAAATGCAAATTTTTTGTTCCAGCTGTGATTAGCAGGGTGTCTTTCTTTGGCAAACATTAAATTTTTTTTGTATTGTTAATTTGTGTATAAAATTTACACAAAACAGACACTAAGAGAGCTGCAAAATATAATAGTGCATCATTATAGCATCATACTAGGCAGTGAATCACGTTAAATTTACATTTCAATAAGTAACGTCTTCAAAACATTAAATGTCAAATAACAGCAGGTATAACCAGAATGAAGAAAAGACATTTGTGCACATTGGTAGGAGACTTGTGAAGGGCGTAGCTGCTGCTGGCCCTGATGTAGACGACAAAGGGACAGATCCAGAGCAGCAGAATGGGAGATCGAAATTATTAGTGGACTGCCCCCTTACTATTTTGTTTTGAAGTTCAACATCTTGGGAAATACACTCATTGATTTTCTGTCAGAGAATAAGATGAGAAGATTAATACCACTGTCATGTTTGTGTGTTACACAGAAAGTTGAACTATTCCCATGAGAGTAACTTAAAAACATCAACAGCTTATCACTCCCCAAGAAATGTACCACACATTTCTGTATGTTTTTGATTAGATCATCCAGTACTTGCATCCCTTAAAAACATTCCATGAAGTTATTGTTCCACTGGGTGAAAGGAAACTTTTTCTGACATTTCTTCATGAAGGCTAGGCTATAAGCTGAAAGAAGGACAAAACTGTTCTGATGAAAATGGATCAGGGGATGATGATAATGATAGTTCTGATATATTTTAGCCTTACCCATTGTGTTTGTGATTACATATGATATTTTTTTTAAAATATCTGAACCTTTTTTAGTAGGTAGTTTCACTGATTAGCTTCAACCAGAATAGAGGTACTAATCAGTGAAATCACCTGGTATAGTGTTTGATTGAAATCCTGCATATGTGGTCCTCTGCAGCACGTTTGCTGCCCATCCCTGCTCCAGCCACAGCTTTTGGAAAAGATGAGAAAACTTTCCAAGCTGTGTTCTCCCAGTGAGGCTAGAATATACCCATATCCATCCATCTCCATCCTGTTTTTATTTTCAACATATCTCTTGATTCTTCAGGTTAGCTACAGAAGACTAATTAGATGGTTGCATAGCAACAAGATGATGCAACAGGGCCTTGCACCCTTTGAGCACTTGTTGTTCTCTGCTATATTAGCAACTCTCATAGCTGTGCTTTGTGTTTGTGCTTGAGAAGTAAGAGGCTTGAACTGCCTAATATCATTCCATATTCACCACCATACACTGAGTCATAACTAGTCATGCTGATGAGACCATTAACCAAGCTAATGAATGCATTACTTAGCATATGTTGACACACCTGTTTTCAAACAACACATGGTGGTATCCATATTAACTAGCTATCTTAAAGCACGAGGGCATGAAGGAGCTGCAGTAAATTAATTCTCATTAATATCCAAATGTATGCAGCAAAATTCTGAAAAATCGATGCACATTATCTGCTTCATAATTGCATGTGGTGCAAGTATGGCCTTTATTTCATGTGCTGTTGTTTGTGTTTGTGTTCAGTTGAATGTGCCACCTGTGTGCCTACATGTAGAAGTTCTTGTAAAGTATATGTTACTGTATGTCAACCTCTTATGTTGTACAAACCCAGTGAGTCCTGTTAGGGTGAAAAAGAAACTTGCAAAGTAAATATCATCATTAAACACCAATTATCTAAATGTTGTGTCTGTTTATCTTTATTTCATTTAAAAGCATGATCCACAATAGAGAGAAACAAAAGGAGATGCACACACAGTCCAGATAAGTCCCAGGGGGTAGTGAAGCCTCCTGACATGCGAGTTCCTGCATTTACTTTACTGGTGTTAATGTGTTGTACTTTTATGCAAGGCAAGGTTTATTTGTAAAGCACATTTCAACACAGAGGCAATCCCAAGTGCTTTACACAAGGCAATGAACTACATTAGAATAACATTTAAAAACGAACCGAAAATAATCAACAGAATAAATAAATTGAGATTCCAAATTAAGATTAAGTCAAATAAAAATGCACAAATAAAAGCCCAATTATTGTGCAATTGTTGCAATAGTTGTTCCAATGCAGCAACAAGTTAAAGCTTGCCTTAAATTCAAAGGAAACAAAACAGTATGAATCCAATCAGAAACCAAGCTGAGTTCCTACTGTTTCTAAAAGTCACCCGTCATTACAAACAAATGTGGCAGTGCCTTGCGTGTACAAATAGCGCTGTTCTCCCCATTGTCAGTCGTAACATCTAATGCCTGCTGCTGCCTATGAAGCTGCTGGTGAAGATGAAGTTCGCTCTTTGCTGCTCTGTCTGCCTTCGCTCGCAACAATACCAAGAAAATGTAATGGCTGAACATGAGGTATATATAGGTATCAAAGGGGTTTCTGAGTGCACTCACAGCTGCTTAAATCAGAATGTAATTAACAGTGCTATGCTCTCAGTTCTTCAGTTTCACTCTATAGCATTAGTTTAGACACATGAACCACTGATTCACTAACTTGACCATCTTTTTTTTCACCCTACAGGCATGTCATGTGACATTATCACCATTGATATCCTGTGGCATAAGGAGGGCTTGATGCATACAGTGTGAGTGTCACAATGTTGCCACTTTCCAGGCGCACACAGGCCAACTGGCACGGACATATGACCAACCTACAGAGGGCCAGTGGCTGAAAACCATTCCTGCGCACTAAACTTCTCAGGCTGGGGACCAGATGATTCGATGTGACATGACAGGTGGGTAACGGTACAGGGGACAGCTGGATGCCATGCCCCGCAGGCCTACTGGGATCTAAAGAGTCTGCAGTTCAGAGCCGATTGAACCTAACTCGCCATTTCCCAAGCTTTGTTTGCTGTGCCACTGCCCACAATGCAGTGACCACTAATGCTGAATGGTTATAAAAACAAAAAAAATAGAAAAAGGTGAAGACTGAGCCAGACATGCCACTGCTGGGAGTTGAACAGTTGGCCTGCATCATTTCTGTGTTCCAAGTCAGCCAATTAGTGACAAACATGATTCCACAGGCAGTGCTACCTCTTATTAATTCATGACTGTTGGAGAAATAGAATATGAGATGTCTGCTGGTAGAGATTACCATATTATTGGCAGCTGCTTTTTTATGTTCACCTCAGCTAAGAACTGTCATAGCTAATTTGTATACCTGTTGTTGTAATTGTTAGCAAATAATACCCACGGTTGGGGAAACACAGCCTGTTTTTTGTATTTATTTTATAACCTTATAACAACCTGGCCAGGTTGTACTGTGGTGAGATTGTTGGTGAATAGTTCAACAGAACAGCTTCAAATGAGTTCATAGCAATTTTTTTTATCCATCTTAAACATCAATACCAAAGGTTTTGGTGGTGGGCCCTGTGGACTCGCTATTTTGCTCTGACGTTCAGCCGTCTCACAGGGAGAATTCCATTGTGAAATGCCAAAGATGTCAGTTTTTCCACTGACAGCAGCCTCTGAATGCAATGCAGCCACAAGACATTTGACTAACGGAGCTTACTCTACTTTTTTAACTGCTGGGAAAAACTCACTTTCTTGCTGTAAATACTATGTCGACCAAAATAGTAAATTGTGATGTTTATTTTATCAAAGAATAACTATAAAAGATTGATGATTCATAGAGATGAGGTGCTAGATAGATGTTTTTCTTAAACCTCACTGACTAGTGCAAGTCATTACAAATGTATGCTATGCAGCCAAGCAATTATTCTAGTGGAGATTCAGACCTGGCATGTTGATACTGAAGGGTTTGCGATTTCTTGGCACTTTCTTCAGAAACTTTGAAAAGAACATTTCCTGCGTCCCTAGCAATTGATTTGATTATCTACAAGATATGGAAAATTTGAGGAGCATTCAAAGCTAAATGTTTTGATTTTGTCTGTGACTTTATTTTCTAAACTCTAAACCTGTGTGTAATGAGCCTGAGAATTGGATTGGATTAACTCTGGATAATTGCAATAAGATTGCAATCAAAGTTTCAATTAGACCGCAGCTACAGTTACGTTACTCCTGTCTGGGTGTTGACTCGCGTTTTCGTTAATTTGGAATTAGAGTATTAGTCTTCCCACACACTCTCTTTCTCTTTCTATCTCTCAATTTAGGGCTGATTTTCTAGGTTGGGACCCTCATTATTAATCCTGTGTATTCTGTCCACAAAAGAACGTAACATGTTACTGGATTATCTGTTTGGACGAGCCATAATAGCAGTTTCCACGAGCTGTAGAGTGGAGTTTGTTGGCTATTTTTCCTCAAATGAATACAGCTGTTTATCAATGCACAGGGGATAGTCAGTGCTTTATGATGATCTGATTATTCACAGGGTTGCCAGCACTGTAAACAGGTCTATTGCTGCTGGTAAGTTGTGTGTATATTCGTGTGGCACTGGCAGAGCTGAAACACTCTCAGTTACAGAGAGAGAAATAAGAGGTGATGGCAGCATTACAAGTTGCAACTGCAACATAGCAAGGGATGCCCTACAAACTACAAAAACAAAACTAAACTTGAAAGCTAGCCAGCTCTGCTCCCAGCATCCTTTTGCCTGAGTGACCTACAAAAGTCCAAAGCAGATGAAAGATTTCCTCATCCTCATCCATTTAATACTTCTTACAAGACTTGATGTGTTGCCTACTTCTCCGTCTGATAAATAAAGCTTGAAATTTCTCAGGGGAGTAAACTCTGAAAATGTTCAACGTACTGTGCATTTGAGAACTGTAATACGCACAATGAACAGTAGGGGGAAGCAACGCCGTGAAAACAACATTCATCTACGTCCACGAAGAAACAAGGAGGGCACAGAATTAGACTGTCTAGAGCAGCTCTCTGTAGTAGAGATTCAATTAAATAGCCTTTTCTTTGTGTTGGTTTAGAATAATATTTAAAAGTACATCATGTAAAACCTTCTAATATTGCTGCTTCTGATGTGAACCTGGTGTGTGTGTGTGATGTGTGTATGGGCTGAATCCTATCTAACTTAGTTATAATCAATATGTTACATTTCTAATCACACCTCTTTACTATATAATTCAGGATTTTTGCGAACCAATATATCTCCTCGGTAGTCTAACATCTAGAAAGCACGAACACAAATCCGATGAAATATTAAAACATTCAGGTTTATATGACAGTATTTTGTAGCATGCCTGTCTACGTGGTGCGATTCTATGGAGTCGCTTCCTGTATTGTTTAGATTTGGAAAGTAAATTAACGTTAGACAGGTAGATTACAGCCACGGATTACGCTATCAAAGGTTAGTTTTAATTACATGGGTTTACTATGTGCACACAAGATATTTCTTTGAATGATGTTTTCAAATCGTATCTTGACGAGTAAACGTAAAGCGGAACGCCAGATGCCCGTCCGTCTGCTAGCTAACAGAGTGCTAACGCTAGCACGCAGCAGAGCCACAGCGTCGGACCATTGTTTCTCCCACTGACCCGTTCACTCTGTCTTTTTTTGTTTTAATGTTTAACGTTAACCGTAGTCGCCGTGAACACACCGCCATTACTGAAAACCGTTAAGCAGTTAGCGTTGCCGTTAAAGTAAACGTTAACGTTAGCTCTCGAACGTAAGCGACGCTAGCCAATAACAGTGGTGTTTGCCAGTTGGCCAAAACGGTTAGTATCAGTTAACGTTAGCAGTTAAACGTTACACATTAGCAGCTGCGTTCATTCTGACCACTCAGCGGTTGTTTCTACGAGCTGACCGCAACACACGCGTTCATTAATGTGGCTTTGACGTTAACATTAATGTTAGCCGACGCTCCGACGCTGCCGACTGGGTGCTCGTACAGCAGCGTTATGTGCCACATATTGGCGTTATAACAAAACAAGAAAGGTTTCAATGGTAGCAGAACAACATGTGTGGTATTTTAGTGCTATTTAGCTGTTTATTGGGCTTATAAAACAGAGGAATAACCCGCTATTAAGTCCATGTTGCCATTGAATCCCCCCCCCGTACCGAGGTTTACCTTTTCTGGGATACATCGTTTAAAATAATGTGATTTAAACGCTATATTGCACGGGAGTTATATGACGTTATCATTTATTATATATACAGATTAGTGTTAAGATACGCCCACTGTGTAAAAAGTTAAACTATGAAACCTCACTGTTTGTCGCTCATTGTGTAATGTTATATTATTCTGTCCAGGTTGAACTGTATGCAATTTATCAATTAATCATGCATCGTGTGCTTTCATCCAGCAGAGGGCACTGCAGCATAGCCTTTATTTCTCAGGTTTGCAAAGAACACTGGAAATTAATTAAAAAATATTTTTTGCATCTTAAAACCCCTTCCTGCAAGTTCCTGCTAGGGTTGATATGATAAATAAGTCATATTGCAATTATTTTTTCAGATATTGTGATTGCAATATGATTCCCAATGAGAGGGAATGATCATTTTTGCATCATATTTTACCTTGAAAATGGCTGCTTCTACCATTTGAATATTGCACTTTACCGTATTGTAATTTTGATAACATAAGTTCCTGTAAGTAAAGTTTTTAGGCTTGCTCAAATACGCTTCACAGAATAGGTGACACACGTGGCAATCCTTTTGTTTAGCAGTAGCTGTGATTAAGGCATTTATAGGTGTCATTAGAAACTGACTTCATGCATCACAGAAATCTTTGAAAGGTAGGGGGAAGTTCCCACACACATTTTCTTCCCAAATAGGCTTTTTTTTAGCAGTAGACTGGCTAATTCCTCTGTGACTTTTCCCACAGTGTTTAGTGGCAGGGAGGCAGAAACCACATCCAGGATACAGAGGCTCACTTCCCACGCAGTGATTTAGAAGAAGTCAAAGGTTAAAACACAATGATATTGTTCATATCTTCAGAGCTCAACCTGGGCTGTTTGCTCACAAGTGCTTTAAGTCAGCATTTTAATGAGGTAGTCTCTCAATTATTTTTGTCTTTTTTAACATATATATGACACACATGTGTTTTTAAAGTAATTAAAGAAAGCTTTTTAGCATGTAGGCATTCTCTTATCTCTTGATTGTGAGGCAGTACCATAGCACTACTTCCTCCTGTTAAAAATAGGCTACATTAGCAACTCAGGAGTGGGGGTGGTGTGTTGTTTTTTTTTATTTTTTTATTCACTTGCTCAATAGTGATTGATAGCAGAAAGACATTTCTATTAGAGGAAATGTGGCTGGCCAAGAGGAGGTTTGGAGCCAGTACTGGGAGGAGTTTGGACAGAAGGCAGAAGAAGGCAGTACTGCTGCAGAAGGAGCAGTCTGCTCCCTATGTCCTGGCTGGGCAGCGTCCCTGGTGACAATGCTCCATGCCTCAGTCCAACCCTGTCTCAAAATGTTCAACCCACCTTCTTTGGGCAGCAATGTGTGTCCCCATTATTTATTTTTTTTACATCTGGCTGCCCCAGATAGCACAAGACTTACCATAACTAATCTCTAACCTTTCCAGATCATATATAGTACCAGTCAGGTTTGTATCTCTTACCTTACTGGTATGAGACGTTTCCTATTTTACCATCTCCCACTTCAGGTCCCCCCTGTTGTCACAGAAGTCATGGACGAGCAGACTGGCTCTCCTGGAGCCAACACCGAAAACAACGGGCAGAGAAATGGAGATGAGGTAAGAGCTGAATACGCAGATGCCAAATTACACATTTTTCAGTTTTTCCTATTCCAACTCTACGACCTTCCTGCCAGTGTACGTCATGGAGGACTGCTACCTGAACCTTCACAACATATCTGTTTTTGTTATCTTTGCAGAAGCCCCGACGTGGCAGCTGGACCAAGGGGAGGAAGAGGAAGAAGCCAATGAAGGACAGCAATGCACCCAAGGCCCCCCTAACGGGCTACGTTCGTTTCATGAACGACCGACGGGAGCAGCTACGGGCAGAGCGTCCAGACGTGCCCTTTCCAGAGATTACGAGGATGCTGGGCAACGAGTGGAGCAAGCTGCCCCCCGAGGAGAAGCAGGTCAGTAAAGAAGCTCCAGACAGGATTACACACCGAGCATACAGCTGTGAGAAAAAATGTGTCAAAGTTCTGCACTCCCTTTCTTTCCACTTTGTATGTTATTCTGTTTAAGATTACCAGCAAAATGCTTGAAATTCTATCTAAATATTCATATAGATTAGTGCAGCAATAGTGAATAACTAGGGCGATCCAGGTTTTGAGAAAGCAGCGGAGGAAAATAAACAGACCAGAGGCATGAGCAGCCAGCAGCAAAATCTGTTTAGGTTTTTTGATTAACAGGGTGGTGGATTTTTAATTGTCATTGCTTTTGGCTTTCAGTAATTGCATCAACGGTGCCTCAAAGGATTGGACTGAAATATTCATCTGCAACACTTAAGACTATCCCAAGCCACAATTAAACAAGAAGACTTCAATCTATTTTTCTGTGTTTGCATAAAGTGTAGGAACAGAAGCCTGTAAAATCCACGCTGTCAGTGGTTTGCAGCTGACAAAACACTGACTTACACATGACTGTGTTTGGTAGCTGTTTGACATCTATTCACAGATTGTATTGCCACAGCAGGATAACGTTGCTTATTTACAGAAACGTTATTACAGTCAGCTTTAGGCAGATTTTCCGTAAGAATGTGTCATTCCACCGCAAAGATATCTGAGTGGTACCACTATGCTTCCAGGGAAAACATGGATGCCCTTTTCAAAATATCGCAGAACATGAAGCAACAGAATTATAATTGGATTCCACTGCCTTTAAAAGACCAGTGTGTAGGATTTAGTGGCCTCTAGCATGTAGGAGAAACCGAGGTGGCTGCAAAACTCGCAAAAGGGCCTATTAGAGCCAGCGTTTGGGTTGTCTGTTCTGGGGTACTGTAGACATATAGCGGTTCAACATGACACCGGCCTCTGTAAAAGAGGACCCGCTCCCTCTGTAGATACAAAACGGCTAGTTCTAAGGTAAAGAAAACATGACGGTAAACCTATGAATATTACATTCAATTACTGCCAGTAGATCCTCCTAACTGTTACACACTGGACCTTTAAGTTATATCAACATCTCATAGGTTCATTTGGAAAAAAAGTCATATTCATCACATTAAATTCTGTCATTTAAAAACCTGTCATACATTTTTTTTTTAACTGTGCATAATGCCAGAATCATGATTCACATATCATTTATCAAAATTCCAAAGCTTTATTTGTTAGCAAAACACCTCATGTTAGAACATGCAGTTTTTCTAGCCTGTCTTTCCAGTGAAGATTTGAGAAGTCTGGACACTTTTTCTTTTTAAATCCTAAGGTGGGATAGAGCCTGCATAGCGTTTCTGCTGATTTGTACCCTTTGTTGTTTTTCACATAGTTTAAAGCGGAGACAGATATGCCAGTATTCTGGGACAAGGGGGGTTTATTAGTGTTTCCTCTAATTCTTAAACTAATTATATTAAAAGATGCATTTTTCATTACAAGTCTTGAGTGCGTGTAGATTATTAATATTGGAAATTACTGATTTTTGTCCTTTTGAAAGGAACTAATCCTCATTAGGTATAATTACTCTCCCTCATCATGCCATCTCACCCACAATCCTCCTTCATCCTGTTTCGCCAAATCTCATTTCCATCTTTTTTTTGGCGGAGTCTTACTTGCTCTACTCACCTTTCCTTTTTTCTCCCTGCAGCGA
Organism: Dicentrarchus labrax; assembly: GCF_905237075.1. NCBI lineage: Eukaryota > Metazoa > Chordata > Actinopteri > Moronidae > Dicentrarchus > Dicentrarchus labrax. The sequence goes on along the minus strand of NW_026136720.1, from coordinate 19,822,104 downwards.
TACTTGGATGAGGCGGAGCGAGATAAGGAGCGGTACATGCGGGAGTTGGAAAAGTACCAGAAGACAGAGGCCTACAAACATTTCACCAGGAAGGTCCAGGAGAAGCAGAAGGGCAAGCGACACAGGGGAGGTGAGATACGGTTAGAAAAGCAGCAGGATGACAAGTTCGCATCACCTACTGAAACTAGCGAGTCTGGCAGTTAGCCCACCATCAATTTGATGTACTACTGTTTAGCAAGTAGTTTGGAATTCAATGACTTCCATGCCTGGTGACATTTGGGTAAACTAGGTATTGACTGAAATGAACAAGAATCAACCCATGAGCAAGACACCGTGCCACTAAATGATCTACCTGGGGCTGCTTTGTGGCTCCAAGTAAAAGACATTTGTTTTGTTAGGACCTCTTCTGGATGCTTTTGTGTGTTGCTGCTTGAACATGAATAGAGCAGGAACTCTGTAAGTAGATCATGACACAGACAAATCTGATTTCACACACAGACCATAGACATTGACATAGACTCATCCAAAAACTGGCTACTGCATAATTTGAATATATTCTATTATTGGGTGTAGGAACTCAGAAGTTGTTATTTGCTCTGCTCAGTCAATGGAAATTTGGCAAGGAAAGGAGATACTTTTCAAGCTCGTAGTAGTAGTTCAGGTTTGAGTTCAGCTTGAGGCCGAGGAGCCGTTAGTGCGCTCACACAACACATGGTCTACATTATTTGTTCCTATTATGTTACTCTGGATAAATCTCAGTTTAAATATCAAAAATGTTGATGACATAAACAGCTCTGCCTTGGCAAAAATGTTTGCAAGTAAAGCTGCTCTACTTAAGAAGATAATGTGCCTCATTTCAGTAGATTCACAACGGCGAGTGGAGAGGGTTTTTTTGAATTACTTTGATACATTCTATCAGTTCACAGTGAAGTAAAGGCACGCTGCGCCAGTGGAAACATGAATCATCTGCTGTCCTCTTTCTTTATTCTTTCCATCCTCTCCAGATGGTGGGCACCAGGTATCCAATGAGGCCCTTCATGAGGTCAGTAACTCTTTTCTGCACAATCCCACTCCCTGTTTGAACTATCGAAACCACAATTTGACTTGCTCCACAATTCCTGTCCAGTCAAGGAAAGCACAGATCTTAACAGAATTACTTGAGTACCTGATGTGAGACATATCCCATACTCATTTAGCAGCAGGATGTTGCATAAAGAGAAAAGGGACAGTGGAACAGATTATACACACAGTCAGCTTTCTTTTGTCTTTTTTTGGTTGGCAGAATTGCATGCTGTGTTGTTGTCACTGTAGGAAGGTGTGATACAAACTGTCAGAGCACTATGTCTTTGTGTTCAGTCGCCTAAACAAAGAAAGAAATTAAATAAGTGTGTGACAAAGAAACCAAAAAAGGTCAGCTCTGGGTTTGTCGTAAGTGAATCACATTTTCATTGACAAGAATAGTTTGGGCTTGTATTTATTTATTTATTTTTTTACTAAAACCAAAACAAACCTCAAAACATTAATTGTCAAGGTTGGTTTTGACATTTAAACATTTCCTATCAAAAACTCAACCAGATGAAACCAGCGACCATGTGCAATGTCACTAATTTCATTCATTATGAGTTCATGTAATCATGGTTAGAGCCTGTCTTTGCTATTTTCTCACCCAGGAGCCTAAATCTGTTGTGTTTGCCTTCCTCGTGCTCTCCACATTAAATGCTTATTGTTGCGTCACTAAAGCTGGGTTAATCCGCTTTGGTGCTGTGTTTGTGTTTGTGATCTAAACGCTTGGCTTCTACTAAGTGTGTAATTAATTTTTATTAAGTTCTGCATGTAATTAAGAGGTTTCCTTTGTAAGTCTTAGAGCGTACTCCTGAAGGGTTATGGCCAAGGTGACTTTATGGAACCAGCATTCCCGTGGGAATACCAGCGTTTCCTCTGTAGATTTCAAAGGACATGGGATTCAGCATAAATTTCATTATGTTAACAAGTGAGGAAGGATGATGCATTCTTTCGGTGGAAGGAGTGTTGTGCTACTATTGTGAAGCACATTTTTATTGCAAATGTATTGCAAACCATTTCAGGGTCTTTGATATCTTAGCAGCGCTGTTGATTAAATTACTTCTCCTTCCTCATTTCTTAAACTGTATCACTGTATTTCCCTTGTGGCTGGGTATGAAATCAATTACCCACCCACCTACTGCCCAGCTAGATAAATGAGCACCTCTCGCTGTCAGTCTGTGTGGCCAAATGTTTCCACTCTTCTGTTTATCTCCTCTCCTCTCTCTGTCTCTGGCTATCAACAGAAGGATGGAGAAGGGAAGGACAGGGCTGTGTTTGACATACCAATCTTCACAGAGGAGTTTCTCAACCACAGCAAAGGTAAAGAGCTTGAACGCAGCCAGCCGTCTTGTTGATACATACTTTGTAGTTGGTGTGCTGTGACTTTTTTTAAACCTCCATTTGTCTAAGTGTTTCTAAACACATTCCTCTGCTACCTCAAGAGAACTTGGTTTTATAGTGCTCCATCTTCCCTGAATAGTTCTGCTGTCCACCGAACTCTCAGTAATGCCCTAAACTTAAAAAGAACAAAACTCTCTGAGCAAATAAAAAATGGATGATGGCACCCAACTGCTGGCTGCGCGGCCTTTCCGGACCTCTCCTCTGATCCACCATTGTTTCAGATTTCCCTGTGTGTTTTCCTATTCCTCAACAGCACGTGAAGCCGAAATGCGGCAACTGCGTAAGACTAACATGGAGTATGAAGAGCGCAACGCAGCGCTGCAGAAACACGTGGAGAGCATGCGGGGGGCAGTAGAGAGGCTGGAAGGCGACGTGATGCAAGAGCGGGGACGCAACGGGCTCCTCCACCAACACCTGGAGACCCTGCGCCAAGCGCTCACCTCTAGCTTCTCCTCCTTACCTCTGCCAGGTGAGAAACAAAATCCCCATTATACCAGTTTACAGCACAGAAAGTTCATATAACATTTCTTTAGGCAGTTTTAGAATGAACTTTTTTGGTTTGTTTGATTGTTTCAATATAGATAAGATTAACAACTCAACGCTCTCCTAGATGACTTGCATTTCTGCAGCCGCCTAAGTTTGTCAGATATTTGCTGATAAAGACTTCTTGTCTCATCGATTAAGACAGAAGACTTGGACCATTAGTTTTTGGAATGTTGGAACAAAAATATATCCCTCCTTTTGTAATCAACTTTCTGCTGTGTGTGTAAAAATAAAACAAAATTGCTTTGCTTTTATTTCTGAAAGTTTACAGTGTGAATCTTCGACTGGAATTTTGCTGATATTGATCAATGCACATTACAAACCACTGTTGACTTCATATCTCATACCAGTAATCCTTCCCCAGACACAAAAACAAATACTCTAGTAAGCTCTTTCCAGTCACAGTTTAAGGCGGTGAGACATAAATAATAATGTAGGTGTGTTCATACACCCGCTGTGTATTTACTGTGCTTTGAACTCCAGGGGCTCTCCTCCTGGAGAGATATATATACTTAAAGAGATTGTACAGTAGAAGCACCCACTGTTCTTTTAGAGACTGGCCGTGTAAGGCAGGCTGTGAACCCTTCTTCCTTTTAACCGGTCCATTGTTAAAGTTTAAGGAATGTGGTCCATCGTTGTTCACATTTGTTTTATGCACATACAGAACTGAGCTCCACAACTATTTGAATTTCTTACGCACACAGCGGAGACAAAGATTCTGAAAACACTGCAGAAATCATTTTATAAGAACATGCCTCCAGTTAGGAGAAAGTGTAAATAAATTGATAACCAGTCATTTTTAACATAATTTGTAGCTTAATTGTGCCATTTCCAGGCCTTGCACTTGCTTAATATCAGATATTTAAGTATTTCTAGATTTAATTGTTCTATTATACACTTCCTATAGTCTCGATGCGTTTGGTAACAATAGGCCTCATGCATGAATGTTTTCTTTTTTTTCTCTTATAAAAGGAAGAAAACATTAATGCATGAGGCCTTTTGTTACCAAACCCAGGAATTCTACGTGGGCTTCATTAAAGGTGAGCTGACAGCCAAGTCTGTTCTTACCCACCTGAGCCTGTTGATGAATTGTATTTGATCTGAAAGTGGTTGCGCGTGCCAGGAAATTTGCAATTAGCGTATGGAAATACCTCAATAAAGGGCAGCACACTTCTGTGCTGTGTGTAAACCACAAACCAACAAGCCACTGAAATTTGACAGGTAACAGTAAACTCAAAAACAAAAAAGAAAAGGAAGCAAAAGGAAATGAAATACCACCAAACTTAGAAAATGTACTGTAAAGTTTTGTTGAGGAAAGAAATCTTATTTTCAAGTATGAGTGGGGTCACTGGTTCAGAAAAGAGCAAACAGGAACCAGTGTAATGTGCACAAGAAAGAACTGACAGAAAATGACTACTATTACAGCCATGGGACAGGGGCAGGAAAATACTAAAACAGACATGGAGTGCATCTGAGCCATCATTGGAGATCTCTGTTGGGGGTGCAGTCAGGCAGAATCACATATTATTTGGATGTTGATTGAATGGAATTGTTTTCTATTGAGGATTTGGAGGCCTTGATGCGCACAAGCACAGTCGATTTATCTGGGTCTGCTGAGCAGCAATACTGTATATGGCACTGCTGAATGTACTGTGGTGGTAACTGGATGACATCCTGGGACACTTTGGGGAGCGCATGACTAACAGTGGACTGGGATATGCTAGAACATCACCAATCTTTCTCTGGAAGGTCCCAGTAGCCAAGAAATCGATAGCAGTTCTGACTCTAAGTTGAGGCTCCAGAGCGGCACACAGGTTTTGAAGAATCTGCCTCTGTAACCTAATCATCTTTGTCTAACAAGTGTAAAACATTTAGATTATTAAATGAATAAATAATTGTAGCTATAACATTCTCCTTCTGTGTTTTCATAAAGTAAATGGCTTCTTCATCACCATTATTAATATTTAACAGCACAAAATGCGAGTTGGCTGGCAAAATTAAATTTTGATATTATTACCTAAGAACAAGCAGGAAAGTATGAATGGCACAAAACAAATTGTTCTCGCACACAATTTAAGATCCAGTCCGTGCGTATGAGCGATTCATGCGTGAGGCCCACTGCTTTGACATATATTTGAACTATAACAAGTCAGAAATATCAAGTTGATGGTCACTCTTGCCAGCTGCCAGCCATACTCTGACTCTTTGACCCGGTCTGGGGATGTCCTTTGCTGTTGCTCGCAGCAAAAACATCAGCAGTGACAAGAAGTGGCTGATGTCACCGTGCTCGGATCATTCATACTCTGAGTGGTCTTGTCATCTCGTGCTTTCTGCCCTTCCAGTGCGGTTACCCCCGCCACCGCCTAACACAAACATAAAAGACCCATAGCTGTAAACATAAAAGGCGGATTAAAGATTTTTGTTGACTATGTTAGCAGTAGTTAGCAATAAAACTTTACAACATGTAAAAGAAAAGTCGTTGGCAGCTTAAAATTTAACCTGAAGGTTTGTGTTGTCCTGTTAACATCTTTCACCATAAAAACAACCACAAGTACTTAATGCATTTTGAAGTGCTGACATCACATATTTGCTGTCATACAGGTAGTGGAGAGACTCCCAGTCTTGACACCATCGACTCCTACATGAAGAAGCTTCACAGCATCATCGTCAGTAACCCCCAAGAACACGAAAATCTCATCAACACTGTGAGAGACGTGGTCAACCGCTTGGACAGGTAAGACTGACAGATGGAATACAGTCAATATTATTTTAGTAGAATTTAGAGTCGCAACTAATGACTTTTTATTATTGGCTTATTTGTTTTTAATTGTTTGTAATTGTCAGTAAAATGGAAAGAATATGCCTATAATGAGTCTTTTAAAGTGTCTTTCTCGGTCTGACCAAAATGTTAAAGACAAATCAATCAGACTAATTGACAATTTCACCTCAAGGTTTGTTTATTCATGAGCTTGTTTAATTACTTCAGCAGTGTTTGATTTTGTGTTTGTTTCGGCTGTGAATGAGTTGAGTGTCTTTTGCTTTCTTTTGCCCTAGATAATTGGACCAAGTCCAACCGATTTGATGGATTGAGATTCACAGTGACGTTGAGTAGACGCCGCTCCTTGGCAGCGACTCTTCCTGTCGATCTGTCATCCCAATTGATTTTAAAACATCTTTTATTACTCTGCTAAGGTGATGTAGGTGAAGGTGATGTAGCTTCTCATATTTATTTATTATTTTTACATATTTTTAAAACTATGTTCACATTTTATTAATATAGCTGTAGTTTGTTTTATAAAATAATCAGATGAGAAGACATGAAACTGTTTTCTGTCACTCACTGGTCCTGTTCTGTCTTCACCATCCATTTATAGCAAATGCTTCCACAACAATACCTAAGCCATTCTCAACCATATTCTGATCAAACAAAAATGTGTCAGTGGATTTGTATTTACCATATCCAAGAGATATTGTTGAGGAGACTTTCTTCTTTGATTCTCTGCTGAAGAAAAAAAGTGCCATTTATTATTTTTTTTTTTTTTTTTCCTGTGTGAAAATGTGTTTGTGTTTTCAATAAACGTATTTACATCATCTGAGTTTGGTTGGATAGGTTCATGACATGCTGGGGATGTTTGCACTGAAACGGAATTCAAAGTTAGATACACTAGGTACCACTGCCCTAGATTTCTTATTTTATCTTATTCAGAAAGATTTAGTGGCATTTAGTGGTAGACTGCAAATAACTTCACACCACTGGCGTCGGTATTCGACGATCTGAGAATGAGAATGGGTTGTGAATTGTGAAGGCCCTATCTAGTGTTTTGTTTGTCCCCTCTGGGCTACTGTAGAAACATGGCGGTTCAACATGGTGGACTCCATTGAAGAGGACCCACTTCCTAGATAAAAACAGCTCATTCTAAGGTAACGGAAACACAGCAATTATTATTTTCAGGTGATTATACACATATACATAATGAAAACATGCCTGTGAATATTATATTCCATTTTTGCCAATAGATCCTCACACACTGGACTTTTGAGGGGTTAGACATTTTCTCTTTGATGTAGTGTCTAAAATTTGCAACATAAATTATTAAAGCAACTGGTTCATTTATTTGCCAAACTAAACACTACATATCCAGAAAGACTTTTTAACAGCCTACCTGTCAAGTCAATAAATATCAAAATACTATGAGGCTAATCTGCTGTAATATGTCACTTGGAACTGTGCTTGGTCAGTGCCTCAGCTTATTTACTTACAGTAGAGTCAAACAGATTTGGATTGGTTAAGTTAATTGAGCGGCTCTGCTGCAATTTAGTGGAATCTGGAGAAAGAGACAAATTACTTTGCACTCTGTGGCTCATTCACAGCCACTGGGCTGCGCACAGCTTTGGGGAACAATAACCTACTGTATCATGTTTGAGTATTTTCCCATTCATAGCCTTGTTATTCCAGAGGAGAACGAATGAGGAACAAAATGACTGTAGAAGACTCAGGCCATAAATCCTTTTTTAGTAAATCAGATTTGTTATGACTCGCCTGGAAATGTAAAATATTTTCCTATTTGTCTGATCAGGAGCCGGCCAATTAGTTTGGATGTGAACTATCGAGTTGCAAACTTCAGCACTGTAGTTGTTTCTCACTTGACATTATGAGCCCTTCCTGTTTCCATTCACTGATGCCCATTTCCTTTTTGCCAGCTGAGACTTCCTGTCCACAATGCCCACATGTGTCACAGTGTTATATCCAACAATGTCCCTAACAGATGTTCTCTTCCCACAGGAGAGTGTGTCGGTTTGTACAGTAAGCTAATAATACACAATCGCTGACTACTGTGATACTGATTATATGTGTGGACAATCAGGGCAATCCTTGTTTCTGTTTTACATGCGCGTTGCAAAGGTCCAGCTCCTCCTGTGCCATGTGATGCTGTGTGGCTTTGGCAATTTACAGGTCATTGTGAAAGTTTGAATTTTTACAACCTGGACGCTGATCAAACACCAGCTTCTTTTGGTAGTAATTTAACTCTATTGTCAAAGGAAAATTAGCAATAGATCGGCAGTTTGTGGCAAGACTCTACAGCGGCGCTAATCGCCCTGCGATGTGATGCCAGCATGATAACGTGACACTATGACAATGTTAACATGCTGATGTTTAGGTATACTGTTTACCATGTTCAACATTTTAGTTTAGTGTGTTAGTATGTTACTACTGCAAATTCCCACTATACACACAATACAGTTAAGGGTGATGGAATTTCACTGTTGCAGGTATTTGGTTATAAACCCATGATGGCACGAGATGGTTAAGGGGCCACCAAAGGAATGACACTTCATCCTGAGGGGGAAACCAAATTCTGTGGTAATCCAGCCAATAAATGTTGAAACTTGAAATGTTGAAAACCAGAAATCTCATGGTAGAGGTAGAGGGAAGGTCAGGAATCACTAAAGTTTGGAGGATACATCTTCTCGCAACCATGACACAGTAAATGTACAAAGATTTATCTGGGCCATTTCAGTGGATAATTGACAGTGTTGACCTGCAGGGGGCGTTGGATGAAACAACCTCATGGTGTAGTTAGAGGAAAAGTCAGAGTCACCAAACTCTTAATGATTTATTCCCTGCAGACCATCAACGTTTGTAGAATATTCCATGGCAATCTATCCAATTGCTGTTAAGATATTTCAGGCTGGACTAATGTGGTCGACGTGCCATCCTCAGGGCCACGCTGCTGGAAAAATGCAAAATATAAACACAATCCGAGCTCTTGTGTGTGTGATGTACTATGGGACATAAACTACATCCAGTAGAGCTTCTGTGACCAGTGAGACACTTGCTGCCTTATTAGAGTTGTTTACCTTTTAACTTGTGGGATCATCTTTCACATGTTCACTGCTCTGAGTGTGCACAAGGCCCCAATGCTCATTTGTATAATGAGCTTAGCTAGAGCCTTTTTTGCTTTGATGTCGTCCCAAAGCTGTAAAAACACAACACAGCAAAGAGGGGGAGAAAAAGGATGAATGGTGAAGAGTAATTTCTCATACCTTGTTATCACATTTTACCCTGAGTTTAAGTCCAGATGTTGACCCACCTCCAAAGCAATCTGTCTTCCGCAATATCAAATAAAGCAAAAATCCTCATAAATCTGTTTTTAAGACACGACAGAATGGTTGGAACGGAGGAGCAGCGTGGCGGCGCTCCAGTCCCTCATGACGTCCCTTGGCTTGCCCTCTTCTTGCCACACCATCATCCCACCCAGTCTTTGTCTACATGAAGAAAGAACTGAAATGAAAACAGCCCCTTCCTCCTCAGTAGGGCCGTGTCTGCATCCTTGGCCGGCTTCCTGCCAGTCGAGTGGCGGGGTTAACATTAAGAGAGAGGAGCCAGCTCCAGCAGAGAGCCACAGATCCTGGACCAGAGGAGGGAGGGAGTGACTCAGAGCAGAGGGGATGAGTCAGGCGTCATGTGTTGAATTGGCACTCAACGGTCTCGGTGTCCTGAATGGTTTCTGTTAGCACTATTACGGTCAAAATGAGCTACCTTTTGTTAGTGTACTCGGGCATGGTCAAAGAAGCTGGAGATGTCGTTTTGCCCTGATTATGTGGGCCAATAAACATTTTGGGAAATCAGTCAACAATTTAATCATCTGCAGTGAAATGTAATAGTGATTGAAAATGTTTTCAGCCTCTCTTTAGAAGATGATTTCAAATAATTCAAACTATATCCCCTGAAAGTTTTCCCTCCAAACAGACTCCAAGGAGAAACGCAGGTTCAGCGCAATAGTTTTTTAATGACTTTCTGTTCATTTCCCTAACAGGACATTAAGGTCAGACATTACAGTTAGCTTCCCTGCAGCTGGTCTCTGGCTGTCTTCAGTGGCTGGCGTAAAGATATTTAAGCAGGTCAGACACTTGCTGTAACAAAGGCGTTAATTAAGCCATGTCTTCTGGTATGGCGACACTACAACAATGGGCAAAATATTCAATGGTGTGTGAGATACAAAGAGATGAGGGAAATGCTGTTTTGCTGATTGTTCTTTTTTAATTGACACTCTTTTCCATAATAGGGCGAAGAATTAGTTTTCTTTATTCCATCATCAGGGTTTAAACTTCATTGCATCTATTCCAGCAGACCCTGACTCGTGCCACCCTTCATAACTCGCTCAGATCTTTGGGCTCTGTGCTCCAACTAAGAAGCATATCATAAAGAGTAAGGGAACTGTTATATGGTGGTGCTTGCATTAACCCCACCCAAGTGACTGTGATGTTAAAACAGTTTTTGACAAAATTTCGAGCTCCAATTTCATAAATGAATTTACTGCTACCAGCGGTTCAGTTCTGTTTATTTTCTTAAAATGTAATTTTCCTCAGTGTGTTGATTATTTTGAAAAAGGCTGTTAGACATTTGATAATAAAACTTGTTTTCTTCATGGTAGCTATAAAACAAAACAGTGTCATATTGCAATGCTCTGCAAAAAATTGTACTATTAAACCTGATGCATTTTCACTTTTCTTTTTACTTTTCAGCATTCAGTTATTTCAAAACGATTTGACCACACAGACCAAAATATGCAAATGCATTGAAATTGATCTGGTTTCTACTACAGTCAAGGAACATGGGCACTTTTGGAAATTCCCTGTATACAAATCAGCACAAAATACTTGTAGCTCCAGTTTTTACTTTACAAACCACTTCTATCCCCTCTATCTTAATACCCATAAACACTGAGGGAAAACTCTTTGGATTAACTGCCCCAGCAAATAATGCAAAAGTAGACCTCTTAAAATGAGCAGTTTCCATATGGGGCTATTTCATTGTCTCCTCTATCTTCATCTCCTCCATCCTTAAAACGTATAAAAGTATCCAACAATACCCCTCTGACTCCTATTTATTCAGCTGGTAGGAGAGAATTACTCTTAAAAAAAGCAAAAGAGGAAAAAGAGAGTCATCCTTCCTCTTCGTTGACCCATCATCCGCTCCATCTCCCCCAGCCCTGGAAAATCCTTGGCCTCAGTGCCCGGGACTGGGGCAGGGAGGAGGAGGAGGAGGAGAAGGAGGAGGGGGAAACAATGCTTGGAATGTGCAAAAAAAACTTGAGTCATTCCCACATGTCAACCTCTGGCTCAGCTCCTCCTCCTCCTCCTCCTCCTTCTCCCAAACGTATGTTGCCTTCTGGTTCTCTTTGTGAGCTCTTTTATCCAAGTTCTAAAGTTGTAAATGTCACTTGTCCAAACAAACTATTGTACCAAATGTATTGTTTTGTGTCTTGTAGGTTTAAGAAAAAGACTGCAGAGAAACAACTGCCAAAGCTTCCACAAACTGGGTGCGATCTGAATTGTCTCACACATCGATTGCAAAGCATTACCATCAAATCTAAATGTTCGATTTATTATATAAGCTGTTGGTATGCAAAACTAACCATTTTCCTCAGAGTGGAAGATTCTACAATTACACTTAACTGTGTTTCATGTGAACTTGGCTTTTAATTATGATTTGAATATTTCCAACTGCACCTGAAAGCAGCAGGAGAGGAGCGGTTATTATCCCTTATGAGAGGCGTCATGTCAGTAAAAAGACACACTGACTGCACTCAACGCTTTTCAATTACTGTAACATGCAAACACTCACTGTGGCTTTGTGCTGCACATGATGTCAGCTGCCTGTTCCATAAAATCACTTTATCATCACACCGTGGCTTTTCTTTACAGACATTAACAGAAAGAACAGTGTGATGAACAAATGACGCAGCAACAGCAAGTACTATACTGTAATACCATAGAATAGTATTGCATAGGAGGTAGGCTACAACTGAGACTCTGAGGTCATTAACAGTGATGGAAGTATTCAAATCATTTACTTGATTAAAAGTATTAATACCTCAATAAGAAAATAATCCATTTCAATTAAAGTCAAATTTCTCATTCAGAGTGTTGTTATTTCTGAATGTTTCACCTTATTATTATTACTGATGCATTAATATAAGAAGCATTGGTCGAGGAAGAGCTACAACACATTATTTTGTGAAAAAAGAAAAATGAACTGAAGGTCCACTTACTAGCTTCTTCCAGGGCTTTCATTAAAATGAGTCAATGCATTTACTGATATAATCAACCAGTGGTGGAAGTATTCAGATCCTATACTTAAGTAAGAGCACTAATACCACACAGTGAAACACCAGTACAGGTATAAGTTCAGTATTCAAAACCTTACTTAAGTACAAGTCCGTACATGTTATGAGCAAAGTGTACTTAAAAGTTTCAAAAGTATTCTCAGTATTTTCAGCTTTGTGACAAATGCATTTTACATTTAATCCGAAAATTTTCAAGTAGGAGACTTTTCTCAGTTTATAAAGGAACAATTAATCATTTATCAGAAAAATTTGAAATCACCAAATTTGGAGATACATGTAACCAGTAACTCTTGCTGCCAGACAAATGTAGTAGAGTATAAGTTGAAAGTTGCTTAAATAGGACATATAAAGTTAAGTTAAAGTGCATTCCACCACTGTAATCAACCCATTTAGTATTTAGAACTTGAACAGCTACAGAAGATGCTGTTAACGGTACAACAAACTTCTTTTATCCCATATAAAAACACTAACTTTTATTACAAACACAGCACAACCAGCTTGAACTGAGCACGCGGTTTTGGTGTGTCTTGTAAAATGCGCGTCCACACGGTTCTCCCGGCCTGCCCAGTATCCCTTTGCGCTCGCTCCCGCGCCAGGCTTGTGGAAAAAACTGCAGCGGCTGTTAACTGGAGCCACGCAGAGAGAGGAGCTGAGTGCGAAAAATCACTGGCTCTGGCAAGAGTTAAGCCATACACACTCGGATTTTCGTTATTCCTGCCGAGGACGACCTTGTCAAAACCGGGATTTATGGCCGCCAAGAAGTGGTAGCACCGACGGGGAGATATTCGGCGTCTGAAAGGTATGGAAAAGTTAGCTAAGGGTTCCCTTTTCCTAAATTGAAAGTGTCTCAGCCACAAGTCCTTCGGCTGCCAAGTTCCCAGTTTGTACAGCAGGGGAATGGTCGTGTCTTGTTAACACGAATAATAAGCGAGCGGCTTTGTGAGTTAACGTGAAATAGTCGCGCTGAGTGTTAATACGTACGCAGTCCACGTCCGGGGGGATGCGAAGACAGCGGAGAAGTTTGCTAGCCGTTGTTCCGTTTCACCGAATTGAATGAGAGCTAATAACTGACTGCGTGCCGACTTCGTAACGTCGCAACGTAACTCACTAACTAGCCGCTGCTGTCATAACTTGAGTGAGGGCTAACATACCGGGGGAGGCTCCGTGTGTTTAAAATGTGATGCTGCTTGCGGGGTTTTTTTTGTGCTAAAAAGCCCCATGAAAAGGTAGCCTACACCTGGGTTGGTACCGAGCCCCTACCGGGAGAAAGCGTCTCAGTGTTTACTGAACGGTACGGGCGGCGTTTAACTTGGTTTTATGGACCACCGGCGGTCGTTTTTCAATAGAGAGAGCCAGTGTGAGATGGTTGTCTTTGAGATATTTCACCGCCCTAAATGTCGATATAATGAGGTGATAAGTAGGTATGATTGGAAAGAGAAGAGGAAGTTGAACTGTTACTGTCCCCCTCACTACCTGCAGCACTGACATTTACTGCTGTGGGAAGTTATATACAACAACAATAAAGTTTAAAAAAATAAATTCTTTCATCGCACTATCACCACATCGATGTCTGTGAATTAACATTTATTGCCCCATATAGTTATACTGATTTACAAAGTAAAGGAAATTAATGATTTGTTTGGCATTAGTAGTTTTTAGTTCATACCTCCTGCCTCCAGATCCCACCTCCAACCAGTGGTTCCTGCATTAAGCGGACTGGTGTGAGACTTTCCCTTGACAAGCCCTTTACACAAGACTCCAGAGTGGGACATGTGTTGGCCGGTGTAAAACATCAATGAGCTGTCTCTGTCTTTGTTACACCAGGCTTTGATACTAGTAATCATTTTGTTGGAGGCATGTGTTGGATATGAGTCTCTTTGTGCCCTTGTAAATCAAAAGGGAGACTGAGTTTATAGCCTACAGCATTAAACAGCACACAAACTATACCAGAATCAATACTAGATTTCTGTAAAAGGAAGAAAATGAAAGCTTTGTTATTGTCACTGAAAAAAGGAGATTGAGTGATACATTGCGGGCGTGTAAATGAGCAAATTGTAGGAGAGACATGAACATTTTTTTTCAAATGTGATAATTTCATTCATTTAGAGGCTTTTGATCAGAAAGACAGCTGTTAAGGAATGAGAGTTTAATAATGAGACATGCTATTACTCAAAATGAAGTTCTGGTTCCCATTATTCTGAGGTAGGCACCGGATTGCATACAAAAAACGACTTTATTGTTGACCTACAGTCTACGTTTACTATCATATCTCGAAAGAAGGCAACAAATTCTTAAATTTAGCTTTTTTGCGTGATGAAAATCAATGAATTGGCCACTAATTTCAGCTCTAGGTGTGAGAGTCTGACAGTGAGCAGTGGAGGACACAACATGCAGTCTATATTACAGCTAATATTGACCATTGTCTCTACTAAAACACACATCATACGTGTGGTCTGACTCCGATCTCAAGGTGGATTGCCAGTGCCAGTCTCTGGAAAGGAGCATGTGGGTTGAAAGATGTACAAAATATTGTCAGCTTTAGAGGAAAAAGATCATTTTCACACTTTAAAACCTCCTATGAGTCTAATGCTAGTTGCATTTCAGCTGAAATCTACTATATATTGTATTCTTCTGCAATAATATGTATTGAAGACTGCTGTTTATGTGAAGATTGTGTTTGCGAAAGTGAAACATTCTTCAGTTTCACTGTCACAAATTCAGGCCAGTGAAAGTACATCTCTAAACCTCGGCCCGTTCAAGGCAGACGCTGGGCTGTTGATAAACAAGGTTTTTCTTTGTGCATTCAGACGGGACTGTCAGTTCTTGTTTTTTCTTGCTCCTTGCTCTTGTTTTGATTACCACTCGTGAGTTGTCAGTGTCAACAAAGGCGTCTCACATTGTTACTTCTTCACCTGTTTGAGGCGGACGGAGAGGCTGATTTGCCAAGATTTCAGATTTGCGTCCTGATAAGTGCCCTGCGGATGCCTGTCCCCAAAGTGTGTGGGACAAATATTTGTTGGATCGTTTCCTACATTTCTGAATTGTGAACATACCTGAAATTCTTTGTGGGGGAGCGAGAGGAAGATAGCGTTTTGTGGTGTTCTGGGGCTTTCTATTACACAGGTATTGAGATTGACAGTGTATTTGGCAGTTGTATACGTCTAAATGATCAGAACATTACATTTCTTATTTAATGGCAGCTGCTCAACAGTCACAAGTATTTAATTTGCCTTTCACCTTTCTGCTTGCCTATCACACAGACATTCAGCTGTGGTATTGATCTATGCTATTACAGCGGCGCGTTAGAAGAGATTACACCAATGTGACATGAATTACCTTTTATATTACAATAGGGTCTTTTTGTGTTGCAAAGAAACGTCAGTCATGACTCACTGGCCTCGAGGCAAATCGTGAAGTGGCAGTGCAGTGAGACATTCAAAACCTGTCCCTCTGCATCGGGAATTGGGATGAAAGTTGTTTCTGTTTGCCAGAAAGATCAGTGGCTCAGAGGTTCACCTGAACTGAGACTAATCAGTATTTGATTATCAATAGATAAGCGTATGTGTTTAGGAAGTGGAAAGGAAGGCAAATGTGACTGCCAGTTATAGAAGAAATTCTAAGCTTTGAATTTTGAATGATAAAGCAGCAATGCTTGTTTGCCTCTGTAAAGTACTGACCAAAAAAACATTCCAATACACTAATTAGCTTAATGAGCTACTGCTGCAAACATCATTACATAGCAAATGTGCCTTTTGAAGCTTTGAGTTATAATTGGCGCTGAATCAATGCAAGTTATTGGTTAATTTGAATTTAATTATTCATTTTAAGACATTTGTGTACAGCAGACTTGATGCCTTTTCTCTTCTTTTTTCTTTACATTTCAACTCATAGATTTCTAAGTAGCATTGTTTTTTTTTTCCCCGAGGCATGATAATATTTTGGGATGAAACTATTGAATTATGTATGAGTGCACACGTTGGTCCACTTCACAGATGTGAAATTATGCACCGTCCTACATTAAATTGATTAAAAACCTTTCCTGAATTACAAATGTTTTTAATTGTGATTGGTAGAAAAAAAAAGAGTGTTGTAGAAATAAAAATTCAGAACTCTAAAATGTATGTCAGGTTTCACCTCTCATCTCAACACAATCATAATGCATTTTAATGCACTGTATTAATGCTTGTAGTTTTAGTATCGCACAGTAGGGCCAACTGAGATGTAACCTGGGATTAAAGGCGCTGTTCATTAGCCAATATGAATCTCACAAGAGGTTGTAGAAAATTCAGTGGCATAAATAATTGGTCATTTCTTGGTTGACAGAGTGTGTGTGTATGTGTGGGCTCTGGAGCAGATCTGTGAAGGAAGTGTCATGTGACACTATGACCCTTGACCTCTCCCCCTTGCCCTGACCAGGGCTTGAGTGAGGTAACAGGTGCGACCCAGAGGTTAAGGAGCAAACTCACACACACACACACACACACACACACACACACACACACACACACACACTCTCTCTCACACTCAAAGAAGGGCCAATTGCAATAGGACAGCAGTTTTCCTCACACCACATGCCAATCTTATTACTTATTATTTTAAATTGGATCTATTTTTACAATGACGTATGATTCTTACAAATCTCCCTGACTCAAGCCTATGATGACTTCTGCATACAGATGTCATTAGCTAACTGTAATGACCCTTCTCTGTGTGATATTGTTAATAATACTGCCTCTCAATCCAGCTTTGTGCATCTCCTTTTCTGAAATGACTTTGAACAAGGCACTGAATCCCTCGCCACTCCGCTGCTGCTCTGTAGCTAGGTCTGCACTCCGACCCACGAGAGGAGAGTGACAAGTCAAATGACAATTTCTTTGGAGATCAAA
Organism: Dicentrarchus labrax; assembly: GCF_905237075.1. Lineage (NCBI taxonomy): Eukaryota > Metazoa > Chordata > Actinopteri > Moronidae > Dicentrarchus > Dicentrarchus labrax. The sequence continues at coordinate 19,805,081 of NW_026136720.1, read as the reverse complement.
TGGAGTGACACATTCATATTTTAGTTTTGCGATATCCTTGGTGAGATCGGGGGCAGTAAACACTTCATATCTATTCCAGTCTCCAACTCACAGTTATCCCTGTACATGTCTAAATGATCAAAACGAAGAGAAAATCCTGCCCTTGTTAAATTATTGGTTTGTTTCAAATGTATATTTAGTGAGATTGGTAATTAGGATTAAGGTCTAAAGTCCAGTGTAACACACCAGCGTAAGTGTACATCTGCAAATTGAGGTCTCCAACTCTACAAAGTTCAAGCCCACTTCACTCTTTTCAAATGTCACACTCTTTGTGATAAACAACATTGTTCCCCTTTTACACGATCATGAATTTGGCCATGTATTTGCCCCTAAAAAGAAGGTCAGCGGAGCCTGATAAAGTGCAGTTTGGGCTGGAAGCCATGTATAAAAACTTCAGCCCTGTCTGCAATCAAGGTAGAGCTGGAGTCCAGTTGTGTTTTGTTTTGGGTCTCTGGTGATGATATAATTCGTGTTGGCAGCGCCAGGTCGTGGCTTATACCGAGTACATTTTGCAGCTATCAGGCAATAACATTGCACCTACCAAAAGTCAGTGTAGTGTCATCTGAGTCATATATAGGTGGGAAGATGTCAGAACAAATTAAAGTAATCGTCTGGACTCCAGCAGTCACCCAGGTGAATAGCTTAACGTTTTCCAGTTCTATAACAAGTTGAGCAGTTGTGTTGAAAACCAGTTTTTATGAAATAGAAACTTTATTCTTTAATTGAATTGCATATCTTCATGAAATCAACCCTTTTTGTATTGAGTTTACCAACTGACGAACTGCAGTCTTATCAGACGCAAGTGACATTTCCAATTGTTTGCTTGATTTAACACTTGTTGCATGCACGTGACATCAGTGTTATGCCAGGCCCACCAAGTGTCATCAGTGTTATGAGTCATCTTGGTATCAGTCTACAGTCTCTGACTTGGTGCAAGGTGGAGGGTGATAAAGCAGTCCACTCATGTCAGCGTATTTGATCTGTGAGTGAGAGACAGTCATCAGTGTCTCACCAGCATCCTTGTGTGCGCCGTGCTCATGTTTGTGACCATTTGTGTGCTCAGACACACATTATACACATGCATTAAAGTGGGATACCAGCTTATATAAGTTTGGCAAAGTTTTGTTCCAGTAGTATTCATGTTTCTAGATAACTAGAAAATTAGATCTACAGTACTGCATTAAATGTGTAATACTGAGAGTTATGTTTATTTTTGGCATGTGCTTGTATGTGGTCAAAGTCAAAATTGATTGTCGATCAACTTAACTGACTGAAAAGGGTTTACACATAATAATGCCTCTAATCTTTACTTCATCGGGTTTGTTTTCACCATACTGTTTATTCACTGCTTCCAGAGAGCTGATTAGTTTGAAACATTCCGAAGTATTTCTCTTTGACCTTTATAAGGAATGTTGACTTTGTAAACATTTGTGATTATCTGGGAAACTCAAGGCTATGTAGCTTTTGCTGATAAGCTATTAGATGATGTGTCGACCTTTAAAATGCAAGTCTAATGAGCTTTAAACTGAGTTGAGGTTAGGTGGTAGTTTTGCACATAAAAACGACACATTGGCTTGTAGTGAAGATGCTCACAGAGTGTAGACAAGCTATTTAGGGTAGTTGCAGTTTGAAAACAAATATTTTGTGCAGTTTTTCATTAATAGGTTGGAATGCATTATTCCAGTAAGCATCTCTGGCACCGCAGCTTTGCTATGCATACATATGAGGACTATTAGCTTGGATGATGACCTTAATGACTTAACTCTAGCTAAAAGCTGTATGCTGCTGCTAACCCCATGTCAAACTTTGTCCTTTCACCAGAGTGTGTGATTTAGAAGTGTTTCTCCTCCTCACAGGCCAGACAGAGTTCAGCTATTCAGCATACCCCAAACCGACTTAATGGGCTCGAGCGGTTGGACCCAGTGATTTAATGGTGTCAGATAGTCTCCTTTTGAACTGAATAGTGGGTGTGGGATAGACTACTCCTGCCATCATCATCGTCCTGTGGGGTCCATAAAACAAAGGGTGAACCAGAGCCAGTGGTGATGTAAGGGTTTTTCATTGTTGATGTCTTCCAGACCTCTCACCTGTCTTCCTGCTTGTAAAAAGCACTCCGATGTCTCGTTAATGTCTGTTTCATAGCCACCTGACAGTAGATGTTACTTATGGCTATTGGTGGAAAGCCTAACGGATGATAATGTAGCAACTAGTAGAATTATTTATGTTGAGTGACCTGATGGTGCTCTTTTGTCTCAGATCCTTCCAGGATTTCTCCCTGGCTTGGAGACCCTTCCCAAACCACTTAGATGGGTTCAGTTTGAATATTTCTGAAGGGATTTCTTGTGGTTCTTGGCAAAGTCACTTCACTCATTTGTTTCAAACTTTTAACAGTATTAATGATTAGAGCCTTGACAAATGTATGTTCTTTGCACACAGTCGTTCACACACTGTATGCACACTGTGGTATCAAGTAGACTCTATGACCCAGAAATACAAACCAGCTTGATTTGGAAAGAGTCCGTTCCAGCTGCTTTGCATTCCAAGTTTAAAAGTTATTTCTCAGGCTCCCATTTACTTCTTTTTTCTATGACTCACTCTGTATTGAGTGATTGTTACAGGGCTGGGTAGTCCTATACTCTGTGGTCCACTGATCTGTGTGAATTATGAAATGACAGTTAAGGTCTCTAGCTTATTGCTCTCATAGATTTGAGAATACTTGACCTCAAAAGTCCCAAACCAACAACCGGGAATGTGTCATGCAATAATTAATAATAATAAGTGGCCTAATTTTCCTATTTAATGCTATCGTATTTAAAGGAACTTTGCTTTAAATTCTTTACTCTTGATTAATTTGTGCTTTCTTTATTATCATGAAATGTCGAAATTGTGCCTGAATAGAATATTCTTTCTCACAGTTTTGCAATCCTAGCTCCTAATACCTCCCTCAGTCTGAGAACTAACACAGCTTACAGCCTAAGGCTGGAACGAGAGATGGCCAAAAAAGACCTAACAATAAGTGGGAGATCAAAATCCCAGGATGAATCTGGTTTCCAATTTCATTTAGAAGCAAAATGCCTTCAGGCTCGGTCCCACAGTTCTGCATTTCTGGTGATTAATTCTGGGTGCGGATGGATATGGGGTAAAGTAAATAACTATGAAATACAAATAAAATGAATTGTCAACACTGCAAAAAAAGGTAACATGAGGTCATGTGTAGGGATGGGAATGTAAAACTTTGTTCCAGTTGAAAAATGGTCCTAAATTGTCCAATCTATCAGAATCCTACACCTCTATGCTTATCAATTTATTTATTAACGGGATGCCCTGGTAGCTCACCTGGTGGAGCTGGCACTCCATGTACCTAGGTGTTGTGTCCTTGCTGCAGCAGCCATGGGTTTAAAAAAAAAAAAAAAAGTCTATATCAATCATCCGGGTTGTTTTTCTGACAGTTGTGCATCGCAAAACAATTATGTCAAACTTGTGCGTCTATACTGCAGATGATGACCGATTCTGAGCACAGTGTAGAAAGGCAGTCAGAAATAATAAATCCATTGTATCAATGCTGAAAGTCTGTGTAGGTGTCATTTCTACACAGAAAACTGATCAAGAATCAATAAGGTAATTGATAAAGAATTGGACCAATAAGCAGTATCAATAAAATCTAATCAATTCCCATCTCTACTCATAAGCATTTGAGCCCACCCTTAACCTTTCCAACACCGTCATCATGCGTCTCTGGAACAGGTGAAAAATATCCCCTGCATAGTGTTTTTCTCCAGATAAGCTTTTGATCTAGGAGAGCGTCTGCACCAGTCCAGCCCTGTGGTCACTGCTTTCAGGGATTTACCTTGACTGATAGTCTGACTATCAAAGCCCCCGACTCCCTCACTGGACACTGGACAGATGTCACTAAACAAGGGCACAGAAACTCTCCTGACAATGCCTGTCCAGAGATAAAATGCCGTTCTCTCTACAATCTTAGGAATGCTGTTATTGTAAATACATTTCTCAAATGTCTGTGGTTCAGTTGTTTCGATGTTAAATGTTGGATCAGAGTTTCAAGTGATGTAAATAAAATGAAAAAACAGTGTTACATGAACTGATTCTGTATTGAACTCCATATATGGAAGGATAATCTTCCCCGTGCAGGATGTGTGGTGATCTATCTACACAAGTATTTGTTTGAGTTAGGACAAGGCGTCTGTGATTGGTTGTGGCTATGGTGAGGCCAAAACAATTCTGGCTTATTCAAATGTTGTTGAGAGCACAGAGGGGTGCTTGCTTTTGGCCAAGTTTTGACCTCACTAACTCTCCTGGACCCCGCCTGCATCTTAAAATAACATGCTACATGTTGTACCGAAGTCTCTCAGACATACCTTGCTGCTGTCGGACTTGTTTACCATGGCGAACCTGAGCTTTGCCTGCTGTCGGAGATTACAGGGATGGATGGGGGCCACTAACATGCTTCAATACTATCTCATACATTAATCTGAGGTTCTTTAGGATGAAGTATGGTAGGCTTTTGGAGGTGGGTTGTGTGAGTTTCTATGTTTATTGAATATCAGAGCAGTCATCAGATACACAGCTTTGCCTGCAGAAAGTAACATTTTATAAACTTCTTTTTATAAAAAAAATATGTTTTTTGGAGCTTGATTTTGCTGAGTTTCCTTTTGTAGTGCGGATGTATCTTATATGGTCTAAATATTCAATATGGTTTTTAATTTGCATCTTGACAAAGCTCAGTGGAATATAGAAGTCTTATAAATTACAGATGAGATGGATAGAGGTGTGGGTGTGGTGGTTCTCTGCAAATCCACACTTATTAATGGCTCTTCCCGACTCTGCAAATGCCTTCTTCCACTGTTCTGAATGCTAAACTAGGTCATCGTGACTCACTTATTTCCATCCCAATGTGAAATTTAAAAATGCTTTTCTTATTATCTCTTGTTTTTCTAATAAGACCCTTTTGTCTTTTCTACGGCAGTTTCTAATCTTCTCCCAATTCAGTGATGGACAGGGACGACTTTAATACCTCTGTGCCTCGGCTTTGGCTGATTTCACTTACCGGGAACATCCTGTTTAAATGCTGTCTTGAAATGTAGTAGCTGACAAAAATATATGCTGCCAGTGTTTCTAATCATAGTTTTATTAGCACGTCACACTGCAGAGACTGTTAAGCAAAATGTAATGACAAATGAATACAATGGTGTACGCCAGTGCACTCTCAAAATATTGTGAGAAATCTAACTTTTGGATTTAGACCATAGTAATTAAGTAACCAAAAGCCATAGTAGGATATGTAGTGTGACCAGTAACTCAATATTTTTAGCACGATTTGATTCTTTAACAAAATGATATCTTATGTATACTGTATATTTTAAATGATAACATATATCTATTTTTTAAAGCACATGTAATAAATTGGAAATCGGTATCAGCTTATACGCAAAGTTCAGGTATTGGAATCGGGTATTGGGAAAGAACAAATGGTATCGGAACATCTCTAGCTTTGACCATGAACGATTAATTATTGAAATGATGCTTCCTTGAGGCTGTATAGGTAATGAGGTAAAGGCTGTGCAGCTGCAACAGTACATTTACTGGCGAATGGAAGAACAATGATACTTTACAGTATTTGTCACTTAGCATTCCAAGGTGGTTAAGACATTATGCAACATTCACGGTGAAAACACCTCCCAACATTCACCACCTCATGACTTGTAAACAAACTGCCTGTCCTCGCCTGACAGAGCAAGGCTCTTTTCCGCAAATAATCCTGTTGGTGCTGCTCAAATTAAATTTGCAGACTCACCCTATTTTCAAGTCATCCAGCTGAGTGAGGGAACATCTCAAATGACCTGTTCAACTCTATACCCTCCGTAAGTCGCTGTTTCACAAACGCACACACACGTACACACAGCCCAGCCCCGCTGCGATCTCATTAGCAATATTAGTGTATGCCAAAATCTCTGTAACAGTAACTCCCCCTGGTTGTGTAAGCGCTTGTTGTTCGGTGCATGATCAAAATGGCAAGAAAACAAACACTCCCATTCCTTCAGACCTGGGCCCATACCACAGCTATATCAGGCTGGAAGGCCGACGGGAGGTCCTGGCTGGTCATTTGTAGGGGATGAGACAAGTGTGACGTGTCTGTCTGAGAATGGTGTGAAAGAGAGCATGTAGCACTTTGAGGAAAGAAGGAACGGAAGTCCTTATTCGGATGTTGGGAGCAAGTTTGTGGACTTGTTATTTGAACTGACTGCTTTCTCCTGAAACTTCTGTATGCTTGAGTTGTGTCATTGTGATAGCTGGCGGGTGTCCTGCCCGTCCTGCCCAGATATTGGCATTCAGCCAGATCTGGGCCATGGGAAGAAGAGGAGGAGGAGGAGCTGGAAGCGCTATGATCCAGAGAACTGTTGACTGACAGGAACAGTGGCTGTGCACAAACTAGCCAATGAGCATGAGGCTGGCAAACAAGACCACAGGCAGCACAACAACTGTAGAATTCAGTTGATTTCATATGTGTGGACTCAGTGCTGGGACAGCATATTGCAGGATCAAAGTAAAAGTGTGATGTTCAAATATAAGGATTGGTTTCTCCCCTCTGGCACTGTTAACGTTCCAGTCAAAATGTTGAAATCGTGTTTGTTTTCTTTACTGAAGAAGAACAGATGTAAATGGAAAATATATATACACGTGTATTTATTCTGGCATGCATATTTCTCCCGTGTGCCAGCACATCGTCTTCCCTCTGGGCGAGTGCCGGTGTAGAACACCTGCACCAACACGTGATGGGGGGGAAAATATCAGAGGGAACCCTTTTTATATGTTTGTTTCTTTTAGCGTCAAAGCAAGGTGGGGTGGAAAGAGCACACAAGAGAGGGACCAAAATAAGGAAGACGATACCATTTCTTTCACAGTGAAAGGTCCCCGTTTGTGTCATCATTTCTGTTTAATGTGCCATTGAAAATGTGTAATGGATTATGTTGCTGTGAAGTATAAAACATAGCAATCCAAGATGTTCCAAAGCACTTAAAGAGACAGTTCTTCTTACTCAGGGGCATTGTGAACTACTTTTCAGACTAGAATTTATTTATCAAAGGAAAGATGACAGACCCATTTGGGTGGCATTCATTTATCTAGGGGTGATTTTAGTATTGAATGCACTGATTTTCTTTCAAACCAGCAAGAAATAAGTTGTTTCTTAAATTGAAGGTCTTTTGAAGTGATTCATACTGGCATTATATCATTAATAATACATCTTGAATATTATTATTATATAATATTATTTATGTAAATGCATGCCCTTCCTATACAAGGACACTGCTCCTTTATATTAAATAAATTTCCAAAGTTAAGAAAATAATGATTCAGCCTAAGTTAGTACACTGTTGTAAGGAAGTTGAAATTCGTTAATTAATTTAGCCCTCTCTCTCTCTGTCTCTCTCTCTCTCTCTCTCTCTCTCTCTCTCTCTCTCTCTCTCTCAATTTTAATGTATGCGCTTTATCAGAGTGCTTATATTACAGACAGATATGAACCGTTATAAAAAAAAACAATGATCATAAATGTGTGAATGTGTACATATTTGTACAATCACAAATATGACATTAATAAGAAAACTAACAACAAATAAATAACAATTTCAGTTTCAACATGAAACAGAAGTATTTGGTGTAGTTTCACAGGATGTCCCTCAGGTTGTGGCAAGAGTTCACATATTTAGCTGCCAATGTACAGCAATTTGTTTTCACCTATATTTAGATATTTGAGTTTGTCCTTTTCAGGTTGTTATTCAAATTCTGGATATTTGTGTAGACTTTTGGCGAAGAATATAATTTCTGCATGTTCGCTTCAGTGTAGCAAAAAAATGTGTCTCTGTCTCCACTTCTTTTCTGTGTGCACCGTGTACACAGCCTGTCCTCCCTGGGCACCTGTCTGTGATGACCAGTCTCCAGGGCCAGGCTGTGTCTGTGGGCCGTGCTGAGGCTCTGTAGGGTTGGTAGAGGTTAGGGAAGTCCCTGGACTAGTTAGCAGAGGGGAACCTTTCCTGTTCATCTCTTGCTACTTCAGGGCTTTCTGGAGGAGTGTATGAGGGTCACTTGTTTTTAAATAAAATTTGATGGCTCTTTTTTTTTTTTTTTTTTTTTTTAATTTGGAGGGGTATTGGCGTTTTTTCATTCATAGCCATGGTGAAGCTATCTGTGGTGTTGATATTTAGCCCTAAAAATGTGTAATTTTTGTGTGTTGTAGTTCAGTTGTGTCCAAATAGAATTTAAAGTTGTGATCCTGATACCCAGACCTTTTTTGAAATATCATGTTTGTCTTTTATTAGTTCACTGCCGGGGCCCGGGTCATCAGATGGTTAGATCATCTGCATATAGTGTTGTAGGGTGATACCAGGTGCTGAAGATTGAGCTAGTGTTTTAGCTAAATCATTAATATAAATGTTGAAAAGAGTAGGGGACAAGCTGGATTTGATTAAATCATGTTTTACCACCGACACTCATTTCGATTAGTTTGTAGAAAAGCCTGTCACACCAAGTTGAGTGGAATGCTCTTTTGAAATCTACTAACGTGAAGATTTTGCTTTTGTTGTGGTTTATTTGTTTGTCAATTAGCGTGTGGAGGGTAAAGATGTGTTCTTGTGCGGTGCGGAAATTTGGGAGAAATCCAATATGACTTTACTCAGGATGTTGTGTTCATCAGTGAAGCGCTTTAGTCTGCTGTTTATAATGCTGCTGAACAGTTTTCCTACATTACCTTCAACACCCATTCCTCTATAGCATTTGACATCTCGTTTTTTCTCTCTCTCTCTCTCTCTCTCTCTCTCTCTCTAATATATATATATATATATATATATATATATATTCACCAGGGCACCCTCCTTTTAATTAAAAGCTATCTCTTATGCACATGCGCTCATGAGTCCCCTATTACATCTCAGTTAGTTAAGCAAGACATGTTAATTTACTTTTACATTATAAGCAAAAATTAGGCTTGGAGTGGAAGCATGACAGAAAGCAGGACATGCATATTAATCAGGCTGACTTTCTTCATAAAGGGCTTTAATTAAACATGTTTGTCACAGTCATCTTATACAACAGCGGAGGACATAAATACTAATAACAAATAGAGCAAACATAAAATGAGGTCAGCACTTGTGTGACTTACAGTATGTATTAAATGTATTTATGTGAACTGACTTCATACTGAACACTAACACGTGAAGAATTGCCATCTTTTAGTCCCTTCTTCTTTATTTTAATCAAATGCAAAACTGCCCTCCTCAAGAACATAACCATAGTAGTTACTGAATGCAGTGATTGACATTCAGCCAAAATAAAAGTGTCAGTTAGCTGTCATTGCATAATACAAGGGTTTCCAACCAGCACAAAGCAGAGAGGAAAGTAAAACATACTTTAGTGTTTAATTGCTAAGCAGTGGGCTGTTCTGTTTGTATTCAGCATTCCTATGCAGTGCAAATTTCAAAGGGACTGTATGCTTGATTTTACTCAACACTGTGTTTGGTTTGCTGAATTTCCTGGGTTGACACCTGATGGATTCTTTTGTTCAACTCAAACAGGCAGCTATCTGCAACAAGACACTTCTTTTCATCCACAGGGTTTAGCTGTCATAGTGATTCCATGTGCTGTGTCCCTTCATGCTTTGATGACTGTGCTATATAAATTCACACACATGCCCACCTCCTGTGAGTGATTGAATATTATTATGCTCATTTTCAGGTTCATACTTGAATTTGGAGGGTCTACTATAATAGGTTTACATGCTTTAATTTTTGTCATACTGGACATTGCTGCAGCACCCCTCTCACCTTCTGTCTGACACACTCCATTTGATCCCCAGCCCCTCCCCCCTTCCTGAGTAGCTTAGTCTGCTCCGATTGGTCAGCCGCCCACCATGTTTCTGCAGCAACTTAGCTCAACTGAACTTAACTACTGGATGCAAATCAAAGATAAAACCCCTTGCCAAGCAAATTCATTTCTGCAGTGTGACCGGTTCTTTCTCACACATACCCTTATCGTTACCTTAAGGGCATTTATATATCAAGTGAATTTACATACAGCAGCAACACACACACAGGACAACAACAAAGCTAACGGTAGCTGAGCTGACACAAGCTGAGCTAATGCTAGCATTTGCAGTATAAAGTTGCACAAAAAGCAACACGAACAGTTACTGGCATCCAACCTACTGCTCTCATTATTTAGTTGGCTTGAAGGTGAGGCTTAATGTTCACACGGTTTCTATTTAGTTTCCCTCAATATTACAACATTAGTCCAACATCACCCCTGCCTGCTTACCCCTGCGCAGCATGCTGACATCCAGTTGAACAGACTAACCTACAAAATAAACAGGAAAACAACATAAACCTACAGCTTGAGCTTGAACTGTTACCGGCTCTCATTGATAAAGCAGTCTGTAGTATATGTAGTAAAATGCACAAACACACTCCAGTTTTTCTGTTGTTGTGAGGACATTTCTGTACCATTTCCTCAGATGATGGAGGACACCAGATTTTATGCTGATCTGTGCAGCCAACTACAGAGCAGTTCCCGTTATCTCTTTGCTTTGTACTAGTTCATGTTGCTAAGTATTTTTATTTTTTTTTGCCACATTTCCATCAAAAATAACTTCCTCAGATGAAATCACATCTTTATGTTACCTGAATCATGTTAGTGAGGAAAAGACATTGGTGAGGACAGTGGACAGTGAGGTAGATTTACTAGGTTTCAGTGGGCGGTACTAGCCTGTCACCTAGCCTATAAGTAGTGCTGTGTTTCTCTGATGTCATAGGGAAACGGAAGAAACGGCTGAATACAAATTAGGTGTGTCCGGCAGTGCAGGACCCGTGTTTCCTGTGGGAGACAGTAACTCCCTTTTGACTTTGGGTTTTGTCACTTTTCAGATGTTTTACATGCACCAAAAATCTATGTAACACACTAAAGCAAAGGGAGAACCCCAAAAAGCATAATATGGCCTCTTTAACTTGTCAGTCAAACGTTTGTGGGGAATAGAAAATTATAGACCCACAGTTCTCAACATGCTGTATAGATGTAAACATGTAGGAGCTTAAAACCAGTAGCTCAGAGGGTAGTGAATAACATGTAACACAAGTCTCCAGCTAGATTTACAGTAAAATCAAATGCACTTTGTGACCTACTTGTACACCACCATACCAGTGTTTATTTTTGTAAATATTATATATTTAATCCTAAAATCCTGAATCTGAAAAACAGGGCACTCTTATTAGCAGAAACCCTCTTTTTTTTTTTTATTGGCTATATCAGGTGATGGCATTATCTGTTGTACTGTATTGACAGCACCAAATAGGACTTCTGTTAAGCTACTAAGGCTAGTTCCATCATGTCTAGAGTTTGTTGGGGGGAAAAATTTTTTTTTTTTTTTTTTTTTTTTTTTTTTTTTTTAATATTTTTTATAATTTGTTTTTTTTTTATGTTTTTTTTTTTATTTTTGTGTTTTCTTTTTTTTCTAATAATTTTTTTTTTTATCTTGGGTTTTTTTTTTTTTTTTTTTTTTGCGCTTTTTTTTTGGGGGGTGGGGGTTTTTTGAGTTTTTTTTTTTTTTTTTTTGGAGTTTTTAAAAAAATTGTTTTTGGTTTTTTTTTTTTTAACAAAAAAATATTTAGGTTTTTAAACGAAAAGATCTATAGGGCCCACCTCTAGTCTCGAAATAATTTGCATTACTGCATGCTTGATATGGGTGTTTCACAGGCCCAAGACAGCTTGTACTGGGGTTCCCTGCAAAACATCAGTTCTAAAGCTGAATGAAACACTTTGCTGAAACAAATGAGTCTTTTGCTGCCACTATAGTGATTGTAAATTGAGACACAGCGCTTGGAAGAGGGAGATTATCTTTACGATTATCTGTACAACAGCCTGTAGTGTGAATTCTATGCATACTCCATATGCTGACTACATCCCGCCTCAGGGTAGCAATAAAACTGCAACATTGTGCCCCTGCACAAGTTAATAGGCTACCCCAGGGAGTGCGATCTTGATCCTGAGTGATGTCTCTAAGCCTCCCTATTGAGTTTACATCACTCCATGTTTTATCTGGCTTGCTGCAAGTGGAGACAGTTTTAATGGCCAGTCTCTGTTTTTCTGTCTAAACCAGTTCTGTGTTTTCTTTGCGTCAAGTCTAGAGCTTGGTGAGTCTGACAATCTGTAATTAGTGCCAACCATAAACAACCGGAATCCCACTGAGCACTGCCATGGGTGGCTGCCCTCACCACGACAATCTGGAGTTCCCTTTTGTCCTCAGATGTGTCTGATGTAGAGCCAGCTGCCTGCCCTGGGAGTTAAACAGTGGGCCCACCGTATGGAGACAGAGGGGAAGAGAAAGTTGGGGAGTTGAGAGAAGAAACATGGATGGAGGAAATAAATATTAATACTACTGAAAGTAGAAATGGGAAGAGGACCATGCCTTGTAATGATAAAAGAGGGTCTTGTAAGTAACTTGTATCCAGGAGATGTCAGAGTCCTTTCCTGTCCTCCTGCAGAATCATATTTAAATATAGAGTCGGATGCCATCTAAATGTGATGGAAGTCCTCGGCTCTTGGATCAGTACAGATGCCTTTTCTGTCCTGGCTCCAAGATGCACAATAATGACATCATGGCTTATGTACTACAGGGCAGCACTCCATCCCCAACCTCATTTGTCTAGTTTGACTTGCATGCTTGTTATTTCACAAATATTATAACCACTCAGACACTTGTCACAGCCTGCCCAGACTGCATTTTCCTCAAGACGTTAGAGTCATGACATAATCCTCTTTTTTTAATATATATATATATATTTGTTTGGGGCTTTTCATGCCTTTATTTGGATAGTGACAGCTTTAAGACAGAATGGGGGGGAGGATGAAAGCAGCAAATGGAGGCGGGTTTGAGTCGACCTAAAATTTATATCACAGTATGTAGTAGTTTTTTGTTTGTTTGTTTTTCGTACCGGCGGTGGTATTATATCAGGGTATCAGGCATACAAAACATGGTTCTATCGCCTTTCACTATACATTCACCTGGTCTGTGCATATTATAATATTCAGAATGTAAAAAATGCTAAAATAAGACGCCAAATATACTTGGGCGGCCATTAAAATACCTGAGCGGCCCATCCAAGAAAGTCTATGTGTGGAGAAACACTGAATTTGAGCAAAGGCATTACATCTAGAGGAAAACTTGCCAGATCTTTCTTTGCAGCCTCGAAAATCTCTAAAACCTTTTTTCCTTTTTATATGGAATGACCAACTTTCCAGGCGCTCCTAAAGGTCATGGTGAACTCTTGGTTATTGTCGTCTTGGGAACGGGGTCTTGGCCTGAAGACATGCTCCGTGGACCGTTGAAAACAGTCGTCCGCCCTCCTGTGGCCTCCCAGCCCACTTAGTGTGCACACACAACCGGTATGCACATGGCTAAGATGAGGAGAAAGGAAAAGGAAATACGTTTTTATCAATATTAAGTAGCGCACTGTTCCTTTCTGGTTGTGTAGAATTTTTGTGTTGTTTTTGCCACAAAGATGAAACAAAAGTGGATCGCCAAAAAGGAGGAACTTCTATATATTAGGCAGTCGCCTTTCAGTTTAACAGCAACTTTAACAGCATCCTCCTGACAGTTCTCTCCTATAGCTTTACACTATTTTTCTTTATATCAGATTTTTTTATTTTTTTATCACAGTTTGTCATGAATGAACAGAATTCTAATAAGTCAGTGTCTTTGAAACTTTTTTTGATTTACATGTTTCCAGCCAAGTACATCAATGTAATGTCATATGTGGTTTGAGGCTTAGTCTTTGATTCAGGTTCTGTTGAGCTTGGCATGTTTCCTTCCCATAGGGAACTCTTACCATGAGTTGAAGATCAAAGGCCCAGTGCATATGCATTTAGTCCAAGGCTCAGATCTTGACTTTTAAAATCTTGCTCTCTCAAAGTATCCTGGCAAATCGACTTAGACTCTCGGTTTTGGTCTCAGAGTGATCATTTCCCAAACTTTATGCTTGAAAGTTGTTCATCATGGGATCATAATAGCAGCTTGTAAATCAAGATTGCCATTATGATACAGGCACAGCTCAACGAGTGGGTGCAAACTGCAGTAGTCCTGTTGTGATGCAATAAAACACTTTGTATCACAGTAGCAATAGCCTGGTTTGGTCCGCTCCGTATCAGTGCTGATTACCATTGCTTAACTGCCATAAAGGGACATATGGAGTTGTTTAGTTATCTGCCTACGTAGAAATACTGTAATGCACTGCCAAGTAGAGCCAGAGGAAGGAAGTGGCCATGGCTAATACAAGGAACAAAAGTAACCCCAAAAGAGAATTGGCCTGACTCATATTTAGTAGGCTTATTAGACTGCAGGTCTTTCTCTCATTAGGATGTATGGTTTCTTAAACTCCTGTTTTCTCTTGTACTATATTTTTGTCACTCTGTGTGTGTTTGCCATATACTAGGGTTGGGTACCCTTATAACAAAATGTAATTTCAGTTGTGAAAAATAACTCCAAACTTCTCTCACAACTGCTTGCATACTGTAATATTCCTGTATCCCTGTGGCTAACACTAGCAAAACTGTAAGCTAACCTTAACCTAGAGTGAAAAACGCACCGTTATCTTCAACAACAACTTATCCGTAATGTGGCACTGATTTATTTATCGTGAATCAGCACGATGTAATTCAGTCTGTACCCTTAAAAGTACTCTTTTAACAAGGCACTAGTGCCAAGCCTCTTGTTTCAATACATTATCATACCTAAATATGATTGAGATATTATACATACACATTACAATAAGTTGGTTTGATTTTTGAAGCCAAATTGCAAAGAAAAGACATTCACAAAATGAACGTGTACTCACCCAAATATTTCCATGTGCAAAACAACCACACCTGCACGTGTTCACACAAACATCAAGTTCTCTTCCCCCTTTCCTCTCCCAGCTGGCAGCCAATATTAGTGTTGGATTATACATTAAAGCCTCAGTCATGTTTAGCAAGTGGACCCTCTTAAAACAGAAAATAAAAAGGCTTTCAGTGTAAACAGACTCCCCACCTCTAAACCCTTGGCTCTAGAAGTGTAGAGCCACTAGCTGTGCTCAACACTAACAATTCCTTATATAGCGTGGTTTCTTTCCTGAGCATACGACAGTGTTAAGAGTGCAAAACCAGAATGCCATGCCTGCAGGGAGGAATTGAGGGCACGGGAGTGGTTGTGCAGACGGAGTTTGAAATGGTTTGTTAGTCAGCTGGCATTATTAATGCACAGTTGCTTTTTGGCTGGGTGAAGATTATTACACATCAAGAGGATGCTGTGTTTTCTGTCAAGCTCATTCTCAGCTTGAGGCCAACTTTTATGTCTTACCGGTTGACCTGTTATTATATACTTTCAAGAAAAAGTGAGATCATTTTCGTGTTGAATAGAGAAAGCTCTCTTTCTTTTCCCACTTTTTGCCTTGGTCACAGATTATTTGCAGATTATGTTGCTGTTAGTTACAAAGCAGGCTAGTTGTGTATCATATTGAGTTCTGCCAGCTTGACCAATCTCAGCATGATTCAAACCAACAGGCCAGGACAGTTTTCTTTTTATATAAAGATAACTGGGCAGCTCACTCTCCAGGGTTCAACATACCTCCACCTCACTCGTCTCTTAATCCAATTCCTTTTACCTGTGGAAGCCAATCTTGTGCCATTTCTCCTACAAATATCACAGCTATATCTGCTGTTCATGTATGTCAGTTTTACACTGTAGTAACATCTAAACATGTAGCTCTATAAATTGTTCTGTGCTCCTCTTGATGTAAATGTGAATATGCAGTTAATGTCATTTTGTCATTTCTAAACAAAAAAATCTATTTTAATTAGCTTGTGTCTGCATCTTCTCAGGAGTACGAGCTCAGCAGGAGCACTTGATGGTGACATTAAGCTGACATCTGCCCTCTTGCCTCCCTTGTCTGCAGGAAAATTGGCTGTACCCCGAGGATGCCCTGTGGCTTTGTCTGAATCAGCAAGTTCTAGTGCTTTCAGACCTATAATACTCAAGACAACAGGGAGCCGTATAGCCCGGCAGGTAAGCAAAGTCAAAATTTCTGTTTCCTGTTATTATCTGCAGGAGGGCTGCACAATTAATCACATTAAAATTGCTGCTTCATTTCATACCATTATGCACTCTCTTTGTACACAGTATTTCTGTCGGTTTTTAATTTGCAGGGAGATGTGTTGCGTTAAACACTTCTTCTCTCTATTGTAAATTTAAAAAAATGACTAGTGTTTTATACCACTTTATGTGCTATGGGAGTTTTTCCATTTCTTCTTCTTTAAGAGCTTGGGCTGGGTTGGGAGCCTGTAAATGCCATTGAGACATGTGTAATATTGGGTTGTACAAATAAACTGCAGTACCACAGGGTAACATAACATCACAGATTTAAAGTACACAACCATGTGCAGGAAGGCACAGAAAATTCATGACTGATAAATCGACGTCTTCAATCTGTCTCTTCACAGAAAGGCTGATTTTGATGTGTGACCGTTTTGACTTGCATTATTTGAAGTAAACATAGTCTGTTATGCACAGGGTTAGTCATCCTTGCACTTGGAGACCAGGTGGCCATATTGTTTCAGTTTCTGCCCTTGCTGTCTAGGCTCATGTTTGTTAGCTCTTTGCTTTTCTGCCTCCCCCTCTATAAATCTTCCTTTCTGTGACCGCTGTTCCCGTGCTTTGGCACAGAAGAACTACAAAGCAGTCACATTTGTCAAACTGCTCAGCCTCACCCTGTTAACTTGGCTGTTGTGGAGGATGTGTGTCTGTTTGTAACTTAGTAAAGGACTATCCCAAACACATTTGTATTTGAGTAAAGTCTCTCCTTCCCAGCTCATACTGAGAACTCTAAAATGCAATGTGTTGTTATAGTATCCATGGCCAAGGGGAAGAAGAACTCAAAAACATGTCTATGTTTATCCCAGTACCACATTGATAAGATATGTCCTTTTGAGTGTAATACTGTACATTGAAAGCATTTATTATTTATGATTCTATTTTTATTTAGCTGTCTACTTTAAATGTTGGAGTTTAATACAAGCCTAGTTCAAATGATTCAATTGATATGGAATGGTTCTTTTTAGTGTACACCTAATCTTGTCATGCTGGGAAATGATTTCATCCTTTCTGACTTCACGACCAAGGTATTTCAAAATTGTAGCTTAACGTCACCTACAAAGCTCCGCAGCTATTTCTGGCCATGTTTTGTTTTTGTTCTGTTTTGGTAGTTATTACCACCTCTAGTTTGATGACTTGAGACTGCTATGTTGTGTTTCTCTCAGTTAATGCCAAAGTGGCTGTCATTGCTGTTCTATTTCACATTAACAAAACATATTTTCCATTCTTTTTTCCCCTCCTCCCCCTGACACAATGTTTTGTCTGTTGTTGTGTCTTGCAAACAAACTGGGCTTTTGTTGCTACAAGAAAAAAAGTTTCAGTGGTAGATGTCAGTGGGGTTTTTCTTTATTTTTGGTACTGAAAATGTTGAGCATCTCCAATAAATATATATAGTTAACTATATGTATCTATGTATATACACTTTGGATACAGATATAAATGCGTTTTAGGGGGTTTAAGGTTTAAGTTTAGATTTGAATGCACAATTTTGTTTTCAGTCCAGGTACAACTAATAGGACATGCTGACTAGCTAGGGGCAGCAGCTAGCATATGCAGTTAGCATATGCAACAGTAAGAGTCACCGGTAAGTGACTCCCTGTGTAACAAGAAAAACAGTCTGTGTTGCAACAATCCTCTAATACTTTCATCCAGTGATGAGGCACAGGTCCCAAAATGGATATTGACATTGATTTTGTTTTTCTGCAACTATCCGACTAATGAAAAGTGTGTCGACTGAGACTTTTCTCATCGACTGACTTTAAGTCTTAAACTTTAAGATAAGGTCTCCTATTAGGGGGCTGCCATAGAAAAGAGTATCTTTCATTAACCGATATCAAAGTCAAGATATCTGTATTAGTACCAGTATTGTTTTAAAGTTTTGAACGATAACCAGCCCTAAGGGTATCAGGGTACTGTGATCCAACTATTGTGGCAATGTCACTGCACTGTGAGGTCCCTCAGGATTCCAAGGTCAAAGTATTGCCATAGCAAAATCCCACATTCGTCTCTCGATGGACTTTGAAATGGCTTGAGCATTACTGAACTTGCCAACTCCAGTCCAGACCGGCCACCACATATTGCTCTGCGCCATCTAGTTCCATGGAGGATCTTTAGGGGGGAGATGATTTGAGTGGGTTGTTTATGACAAAATTATCTTCTAAATGCTGATTTACTGATAGTGAGGACATTAACTTGAATGTGCTCAAGAGGATGCGAGAATGTGGCTTCCACATTGCTTCTTGATTTCCTCTGGGGAACTTCATTACAGTGTTTGGGGGTGGGGGGGTGGGGGGAGTGGGAGTGTCCACATATGATATATGATAGCAGCAGTGCTAAAGTCAGAGATATATTACAGTTGCCAAAGTCAACATGTGTGCTAGAGTGCAACAGCATTTATTGACATTCTTTAGTAGAGATTGCATAGAAAAAAAGAATCTACCAACAAAGGATTCATTTGCTAGAAGTATCAGGCTGCTTCTGGTGATTGCTGTCAGTACTTGGAAAGTACCACAAGCATCTTCAATCTTCCACCATTCTGTATAGACATGTACTATAAACTGTTGTTGGCTTGATTTGGCTACTGAAGGGAATGCAAATCAATTGCTGGGGACATCAGCGTTCTACTCCAAAGCAAATTAGCATAGTTTGCATGACTGAATAAGATTGAACCAGTGAGATTGTTAAATTGAGAACCTGATAGAATTGCTTTTGGTATTCCATTATGATTTTACAAGGATTTAATATATTTTTAGTTTCGATTCAGATCTTCGTATATATGTAAAATTATTAATGGAAAATTGCACATACACTTCAACAGCAGAATTCCCAATCAGCAGAGCTAAAACATTATACAACTGATTTTCATTCCGTCCTGCTGCTACACTCTCCTCTCTTTCCTACATCTCCGACAGCTTTGTGTGTACAAATGCAGACGCAGTAAAAAACTAAACACTAAATGAACGCTCAAGTCAAGGCCCATCAACTCCCCTTGTTTTGAGCTAATCCCTTGATTACGATTGTCAGAGCAAATGCAGAGTAAACACTTAGCTGTAACCTCAGCTCTTTTTGGGTACAATTTTCTCATTTTGCGAGTAAGTATTAAAACACATGGTGTTTTAATGAAAATACAAAGTTATAGGAGGAACAGATTATGTCAAATAATTAGTCTAATATAGCTTTCATCATTCACTATGAACTTTTTATTTAAAAGACAATATCTTTTATTTCCCCAAGCAGATGACAGCCTGCCTTCTGTGGCTGTGGCACAAACATGAACATAACCCTAACATAATCCTGGTTTTCTGGGCTCCCACACATTCCGATTTCTCTCCATGCTTGCAGAGCTACTGTAGGTTAGGTTTATTCCCACTGCGTTGAGATCATTGATTGATTCTCAACATCTGAAATAGAGTTGTTAACGTGGTCAAGGACCATTTTTGTAGGTGGCTTCTTTTGAAAATGGAATTGTGTGTAATTGACATGTTTTATGGTTCAAATTGTAGACCATCAGTGTTGACCACCAAGTAGTATTGCTATGGGTCTGTTTAAGAAAAGGACATTTAGAGTTGATTTAAGTATAGTTTAGGACAATGGAGCACAGGTGTATTAAAATACAGTTCTTGTAATGGCCTCTAGCTGCTTCCAAAAAATGTCAACCCCCATATTCTCATGTTTCCACAAAAAGCCCGACTGAAGAGGTAATATAATTTCTTCTCATGCATATTTTTTCAGTGGTTCAAATGAGGATTGTGTCATTAAAAAGATATTAAAGCTTGAAGAGGGATATGTGTTTGATTAACTGCAGATTGCATGTCCCCCCTCACTTCTACCCAGGCCTTCTCCTGCCAAAGTTAAAATCTCCCGTTTTATGGTGCTTTAATTACTTTGTATACTGTATGTTTTCTTGCTTAGTTCTGTGTTTTTTAATGGACATACTTAATGTTGAACTTGTTGTGTACTGTCTTGTCTATTTGTTGAGTTTTTATGTATTTT
Organism: Dicentrarchus labrax; assembly: GCF_905237075.1. Classification (NCBI taxonomy): domain Eukaryota; kingdom Metazoa; phylum Chordata; class Actinopteri; family Moronidae; genus Dicentrarchus; species Dicentrarchus labrax. The sequence goes on along the minus strand of NW_026136720.1, from coordinate 19,784,866 downwards.
GAAAGCCCAACTAGGGACGGGCATTGACAATTAGCTTAGGCTATAAATGCTGTGGTGTGTGGCATTTGTTTATGCTACATACTTGTCCTGTCCCTACACAGATAAACAATAAATAAAATTAAACACATTCTGCATTATTTATTATAATTTAGCAGCACAATACAGTTGCATCCTGTTCTTAGTTTGAAAGTCACTTAAATAAACAAGATTATCATGTCTAATGTGTTACCCGCATCTGCAGGAAGACCGAAGACATTAAGATCGTATCAGTATCAGCTGATGCGAGTGGTAGAATATCAGATTTGCTTCGCAGTAATTCATTTGTTCACTTCTAGTTTTACCAGACAGTTATGTTCTGTTTAGGTGCATGTGGTTTTTCTATAAACACGAAATGTAGCATTTAGTCCCCTTGGAGTTTCTGGCCACTCTCAAAGTCTGTGTGTATCGAATGCCAGTATATATGTATAGATCCATCAAGATTACACACTGTTGACTCATGAAAGCTCTTTAAGTTACTCTGCTTATTGATTGCTGCATTTTCCCGCTGTGATTGTCCTTCATAAATGGATTAGGATGTGCCCTGTGCTTTCTGCCTCTGGAGTTACCACTTTAACAATGCTCACTAAAAGTGCCCTTGCTGTCTTGCCCCAACAGTAAACAATGTAAAGTTTTCCCATTAGGACCCCATTGATAAGGTTTAAATCAATTAAGCCATAGAATGTGTCTAACTTCCAGGAAATGTAGTGTGAAAGTGGAAAAACATATACCTTGGATAGTGTTCTGTCCTTGAAGCTAATCATGTCAATGCACCCAAGGTCAGTGGAGATCAATAAAAGAGTGGGTGTCTGCTACATGTATTCCCATCACACGCATGCTTTGCCTAGCTCTGTCTCTTCCAATCCCTGACTTTCCCTTAAGGCTTCCACTAAGTGGGCTGTGGAAACCAGCAGCTGTTGGAGTTCCCATCAGAGCACCTCAGAGAGCAAAAGTGGAATTCATGAAGGGAGTCAGAGAAGTCTGAAACATCAATATCAAATGATCTATGGGTCAGCTCTCTGCTCCATTTCTTTAATCATTAGTCTGAGGGGTAACAAATGTCACCAACACCAGTTCACTGCAATTACAGATTTTGTTATTGACATTTTATATATTCTTTATATGCTCAGCACCTGATGGCAAAATGCCAATTCTTGTTGGAGATATACATTTAATTTCCATTCCTTTAATGAATTAAGTTAAATTTTTTTAAGGAAATACGCTCTCCGGCCTATATCCCAAAAACACTGACCATATATTTAAATTTCCCTGCTTTCTCTTGCCACCACCTGCAGATGGACAAAGGTCAAGTGGTAAAATGACATCAATTTGACAGCCCGAACCTTCTAGGTCCACTGGCAGCCTTGGTGGATTTAGGTAGCTTATTCAGAATGATTTAGAGAGGGGTGGGTGGCAGTCTCCCCTAAATTCCACCAAGCTGTGACCCTGGTCCCCTCCATGCTGACTGCTATAGTTATCCAAGGCCTGTTTCAACTTAGTTATGGCAGGAATGTGCCGTTGCATGAGAAGAGGTCATTGCTCCTCATGGCCTGCCGTGGCTCTTCCCCAGCCCTTACTCAAGGCTGCCAAGATATGGACATGCTTTCCCACGCATGCAACCAGCTTCCCATTCATCAATGAAGAATGTTGATATTTATGATGCAGGGAGCTTAAGTGTTGCTTTATCCAGGCTATTTCGAGGAAGTATCAGTGTTATCTTTTTTCTTTGAAGCTCTACTTACCCATGCAGTCTGGTTTCTGACTAAACCTATCATCCTTTATTGTTATCATAAATTAATAACTTTTTACTTCAAACCTAATTTCCTGTGGTCTGACTGTGTTATTCAGTGTTATTATTTTACAATTGCCTTGTTTTTTTAGCAAAATTAGTAGAATGGCTAGAGGGATGCAAATGCACAATTATTGAATGTATTGCCATGAAATTTACAACAGCTATTCAAGGTCCCCAGAGTGACTTTTCATCTAGCACGATCATTATACAAAACGCATTATACCTGCTAAAGATCAACATGCTAGCATTAATGTTGTGCACATATTAGCATGCTGCTGTGAGCATTTAGCTCCAGTACAGAGCTGCTAGCAAGGTTATATTCCACTGGGCACGGCTTCATAATGTTGCGTCTGCGTCGCGGTTTGGCTGTGTGATCTGCACGTCCACATCCCACCGAGACCCTTTCAGATCGTGCTGCCTGCCATACACGCTTTACTTGTGTATTTTGTCCCTAAAAAGGATACAAAATGTTGTATTTTTCCACTTAAAAACTTCTCTAACTTGCCTCTGACCGACTTCACGGCGCAATTTAGAACATTAACTTGATCAGCTCTGGCGACCACGGCAGAGCCAGAACAGGTTGTTGCCATGTCCGGTGGAATTTGGGTTGGTCTTATTTCTTCATCGGTGGCTCACATACTGCATTACACATACTACTCCTCCAAAAACCCACCAAGCCATCCCTAACGTGTTGCACTGTTGCTACGTTCAGGCATGTATCTTAACCCATAAATGAACTGACAATTTTGTTTTGTAGCTGCATCACTGTACAAGCAATGCAGGAGCAACAGCATGGCAGGCTGTAAACTTTACAAACCGAGTTTCCAAATGACCACAAACCACAAAACGAACTGTGATGGAAACGGAGGTGATTGATTCCAATCTTTTTTGGAATCAAAATAGTATAACATTTATGTCTTCTTTTTCAATAGTCACTTTTTTGAGTTTTTGTAACTATGCCGCGTCCCAACCCTGTAGCGGTATCATGTAGACTGATAGTGAAGCCAAATCCAATTTGGCTGACACAATTCTAGTAGAGTCTAGAATAGGGTATAGCCCTACCATTTATGCTGGTGTTGTAATGAAGACTGGGATATTAGTCGTAGTTTAATTAACCCAGTAATTGCCTTGAGATTTTATGGAATGGCTTAGTCATTTGATCATTGTGCATAAGGAAGCAATTTGGTATTCTTTCTGAAATCATGTTACCTTGGTTTACCCATGGTTTCTGAACTGAAGCAAATGATTATTAATCACTGTAATGTTAACAGCCAGTAAAGTCAGACCGTAGGTTCAGCTACAGACAGCAGTTTTGGAGCGGGTACATTGTCAGTTTTTGACAAAGCATTCTTCAAGAGGGTGAATGGTTGCTGTCATGGGTTAGTTGAACATGGTTCCATCTCCCTGGTAGAAGGCTATTTTCTCACTTTTATCTTGCTTGATTCTGTTTTACAATGTCTGCCAACCTCAAATCAGCACTTAAGGGTATTGTAGAGGGGGAACTCCCTGACTTTTGAAAAAAGATAGATCTAGTTACTTCACATGGTGTCATGTAATCTATGTTTCAGATTTATTGGCCACTAGTCTGCCCAAAGACTTTCAACTTGATCTGCTCCAAGCCCTTTAGTCTGATCACCTATTGTTTCACTGTTTAGTCAACCTTGTCTTGCCTGGCTCTGCAAACAAGCTTAAGTTTCAGCTGTTCAGCCTCTGCCCCCTGTGGGGTTTGTGCTTTGAAGATGGAATGATGAATTAGATTTTATGCTTAGAGTTGATATTAAAGTTATGGAAAAAAGTATCACTGTTTTCCCATTGCTTTCCCCTTGCTCTAGCTCTGCTATGAAATAGCACTGAGCGTTTGCTTTATTTTAGCAGTTTAGTCACAGCTCTGTTTGTGCAGTCAACTGACATAAAACATGTTAAACAGCTGTACGACCAGATTGTTTGAGTGTGTAAAGTAGCATTTTATTGATATGTGATATATATATGTATATATATGCCACTTATAGGCATAAAATATATATTGTTTTTAATACACTACTTTGCTTGGAATTTTAAATATTTAAACTGCCTTAAAACTCTTGTGAGAGGCTTGTAATACTCATTACATCACACATTATATTTAACAGTCTTAATGATGGTGCACTTGCGGGTACAAATCTGATTTCTGCTTTACCTTGTTTGCAACTCTTCAGAAGTGGTGCTATGTCTCCTTCAGGGCTTAATCCGTCGAATTCAAGCTAGATTCCTCTCTTATACCCTTGGGATCTCTTGAGACTCATATTTTTAATCGCCTTTGGCAAAGTTTATAAAGACTGCCAATGAAAGTATATTGAAACTTGAAGCACTTGATGGAAAATAACTGTAAAAGTTTTTCCAAAATCTTGACTGACAGACAGACTGGCAGGGTCTTACTTTTACCACAGGATGTGTGCATACAGGCACGCACACACAAACTAATATGTGATTGATGTCACTCAGTATTGGAGTTGATGTGGAAGGCCAGATAAGGAAGTGATAGGACATTGCCTGCAAGCGATTTATCATCCTGTCAATTTTGAAGGGATTTAGCAGCTATTAGAAATCACATTATAACTGAAAGTAGACCTAGACACATAGCCTACTACATCGCACCAGGTTTGTTGACAACCCAGGAGTTATCTAATTGAATACAATTTCTGAAAGTATATGATTTTGTTTTACTGGAAGAGGGCTAGGGGCTCTGTCACAGTCTAGTGAGTTATTATATAATCCCTCTGTCTAATTTATTATTAAGCCTTTAGCTAAGGAAAATACTGGTTCAGACCAGTGTAACTACTGACCATTGTCATCTAGCTGGATGTTATAAGTGAGGAGACTTGAGTTTCTCTGCTCCATATGTAATCTTGCCCTGTTGTGACTCCTCGACACCCGGCCAGACCCTGTCCATCCCACCCTCTATTGCATGTTTTTTCAGCTGTGTTTACATGCCAGCTCTCTGAAACATGATGGAGTGGAGTGAATGCCTTCCTCTGTACCAGACTTCTGACATCTGTCAGGATTTAACATCATTCATGTTTTTCTTTGCTCTTACATTATGCATAAATGCTAGTTTTAAGTTTGTGTACACATCAAAAACACTTTCATGTTAGAGGCCCAGTGTGGAACATTTGGGAGGATTTATTGACAGAAGTGGAATATAATATCCATAGGTATGTTTTCATTAGTGTGTAATCACCTGAATATAGGAATTAGCCATCTTCAGCAGGTCGCCTTCCATGGAGTCTGCCATGTTGAACCGCCATGTTTCTACAGAACCCAGAGTGGAGTTACTTCTGTTCATCTGATGCTTATTTCTAACTGATTTGTTGCTTTCAGAAATGCCTGTGTTTTATTGATGTAGTCACATTATATTTTCTTTGACCTGCAATTGCTTACTTCAAAATTAGGAATTATATTTTTTTTGATTTTTAGTAGAGATGGTTAAATCTATCCCGAAAGCTGTTTGAGACTTGAAATATCTAGATTAACTTCATCATCAAAGAAAACAATTTCCCAAAAAGGTTTAACTTCTGTAAATGAAAAGGAATTATTACTCAATAATCTCTAATATTTGGTGTCTGATGACATCTAAATGCAGTATCTGAGATAGATATACCTAATAATTTTGTAAAGTCATCTGGACATTGTATTACCCAACTCAGAAATATTAAGATTAGGCTGCCGACCTTCCAATTCCCATATGAACATATTTCCTCCATGACAGATAATGCAAGCCAATTGGTCAGTTACCGAGGAAGAAAAGCATCTATACCACATGCATTATTGATTGGTATGAAAACGGAGCCTCAGAGCTAATAGGTAATCTTTCATCTGTGGTTTACAGCACATTTGGTACCCTCGATCTATGAGAGTCCGTTCCTTGGCCCTCACCCTACACTCCAGCTCTGTTATTGATCATCCAAGCTCTAATTTGGCCCATTTCATTCAGAATAATGTGCAATTTGTATGCATGTAATGCAGTCAACTAGGGGCTTTGGAATCAGGGGTTTTGGAGGAGAGTATGTGGTGATGGATCACCTCAAAGGGTCAGTCAAGCCCCAAGGTGATGTCAGTATGATCACCTTCTTTCAATTTGTTGAACCAGATAATACAATTTTTAAATGTAAAAGTAAATTGGGCATCTATATTATTCCATCACTATATTCCTCTGAGTTTACTCAGTGTTTTTTTATACATTTAGTTAGTGGTGTTTGATTAGACTTTAAATCTCAATCTTGTATGCACAACAAGTCACTGAAAGAGCAATTTTTGAACAAAGGCACTGCAATGCATAATGTGATAATTTCACTGAATTTGAGGTGTAATAAAGAGAACCAGTTGAACACAGTACCTGAATAGTCGGGCTGGAAGAACTTACAAAAGAATCACATCACAAAACTCACAAGTTTGTGTGTGTCCTCATACTATAGTATAATAACTCTACACTTTATAGTCTCACTCAGTGTCCAGCCTACAGCGCTATCTCAACTATCTTTGGTGAACGGAGCTGTGTCTCGAGGGGAAGACAGCAGATATTTCTGAAGTTGCAATAAACATCACAATCTTATGATCTATTTCTACAATGACAAGCATGCCCAGTTTCCCAGTCACACCACTGAAACTGCCTGAAGTCACAGCCTATAGGATTTCATTTAATGGAGGCGAAAGTTACGGCTTCTAAATCAGTTGCTTTTCCCTAACCCAATCATTACGCTTCAGAGCAAAACACAGCATCTTTTCACTGCAGCTTCGCATTGAGATTTGGGAATTATTAGTTTAAAAAGTAACTGTGGCAGTAAAAGTGTAAGGTTCAGTTTGGTCCATGAACCTTGTGGGCCGGATGAACTATGATCTGTTGCACCACTAAATTACATCAAGTCAGTTCTCAAATTCTGATATTGCCATTTGGTTCAAGCAATCATGATGTGACCATATGCTGTTTTTATAATAAAGATGGACAGTGTTGAAAAATGAGCTTGCCTATGATAAAGGCAGAAACCAGATGGAGACTTGAACTGGTAATGTCATTAAGATGTTAACACTGAAGCTATGTCATTCAGAAAGAATGAAAGCTGATTAAGACAGAACGATTACCCAAGGACTTTTGAGAGAAGTGTTCCCTCTTTGTTTCTGTTCTTGTACCGTGGGGATAACCTTATACAGTGAGGCTCATCAGGGTTTAAAGCTCTTTATTTCCCAAAACATTCAGTTTAACTAGAGATCAATTTTAGTGAAGATGCAAACTTGAACCCAAAGAATGCTTCCGTTTCCAGAGGGATGAGGACTTATCTGTGAAAATGTTATATGAACTCCTATGTTGCGTCACATAAAGGTCAAGATTATTATTGTTTCTTGCAGTGTCACAAGGTAATACGTTTTTTGTCCATGGATTGATAGTCTGGCTCTTTCGTCAGACTATCACCAGAAAGCCCACCGAGCCAAATCTGTCTTCCGTAGCCAAATGGCCAAAGTTGAATTAGATTTTAGAGAGCTTGGCAGGGGACAGGAAAAAGTGGAGACTATTTTAAGAGAGAAAAGTGGGACGGAAGCCCTAAACGGTCATGGATTCAAACATTTTTTTAATGCCATTATCACGACATCACATGTTAATTTATCAAGAGTAAATGTCTTTTATCACTAAAGTGTAGTTGCCTGTGGAGTTTCAGCTGGCATAGTCATCTCCTTAAATGAAGAGGACTGATATATATGTGGTCTATCCACAGTGCCTGGAGCACAGTGGACAACTAGGTGCTAACTGTTAGAACTAAACATAATTAATTTATACATATTAGATGTGTTGTTATTATTTTATTAGATACATTCTCAAAGCTTTTACCGTTTACATTGGAAATGGCAATTCCTATATCACCATCATCGTTTTCATCTTGTCCTCAAGATGCAGGCAATTGCATTTGGCTACTCAGATATTGTTTGTCTGTTCATAAATCTGTTTAAGGATCATTAGTTCTGGTTCTATGTGTCAGTATGCAGCAGCACCCTTGATTCTTTATGTTCTGTTTCACAAAATTACATCAGTGATACAGCACGAAACAAGACTCGCTAAGAAGACTGTTTTCCTTAGATTTGTCAGGATTATTGTGTCAGCACTAAACATTTAGTCTACCCCTGTAACTCACTGGTATCTTAAAACCCGATCAGCCCTATAACCGTACCAAACATTGAGTGTATAACCTGTGCAAAAAGGAGTCATGTCCCATTTTGGTCCCATGTAACGTGACAGACTGCATAGGTTTAAACCCATTGTGACATTTCAAAGGGTAAAATTCACAGCAGTCTAGAGCTACATTGTTATAAATCCCCCAAACCCTGTCAGGTTGCAATGCGATATGGCTCTTAAAGCCTTCATTGCCTGATCCATGGTTCTGGCTGTGTTGTGGCGTCCTGTTGGTGCATGTCTCTCACATGCTCAGCTGTTGATGGAATGCAAGGCTGGTAGAGTTGAAATATTTTTTGGCAGACTGGCACAGATGTGCGAGCATCAGAGTGCACCACTTCAGGCCAAAGGAAAGCAACCAAGCATGTCTACGGAGGCTTTCACAAGTTTCCCAAAACAGAATTTGTGTGTGAAGTTGTGATGACAATGCTTGAGATTTACATACAAAGTATCGACAGAACAACGGAAAATCTGGGGGAAAATAGGGGGAATCTTTGGCAGTCTCATGACTCAATTCGATTTGATTTTTATTCTTGGTGTTACAGTGGAATTGATTCTTGATTTAAAATCATTCTATATTAAATAAAAAGATATGTGTTATAGTTTGTTTTTTTCCAGAAAAACATTGGCGTTTGTGTGTGTTCTGGAGTATAGGGGGAGAAAAGCTGTGTTGTTGTAAACGTTATGCAGTCTCTCTACTGGGGCTTTTGAAATGAAACCACCCGTGGACAGGGTCATTTCCTTCGCCACCGGGGTTGGTTGAAATTTTGTCAAGTGCTGCAGCGTATGTTTGTCAGCCGGTCTCATTTGTCAAGGATTTATTTTATTTAATTAATATTTCATGTCCGCTAATGTTAGTCTGTAGGTGATGGGGTATCATAATGTAGTGGAACTAAAGCCATTACAAAAAGATTTTTGACATTTGTGAATTGATTTAGAAACATGATGAGATAAGAATTGCGATTCTTATGTGATTCGAATCGACTCAGTTGTTATATATCTTCATCATTTCATAACAGACTATTATTTAAAGTGTGGAGTTTCTCAAATCTCTAGATTGTCTTACAGCTTAACCTGAAGCAAATACATACAAAGGTATCTGTCAGCATCTTGCTAGCAAACCCTATTATCCAAAACTCGTTTCACTTTCCACAATGGCTTTTGAATTGTATGTACAGCGCTGCTAAAGTCAATCAGTGCTTTCAGGGTGATCCACAGCGTTGCTATCAGTGACTTATAATTTGGTACCCGGTGAATATTACGAATTACACTTCAAAGGGCTAATTTGGGCCTGAAGTCCTATAAATAGATCTGAACGACACGAGGCTGTAACATGCAGCAGGGATTGCCTTCACTCACTGTTCTAATGACTTCATTTCTATGCATTGGGAGCAGCGCTGATGGATTCTGATGTCTTGCTGCGCTTTGTGATGACTTAGTCATCACGTCTATAGCACTCATCACGAGGGCCGAAATATTCTGCTTAAACGCAGTCATGTAACTTTATCTTTAAGCAGAGTATTAAAAATAAAGTCATAATGACTTTGACATGCAGTGTCACCGTTTTTTTTCTCATAACCTCACTTTCCCTCTCCCACTTTTGGAATAATTATCCATTACTAAAGGCAGACAGACAGCTTTCTGACATCCTATTCAGAATTCAAACTGATTGCAGAGACTTTTTTTTTAGCTTGAAATTGTATGGTGTCTCTAGTATGTGCATCAATTGACACGCATCGAATGACGGACTGAGATTAACTGCCAGCCATCCTCAAATCCAGCAGAGAAAGGCTTATTTTGTGTGTAAACACAGTTACGTAGTTGATGTTAATTTTATTCATAAGAATCAGAAGCGCCCAGTCGTGACATTCATATATTATTATATATGTAGAGTAATCTGCTCTGAGTGTAAGGATGAAATATATGTTTATTTTATGTTTAAAAAGGTCATGATTACGCTGTATGTGTTTACTAGCCCATTTGAAAAATAATAATAACTTCATTTGAATTCTATAAAATTGGGTCACGACATTGTGTAACACATATGCTGCATTCACATGGATTCAGGCAGACGGCACGGGGAAAACAAATGTTTCTATAAGGGGCAAACCAAAAACTGCCACTAGATAGGGGTGTTCGCATTTCTCCTGCGTTTTTGCGGCAACCATTTCCTCTCCTGTGTGTTTGGAAAGAAAGGGTGAAACTAGGGAGTTGTGATTTGGAACTACACCACTACATGCCACTAAATCCTACACATTGGACCTTTTAATGACCATGGGAAAATATGGGTCCCAGTTGAGACCCAGTACTCTATGCGGTGGATGAGTTGGAAGGAGTTGTGCCATTGTTTATGTTTTTTTTTTTTTTTTTTTCTTACAAGCTACCCACAACAGCTGTAATGAACAACATGTATCTCTTCCCTGTTTTCATCCTGTTCGATTACAGCCCTAGAAATGATTTTCATTGTCTAGTTTTTAAATGGCGTGTGCACCATTGTACATTAGGTGTCCCCTTTCCCTCCCCTTGGACAGCATGCATCCTGCCATCTATTGTGGAGACAGCACATGAGAGAGAGTTTCTTCTTTCCCACTTTCACCATTCTTTGTATTTCGTCAATCTCGATCATCTCTGCTGCTGCCTCTTTGTCTCTGGCTCTTTTTGTCTCTCTCTCTCTCTCTCTCTCTCTCCCGCCCTCTCCCTCTCTCTCCCTTATTCACAGGTTCTTATCACGTATTTAGTCTAAGACAGGCCCTCAGAGACCGGCTGCAATCAGCCCGGAGCAGGAAGCCGACACCAGCAGGCTGTACAGAGGGCATTATTCTGTGCTTAGCAGTCATGACACTCTTCTATCTTTCCTGTCATCCCCCCGCCCCCCCTGTTCACCTCTCCCAACTTTTGTTGACAGGAACTCAGTGTTTTTGCTTTTGGTATTAATTTCTCTCTAAAATGTGCCCTTGGCATGAAAATTGATCCATGGAGAGTATTTAATTTCAGTGAACGCAGAGTCAGAGATTTCTGTGCAATGCTTTCGGTTAGTAGTGGACCAGAGTCCTCAACTAATGTGCAAAAATGAGAAATTCTGTGGGAAAGGTCAAATCCTCAGATAATGACAGCTGTTATATTTTGACCATAAGGAGGACGAGATGCATAGAAGTTTGGAATGATGTGATTGCTCTAAGCAACTATGTGTGGATATGATGTCTACCAAATGGCATATGTTTGGTGTCTATCTCTACAGCATATGCTATGTCAAGTAGCAAGTAGTATGATTTTTTTTTTAATGTGTCAGCAAGTTACTAGTGGCTTATTATATATATTGAATATTTAATTTTTAGGTGTTGGTGTCAGTTTAACATTGTGCATATACTCACCCTCTGTCGTCTACTCAAAACTATATAACAAAGCTAAGGAAATTATAAATAAGATCGTAGTGTCTTGTATCAAATATATAATTTTCCTGTAATTCATTTTACTATAAAGTGCCATATAAATCAGGAGTATATACGACAATTGTGTTTCTCTAAATGGAGAGCACAATAAATGTTGTATGACCATTCCGGGTCTGTGAAGTGAAGCTAACGCGGAATTGTCTCAAACCTGAATTCTATGTAAAGGCCAGCCAGTGGCGCTCCACTGGCTACAATAAAAAAAAAACCTCCTGTATTACCCGACTTCTCACTTCATTTATTAGCTCAGTAAACTGTTTCCTCCCATAATTAAAAAAAACATTCAGGTTGTTTGTATAATACAGTACTTTATATATGTAGTTTACTACATATATATTGCATTTATTATTAGATTTACAAGAGGGTTTTTTATGTTATTATTTGTTTTTGATGGGTTGGATCAGGTGGCACAAAGTGCATTAGCCTACACTGTTGTAATTTTTTCTTCTATAGGTTTTCCAAACTGTCCTTAGTATCATTAACTATTTTCTGGAAACCAAAGTGTATTCAGTGAGTCTAGTGAAAACTATATGTGATATTTACAAACAGTCATAGCAGCTGCAAGTGAAGAAGATTAAATTTAATGTCTGTCTAATGACTGGTGATGTTATGATTTCAGCTAGATTATGAGAAATGGAACTTTAACAGTCTGTTTGTGTGTAAGATATTAAAATGGAAGCCATGTTTAAAAGACAATAACACACACCAGTGTCAAAACTCCCCCACTGTGAAAAGCCTAGTATATGTATATGAAGGAATAAGGTGTGAAGTAATGTACAGTATTCTGGTGTATGACATATAAACATTTACTGGTCTGAAGCTGATAAATTGCTGACAGGTTATTGAACAAATGACAGTATCAAGCAGCAGTAAATCAGCTCTTACAAGTTAACAGATTTAAGTTGATGAAACCCCACGCTGATATGTTTGTACGTTTGCTTGTGTTTATAACATTGTTTGTGCCTTAATAGAGATGAATCTCTTCAGGCTGGACAACTAATAACTAAAATACAATGTAGAAGGACTGGGATTTTTGCAATTTTATATCTTTTACAGGCTTAAGTTACTATACTTACTTACTATTCTGCTTCTAGCCAAAGCATTGTCTGTTTGAGAGTCAGCTCAATGCCACTTCACAAATTCCTGCCTGAATAGTATGTCTTCAGATTTTGAATAACAAACAGACACACTTGACCTCACACTTTGGTAAATTTATGATCATCCAATGTATTGGAAGGGAGTTACAATCAAATGTATGGATGAAAAACACCACTCTGTGTCAAGGTCCCCACTGACTAGATATAAAATGACCCAGTTGCTCCGTGAAACTCTTCTAGATCTCACTGACATCCACTAAATATTATTTACTGCTTGGTTGCAGGAAGGTCAGTAGGCCATTTATGTTTCTCATGTTTGCTACGGAAAATCTGACTTTCTGCACCAGTCTCTAGTGGTATGCTAAGTTTATATGCCTGATGGGGTGATAATGACACAAAGTAGGTGTCAAAAAAGGCAGGGGGTGGCAAGGACAGACTAAAATATAGTAGTAACAGATTTGTTATCTCCCCAAATTAGTGTGAATACAGTGTCACATCTGCAGTCTTAACCTAATGAGGCTCAGCTGGTATCACTATGAAATGTCACTTCTGTTGAATGGCTACAGGTGGGATGAGACTAATTTAATTTAATTAGAGGTGTTTCTGTTCCTAAGTCTTGCAACAACATTGCTGCCTGCAACACTGATTCAAGAATATACTGTATGCACGCATACGTTGCTACATACAGATACATATAGCACACTGAAAGTCTTACTTTCCATAACACTGGGTCATCTGTATCATGTATTACTGAGATTAATTTTATTACATTCATATAATCTATATAAAGTATTGATTTCCTGTTACATTACAGTATATGTTAACATTTGGGTGATATGTTAGCATTTTCCAATAGGCCACTGTCAGTCCAACAACTGCCGATTGCCAATATATTGGCACATGCATGTGTGCTGCGCCAGTTGAATATCTTTTGGTCTTATGGAAGGTGTGTCCAACCTGTTTTGAATAAGAATCCCCCTAATTGTATGTTATTCAAGTACATACAGTAGCTGAAACTGTAGGTAAGGACGCAACAGAAGGGAGAGTAACGACACGGTGCAAAACACGCATAACATCAAATTTAAACTATCCAACCTATCCCTGCTACCTCTTGATCTTTTTGAGGTTTGCACTGGAGCCTTTGGAGTTCCCTTGTTTTCTCATATGGCAGCCGTACTTGGTTGCCTTATTAAAATATGGGTTTTTGAGTGTTTCCACATGTGTGCATACTTAAACTATGACTCAGTATTTTATGGTCACAGATTTCATCACTCTCACCACTTTATGTTCTCCATTCGGGTTAGGCCATCAAATACCCCTCTCCTGAATATTTTATGACATGAATACCCTCCTCTGGCTCAGTGAAATGTGTCAAGGCTTATCTGTCGTGGTTGTTCTCTAATGCTGGCCTTTGCCCATAAATTAGGAGGCATTCTGCGATTTTTGTCATTGTTACTATTTGATAGGATCAAATGGCCATCTGAAATATTCATTTCAAATCACTGCTGTGCTCTTGAGAAGTAAAAGCACAGTGGCTTGTGTAGAGTTAAATTACCTTGTAAATTATGTACAGTGGTGACATACATGTAATGCAATATAATATCCATATCTAGTTCAGGAGAAGAAAAAATGAATCACTGTCTCCCATATGTATCTCATCAGCAGCAGATAATTCCTTTTATGAGACATGAATGGCTAGACGCACATTAGACTACAGAAATGTAATACTGCTCTACTTGTTATTCCCACAGTCAAGAACATTACAGTATTTATTTACGAGGATACATCTCTCAACAAATGAGGCGCAGACTTGTAATTTCACCAGGCTGTAACATCCATAACATGTAGTTCTTAAAAACCAACACTACGACTGTTGCTCTGTTCCTCTTCTTGATAAACACACTCCTACTCTATTTGTTTGTTACAATTTCAGACTTTCCAGCAACTTGTTTCTGTTATTTATCCCCAGGCTGCCTCCTTTTTGTTCCCTCTGTGCATTCAACTCTAAAAAAGCGCACATTTTTTGCTAATCTAAAAACAATTTTTCCTTAATTTGACACATTTTTATGCCCAGAGCAGGTCCATTCACATCTTTCCATCGACTTTGTTTTCATGTGTGACGTCAGTCTGAACAAACCGTGGCAGTGCTGACCTGAGTGATGTCTTTTGATGCAAACAACATTGATAATAACGTCAAGGTATACTCAGATAATGATGTTTATTGTTATCACTATCTCTGAGTTTGCTGATTTTGACCAGACCTTCCTGAAATTTACAACAAAGTCAGAGTATGTTTTTAAGCACAGTACCCCATAATCTACAGACTAACATTAGCGGAAATGAAATATTAAGGCTACTTCCAAAAGACAACCAGGCTGTAGGCTGAAACTGTAAAGCACAGGGGGCATGGCTGTTGGAATGTAAATGTATTTATATTACAAGTGAATGTCTTCAAGGGGTTTTCCCATCACCTTAAGGAATGTGAGAGTGTTCAAGCACAGCTCTGAAACAATTTATAGATACGGTCTTGTCCTACTTGACATGCGAATAAAGGCAGAGATTGAATCAAAGCCTGTCCAAGTGTCACTCACTCACTGTGCTCTAAAATCTTATCCTGGAATGCATTTCATCATTCTGCCCTTGGTTTTACAAATGTCCTCCTCTGAGTGAACTTCATGTTGTCTGTTTGGCATGCTGATGTATGGTATGTGGCCACTAGACAATGGTTTTGCGTGTCAACAACCTTTTAGCTTGATTGCAAGACCTTAGGCTCTTAAGAGTGCGCTCAACACTTACAGGGAGTAAGTGTACACACCAATATACATCACGTTTATTAACTGTCTAAGGAATCTGAATACACTTGTCAAGCACCGAACTGGACTGGTGGTATATGACCAAATAAGCCAGTGTGCTTTTAATATTATATACTGTACCTCCTGATATAGCTGTCCACTCACTGAGTAAAATCTGGTAGCAGAGATATACAGTGGGGTATGCAATGAGCTGGTTACAGATGGTTGTTACAGATTACAAATGGTGTTTCCATTTTTCCTGGCCGTTATGTTGACTGTGTATCTCAGTCATTTTTATATTGTCTCTCTGAAATGATATTTTCATTTTCATTTTGATCGTTCCATGAATTTGACATGGCAACGAGATTCTCCTCAGTCAGAGACGTCAACCGCTTCAAAGTTAATAATAGTTTTGAATGCAGAAATCTGGAAAATAATTTTAATTCCATTAAAGCACCAGCAGAAATCGATTTACTATAGAATAATTTAGACATTTTCTCAATTCCACCAGTATTAATTGCAGAACTCGGATACTCCAGCACTGCATATAGAGGGCAAAAACAATTCAGTGCTTTGCCATTATCACTTTCAGTCACCCGGCTCCCCAAGCTCAACCTCACTGACGCAGAAGCCCTTTCATATGCTTTGATCCTGTTAATAATTATTTGCCATGCAGCTGAAGGGGGGGGGGCGAGATTGGAAAGCACCAGAATGCTATGCACTGATAGTGGCACTGAGAGAGAGAGAGGGGGAGAGTAAGACTTGGAACATTTTGTGGAGTGGGAGTTTCAACAAGCCTGTGTTGTCCTTCCACTAAACATAAAAAAGCAGAGAATGGCTTTCAAGGCTTCATCTGAAACTGTCAGTATGCCAAAAGACAAAAAAAAACTGCCCTGGATAAATAATGGTTGAATTTGAAACCTATTTATCCTTTTTTTAAATATTTGAAAATAAATGTTTCATTAACTGTCATCCTCCATGCCTTTTATTTTCCTCTATTGCTGATGTCTCTTTTGATTATTTCTGAGTGCCTTACCTCATCACTGCTCTCCGTGCTGTTGAACAACATTTCCCTGCTTTCCCTACTGGCTCCTTATCTTGCTCTGGATGGGCTCAGACCAGAACTGGAATCATCATCCCAACTGGTCTTCTGGCAAGGTCGAAAAAGGAAAGCATTGGCTGGGGGCGAAAGCGAGCCAAGGAGCTAAACTTTCTCTTCATGCTCCTCTCTCCACTGGGGTTGGAGATAGATTACAATGACATTCTTACATTTCTCCATAGGTAATGGAGCTCATACTGGCCTCTTGTTTCCTACTGGGGTTGTGATCAGAAAACTAAAAGGTCTCCAAGTTTCCACTGAGAGTCAGGAAGCGAAGGAATTGCTAGATAGAGGAATTTATTGGGAAAATGTGCAGAATATAACAAAGAGTTCTACTATCACTCGTTCCCAGACAGTTGAAGATGTATTTCTCCACTCAGACAGTCAGCATGACTGAACCTCCTAACCACCACTGCAGTGTTCATTGACAGGATTGTAATGCAGTACGAGACAGTAAGCTATAAGAGCATCTCACACCTCATTGGTTTGTGGAACTGTTCAGCTGAGCTGGGACACATAGCTGGATCCACAAAAGAGAAATTGCCAAAAGTAAATAGGAGTGATTATAAGTTTCAGTCCTTCCTTTCTTTCTTCTTTACTTATTGCGCTCTCAAATGGTTATGGTGTAGCCACCGTAGTTGGTCTGTCGCGGGAAAGCCATCAACCTAGCTTTAGAGTCATTGAAATCATTTATTGATAGCCTTCTCGTGTCTACTTTAATAATGTTGTTACATTAGACTTTTATGATCCCACAGTTGAATGAAAAAAACAGATTTATTAGGGTTTTAGGTAAATTACTATTGAGAAAGAAGAATGGGTCAAGACTTGTGTCCCTAACTTACCTTATCGCTGTGGAAAAAACATTTAAAGGCAGTCATTATAGTGACGAAGCTGCTACTGCCTCCCACCTGCAGGTACAGCTGATAGTGAAGGACAGAGGGATGGATGATCCTGTTTTGGTCCCTGTCACTCTTAAGTTGAGAAAATAAAAATGGCAGTGAGGGATTGTCTCAGTCTCTCTGATAGGACTGAGGATGGCAAAGTGGGAGATGTGCCAACATATGTGTGAGGGCGGTGATGAAAAGCAGATGTTAGGTGATGATTCAGCGGTGTTTGTGTGCGCGAATGCACACATGACAGCAATATTGATGCAAGGAGTAGCACCTCACATACCAACACACAGCTCACATTTACAGATGAAAGGTAGTAAACCTTAATGGCAGGTTGGCCATACATAATGCTGTCTAACCACAGGCATTTTTCTTGAAAGCCATCTGACATTAAGTGTGGTCACAGACTGTTTGTAACAGTTGACTCATGGGATTTAAAAGTCACTGAGGATTCAGAACTCACTGTGAAATCGACCATAAATAGGTGGTATTCAGTAACCTCTAAAAATGTTCCTATGATCCATTGTTTATGAGCATTTCAGGTCCCTTGTGAATGAAAGGTACATTAGAAAATGTTCTTTCTGTTACCCTTACAGGGTCATGCTTTTAGATCTGTTTTACCCTGCATGTTTCACACTGAGCAGTTTTTCGTTATCATACATCTTTAAGTTCACCTACAGTGTAGTGTAACCCATGTATTTGTGTATCTAGAAATGGAATTCATCCTTGAGCAAAACACAATGTGTCCCACAGTCACGTGGAGCAATCAGATCAGTAATATTTTCAAGGAGCTATTCGTAATCTGATTCCTGAGATAGAGGAGCATCAGCAACCACAAAGGCTACAAAGGAGTTCTGTGTTATTTTAATCCATCTCCCAGGAAACTCTCGCTTGTGTCAGCTATCTGTTTTTTTGTGAGGACATTCAGATGGATAATTACTGGCAACCCTCTGGCTTGGCTTCGTACCATCCTCCCCCCCCCTTTTTTTTTCTTTTCCTACATATATTCTACTGGCTTCTCATCCCTGACTTTATCCTTGTTCTCCTTCCTGTTCTCCATACCATCCCTCCAGAGATCAAAGCAATGGCCTAAGAAATGGTATGGGAAAGGAGAGGCTTTCTCCTTTTGCTGTATCAGTTCTCATTTTCTTGTCTTTTCTTGATGTTTGTGGCATATTCAGGACATGATGGAGTACATGCCATAAAGTGCATATTTCATTGGTAAATTAATTCCCACACACATTGTAGCCCCTTGTAAAAAATGCCCTCAGTTATTGTTGCACTCATGCTATTTAATGAACTGCCTACCAGCCCTTTTTATTTCTTTGCAGTCAATGCCCTTGTGGATCTAACTCCATCCCACAGTGCTGTTTTTATTCAGAATCTGCACCCTAGCCCGTAAGTGTAGAAGACATATGGTCCAGATGTCAGCACAGATGATGGGGCCACATAGACCTCATCACATAATCTGCCAACTGCACGACATCTGCATGCATAGTACCTCCGTGGTCAATAGGAAATGGCCTCTTTAAGCTAATTTAGTGCTGCTGCGCTACTGAGACTAAACACTGGAAAAAGCTGGTAGTCATCAGCTGTATCATCATCGTCAGATTTGTTGTGGTTGTAAAACAGTCACTCATAGTGCCCACCTCATTTTAACAAATGTCTAACAAGATTGAGTAACTATGGAGGCAACCCTGGAAACCAGGCATATTAAATGTGGAAACTCTGATGGGGTTTATTGAGGTCAGTCTGTTTTAGACAAGCTCATGAGCTGCACATATGTTGACAACCATTTTGAATATATTGCATCCTCTTGAAGGTGTTTGAGTCAGCAGCAAATGCTACAGTAATTGCTACTGATTGCTGTGACACAGATGCCACTTCCTCACACTAGAAAAAAAGGCTGCTTGAGGCTCATAGTTTGAAGCAGAATCACCATAATCTGATCTGTTTGATTTGTTTTCTTCAAGTGCAAAAGAATCATTGGAATCCTTTGAGCTTTTAGACTGAAGTTGGCAGGCTACCGAGTTGTCATACCGTAGCTGTTACACTTGGACCAGAGGAATTGATTTGATCACTTTTCTTGACCTAGAAATGAATGTTTCTAATAAAAGCATGTATTTATGACTGCCATACCATAAGTCGGTCATGAACTTTGAAGAAATGGACCAGGCCGATGAGGCTAATGTACTGTAAAGTTAGTTACATTTTGAGTTTTTGGTCTCTTTGTTGGAAAAGAAGGCTAGAGCATTTGTTCATTTTTTCCAATGCGCACATTTGGCATGTCATAGCAGGAAAAGCACGGGCGTAATTGGTAACCCCAGGAGGGTTGCACATGCTCAGACACTTTAATTTTGCGAATTCCCAGATAAAAAAACCCAGCCCTTCTGACTGCTGGTTTGCTTTACTGGTTCACGCCTTGTACTTTGATAGTAGTTTTTTTTTTTATGGAGGGGAGATCACTTTCTGTCGACACTCACTCACTTTACAAAGCATTAGGCTATTGAAACAGACCTGAAGCTGGCTTTGCTCAGGTCCGTATCTATGAGAGGTTGACAGCTCCTCGACCCTGGCCCTGCCCCACAAAATGTATTCTTAAGAGGCATTATGAAACGGATAGATCTCTCTGGGAATTCAGTCCTACTGGGAGAATTCAGCTCAACCTCATTATCTTGTTTCTTTCCCTCCTTTTTTTACATTTTTTTTTTTTACTGTCTCTGTTCACCAGAGAACCACAGAAGTTCTCATTGGGCCTGGATGATGTGACTATTGTGGTGAGCTGGTTACACATGAGGACTGAATACAACGGATACTGCTTTTTTTACTTTCCCCTTCAGGTTTTCTGTTTTATTTCAATATACAATAAGAAGCCAGGTTGATTAGATTCGTATTCTCCTGTCCTTGTCCTAGCTTTTTTTCCCCTCCTTCTTCATTCTCCTTCCCTCTGTCTTTCTCCTATAATGTTTTGGCTCCCTTATCATGAACCCACTCTACTTGTTCCCTCCCTCTCTCCTCACATAGCACTCAGGCTCTTCCTCCCTCCCTCTCCGTCTCTCATTCATGCACCAGCTCCATAACGACTGCGTTTGTCATGTGTCTCTCTTCCCCCATTCGTCTGCCCGGCCACTGATCGGATACACGCCACTGCTTTGTAAGTAGCTAGCCACATTTTTGTTTACTCTTCACCTCCCTTAATTTTTTCCCTGCTCTTGAAGGCTCCAACAACTGTTGCTAACTGTTCAGTATGGCAGAGGCTTGCTTAGCATACTGACAGGCTCAGAGACACAGATGGAGAAGATGATCACACAGGACTTAAGAGATCCACAGTGAAAAGGTTGTGCACAGGGACAAATTAGATAAAGTGAAGTCAGGGAGAAGCAGAGGAGAGGGAGTCACAAGCCAGCCTATGCATCATTATTATCATCTCCTGTCTTTAAGTGTCAAGTGTTCAGAGAAGGGACATTCGGTGCTGATGGGACACTCTCTAATTAAGCAGCATGCGGAGCTTTGGACTAGCAGGCTCACATGTTAATGAGAACTTATTAAACACTGGAGTAGCCTCTGCTTCTTAGTCACAGTTCTGTGTTTTGGTACAACAATGGGAGTGTGTCACTGTACAAAAATACTTTGTGTCTCAGCTTATTCACAGACTGATTTTTATCTCTTCAAGTAACGCTTTTTAAACAAAGATTGATGTTTAGGTTTTGTTGTCCTGTTCAGTTTTCTTTTCCCTTTATACGATATATATATATCATCCTGTGCATCTTTTTTGTCTTCCTTGTGAATATTGGATTCTTGTGGAAGCAGCTTGCTCAGCTTTAAAGTGTTTAAAAGGTTTATCTGCTTACAGGAACTGTTTGCATCTCTGCATTTTCAACCCAATTCTAACTGAACCTGAACTTGAACCTGTGAAAGAGAAAGAAATGCGCACTGAGATGGAAACAGGGAATGATTGATTTAGGGAACTCTTTTCTCATTTGCTCATAAAAGAAGTCACGCGCTCAGCAGCGCTTGGATTACAGACAAGTTAATACAACTTGATTTGTGGCTTATTTGTGACTATTTTTGCTATACGTATATCGGATAATCCCTCCCCCTCCTAACAGCACATTTCTTTCCAATCAACTTTAAGCAGACAGAATACACACACACACACATCTGCGTGTTAGCTAATGCTCTTAGGCCCGACCAGAGAGTATGTTTAATGATTTGTGTTTTGTTCTTGTTTACAATCCAATCAGTTTATGTCACTGCAGAGTAGTAGTGGTAGTTGTGAGTGAATTCTGTCTTAATTTCAGCCCATTCACATATTTGAGTGGGCAGTGGATCAAGAGTTCAACCTGCAATTGTCCAGTTGACTTGTAGGTGAATTTAAGACGTTAAACCTAAAAGTGATTTTCTGATGTAGCAAGCTTAAGCCACAGAAAGAGCTTGTTAATGTTTTGTTGTTGTTTTTTTACCTGGAAGGGTAATTGTTTCCCAGACTTCATTTCATTTTGTGATCTCTGACAAAGTCACAAGTCATAGGTGACATAAAAACAGTAGATGTATTGGAAACCCCTGACACCTTTTGTCTAGAATTGAAATGTTTCACTCCAAGCTTTAAAAAAAAAAAATCCAGGCAGACTTTCAAGCTAAGGTGTTGATTGGTGTGTTTCTGCACCTATCTTTAATCCCATTTGAGGGGACTGACAAAGTGAATCGACACCACCATAATGACGAACCTTTTACAAGCCATCCTCTGCCAATCTGGGAGACACAGAAGTTGCCACTGAAAAGCAGTCTTCATTTGAAGTAAACCAAAATGTAAAAATACCAAAATACATTGATATTGGAAGCACACAAATTGAATTGAATTATGCAAATTTGTTTCAAAAGTTTCTAAAAAGTACGTTTCCTGATTTACCCACTGTAGCTCACCTGTCTGTATTATCGCTCCCTTAAATGAAGAGTAACCATGGTAGTTGTCGCTGTGGAGCCACCAGCAGCTCCAAGCCTGTCACTGAAAATGCAGAGTAGTTTGGAGATTGGGGGTTTGGAGGTTGTTATGAAGACAAGGACAAGGTAGAGTAGAGTGACAGGAAGCATTGATTAAGATGAGATAGAGGACCAAGAATAACAACCATTCTCATGACTGGGACGATGATGATGATGATGACGACGACTGTGTGTGCATATTCATGAAGCTGCTAATAGGAAGGTCTGGGTGTTCAGTGTAAGTCGGAGCTGATTGTGACTATTTCCTTGTCTGTGTGGCATTGACTCTTCCACTAAGCTCAGGATTTTAAGTAGTGATTTGTCTGTGGTCTTCCACTGAGCCCTGTTGTTGTGTAGAAGGGAAAAAAAAATGTCTCTGTACCCAACCACAGACTTATACTATATCTAACGCACCATATTTTAGAAAAACACAGGTCTTACACGTTAACACAGGCTTGTGTCGCAATCCCTCAAATTGACTAGACGATGGCGAGAACTGTTTTTTGTACATAAACGTTTAGTGCCGTTTGTGATCATTTTGTATCAAAGTGGGTATTTAATGTTCATTTAATCTTTCAGTACTGCTTAGATACCTTTTTATAGAGTAACCTCCAAACAACACGTGCAATCATTGTCTAGCTTAGTGAATGTGGTCAATTGGTATGTTTTGCTTGACAGCCATGTCTGTGATTGATGGATAATAGTCATTATACCCTAATCCTGATTTCAAGTAGGTGTCATGCACACTTCAGGTTTTATTACTTACTAAGTATTGTTTGCACCAAGCACAGATAATCATTTTGCTTCCTGTGTAGTTTGTTTTCTGTGGGGTTTTTTGTGTTTTTGTTTTTTTTTACTTTCCATGCAAGGCTTTGAGTGGAAGCTATTAGCTCAGCCTGTCTACAGCCAGTGATAATGACAGTGAATCAGCAAATTTTGCTTATAGAATCTGGCCATGGACAGGTGAAAGTGGTCTAGGAGTCAGGTAGAAAGCCTCTATAACAAGTACAAGATGCAAGCAAATCAGCACCAATTACTCTTATACATCCTAATGGTATGAATGTGTACAGAAATGTGCCATAAGCAGGCACACACAACGGGCATTCAAGCATTTAGCTAAAAACTAATATGAAATATTTTATCTACAGGAAAATGTTAAGCATCCATTTCATCTGGTTCACACTGATTGAGCATTTTCTGCCCTTTTAATGAAAAATTTGTCCATAGTTGCTCTGATGCTTTCACTTAATAGCCGTAAAAACAGCAGGGTGCTTGAATCACTCACATACTGTATACTAAACTATATTTTCAACATAACTGGCAGACAACAGCCATAGCAGTAAACAGCCACCCAGTCATGCTTTGGAAATAAGCACCCAGACAGTCAATTAAAACCCTGTTTACCACTGAGTGTGCCAGTCAAAAACTCAAACTGTTATTACGGCATCGAAACAGCAATACACACAGTGTCCCAGGTTCTCAGTGGAGACAAAACAAGAGTATACTAGAGCTGTGTGTCCTGTGGAAGGGAATTCACAGGTAGCAGGTGGACTACTGGAACCAGCTGTTGTTTACTGGGTAAGGGGGAGGGATTGTGGTCAATTAAGTTCACAGAGACAGGGACATGTGTGCAATGGCACCTGCAAACACCACACTTTAATTTAAAGTCTGCTGAAATATGCAAAACAAAAAGTGTTGGACTGATACTGCCTCTGAAAAGGAATACCACAACACACAGTGGTTGTAACTAAAGGTTTGATCATTCTTATTTCCACTGCTAGGCAGAGGAAATAAGCACAAGACAGCCTACATTTAGTAGTTGTTCTGCTGTATACTGGTTTTATTGGGCAGCTTGCAGGTGTGTGTAGTTCTCTTGAAGTGTGTGGGAGGGCAGTGGTAGATAGAGTACGTGTTATTCCAGTGTACTTAAATAACACTGAAAAATGACCAGAGCAAAGGGGTTATAATCCTGTTCCCAACCATCTTCAGATTTAGAAATGCTCCTCTTCAACTTTTTCTGTTATGAAAATGAGACCTCCAGAATCCAGTAGGTCTGACAAACCAGAATCAGATAGTAACGCTATCAATACTAACAATTATCAAGATAATAAATTATGACGTTAATTAATATTAACGATCCTCGGGACACCTCCCTTAGAAAAGGGAACCAATAGCCAATAATGGATTGATTCTGTCTCATAGAATACGCTAAAATGTCCATTTATAATTAATAATTACAAACAAAATCACCATCAATAGCTAGAGAGTTCACAGATTTCTACATAGAAGGCATTTAATAAAATACATAGGTATGATGTGAGTGTGAGTGACCATATGTTCAGCTGAGCATGAAACACGTGTTGATCCAGATAAAGAGCCATATGGAGTGGGAAGTCTGGTCATCCAGAGTTTTGTTGTCCTGGTGGCCAGGAAGTGACCCATCATAATAAAAGTTCAGTCAAATCAGACAAAATGAACAAATTCATATTTAAAGGTCCCAGGGGTCCCAACACACACATAGATAAAAAGGCATAAACAAACAAAACAAGAAATAAACCATGAAGATTTATTACGAAAAGCAAGAATTAGGTGCATTACTGCTAACTTAGTTTGAAAGCCTCACACCGGAATGGATAGAGGGGAAGCTGAAATGTTTGTTTAACCAAATTGGAATTATTCATAATGTAGGTTTACTAATATACAACATTTCTATCACTGCACAAGTCCCAAGGATTTTCTCCCCACGTTCCCATTTTGACAGATGATTTTTCCATTCTCAAGCGAATAAATAGGCTCATAAAAAAAAAACCCAAGGCTCCGGAGATGACGGTGGCTATTTTTATCCCCCAACAAGATGCTTCATCCTCGGATAAATTAATGCAGAACGGTTTTTAAGATAGAATCCCTATCATGGGGGGATGGTTTTATTTAAGTTTTCCTTGGTTCCATGGCAACACTCATGGAGCCACCTATTTTACTACGCCTTGAACGGATCCTAAAGTAGCAAAAAGATTTGCAAATGGACTGAGCAATTTCAATGCATTATTGCAGAAAATATGTCTTCCTTTCACAGCTGGCATTAAATCCACCAACTGGATTAGGAGAACCGTTATGGCTCGTTCACACTGCCTACCTGAGCAGCCCCTGTGCGCGGTGGAACGTCTTGCTTTTTTATTCTGGCACCTATTTTAATAGATTAGAGTAGTCACACTTCACTAGAGAGTCGAGGTACTGCCTTTTTTTTGGTGGTTCCCAGCATGAATAGACAGTGTATCGACATTATACCAGCAACATACACATCTTTCACTACAGTTTCAATGTATATATATCTGCAGAATATGTCAAAGAATGGAAAAAATATATACAATTATTTTTTAAATTCAATTGCTCCTCAATCTGTTACAGATTAAAAGCTCTCTAGCATTTCTGGATAGAATCCATTTGTATGTCAAAAAGACTTTTATTTTATGGCATTTATCAAAGGCATATTCAGTATAGAAAGATAGGGCTGGCAGCAGCAGCCAGGCAGCTGACACGCTCTTGGTGTAAACACAGCACACGTGCCAGACACAGCCAGTGTCTAAGTTTCTTCCTCTGTGATAGTTGGGAAATAGTGATCAACATTTTTCACCATTTTCTGGACCAAACAACTAATACATAAATCAAGAAAACGATTGACCGATTAATCAATAATGAAAATAATTGATTGGTACAGCCTTACTGAATGATGGATCCTACTTGATCATACACAGAAGGCGTGTAGCCGAATGTTACTAGCATAGGTAAGGTCCCAAGAGCCTATATAAGGGAAAGGGTGCAAATACTCTGGCACACACAAAAGGCTGGATAGATTTGTTCGTATATTGCTTCCTGAATGAGGCCCAGTGTGACTCGGCTGCCGATTCCGACTGACACTAGTAAGGCTGTGTCACAGCGGAGGAATTTCCCTTGCTGTGGATTTAAGGTGGCTCAACAGCATGATGTGATGTCATGTGCGGTTGTGGCGGTGCCTTGCCATCCCCTACGGTACTTAATTTTTGCGGTTATTGCAACAGACACTAGGTTGCTACAGAGTAACCCCGCAGACCTCTACACACATAAGTCCGGTCAGCTATAACTCTGTGTTCTTCCCGTTTATGGGAGAGACATTGGCTTACCAGAGCTCATTAATCCCGTGTGTCACAGCTTCCTTTACAACTGAAAAGAAAAAGAAAAAAAAAACTCACATGACTTATCAGCTGTTTCCGCTCCAATAGTCTCCTCATCACTCTCATGGCTCGATAATACATTCATGATCACTCTACACAGATGTGATATAACCTTACTAATTTTAATATATGAAACAAATGTCATATTTCCACCATGTGTGCTGTTTTGCACCATCTAGTCTTAATTTGTTGAGCTGTTGTCATTGTGCTTCATTGTGATTGGCACAACTGTTACAGAGTGGTTAGACCAGTGATATGACTGATTGAGAATGTATTTATTAGTCACCAAATCATCTGATCTATGTTCACCATCGCTTGTGTTTGTTGTTGTGCCATTGAAATAGGGCCCTAAGAATCATGATTTGCCTGACAGCTTGGATTAAACAACCCAGGATCACTACAAGATAAAATAACTGCACTACCGTTCAAAAGTTTGGAATCGCCTGCCACAGAAACTTGATTTGGTGCAGTCTGATGGCTGAGAGGACTACTTTGTAGAAAGTTTTTACAAATAGATATTTTGTGTCAAGGGTTTGCAGCAAAATGTAATCTTTTGTACATGGAAATCAAAACGCTGCACGTTCATCCAACCAGAGACAGTTAAATACGAATGTAAAAAATCACTAGTCATTGGTAAAAGAATTTGGAAGCTCAGCATTCAAATCTGTGCAGATGTAAATAGGAAGACGTTCCTGTTCCAAGAGCACAATAATGCCTTTAACAAGCTGGAAGTAACAGGTGTGTTTAGCAAAGCTATTCTTAAATCTTCCAAATACAAAGGTTAGTCTAGGGTTAGCAGTATTGGGTCATGGAATATGAGCTGAACATATGGACTGACACATCATAGTTTAAACATATTTAATCATTTAGTAAACTGCAGACGGCCCAAAGAAAAGCAGAAATGTAATATTCACAGGTATGGTTTTATTAGTGTGTGTAATCACCTGAAAGTGTTTTCATTACCTTAGACTAGTTTATTTACAGAGGGAGTGGATCCTCTTCCACGGAGGCCACCGTCTTGAACTGCCATGTTTCTACCGTGGTTCTGAACGGACAAACCAAACGCTGGCTCTAGATTGGGCTGTTTGCATCTTTTGTGAGCTTTGCAGCCATCTTAGTTGCAAGTTGGTTGCAATCTGCAACTACACCGCTAGGTGCCACACACGTCCTTTAATTCTTCTTCTTTCGGGGTCAAAACTATTTCAGATGTAAATAATACATTTGGTTTCTGAATCCTACTGTTTCTATCTATGTTAAAGTGGCCATTATTGAAGGAAAGAAGAAAAACATCAGGGTGATTCCAAACTGTTGAACGGCAGTGTACATTTCATTGTGTCTCTGTTTTGTTTTGGTTTCTGATGCAACAACAGCTTTTTTACACAGAAGATGAAGATAAAGTTCCCTTGGTGCTTAATGTACCAATAAATCGGATTTTTGTTTAATGATGCTACTTCTGTTGAGCTGCTCATTGGAGTGTTATTTCCATCATTCCAGACCTTTCTACTTGCAGTAGTTCACCCTGTAAAGTAACACTTAAAGAGAATGAACATGATGTGACCTCATATTTATATATGCAGTGCATACATTTAATGAAAAATTCCAATTAGAAAACTATATTTAATCCCCACTCTGTTTTTTAGATGAATTTGCATGGGTGCTAAATGTACCAATAAATCTGATATCTGTTCCGTAACGCCATGCCAGAACAATGACTTGCTCTGAAAATGAGCCACAATGTTAAGAGGTCTGCCTCAGGCAAACAAAAATGGTCTTTCTTCTTCTCCTCCCTCCATCTCTGTTTTACTCTTTCCATCACCCTCCCTCTTCATTCTTTGTCTCATGCATTCTGCTTATCTTTCTCTCTGACTTTATCTGCCTGTTTCTTTCTCTCTGTCATCTGTAGGTTCCAGAAGTAGGTGCTCTCTGCCTCGCCAACTGGGACTCCATGGCTGTCAGTGCTGCCGCTTGATTCATTGCACTGTGAGTTCACTCCTATTTTGTGTGTTTGTGTGTGTGTGTTGGTATGTTTTGCCGTCTGTGTTTTTCTCATGTCCTCTTCTTGTTTTTTTAGTCCGTTTATGCAGCTTGTCCACTTGAATTAATGACACATGAAACCCTTGGTTTATCTGCTGCAGTAGCGGCCTCTCCACGACTTTATTTGTGGTACTGTTTTGAATTGCAAAGATACATTTTTGTGACTCTAAAAATGTACGCTAAGAGAGTCTGGTTACTCCCCATGGACCAGAGTCGTGCTGTGATTAGTTTCTCATGTTGTGTTCATTATTCTGCTGATTCCACTCTCCACAGTGCTCTAGCACATTGTGGCATTAGTTTGGCAATACTGACTGTCTCCAAAACAGAAACTGCATGGATGAAGCCAGTGTCCCAAACTTAATGACTGACAGTGATATTGATCAACTTACTGTATGCCTGTTTGATATAATATGTAACAGCAGTGTAACAGCTGGTTTAGTATTTTTGACTTCAATTGATTCTCAATTGCCTTAACATCCTGAATAGCTAGATAAGCAGATGAGATGCAGTATGGCCTAGTGGAACATTGTGCAAATGTTTGTGCAGATTCACACCTTAAAGTCTGGAACCAATGCGAGGATGATATATTGTTCCAATTTCCCAACTGGTCTGGTTTGCTTTCATAAAGGCAGAACTCAAACAGTCCAGAAATTGTCAATAAAAGCCGTGTGGTGGAAATATAGTTCAATTACTCAGGATGCAG
Source organism: Dicentrarchus labrax (assembly GCF_905237075.1). Lineage (NCBI taxonomy): Eukaryota > Metazoa > Chordata > Actinopteri > Moronidae > Dicentrarchus > Dicentrarchus labrax. The sequence goes on along the minus strand of NW_026136720.1, from coordinate 19,755,593 downwards.
CACACAGAGGAGTGATGGTTAAGATCTGTAATTCTGAAAAAGTAACTGCAGAATGCAGTCCTGATTGGCAGACAATATGAATAAACTTGAACTGCTTTTGATGCTATTATGCAGTTGGACCATTCTTGTGCGTGTGACACTTGTAGTTACTGGTGGTACCAGAAAATGTGGTTTAACACTGCAGATCACAGAATACTGGGCTGAAAGACACTTAAAGTCCCTGCAGTGCTGAGGAGAACTGCAAAGTTCAGTGATAATTCTCTGGGTGTTCTTGCACTTTGACCAACGCGTTTCACATTACACGTGTCATTTGATCCGTTGTCAATATAAAAATATTGATTAGTGCGGATTTAAATGTCCGGACATTGTTTTGTTAAATGATACATGTTCATCAAAAGGTTTTTTGAACTTGTGAGGGTTTTGTTGATGACTTACCTTTGCTAACATTGTCATGCACTTATTATCTAGCTAATGATCTCTGTTTCCATATGCCTCAGTGCCAGCTGGGTAAAAAGCAGCCATCTGTGTTGTTGTGTCTCAGAAGGTTTGGGTCCTGCTCTGTTTGCATTTGCTCGGTCTCCACAGCTCCCACCGCAGATGTTACTGTGTGTGTCTAATAACAATAGATACTTTATGTGCTGTAAATGACCTTTTACAAAGGAACACCAGACAGCTATCTTCTCTTTAGTTTTGTCTGCAGCGTTTGCTTCTCTTGGGTGCTTTGTGTTGAGACTTTGAAGATATTTAAACACACACACATACTAGGGCAGAGCTGTTTGTTTGTTTGATGTTGTCTGTTATTTTTCTGCAATATAAATTAGAGGACTTAATCTGGAACAATGTATAGTGTGGGGTTGCCACTTGCTACAAGGGAAACAAAGTCCTTACTGTAGTTACAAGGAAGTTGTGGTTCTTTTAGTTCGGCCATTTTTGCAAGAAAAACATGGGGATTTGGAAAAAAAATGTCATAAATGGATGAGCTGAATTTTTTATCATCTTGAAAGTCTTTGCAGGTAATGTGAAACAACATATTGTTCATCTTTCTACCATGCCAAGAAAAAAAATTTGTTAGCAGAAAACACTGGCTAGCAGCATAACTCCCCCTCACAAACAGGAAGTTTGTGAAGTTTTATTTTTGAATTTATTTCTTATTTAATGAGACCTATCAGGCTCGACTTTACACACATGCACCAACTCAAATGGTTTGGGGCTGGTCAGAGGAAGCGGGGAGGATGAAATGCTTGTTCAGGCAAAGGCAGAGGTTGTGATTAGAAAGCATACATCAACTCTCTCTTTCAAAGGTTTTGACCCACTGCCAGCTGCTCGCGTTCGTCCCTTGTGCATTTCACCTGGAATCCGTCAGTGGTGTAGGATGGCATCATGCTCTCCCGCCGCCTCTAGCTTCTCCAGGATCCATTAGTTTCTGCCGCTGTTGGTTTGTTTTGCACTTGGCAGTTAAGAGCAGTGTTGTGTTCAATGTAATTGGATGATATGGCATTGCTTTCCAAGCTCTTGATGCCAGCAGTCGTTTCTTGGCCCACACCTATTATCACCTTCCTCAAAACCTCTAAGAGGAATATATTGCTCACATTGCATAAAAGCTATGCGTCTGTCCAATAATGGAATATTCAGGGATTTCTTGTTGTTTTTGTTGTGATTACTATTAAAACCAACAAATTACCTGGATGAGGGTCTCCTCTTATGTGACCTTTCTTAAAAATTCTTGTATTTATGAGTAAAACCTGCTTTACCTCTTTGAATGATGCATGTCAGGCCCACTGACAAGTCAATCCAACTTGGCGTCACTTGTGTAACTTCACTTGTGAAATTAATCTTTGATATAAAATTTAAACTCATTATGGAGTCCACTGATTGTATTATCTCTTTACCCTCCCATACTGAGTTTTTTTCAGTCTTTCACATCTTGAATAAAACCTCTGATTTCACATAACGCAAAAAGACAGCTGTGAATGTTTTCCAAACTGGAGCCATGGATTAGCGTTGCCACTCTCCAGAGAGAACAGTTCGCAGGCAGGGAAACAGACAAAACCATGGTTAAATCATTAGTGAAATAAGCCTGTCCCCCATTACTGTCAGCCTAATACAGTCTAACACTACCATGGGAAATGGAAGAGAATTTCTACACTCAGAACAACACAGTTTCTTTTTAGTGGTGGTGATTGGGAACTGTTATCAAATCTGTTCCCCCCTTCTCATTTCTCCTCAAGTCGAGCACTGTAGCAAGAACAGGCGATTGTTCTTCGAGGAAAGTGGGACGAGTTTCTTCAGCAGCTTTGTCTTGGGGCTGTTTCTGTCTTCTGTAGCTTCCTATATATTTTGCCTATATACTTGGTTTGTCATGCCTGTACTCCACAAAGACTAATTAAGGATGCCTGGAAGTCTAGTTTTAAATGTAACACAGTGTGGCATCAAGTGTAATAGTTTTTTTGTCCATATTACATCTGTACATGTATGCAAGCTCTTTATATCTTCTTACTGTGTATATATTGTAAAGTAATGGACATGATATGTCTGTACTATACTGTTATTTGTTTTGGGGCCATACAGATAAACATTGTTTTACAGGGAGAAGCAGTGCAACAAATGTGATGTATATATGACATTTAGCTAAGATCAAGTTAAAACAACTGAACAAATAAATATATTAAACAGACTCAGGATGCCTGAACCTGAAGAAGCACAAAATGACAGTCAGTGACAATAAAGAAAGCCTTTTTTATTGCTCAGGCAAATTTGAACTTGAAATTGAACAATATACTAAGAGTTTAAAGCATATTGAATATATATTAGTATAAATAAATACAAAACACTTAACAAATGTACACAATAGATGACTAAATCACTAAATAACAGTTTCCGTACAGTGCTTATAATAGAACAATACATTTTGAGTTGTTATTCGTGGTATTCTTGGTATTCTACAAACTCCAGCTTAAAACTTCTGCAATTCTTCCCAATATTATAATATTTGCTAACCTGAGGAAAGGCTGCTGTCATCATCATTATTATCTGTGCGCCCCATTACTGGGGCAGGGACACCCACACCAGCTGATGTGCTTGGCATGGGGTCACAGAAGTGGTCAAGCTTGGTGCATCCCTCTGATTCTGAGTTAAATACAGCCACTCTTAAGACCTTTTAACCGTGTTTAAGGTACCTAGTAGTAAATGGTAGGCTCCCTGTTGCCAGAGCCATGAGAGAGCTCATTGGTGTAATTTTAACTAGCGATGATGCCCGTGTTGCCTGTAACGTTTCAGTAGACGGGCTTTGTACCGAAACAAGGAAACATCTGCATTGCGATTCGGTGTGGTAGATACCGGTCTTATAGGAACCGGTTTTGTATTGGCACCCTGTTTTGGCACCCAACTTTAGTTGAAGGAATAGAAGTGGGGAGGGGAGAAGAGCTCTCCACAGTCATCACAAACCTGCCCCTGGCTAATCACTGTGTCAGTTTTACACCAGAGCGTGAAGTGTGAGTGAGTGAAACTGAGAGACTGAAAGTGAATAAGCGTAGGGGTGTGTGTGTGTGTGTGTGTGTGTGTGTGTGTGTGTGTGTGTGTGTGTGTGTGTGTGTGTGTGTGTGTGTGTGTGTGTGTGTGTGTGTGTGTGTGTGTGTGTGTGTGTGTGTGTGTGTGTGTGTGTGTGTGTGTGTGTGTGTGTGTGTGTGTGTGTGTGTGTGTGTGTGGCAGTGTGGGTGAGAGAGAGGGAGAAGAAAATCTCATGATGACATGCTTGTTATTTATAGCCCTACAGCCGGATGGTGCATTAATATAGACCTGCTACAGTGCTGCAGTTGTGTGCAAGTAATTCATGGTTTGAATGTTTCGGGTTTGTATGTATTTACTGTAGATAAAACATGTGCATTTCCTCCTTTTCCCATGACCACCACACTGACCCAGCAGGGACTGAACATGTCTTACACAGATTTTCTCTGCCTTTCCAGCCTCGTGTTGCATGCTTTAAGTTATTAAACATGCCTAAAGAAGAGGGGTAGTTACACCAAAGCAAGCAAAGCGCCTGTGGGTTTTGCAGTGAGCAGACTCCAGATATGTTTTACCACCCCCCCTCCTGTTTTTTATGTGGTTTATGTTAAAGGATTCTTTTTTTGTGCTCTCAATAGTTTTGCTACCACTGGGGATTTCTAGAGCAGTGTTACTAAGGGGGGAAAAAATGTACCATAACATGGAATTTGCACAGGACTATGGACAGTTGAGATGTTTTTCCTCTACACGAATGACTTTCCAAAAGCTAAATAGTGCAGAGCCAAGGCTCTAATCTGCAATATCATGTTACACATTTCTACCTGCTCCAGTGACAAGGACTTTGTGAACACTGAGGCAGCATGCACTGTGATTTTTCCTGGAACACAAGGAACACTTTGTTCCTGTTCTGAATTTATGTGATCAGGTGGAAGTTATGCACATATAAATTTGTGTAAGCAGTCGGGTAGCTCTACAAAAGCAGCCTTGTATTTATTTTCAGTACAATATATTATAATATATTATAAAAACAATAATAACAATTACATCAGTTATTGTCTTTAGTTTACATAAATATCTCTTAAATTTATATTGTATGGAAGATTTTTGGATGTAGTCAATCAGCAAGTAGAAATACAGTATAGATGGATGTACTTTTAACAAGGCGTCACTAAAATGATATGCTTCTCTAGTTTCACAAATCAAGTGGAGCTACAGTATGTACTGCATTGCATACAGTATATTAGAATAGAGTTGCAGCACAGTATAACCTAAGGCTGAGAACCATATATTTTACATTTATATTTAAATAACCAGTACCTGCTGGAATAGCGGCTTTCCTCAAACTTCCTTGTCTTTTCTGTGTACTTTTACAGTTTATAAAAAAAATGCTACATCTAGCACCTTTGAAAATACTGTTAAATTTGATGCATATTCTCAGCAGAGGTACCCAACAGCTGAAATAATTAATTTAACTTTGAGTAGGTATCACATTTTTCAAATGGCCAATATTGGTTTTTGGAATGAAATTCTGTAGTTTGCATCTCTTTTGTACATGTGTCCATGAATCTGTGTTGTTTTGTATGTATAACGCACCCCCCAACATCTGGCTGTAACTGCCACTTTGCTGGTGTTTGTCTGGAGGCCAGCGGGTTGGTCTCCCCAGAGACCTGCACTGGCTCTTTCCCAGGCCAGACTGCAACAACTCTCCCAGAGCTTGCACAATACCAAACACTGCGCTGGAATGTTGTTGCTTTTTTTTTTTTTCTCCCTCTTTTTCTTTTAGTTTTGCTCTCCCTCACTTTCTCTTCGTCATTGAGTTTCTGCTACTCTCTCTCTCTCTCTCTCTCTCTCTCTCTCTCTCTCTCTCTCTCTCTCTCTCTCTCTCTCTCTGCCTTTCTCACTTGAACACCTGAATATGCTCCTTTTCACCCCGATCGACCCAGTTGGTGCTTTGAGCCATGGGTGACCATAGAGAATAATTGCAAACCGATCAAATTATACCGTGATTATAATGCATTAATTCACATTTTAACCCATTTACTTTTAATGCCATATGTTCACAAACTTCATATTGAGCCTTCAGGCTGCAGAGAGGTAGATAACCTCAAAAGATTTAACACCGTAGGTCTTACTGAAACGTTCAACCTGTTAGAATAGTTAAAAATAGATGAAAATGTCCTATGTTCCACGTACGTATTTCCCTGCTCATACAGGTGTGTTTTGACAACAACTTTTAGGGCATACATATAAACTTGATAGCTACATAAATAAAGATCAAGTCATGTATAGCAGTGTTTTGCCCAAGAGTATCAAGACCCTAAAGTTCAGGTCTATATTGAAACTAAACTGCATCCTACCATCTTGTGGGATTGTTGAACAACTGAGACTGACAGTTGGAACTGCCAAGGGCTAATGGCTGAACCTCACTGCTGCAGTGAGAACATTGTTTTGACAGAATCATCTGTTTTTTTATTGGCTGTTCCAAGTTGAATCTGTCAGTGAATCAGCTATGTGAGGTGAGCTTATAATGAGGTCGTTTGGTTGTCACATTACTCATCACTGTCTGTCAACAGTACTACTAAAAGGGCCTTGTTCAGCCCATGTTTTTAGCTTGTTTACTCTGGGAAGACTTGAGGCATGAAGGCACTAAAGAGGAGACCTAGTAAACGTTGTGGCTAAAATGTGTTCTCAGATTTCAAGCAATTTAATTTACCTACTCCATATCCTTATGGCTTCATCTGGCAGTTAAATACTGGTAATGAAACAAGGAGGTGTTTTTTTTACACATTGTAAGTATTCATTGTGCAGTATTTGATGGTATATGCTTCAGATTTACTGCAAGATATATTACCTGTTCAAGAAATACAGTCTCCAATACCAGTATCTCTGTCAGCCCCACCATTCATTCAAAGCTCAGGTTTAGCTTTCACAAGCTAAAATTTCAGACAAGGGAAGCAACTGTCTTCTCTTCAAACATAAAATAGCCAAAAGAGGGAGCTGGGGCTTGAAGCTCTTTGACTGTTAGTCACACACATGGGTTCCCTGTTGATATTGTCCAAAACCTACTATTAGAGGCATAACAATCGAATCTCTCCCTACTCCCAAGTGCAAGAATGACAAAAAAAAAGTTTTAGTACTTCAGTTCATCTTGATATTGTATTCCATGCTTACTACACAATGCCTGTTATTCTGCCATTTGTAAAAGACTTTGTAACTGTCCAGTGAACTTAATTTACTTACAGTAAAAGTCCCAAAACGTGTATCTATATGCACTCACACACAAAACAGCAACACACGTATGAACTAACACAAAGACTGCTACACACACTAAAGCACACATAACCTTCTACCCTTCAATCATACACACACATACACCGAGCCAGCCGTCTAACCACTTAGTACATCACGGTGGATTCAGGCCATTACACTCAGTCCATCTTGTGGTTCATTAATATGGATGAGGAGGAAAGCCATTTCTTAAGCATTTTTAAGTCCATCTTACGTATCACTGCGTTGTATCACTTTTCTATCAACAGTCCCCAAATATTATTGTGTGCAGAGGCACAATATTCTAGGTGATTTGAGGGAACTGTTTGGTAAACTAGAATCCATTTATACAAATACAAACGTGGCAGGGTTGCTGATAGATGTTTGTTTGTTCTGTATGTGTTGGATTATACCATAATATAAACCATTTATTTCTTATAATTACATTTATTTAAGGTGTGTGCACCTATATGTAACAACACCTGTATGACATTATACTTGTAAGACTTTCTTAGTCTTAGTCTTTCTGTTGAAATGAATGAGACTGAATTTGTTTCACCTTGTGAAGCTCTTGGTGTCTTAATAAAATTGTATTAATATTTTTTATTTTTAAACATGAGTTATTGTAACTTAAAATCTTTTGACTTGAAATATATTAAATGAATATGCTGTAGACATTAAGCTCATTCAACATGTTTTCTCAAGTTCAGTTATTTAACTCGATTGGTTTTACAACGCAAATAACACATTCAACTAATTGCTCTACTTAAGTTCAATTAACTCAGATTTGTAATGCAGCAAATTAACTTGCATGTTCAAGTTGAACCAGCTCAAAATTATTAACAGTGCAGGACTTATTCACCAGGTCCTATACTGTTGTATGCGAAAGTACATTATGTCAGAAATTGGCTCATAAGACTTTTGTACTAGTATTTGCAACTGGCTGTTAGAGAGCTGAAGTATGTGGAGAAACTGAGCCGTATGTGTCTTTCTCACATCTTTTCTCTTGTATGTCTTCCTTGGTGGTCTATGTGTTGTCAGCTCACTGACTAGTGTGGATTGTAAAAGTCACTCTCAGGGGAAATTCTGTAGATAACATACCATGTCATTCATTACTACTCATTTGTTGGGGTATAACTCTCATGGTGAAGTCTGTAGTTGGAGCTTTGTTTGACTTAGCTGAGTCTGAATTGTGCATGTTTTCTTCCAGACATTTTTTTTTTCTCTCTGCAGCATTTTGTGCAGATCACAAACTTTAATGGTATGATTTACACATTTGGTATGTGACCTAATTAGTGAACTCAAGACTCATTTATCTTTTCAGCTAATGAATCTTAATTGCAAACTGGCTGCTTGTTGGCCATTTATCTGTTCTATGGAATTTATGTCTTTTTAATGGGATTCACCACTCACTGTGAGAATCCATCTTTTATTCCGCTGGCCTTGATTCACTCAATACTTGGGAAAATGGGCATCTCTCTTGTTAAGATCGAAAACAAGCCCAGATGACTGTAATTGGGGATGCCTCCATTTACTACGACCTAGAGGCTGCTGTAGAGTGTTTATTACAGCCAAAAGAGGTTCACTATATAGCTGACTTCAACAACAGAGATAAAACCTTATAATATCTCAATATTGCCTCTTGTCCATTCTTTGTTTTAGTTACAGGGCTCACGTGCAGTTATATTTCCCTCTCAGCTTTCATTCTATGAATAATAATATCTTTATTTACAAAGCACTTTACATATTAAAAAGACAATAAGCAACAGTGACTAAAATCATTATAAAATGCAATGAAAAATAGTAAGTAATAAAATTGCAAGTTTTTAGAAGTGATTTAAATGAAGACAATGTGTTGGCTTCCTTGATCTACTCTGGCAGGTCATTCTACAACTGAGGGGCCCAAACAGTAAAGGCCCGGCCACCTTTCGGTTTAAGGTTTGACCGAGGAATGACCAGGAATGACCTGCCAAAGGATCTGGGGTTGCATTTTGGCTCTCAGGAGACAGGAGGTCAGTTATATATTCTGGAGTTAACCCTCTACCAGTCTCAAAAGTGATCATTCAATTTTTTTTAAATGTGTTCTAAAATTGACTGTGTGGCTCACAGTCAATGAAGTGATTTTAAAACTGGTGAGATGCATACTCTCCCGTTGGATCTGTTGATGAGTCTGGCTACTGCAATTTGAACCATCTGGAGTTTATTGAGGTTTTGTTGTGTGAAGCAGGAGAGAAGTGCGTTGCAGGAGTCTAAACAGGATAAAATGAAAGCATGAATTGCTGAAAAGGTTACTTAGCAGAGATTACTTTTTACTTTCCTGAGAATGTTTTTTTCAGTCTATTGAATTTTAACTTTACTCATAAATGAGAGAACACATTTTATGTTAGCTGAATAATTAATTTTACTCCAAACAGAAGTTCAGTAGAGCAGCTTATCAGTCATACAGGCAGACAAGCTCATTGAAGCTGGAGTGACATATGCAATAACTGTGAATAACACAATATTATATAGGCTGTGGCTCAGGGGTAGAGTGGGTTGTTCACTAATCGGAAGGTTGGCGGTTCGATCCCCGTCTCCTCTCGCTGCATGACGAAGTGTCCTTGAGCAAGACGCTGAACCCCAAATTGCCCCTTTTCCACTGTGAATGCTTAGTTTCAGTTCTGGTGAGCAGTTGGCCAGCCGCTGCCATCAGGGTATGAATGTGGGCGAATGGGATGAGTGTGGCATGTAGTGTACAGCACGTTAAGTAGTCAAAAGACTAGACTATTACTATTATTAGTACTAGTATTACAATTTAAAAATAATCACATTATTGGCAGTTATTACATTCTTGGCTGCTAAAACTTCCAATCACTTTTGTCAGTCACTTGTTTCCTTGTGGACAGAAGCTGAAATTGCTCTTTGCTCCTGAAATTGAAAGCTGCTTGGCATGTGCCAACATTCATGTACACTTACACACTCACACACATGGCTCAGGAAAGTTTTGCAGAAAAGTTGTCACATAGGTAAACTAAGTAATTTCACATAACCAAACCACACCAAAGACAGTTTGCTGAAAGATACTTGTTACTCAACATAAGCACCCATGACTAAGTTAAGAGATTACTCAGTGCCACCACTTACTGTATTTTGAGGTGGCAATTCTTGAATAGCTAGGGGAGATGTTTGAAGGTCATCACTTTAAATCCCTGGATGAGCTGAGAAAATCTGAGGAAAGGAGGAAATAAGTTCAGCTTGCACTTCATTTACTGCTGTCAGGGTGTCCTTCACCAAAATGCTGAACTGCTGCTCAGAGACTATAGTTGTACTGGATGTGCTTCCAACTGCAGCCTGTGATATCCCCTGCAATGGCCAGGTGGAATTATTTATATACAGTATCAGTGGTGTTTCCTTATTGCAGAAATACTGTATAGGGATCAGTGTATATGGTGGACAGTACGTAGCAAGAAATTGCAGTACAGACATGCCAAAGATATGTTTGAATAATTTAGAAACAGTGTTTCCATTACATACTCAACTCCAACAACTTTAAGTGTTTAAGTTTTACCCCCACAGCCCAGTTTGATGCCCACATTCATCAACATTACCAGATATGTGTTAATTTGAATTAATTTTGAAATGGATGTCATTTAACTATTAATCATATAAAAGGGGATATAATGGATGAATGGATGCTACAATATTTCCATACAGTTCAACTCAGTGTTTTGTTTGGTCAAGTTTGCATTTATACTACAACCAGATAAAAGCTTGATGTTCTAACCATTTATCCATTACCATTAATGGTCAACACTTACAGTAGCTGACTATTTAATTTCCTCTGCTCTCTTGCTAAAATGTTTTCACACACTCTTAATTGCAATAAGAAATATATTAATTGTTAAAGCTGACTCAATGTGGATGTTTTTTTGTTTTTCAATCAAATCATAAATCTAATTTTTTTAATTAGGTGAGCTACTTTTCAGTCTCTCCATGTACTTCCTGACAACAGCAGATGTGCCCCTGGTAGGAAATCACTGCTCTAAAAAACACTTTAAAAGCAATAATGCAATGCAATAAGAATAAATGGTGATAGATCCCTTTTTAACGAACTTGTGGTGGCAGTAACTAGCTTACTGTTGCCTTAACTAACAGTGAGTACACAGCTTTCTCCCACTGCCCGGCTTCATTCTGCAGTTTCAGTTCTATTTCATATCTGCTCTGCTCTTGTCTATCCCACTGCCACGGCTGTCTTATCATTCAAGCCCTCTGCCATAAGCAGCAGAAAATTCCATATCCCATCTCCTCTCGGCTTCAGCTTTCAGCCTCAGTTATTCCACTATTATGTACCAGTCTCAGCGATCTCTCACTCCCTCTCTATGAACGTGCTCTGGGTGGGAAATGAGCTTCTGTCCTCAGCATACTGACTCTTCTCAGGGGAAAAACATTGCCTCTCTGTGGAGAGGTAAGAGTGGTTGAACCTGATTTGAAATCTCACTGCAAGCTTTGTGTCTTGTTTTGGTACTTCACTTCTTTACATCTCCATCTCTCCATCTCTCCATCTCTTATTCCTTTCAGTGGTCACTGTTTTTATTTGTCTATTTGTCTATTCTGTCCGTGTTTCACAGTCTACCCCCTATTCACTGGCTCTTTATGTCTCCCCAGCTCACATTAGGCCTTTACCGATTGGTAAATTCATCTTATATCGACAGTTGAAGGGCTGATCAACGACTGAACAATGATTGATCGATGATGGACGAAATTAAGGCGATTAACTTACCATCAGAACTAAGATGGTATAATCTCTAGAATCTGCACCCTACTGTGCATTTAGAGATGTTTCTGGCGGAGCGGCCAGTCTGCCTGCTGAGCCCCGTTAATCAACACGAGTGACAAGTGAATTTTAAATCCTTAATTACAAACCAGTTTGCCGTAGCTAACACCCTGCACCTCTGTTCTCCATATGCCTGCTCACCAAAACTTTGCTCTGCACTCTGAGTAGTTAACGACATGGATATAATTTGGATTGTGATACTAAGATAAGATAATAATGTTAACCGGAACATGATGCTGTGATACTGTTGCAGCGAGCACAGACAGGACTTTGATTTTACGCTCTCATTTTAATCCGTGCAGCTGTCTGTCTGCATCTGCTCCATGCAGACTTGCCTCTCAGCTGTGTCTCACAGGCATAACTGTGTCCTAAACGGTCATTTCAAGTCTTCTTCTTTTTTTGACAGTGTGCTTGTAAATGCAAGGTTGATACCCAGTAGAAATACTTTTTTTTTAGGTTGAAGCATTTATGAAACTAAAGACAGTATTGGATAAAACACAGCCTCTTCCATGATATGGATTACAGATCAGAGGTAGATATATAAGAGTTATGCCAGCGATACTGTAAAAATGAAATTATTTTGGATAAAAGTATTGATTGATCACTTCCTAAACATACACCCCCACCTCCAACATGTAAATACAAAATGCACATGTTAGCAGTGTGGAGAGTTGTAATTTGCAAAGACATGGAGTTACATTTAGCACTTGAACTGCTACTACGACTATGGAATAGTACTCTGGCTTAGAATGCATTTTTCTGTGATTTTATTAGATAAAGTCCTACTGAATGTTTTGTCAGCTCTTAAAATCATAAAAATTGTCAGTAAGCACATGTATTTGACTTGAGTTCAACTGTGTTGGGGATTCAGTTAAATGACCATAATGGAAAAGAAAGATTCTTTTCTGTGTGACTGTTGGGGGCTAAATGGAGAAGAAGTATTCCCACTGAGAGGTTGTGTTTCTCATCTGTTCTATTGCACAGTGCTTGCATTTACCTTATTGCTAAGATCAGGCTGGTTCACTGAATACTAAACTGATTTCTTCAACTATTTCTTCATTTATAAAAACTCACACACAGAAGAAATGTTTTATGCATAAGTCTCACCAGGGTAGCTTTCAGTAAATAAAGTTCTACCCCGCCACTCACTCCTCAGAAGTTATTCTTATCTCAGTACAAGTCTGGGTCTCACTTGGCAGTCCCATGGGGCTTGTGTCTTGGTGGTAGTGGCACCAAGCGGCAGGTGTTATGTGATATCTCGCCTGGCACTAAACCAGACAGTGTTCGCAGCTATCAAATCAGGACCAGATGGTCACAGATTGAGGGCCAACACTGCATCTCATCTGAACGGCTAACTCTGCAGCAGCTAGTGCAGTGAACACAACAGAAACCAGCTCTGGAACCTCCCATCATATCTGACTGTATTTGTTTTTAATGAGGCAAAGCTTTGTTGGTTTATGTGGTCTTTGTCATCTGCGTGGCTGGTTTTTTGTTTTCAGATTTTTGTCATTGAGAGAGAGCCACTGGATTTTCTGCATTTTAGAGGCAATATGGGATTGACGCATGTATGTGGGCATGAATCTGTGAGTGTGCATGCTCAGCAAGACAGCAGGCTCAGTTGTCTTCATGCAGCTGTGACGTTTCTTTACATCTTTCTGCGGCCTGCCAACAAATCAGAGTCTGACAGCACAGATCGGAGCGCTCACTTTCACTAAAAAAACAGATGAAAAAAAACTTGTGTTGGACAGACAAAACAATAAAATAACCAGTTGATGGTGTTTACATATCATATGAAGTAAATAAATCTAAAAGTGAAAGGATTATAACATTTTCTGAAACTTAATTGGTAACTGTTTAGATTATTGATTAGTGTACAGTTTTTAAATAAAAACTTATTATTTTCTTTGTCATGTTTAAGTAAATGTAATGGTTTTTTTTTGTTTTTATACTGCTGCTCATATTAAACAAGTAATCTAAGTATGTCACCTTGGGCTCTGAAATTATTTATTATTTCTGATGTTTTACCTACAAAACAATCAATCGCTTTATAAAGAAAGAAATTGGCAGATTAATGGATAATGAAAATATCAAGTCATGATATAAATATAAATCATAGGTTGCAGTCGTGATTAGGTCACGAAATTCCTAAATTCCTCAATATAGGCAAATCTGGAAGAAGAAGAAGCTGGTTTATGTTCAGTATGTGTTTGCATGCAATCCAGATACATCAAACACACTGATTGCAGATGAGCCAATGGACAATGGAAATTGACAATGGAAATGGTTCCGAAAATCATTACAATTTATTGACCGACTGGAGTGCATTTATATTGCGTTTTCATCCAAAGCTCTTTACAATTTGCCTCTTATTCACCCAGTCACACACACCAATGGCAGCAAGCTATCTAGTAAGGTGATGGCCTTACCATCAGGAGCAATTCAGGGTTGAGCATCCTGCTTAAGGGCACTTTGACATGTGGACAGGAGGAGCAGAGGATCAGACCAGGGTTATGTAATCACAGGCAAACAGCAATACAGCTTACTGAGTGAATACGAGGACAAATAAATGATTTATAGTATTTATGTTTGTTCTGGACAGATTTACTTAAAGCCAAATGATGCCCTCTCCTCTGTGTGTCCTTGTGAACAAGCATGTGGCTGTATTCTTACTCCTGTTCATTATTCAAGGCTTGATATTGTTAACTGAATCGCATGCTAAAGTTCCACATGAGGAAATGGATATAAGTTTCCAAACCAGGGCTCGTTTTTGGTGTTCACAATATTTAAGTGTGTGTGTGTGTGTGTGTGTGTGTGTGTGTGTGTGTGTGTGTGTGTGTGTGTGTGTGTGTGTGTGTGTGTGTGTGTGTGTGTGTGTGTGTGTGTGTGTGTGTGTGTGTGTGTGTGTGTGTGTGTGTGTGTGTGTGTGTGTGTGTTGGTCAGGGCTCGGTAAGAGGGTTTTATTATTTATTTGTCTGCGTTCACAATCTAGTTTGGGTTTTGGTGGTGGTTTTTAGTCTGACAGTCATTTCTCGAAAGTACTGTTTGAAGCGAAGAGGGATGGAGGGAAGGGGAAGGCAGATTTACATATCTCAGGGGATAGAGAGCAAAAGTGAGAAAAAGCCTGAAGAAAAACAGCCTGAGTAGAAACTGAGTGGGAAGGAACAAGGAGATGGAGAAAGAGGAGAGTGGGAAAATTTGAGCCAGAGGGGAAACAACAACAAAGACAAACAACAAAGAACATTTCTACAAAAGGGAGAATGGAGTAGGACAAAACTGAGCTGAGAAGGAAGAGCCTTTAGTAAATGGAGAGAGTTAGTTAAGCAGGAGAAGGAAGCAGGGCAGACTTCGGGGCAGCTGAGGTTAACAACAGGGATAGAGCAGCTTCTGCAATAAGGCATCTGTAGCCTCACCTTTGACCTTTTACAGCTACTCGCTCCACAAAGAAGCATTTGTGTGCGTTGATGTGATATCTGAGTGTCGTTCAATGCTATTTGGATCAAATTCACGCAGGAACACGTTCTTTAAATTCATCATAGTCCACTGAAATTGTTCTATAGGGAAAAACAGGCTTTCTCATGCAAGTATTGAGTCCACACACACACACACACACACACACTTAGACACTAGCACTCAAATCCCTGTGTGGTCCTTGTATTTAGAGCCGCGCCGTGTATGTGTGCTGAATGTTAAAACCTAATTGTTGGTCCACTCACTCATGCTTTGGGTCACCTGTTGACACTCCAGAAGGAATGAGATCCTTCTCAAAGGATAGAAATGGCACATAACAGCATTAGGGGCTTGCTCCACCCCAAAAAGCCAGCTCAAACCAGCTGGACCAGCTCAAAATGAATTGGTATTTATTTAATCATTTTGATGTAGTTTTTTTTATCTTTTTCTTATCTATTGTTATGGCCAGCAACTGGCTGCAGTATACTGCTGTACAGAGGAATTCAGAGTGCAGAGGGAACAAATACTAGGCTTTAGCTCTTTTTGTGATTGCCTTGTTCCCACACACACACTATGCTGTTCCACAGGCTCTCTGCCTGTGACTAGTTTCAGCTCCACACTCCAACTTCAAGCTGCCAGATTATATTTGGAAATATTTGGTTCTCTTTAACAAAAATGATGATGAACTTGAAGTTTTACATTCTTCCAAGAGATTTTTTAATCACTGGCAGATTTCCTATCATTATTACTTTTATTAAATGGCATGTCAACATAACAATCAAATTGCATTCATAACTTTATTATTAATCTTACAGTACTGTCACTTGCCCGTGTCTTCAGGTACACTGAGGACAAATCTGGGACCAAAGCAGGAACAACTAAAATAGGATATAGATATATAGACTCTATCTTGGTTGCTCTTTCTGAGCACAAATTGGTCTCATTGTATAGAATTTAGTTATAGCTTCAGTTATATCTTTCATCAGTCTTTAAACATATGTATCCATTTAAAGTATCAACACTAATGCCTTTGCCTCATCAAATATGCATGACAAGTAAGTCAGTGATAAACAAAAACAACACTGAGGAGAATAACTAAGCAGACAGCAAAAACAATGTTTCACCAATGCACACAAATGATATCCTGCACGTTTTATATATTTCTAAACTTTCAAGAAATAACGTGCATTTTAAACTACTATAACTCTTTATTTAATAGTTTTCAATGAATATTTGATAGTGGAGTCAGAGACGGCTGGGGAAAAGGAACAGGCAGAAATCAGAAGGGAGAGAGAAAATATGTTCGACTGCACCTTGTTTTCCAATGATCCCCTTTGGTTTGCATCTTAGTGCTTCTTCATATTTCCCAAATCAAAGTCACACTGTGGACACACGCCAAGACTGGATTGATGAGACACTGTCAATATCATAGAACAATCCCAAACACCTAAGGAGAAAAATATAATCTTTACAGTATTGAGTGTGTGTTGGATGGCACATCTTGTATGTTTATCCAACACACCCATCTGTAGTACTGAAAGTGTTCTGTGTTTATAACTGATTGCTGTATTGTAATTCATGATATTTCAATTGTGTTGTGTAATATGTGTTACATAATGAAAGTAACACAAAAATAGCAGCCCGTTATTTGGCTGATGGTCCTGAGTAGGAACACTTATTGAAATGAGTATAACCACAGAATCATTTTCATGTTCAAATGAAAATGACAAAGACTGTTACATAAGAAAGAGGGATTGCTTGTTTCAAAGAGCCCACCCCACCAACCCCTTTCTATGGTGTTGGGAGTTATCATATTTTAATGATGTGCCCTGCACTGTGAGCTGGACTGCATGGTTTAGGAGAGGATTGTTGGGCAGATGGGATTGTTGGTGTCCCCAAGGCATAACTGTCATCCCAGATTAAATGTTGTGGGGTCTTGTCAGTAACAACATGGCACTACTTTTTGCCCTCAGCTTAATGAGAAACTAAAATATAAGTGCATTTTGCCAGCTCGTCGAGGCAGTGTCATATCAGTCCCCCTCTGTGGATGGAAAGAAAAATGAAATCAAAACAACGACAGAATTTTAATGGTGGCTGAGGGGAAAGTAAAATATGCTGTCACATCCACCAGTGGGTGTTTCTGTTGGTGGAAAAGTGTATGTGACATATATTGGATATCAGATATTTCTTGGTTCTCAGAAGCGTGAGCAGAAACACAAAGGCATGAGTTGTCTTATTAGAATGCAGCCTAGGAGCTGCTTTTCATAATTCCATCTAGCTGCTTTGGAGAAAGTAAACACAATAAGAGGGCTTTATCTTGATTTCAAAAGAAAACTTTTCCCTCTGCCACCCCTTCTGCTATCTGTCACGAGAAAAATAATGTAGTTATAAAGACGGTCTGTCTGGTATAGATCTCATAAAAGCAATTCAGCTTTTTCTCAATGTGCAAGAAATTATTAAAATATCCATGTTAATACCACTTGTTTTATGCCTTTCTCTGCTGTCCTTTTTTTTTCCTCATGAAAAACACTTGTGCAACAGCTGCATTACAGCTGTGCAAAACAAAGTCTTAAATTTGTCCTGTTTCAAGATGAAGAGAGGCCTGGAGTTGAGAAAATGATTCTGGATGCTGTTGATGTAAATTAGCAAAATGCATCCTATATGGAAAAACACATGCTGGAATTAGTAATACATTTATCTTGGGTTGTACTTTTAGCTGTCCATGAAATATACAGTGCTTACGTGTCACATCACCGACAGTTTTCAAATGATAATATTTGAATTACGGTCCTTGTTTCCTGTGAGGATGTGGCCAGTGCGGGATAATAGCAGGATAAATCTTCCACCGCCCATCACGGCTAAGTCAGCAAAGTTTGATTCAAGAGTTCCTGCTTTATTGTGTCTGGCCCTGGGCAGGTACTGGGTGTTGTCATGGTAACATCCTTCCGTACAGGATCTGACACCATGCCCTTGTTAGATGGATGAGAAGTCTGATTCACCCACCCATGTCAATATCAGCCCTACAATGAGTCATAGCCCTAGATTTATTTGATGAAATAGCGGTTTGGGTCACCCATAAAGGGACAGAATCATCACACATACTTTAGCTTAAAGTAATATTTATTTTGTTAAATTCTAGCACTAGTATTTACAAGCATATTGAATCCATTTTTCAATGATTGTATATTGAGCTCTTCAGGAAGTCGCTGTGCAATCCTTTTATTTTATTAATTATTAGTTTATTTTGATTTATAATCATCCAAAGTCACACAGTGTCTAAGAGTTTACTTCATCACTCTCAAGAGATATCTCACACTATGTATATGGGTTATCTCCTCAGACGTACACTATGTATATGGGTTATCTCCTCAGACGTACACTTTCTTCTTATCCACACTCAAGATGTTGTATTTTTTTGTCAATAACAACAATAACTGTCCTGGAAGGATCCGCCCCGAGCAGTAGAAATAATGTGAAAACTGTACCAGGTTATGTACACTAACTTACAGATTCCTTTGTTATATTCAACAGGTGTTTATGTAACGCTTTATTTTAATTGGTTATTTGAGCAACACACTTATTATCCATGGATTTGATGTTAATATAGTATTCAAGAGCTTATGGTTATTGGTTGTGAGGAAGTGGAATGGTCAATCAGGATAAAGCAAAATTGAATACTAATGGGTTTTTCCTTTGTCTTTCCGCCTCCACTAGATTCATGAGGGGGTCCTGAAGAAAAACAAGTGTGTTAACAAGTATTCCGAAAGGTAGTTTAATCCCTTCCTTTCCCTTTTTGAATATGATTAGACGAGAGAAGTCACAACTGTATTTACATGTTGATAGAACAACAAATTACACACCCACACAGTTTATCCAAAGGGTTCTAAACTGTGTGGCAGATTGGAAAGGATTTGATATCGGTTCTTTTGCACTGTGTAAATAAAAAACAAAAGCATGTGGTTTCCTGATGTCACAAAGTGTGACCTGGCCAGCCGAGGAAACAGGAAGTGTTTGATATGGATGTGCCGGTCCCGATAACCTGAGACCATGCTTATGCCATGTTTTAAAATGTCAGTCTTTGTTTTATTACAAAGACTGAATGGTGTGAATTTAAAAACCTTTTTCTTTTGTATGTAGGTTGATTTACTCATTAAACAAGAACAACAATACGTTTTTTTTTTTTTTTTTTTTCAGTATGGATTTAAGCCCCCTCAAACACTCCTCCCAGTTGTTGTTAAATTTCCAGCTAGATTGCTGGAATACAGAGACAAACATTTAAGTGTTGCTCTACTTTAAGACTTTACTGTAAATATATGAGCCTGAAAACTCTACTTCCATGCTTTTTGTCAGACGTCAGTGCATGCAAATTCAGTTGAAACACTTGATTTCCATTTGCCATGTAACTGATCTAGTACATAGGATTTAGGACATTGAGGTTTTGATTCAATGATAGTATCAGTATCTCCCTTTATCTCACCTAAGCCTAGCTGTAACAGCCAACAACAACACAGGACAGTAATTCAGAAATAAGCTCTCTTAATCCTCTTCATTTCTGCCCCTCTGCTTTTCAAGTCTTACATGGCCAGTTGAGGGTTAGGAGGAGACAGATGACTACCCCATTGGATAGATTGGTTGTTAAGTAGAGAAAGTTTGCCACCTAATGGAGACAATGTAGCACTACCTTCCTAATTCATTGTCTTACACAATGTATCCTCTTTACTTCAGTTCTCTCTCCTCTGTTTTTATTTTTATTGTTTGGGTCAGTTTTGTTATTCCCGCATGGACATAACTTTGTAATTAACAGAGTTTCCTACTACTCCATGCCATTTTCTTGGTTGAAGTATTTGTAGCAGTCAAAACAAATTAAGTTTTCCTATTACATTAGCAATAAATTAAAACATTGATTCATATATATCTCTCCTCTTCTCTTTTTCAGGTCCAGTATCCCCCATACTTCAGGCTTGAGTAGTGCTCGTCATTGTTGTACTACAATTAGCACCTGTAGCAAATAGCTTCATGGAGGGGTTTCCTGTCCACTGACCCAGCAAGCTGCCTTACTGGACCAGCAGCCATGTCTGCCTGCAGCACCTTCACCGAGCACGTGTGGAAACCAGGCGAGTGCAAGAACTGCTTTAAACCTAAGAGTCTGCACTGTCTGGCTCAAAGTGGTGGAAGGAAGCCTCCTGCTGAGCAGAGGCCTCCAACAACTCAGCAACAGAATCCACCCTCTGCTGGGGCCAGAGCCAACCCTAACCTTACTAACAACTCCCAGAGAGCTGGCAGTGGGTCTGCCCGCTCAGGACACTTCCGTCCACCGGTGGCTAAGAAGCCAACCATTGCTGTTAAGCCCACTATGATGCTGCCCTGCTCCTCTGCAGGACTGGATTCAGATGGCAACCTGCAACGACCACCAAATGTAATAGAACCTGGCAAAACATCAGCCTTTACGGTCTGGAATCGCAACGGACTGAACCGTAAGAGGCCTGGTGGACCTAATAACAACAACGAAGGAGAGGATGGTAGTGATGAGATTGAGGGTTATGGCCAACTTAGCCCAAGGACCCCTAGTGGAAATAACAACAACAGTGGACTGGCAGATGTCCTAAAGGAGATCGCTGGGTTGGGCCCTGGCCTTAGCCCCACGCCCCTCTCTGGTTCCAAGGACTTGTTTTGGGGACGAATCAGTAGTTCATACCGACGGTCCTTGGAAAGAGGCCTTCCAGCCTCAAGTTGTCTGGCCATGGGAAGCAGCAGTAGTGGTGTTGTTGGCACTGCTCAAAAACGGGTATCCCTTAGCGATAGTAACGAGGTTATCAGCACAGAGGGTGGTCGCTTTTGCTACCCAGAGTTTTCCAGTGAAGGTGAAGATGATGAGGAAGATGAAGATGATGAGGAAGACACTGAAAGGGATGATGACGAACATGAGAGCTGGGATGAAAGTGATGAAGAGTTACTAGCCATGGAGATACGTATGCGAGGCCAACCACGATTTGCAAATTTCCGTGCTGCTACATTGTCTCCGGTGCCCTTTGCTGCAGGGAAAAAGTGGAATACTGTTCCACTTCGCAACCGCTCACTTCAGCGGATTTGTGCCGTAGACTATGATGATAGCTATGATGAGATCTTGAATGGATACCCCTCCATGGACTCCAATGGAGCTCTTCTTCCCTATGGGCCCCATGACATGCAAGGTAGTGGTTTCCTATCAAATTCAGAGTCTACCACTTCTCCGGAATCATCGTCATCGCTACCAGAGGATTCTCAAACAATTTCCAGCAGTGGGAGCAGTGCCCCATGTGCTCTGCGAAATGGCTTGCAGTCTCCCACATCTTCTAAGGCACCTGTCCCCTGCACTTCTCCAAAAAACGAGCCCGTCCACAGAGCACTGAGTCCACTCAAGGTGACTGAAACACACAAAGCTGTCCTGGCCATTAGATTAGAAGACCAGGAAGGCAGAGAAGGCATGCCAATGCCCCAGGCCCTTCCAGGTCAACCAGTCACTATCAGCTTTAGTCCTACAGAGGAGCAGGCTAAACCATACCGTGTAGTGAATTTAGAAAAATCTCTTATCTGTAAGCCTTACACTGTAGTAGACGTGTCAGCATCCATGGCAAACAAGGACGAACGGATTCCAGACTCTACTCCAAAACCCAAAAACCCGTCAATGCCTTCGAGCCCTACATCGTTCTGTAGCACCCCTTTAGGTCAGCCACTGCCTCCAACCTCCCCTCTTTCTCCATCTTCTCCTGTAATGCCAACACCACCCACATCTGTAGCACTGTCAGGTCCCTCCAGAAAGAAATCAGGGAGCATACGCTACCAGGAAGTGTGGACATCAAGCACAAGTCCTCGCCAAAAGATACCTAAAGTGGATATAGGAGTTGGGAGTCATCCTGGTCCCTCCATCCCTACTCAACACTTCAGCCACAAGTCAGCCCCCACATCTCCCATTGCTGGGCTGTCTTCCTCCCGAACTGTACCTGTGAAATCCCCCAACTTATCAGAGATCAAGTTTAACAGTTTTAATAATGCAGGCATGCCTCCTTTTCCCATTATTATCCGAGATGAGCCAGCTTATGCCCGCAGCTCTAAGAATGCTGTTAAGGTACCTATTGTTATAAATCCAAGTGCATATGACAACCTAGCTGTGTACCAGAGCTTCTTGGGACTTAGTGGGGAACTGCCACAGCCAAAAGGGGTAGGTAGTAGGGTAACCAGCCATACTTATGAAGAGATTGGTTCCTCAGAGAGTGTCCAGTCCTCCTCAACTGAGAAAACGGTCTCTGGTAGAGGTACATCAGAGAGAGCCTCTTTTGAAGAGACAAAAGTTCCACCTGAAGTAGTGTCAAAAGCACCACATTTACAAACTAGAACCACTACAGACTCTAGCACTGTGACAAGCACTGTGATGAGCTCCACCATTGGGGCCGTCTCTTCCACTACATCAACAAATTCCCCTGTCATTCTTGCCATTACTGCAAACCTACCTAAAACCAGCCCCACTGCCAATGCTGTTACACGCACTTGCAAGACCAGTGGAGACACTACTTGCAGTAAAGATGATGAAACAGACTTAGCTTTGTCTTCTGGGACAACGGCAAGCCATAGGGAGGAGGCCAGTGCTGTGCTTTTACAGATTGTTGCCTCCATCCACCCTCCACAGTCTCCTCCAGAGTCACCTTCAGCACAAACCAAAACCCTCAGTTCTGAAGAACTGTATTCCCTGCCTCCTGATGCCATGAAAGAGACCCTCACCCGACCCAAATCTCTCTTTTCCACAACTGATGGCTGTCTTTCCAAGCCCAAGAAGGATACACCCTCAAAGGTTTTGTCTAAATCCCAGAGTGCCTCTGCTGCTGTGCCACTCTCCAGCCCCCGTTCAGAGCCCAATGCCCCCTTCCCCCCTCCTAGATCAACATCTTCTCCTTACCACGCTTCCAACATCCTTCAAAGACATTTTGGCAACTGGACCAAGAGTTCCGCATCCAGTTCTCCTGTTAGACCCAGTGAAGGTGAAGCAAGTCCAGGTGGAGAAGGGAGACGTATTTCAACAGATAGCTCCAAACCCAAACGCTGGATCTCCTTTAAGAGCTTTTTTCGTCGGAGGAAAGATGAGGATGAGCAGAGAGAGAGGGTGGAGAAAGAGAGGGAAAAAGGCAAGCTGGTTGGGCTTGACGGAACAGTCATTCACATGCTTCCACCACCACCAATTCAACATCATCACTGGTTCACTGAGGCCAAACCAGAGGATCCCACACAGAAGCCAACTATCATCTTCACCTACAAACCAGAAAGTGGCAGCACCCCTGGTGACGGAGAAGGAGAACTACGAGTAGAGGAGTGCACAGAAAATGCACTACTTACGCCTGATGAGAGCAAGGAACCCAGACCTTTGAGCCCAGGGCGAACGCTACCCTCACACACCACTGCATGTGATCTCACCGACAAGGACTTAAGGTATTTTTCCAAATTTTGATGGTTTTATTAACTCCTCTGACACCACAATATATACCAGAGAACAGTAGAACCCCATAGTAAGGACTGTGGGAGGTATGCAATTGGTAATATGTTGAACATAAATGTGGTTTCAGATAATCATCAGAATACTGAGATTTATTTGTCAGCAAAAAAAATATAGGTTTATATATCTATATATATCTGTATAAAGCAGTTAAACTAAACACCTATTGCAGAAGACTCCCTGATAATGTAAAACCAGGAATTGACATTGTTATGGTGGATATGTCTTCAAAAATGTCCTCTTATCATTTGGTGTCCATAAAACTTGTAGGATTGTGGCATTCAGACAAAATGCAGTTATGCTTCTATTGAAGTCCTGTAGAAGGATTAACCTTATATCATAAGTTGTTCTACCAGAAGACAATTTAAGAGGGATTTTAAAGAGGTAAGTGATACTTTGAGCTGCAGTAAGGTCACTATTGCTTTTACGCGAATAGTTTTTAATATGCTTTTGTCATAGTGGAAATCTAATGAATTATTTTACATGCACTGCCCGTATTACCAATACCAACATGCAATCCCTTCAGACCATTTGTGGGACCCAGCTTAAATTTAAGATGCTAAACCTTTGCCAGCTGCTTCTCCCCATCACACAGATCCCTCATCACAGATTCAGGAGGTGTTTGATCATAATTTGGCATGTCTGCTTGCCCACTTGCTCAGCTGACTGCGTGAACTGTACAGCCTATGTGGTCTCTTTCCTAATGCCATCCATTACCTGAACAGCAGGCTCTGTGCTCAGCCATTCTCCCTTCAGGAGGGGACCTCAGTGTGTTACAAGTCCTCCACCAGCCGTCAGTTCAACCTTCACTCTATTAATCAACGCTTTAGATAGCATGTTCCCTTTAGCTTTTCAAATTCCATCAAAGCCTCACTCTCTCAATATATATCATTTAATACAATAACTCAATTATTTATGGATGGTTTGTGAGTCCCTCAGGCTGTGGCAGGCAGATACATATTTAGCTGCTAAAGGAGCTGTTGTCCGTTCACCAAGGAGGATTGACAGTTTCTATTTTGGGGTTAAAGTTAGCAAATCAGTTTCTATGGCTAGTTGGTGGTCACTGTGCCTGCATTTAGGTCAGGATCATTCTTTGTTTTATATATCTGACACAGTGGGTCAAATAACAATGTAGTCTACTTTGGGTTTTTGTTTCATTTATCCACTGTTGTAAATATAGATAATTTGATTGATTAATAATTAATTTGATTTGGTTGTGTTGTGTTGTTTAGAATCAGTGCTGTTCGTACTCTGGTTGATTAGCTTCATCACCAGCTGACTGAGGGGACTGTTTTCAGGGTTTAACTCTTGGCTTTTTAGTGCTTCAGAATGAAGCGTTATTTTTTGGCCTTGAATTTAGATGTGTCTAAAATGTTAATGCCCATTTCTGGATGTTTAATAATAATGGAAATTCCCCAGTTCAGCTCTGCAGGCATTATTAGTTTTTCTTTAAACATTTTACATTCTTCGTCAGAATTCGTTGTGGATGGCCTCTATTGGGCTTTTGTCCCATGCCTAAGGAAGACATTTTCTCTAATTTCTTTGTATTCTTGACAGCTTGTGGAAAGAATTATATTCAGTTCCAACTTCTCCTGTTTCACAATGGGTACAAATTCTCTTTGTTCTTTCTACCCATTCTTTATTTTATGGTGCCCAGTTTCAGCAGTGAGTTCATGGTCACTAAGTCTGTATCTGGTTAGTTATAGTATTTTTTATTTTAGTTAAATATTGTGCTAATTGAAATTCTCTGTCTAGTATATAGTACTATCTCTCTCTCTCTCTCTCTCTCTCTCTCTCTCTCTCTCTCTCTCTCTCTCTCTCCTCTCCCTTTCTCACTCACTCACTCAGTAATCAGTCTACTCGGCAGTGTAGTCACTGCATTCTTGCATTATAGATTCATTATTTGTCTTTGACCTGCGATTGCCCTTTTTGTTCAGTTTCTTGGGGGAACTTTCTTACAGTGTGAGTAATGATGCCAGATGCATCAGATACACTGTATTTTATAAGTTATAAGCTTGTGCTTGGTTGTGTGGCCAGAGATGCTCGAAGATGGTAATCAGTCAAATGGATGCTGTAATGACCAAACAAAAACTTCATCATTCATCAGGAAAGCTGTATTGTGAAAGCACTTCACCTTTGAACTTCACATCCACCCCAAGTGATTTAATAATGAATAGCCTGACTCATCCTGATCTACCTGGCACAATCAGTTGGTTATTAATAGTCATTTCCTAAAATGGTAAGTTGCATCAAAAATTTTATATTTTCGGTGTGTGCAAACTGAGTAATTAGTAAATGTTTTGTAAAAGTGGAAACTGGGCACCAAGCAAAAGAAAGGTTCTTTTGTTATACGAAAGCTTCCTCAGTTAAAAGTACTATCAGCTGATGCTCTCTACAGTATTTTCTTACTGTAATTCAAGTGAAAAGGGCACTTTCCCGTTCATTCAGTATGATCATACATGTAATTAAACACAGAAAACAACCCTGATGTGTCTTCTGGGTTTTATTGAGAGATTATTGTTTGGCATCTTAATGTGTTTTATAAAATTCTTTCCACAGCCACCCACATGATCAGCAGGAATTGTTCACTTAGCAGACGCCACACCTAAATATAGTTTAGCTTAGGCACAATTTGTTCGGATCTTCCTGTTCCTCTTCTCACCTGATTTGTCATAATTTGGCTTCCACCTTACACTGTCCCTATCTGTTTATTCTCTTCTATGTCCCTACCACCCTCTACATCATTCTCAACCACTGTACCTCAGCCAGTGGTACTGCCAAATAGTTAAGAATAATTTTTCCTTTTTTTGGAAATACATAATTGCTGGCAATGATGCTGAGCCAAAAGCACAGTGTTGAATGTAGTGAAATCCTGTCACGAACCAGTTTATTTTATCTTTCTCCTTTTTTCCTAATTTTTTGGGGAAGGTGGTCCTCAGAAAGTTTTTAAAGGACCAGTGTGTAACATTTTGGAGGATTGATTGGCAGAAATGGAACATAATAGGTATGTTTTCATTAGTGTATCACCTGAATATAAAAATCGTTTTTGAGTCTTTTTAATCTACAGAGGGTCCAGGTCCTCCTCTATGGAGGCCGCCATGTTGAACCGCCAGTTTTCTACAGCAGTCCAGAAGGAACAAACCAAACACTGGCTCTAGACAGGGCCTTACACAAGTTAACAACCTTTGTTCTATATTATCCATAGCTTTTTGGTTTTTTTAAGGTACTTGGCTTTCCACCATCACTTTCTCTGCTTCATGTAATTTTTGCATCTCTTCCACAAATTTCCCCCTTGAGCCGGAAGCACTCTGATTTCTCGAATATTTCTCTCATCCATCCTGTCAAGAGCATGGCCCCATTCTGTCTCTTTTCTAGCTTCAGCTCCAGTCTAATCTTGTCTTTCTTTTAGAAGTTCCTGTCTCACCTCGTACCTTATAACAAGTGGGACAAGAATCAAGTATGCGCTAGGTTTGCTATTAATATAGGATGTCTAGGTAATGCCATGCTAAAATTGGGTATAGGATGGTGTACTGTATGTATTGAAGAGTACCCAGTATGTTACCCAAAAAGTTAAATTCTGTGCAAGTCATTAGTCAGAGAAAAGTTGGTGTTCTCACTCACTTCACACAGAGGACAATGAATTACGTTACGTTATAAGTTGTTTTTTTGTCTTTGTCCTAGAAACTGATAATAAATATTAAAATAACTTGCTGGCTAATACCAAGTTTAGTCTCCAGAGCTGACCTCAGTAATTAAGATGTTGCAGCATTCCTCAAGTTTCTCTGTATATATTGAGCAATGAATCCCAGGGAACATAATTCTTAACATTATAATATTGAACAGCATTCATTAACTTACATTTGATACCAAAAATAAAGGTTTTATCATAGTTTTAACAATGTTTCCAGAAGCATTAAGCAAGCAGTTATTACAGTTATTGCAATATTGTTTGAGACACATTCACATACTGTGTAGCAAGCATATAGGCCTATGTGGAATCATACTTTAAGCAGACCTGATTTGATACGTCACAAACACTTTTAAGCATCTCACCTTTGGTCAAGTGTGTGTGTCTTTTGTGACCCTGCTGTTTACAACATTTGCTGTGAACTTGTCAATTAGTAACTTATTTATTCTCTTGGTATGTTGGCAGTAGATTACCATGTTACTCCACTGTCTGTTGATGTATTGGTACACAGTTTTGAGTTGACACAAAGACAGAAAATAGCTAAACCTCTCCCCTGGCGCCTAAGCTTCCATTGGCGGTGTGAAAGAAGAAGTGACAAGTCAAAGTCTGCAGAAAGAATGTGTTCGTGGAATGTGAATAAATGCCTCACAGTGCTTAAGTAACAGATGTTAAAGGGATAGGAAGCATCCTTATATAATTAGTCTTATTGTTTTCAACTGCAAGGTCCATCCAGTTTTAAAGTTTAATGCACTTTTTGTTTCTTATTCTTGTTTTTCTTTTTTTTAAGCCAGTGCTTCTGAAAGGTACTGAAGCTGAAGAAAAATTAGATTCTGTACAACCATAGCAATTTCTCAAATTTGCTATTAATTATTTAACACTACCTTGCTGTTAAAAATGTGTCTGCATAACACATTTTTAGTCCCACTTGCTTGTATTAAACACTATTGCTGACGAATGGTAATGTCTATCCATATAAAACAGAGAACAGCTTTGGTGCAGATGTATTTTGGCATACATGAAAGAATCTGTTATGTTACATAGGTTGTCTCAAAAACCTGGACTGTCCCCAGTAAACAGTTGGTCAGTGAATATATGACATGAACTGGTCACACAGGTAATTCTAGAGAACGTTTGTACTGATTGGCAGATGAGGGGTTAATCCTGCAGGGTTTTTCTTTTTTTTTAACTGGAAGTGTTTTATTGGCTAACAGTGGGCGTGCTCTTCAGTGCTGGCAAACACATATTACCTTAGACAGGTAAGAACATTGAAAGAGGAAGAAACAGAGGAAGACAAGGAAAGAACACATGCAGGAAAATACTCTCTGATTTTTCACCAGACCAGCTTGCAATTCCTGCTCTTCCTAGAATGTGAATTCAGCTTTGCCTTGTATTTAAGGTTTCCTTATGGGAAGCTGTGTGAGCAAGTACAGTGGGTAAGAACTGAAATCCTTTTCTTTCATTCACTTCTGTAAATACCTGTGACCATCCGGACCATTTGAAGTCATATTGACTTAATAGGGAGGAGAGCTTTTTGAGATTATGTGATCTGTGTTTTAGAACAGAGATTGTACATTGCTTGCAGCAGAGGTCTGAGAAACAGTAAAATGCACTAGGGCAGCTTTATGCTATCTGAACAAGTCAGGTCCTGACATTGAATCATGTAGCAGCCTTAAAGGTATTTATTGTGTCACAGGCCTCCAGGTGTGTATCAACACTGGATGTTTTGTCCATACAGGATTATGTGCTGGAAATACTTTGTTTTTCAGTATGATTATTGTTAGTTGTAGCCTTTGTAAGATACAGTACAGTTTGTCCAGTTAGTTGAAACCAGAACCATGACATCTATTAATGTAGTCAGAACAAGGAAGAATAAAAGAGGAAACTGAGTTAACATGTACAAGTCAGGCCACCAGAAAATGATTTATGCTAAACTCTCTACAATTGATTGCAGCACACTGCACTAGAGTAGGAAAGAGAAGTCTTTATGCCTCCATCTTATCACAGTTTACTTTACTTACTTTTTTTGTAGTTGGCACTGTGATGGGCCTTTTTATATCAACTGTCTACTGCTGGCAAGTGCTAAAGTAATGCACTGTGGCAACTCAGAGGCTATTGATCAGCTCTCTTTAAAAGAGACACAGAGGGCTTATGGTCTACAAAGACAGATCATAAACATGTCAGATCTAATGCTTTCCTCAGACACAGCGCCCCAGGGTAGAGACTGACACTCGAGCAGCTGGGTGTTTTCTTCAAGTTCTCATTTTTCTATCACGTCATGGTGAGAATACTGCAATAATACTTTTGTTGCTTTTAAAAAACATCACTGCTTTCACATGAACTCCTTGTCTCCAAAGTGCCAGCGTAATAGCAATTGTACTGAATGTTTTATTCCAACTCTGTCAGCATCAGTTTCAGCTTGAAAATGTTGGTTTAGAAAATTATAGTCACCCTTCAAGTGAAACCTGAAAAATGTCTTGGCAGTAATTTATTTATGTCGCCATTAACCTTTTTGTACTGTTAATGATGCATACCTTTTAGAGGAACAAATGATGGGATTGTTTTTCCCACTGTATACTGTTTTTTAATCATCTTAGCATTTTATTTCTGTTAATTTTAAACTAAATTCAATGTGTCTTACTGCATTGCATATCTTCAACATGACACACAAGTGCCTAAAATTATTATTCAGACAAATGTCTCTTTATATAACTATAATAAAGGCACACCAGAAGGCTTTAGCGCTTGATTTTACACTCTTAAAGACTGGCTGTGAATAACTGGCCAGCTTGTTAGTGATAGAAGAATTTTAGCTCATTTTGCCTGTACAGTAGATGCTATAAAAAATGTTCTACAGGCCACAAACATTCAACTGGACAACACCCTCTCCCAGCTGTCATCTATGGTACTGTGCTTTTTCTTGACCTGGGACTTTTTCCTATGATCACATTCATCATCTTTCGTCATAATAGCATCATGTGTAATTACCATTGTAGGGCCAGGAAATGACACATCTGATAATACAAACATTACTCCCAACTTGCCGCACCCACAACAACACCTGTCGGCTATAAAAACCAGTCTGAACTTTTTGTGACCTTTTTTGTTTTACATATTTATTATTCAGCCAGACGGGAAAGATAATGGATAAAGAAGATTCAAACTCAAAATGGCAGTGCCAGAATAGTGAAACAGATGGCAGGGCCACTTGCTTAAGAGCTAGGTAGCAGGTATTTTCTGTCTTACAATGGGGGTTAAAATATACAGTAGTTTAGCATGTCACCCAACCTGGGTGGTCACCACCCAGGTGGCCTGAGGCTGTAGTGTCTCACACAGGTCACACTGAAACCGTGGCTCAACTGTTATCAGATCAGAAGGCAGTGACTGGGTCCTTTTAGTATCTTATTTACTGTGATCAGAAGGCCAGACTGATCCCAGATGGCTCTAGATGAAACACCAGCTGTTTATGGGTTGTTGTTTTTTTCAGCATAGAGAAGCAAGACACAGTTATGCAGGTGACTGTGAAAAAATATCAGGTTGTGACTTGATGTTGTAGTTAACTTTAATTAAAAGGGAAGGCTTTGTTGAAGAAAATGCTCCTTTTTAGCTTCACATGATATTGTGCAGCTACAGCTCTCCAGTGATAACACACCGAGTAACTGTAAGATATGACCCAGATTTCCACTGTCAGTGTAATATGAAGAATATGGCATCCTGTTGTAATAGGGGAACATTATGTATTCATCTGCTGTAACTCATCCTGAACAGCAGCATTACAACACAGACATAAAACACAACAAATCATACGGAGGACAGGCATCGTGGTTCATAATGCTCTCACACCATAATGCTCACATACATTTCTTGAGGTGACAGTTTGCATCAATGTCGCTGCACTATAAATATGTGAGTCAGCAGACAAGGAGATCACGATTATGTTTTTGATTTGTTTTTTATTCTTTAGTCTATCTTGTTAGACGTCATGGTTCATTATTCTTCAGGACAACCAGAATGCCTTAATACACTCCTGGAGCTTTGTGATGTATCTGATTGAAGGGGGAAAAAGACTGCTAATAATCATATTCAAGTCACTCACCTTATCATCACATCTTTTGATCAATCTGTCGTGGCGGAGTTAGATGAAATTCATCTCACCTCTTCGAAACACCGTAAGTCAAAGCCACTTGTTACAGAAGGATCTTCAAAACATATTATCACACACCACTCTGGCCTGCTTTGCCTTTTTCCTCAGGCGATAGTTGCATATGAAACACATCACGGCTTTAACCCCACTTACTACTGTGCTGGCTCCAATTCACCACTTACTGGGAAGAAGAAAGAAGTGAGCTGCTAAGGAGATACAGACAGTGATATGAGAGATTGGAAAAAACTGACCAAATTGTTTGTGTGCATTTTGTTGCCATCATGTGATGTTAGATACAGTTATCTATTATAAACAAAATAAATCCCTTATTAATAGCAGCTCATTTATCATCTATAATACTGTCTCCACAAAAAAACTCACTATTATCATCCCGTTCAGTTCTGACTTGTTTTGCTGATACTATCATGCAGAATTAAACCTGGTCATCCACAGAACAATCAAAGCAGTGGCAAAATCTTATCATAGATTACAAACAAAGGAAAGAAAACTAATTTAACTGCTAATGGAGCAAGTATTCCACATATTCATAACTAAACAAGGCATGCCTCTCTGTCATCTGCAGCCAGGTGCCAGTCAGTGCCAGCAATGTCAGGGATCGGGAGCTGCCCGGTGCCGCCTCCCTGCCTGCCAAAGTAAATCTGGGGCTGGTGCTTGGGGAGGCCGAGCAGGGCCATGCCAACCAGGTTGCTCCACCAGCCTCAGCCAGCGAGGGCAGTGCCAGCCTCGGAGAGCCGGAGGAGGACGGGAATCACTCCCATCACTCCCACTCTACCGCCTCCAGCCAATGCAGTGCCACCTACAGCAACCTAGGTAAGAATGACTGTGAAATGAAATGATTTCTTGAGTTCTTAAACTTATGTGTGTGTATGTTTGCTGTAGATGACTGACAAAGCTGAAAACATGTACTTAAAACAGTACTTAACTGTGCTGTGTAGATGAGTGGGGGTTCCACACAAGTCTGCAAGCTTTTATTGTCCAAATGAGCATGTTCTTTCTGCGTAGGAGTGTTTTTATAATCGTCTCACCACAAAATGACAGTACACTATAACCACACTTCTTTATGCATTAACTGATTCCGAAATGTGTTTGTTTCTTCTGCAAAAAAGACACTGTTTGCTTGCAGCTCAGAATATGCCTCTCATAAGAAAAAGGTGAAGAGAAACATGTAAGCTGCTGATTGTCCACCACAGTCCCTCAGAGCAATTTAAAAAAGCTATACACAATGAAACACATCATGTGTCTCTATATGGATGTTCTGTTTAGCATTGTTGAAAAAGTAACAGGAGTCACCGGATGACTATTTCCAGAATATGTCAGTCTTCAGTGCATGCACTTCGCTTCACTCCTAAAGAGCTGATTTTGCTTTTCTTCAGCATCAGCACACCTCCACATGTGACAAGTCATAATTTATGCCCTGCTAAAACCGCTGGAGCTCAAAACCTCAACACATCCTGTCACCCACAGCCTGCAACCTGGAAGTCAGAATAACTTGAAATATGTTATTTCAGCTAGAGGTGGAAATCTTTGCCCTGAGGTTAGTTCTCTGGGCCCCATTCTCATCCGGTCCATTTGCTTTAGGACATTTATTGGACATGCAGAAATGTACAGCGAGTGGATCACTCACATAAATCATAAATCCTTTTGTTTTCGAATCTTTGCACTAATTTCCATCTCATTCAATTCAATTCAATTCAATTCAATTTTATTTGTATAGCGCCAATTCATAACAGAAGTTATCTCAGGACACTTTTCAAATAGAGCAGGTCTAGACCGAACTCTTTAAAACATTAATTACAGAGACCCAACAGTACCACCATGAGCAAGCACTTGGCGACAAGGGCAAGGCCAAACTGCCTGTTAAAAGGCAGAAACCTAGGACAGATCCTCCGGCTCTAGGTGGGTGGTCGTCTGTCTCGACCAGTTGGGGTGAGAGACAGAGAGAGAGAGAGCAAGAGACAGACAGACAGACAGGTGCACAGCAACAACAGTATTGGCAATGGCCCTGTGTGATTTGATATCATTGATGAGTTTAGAGTGGGGCTACATTAATAACCACATTACAGTTACCTACATTACATATTGCACAACTGACCGCAGCACTGCTATTAATGTCATAAAAGCTTTTATACTTGTATTATTTTTGAGACTAATTATTATACTGTCTTTGTTTCCTGAATTCCTAATCATATTGTCTGACACTGCATAGTTTAAGTTTGAAGAAGGCATGGAAGTCTCTGACACCTCCACATGAATGAGGTGACTCCTCCACTTGTAGGGTAGTAGTAGTACACAAAGTTAATATTTTCTAGCAAATATAAACTGCTTCCAGTAGGAATAAAAAGACAAGTTGTGTAACCTGAGCTTTCAAGTGTAAATGGACACAGTGAGTGTAGTCAGAAGAGCAGACACACAAAGAAGCCAATTAAGGAAGTAGAAACATTTGTATTTCTGTTTTTGCTACCTTATTCTTAATGTCTGTGACATAATTTGAAGTTAAACAGTGGTGTATAAATAACCGCGAAAAACTATTTTTTTCTTTAAGATTGCATTTTTTGGTGGTAAAAGCAAGATAACAGATAATCATCAACAGGCACAAGCACATCTATAAATCTTGCAGGTGCATCTACCATCCCAAAAACACAGAATTCACCCAGGACTCCTGTCTCATTCTCACTTCGTCTGTTATTCTACATGGACATGCTTCAAACAACATTTCCGTTTGATCGTTGTTTCAAGTGGTTAAAATTTGGAGCAAGACAGCAGTGCGCAGATTGTTATTTTTTTTTTCTTTTTGAGAGCAAGAAATAAAAATGGCAATAGGGAAAAATTTGTATTCATGGTTAATGTTTAATTCCTTCAGATTTTTGTCTCCGCAGAGAAAATATCTATATTAAATGACAAATAGACCCACATACCCTCTCTCTGCTTTTTAATACTACTGCAGACTGCAACGTTACATTCCTCTTAACACCACGATGACAAAGCTCATCTATCACAGTCCCCATTTTAGAGCCTGTTTGAGACTAGCTGACAGTGGACAGTTCATCATTAGACATTAAACAGTTTGATGGTGGTGGAACGATGAGCACGTCAAGACCAGACTTTTACAGTACCGGGGAGGAGGAAGAGAGAGATTGGCACAGCTGTCAAACATACTGTAGCTGGGCACTTAAAACATGAAGCTCTCTGTGTGTGGGAAAGGATCTCGCTGTGATCAAGTGGTGTGTGAAACAAAAAGAAATAGAAACACAAAGTGGTGTGTTGGGGAAAGTGTGGGGTTTATTTTAGAATAGATGCACTGCTGAGGTGCTTCACTGTTTCTCTTTTAAAGGTGTGTGGGTTTTACTTTCTTGTTGAAGGATTCATCAGAGACAAAGTGTTAATTTGTGTTTGTGTG
Organism: Dicentrarchus labrax; assembly: GCF_905237075.1. NCBI lineage: Eukaryota > Metazoa > Chordata > Actinopteri > Moronidae > Dicentrarchus > Dicentrarchus labrax. The sequence continues at coordinate 19,720,797 of NW_026136720.1, read as the reverse complement.
TCATTGTTGCACTAATTAGAAGTGTATGTGTAAGGGTACCCTTTTTTACAAGGGTATGTGTGGTGGGCGGCTGTGTCTCAGGAGGTAGAGCGGGTCATCCACTAATCAGAAGGTTGGCGGTTTGTTCCGTGGCTCCTCCCTCTGCATGCCAAATGCTGTTAATCGGTGGATGAATGTGTTAATTTCTGCTTGTGATGGCCTTTGCTATTACTGTGTGAATGTGGCATGTAGTGTAAAAGTGCTTTTAGTGATCAGAACACTAGAAAGGAGCTATACAAGTACAGTCCATTAACCATTCACCATTTAAATTGCGTATCGTGTCTGTCTGTGTGTGTGTGTGTGTGTGTGTGTGTGTGTGTCTGTGTGTGTGTGTGTGTGTGTGTGTGTGTGTGTGTGTGTGTGTGTGTGTGTGTGTGTGTGTGTGTGTGTGTGTGTGTGTGTGTGTGTGTACTTGTGAAGCTCAGAATGCACACTGTGGATGGATAGATTGTGAGTTTGTTAAAAGCTCCCTAGATGAGACATGATGAGCTGCCTGCAGCCGGATTTTACTCTTCTGCATGCTGCTAATGAGAGACAAAGGCAGGAGTGTGTGTTTGTGTGTTTGTCTGCCTTCAGGCATTGTGCAGTACAGTATTTCATTTTTCATTTTTGTTTGGGAGGGTGTGTGTGGCCTTCAAGATTACTAACATAGCCACTGAGTGTGAAGTTTCCACTTCTTTCTCTTCTCTTTTGCTCGTCAGAATAGCAGAAATAGAACTGAACTGCCTCCACTCACTCTGCTGTCCACTTTTGGCTCGAGCAATTCTTTCTGTTCACACATTTTAGCGGAGAATCACATTCACTTAACAAGCACAAGTGTGTCTCTCTGACTGGCTATATATACAGTATATACACACACTTGTGTTTTAATCAGAGCATCAGGCAGTAGGAGGCAGAGCACTCGCTGTCTCACTCAGTGAGAAATCTCCAGTATTGGTGGGAGCGTTGAGCCTGCCTGTTGGCACCAGCGGCTCCGCACAGACTCTCAGGGATGGAAGCAGAGGAAAGCATTTCACTCTTTCTCCCTGCACAGCTGCTGCACTACATTTACGTAAAAACTTTGAGGCATTAGTGGAACTGAGGTAGGCTTGTTTTTCTTGTTTTTCCTTTAACTCCCAGTATTCATCTCTTTCATAACCTGTTTATCCTCCTGTGTCTCCTGCTCACCCTTCGCTTTCTTGTATTTCTCTTTCTCTGTCATTCCCTTCACTTTTTCCACCTCTAGCCACCCACTCCACTGCTCTCTCTTCATTCCTCCCCGCTGTTCCTCTTTATTCTACCCACCTCCTCATCACCTCCTCTTGTTACAGTGTCAAGAGTTTTATTGCAGCACGATGACTGTAATCTGTAATCACTCTGCTACGGCAACAAGTTCCTTCATCCTCTTACTGTACAAATAAATGTTGGAGAATACTGGTCTCTAAAACTGTGAATGGAATGCCTTAATATCCCATTTTCACTAGGGTTTTGTATAGTTTATGGAGGAAGTCAGTTTTCTTTAAGTGTGTGATTAGATGACTAAACAATACATTATTATCTACCATTTGTGAGTTTGAATTTACATTCTAATTAGACTTAAATAGAAAGGAAACTATTAATCCAGCTATGCTAAAGAATGTGTGTTAGAAGCCATCTTTACTGCAACTTCTCGTGTGTGATGATAATGATAATATGACAATTCACACTTATTGATACCCAGGAAATAGAAATGCAAAATAGGGAAATAGTTGTTTTAGACACATTAGGTTCTGTGTTCTAGAGAAGAAGAAATTTTTTCAAGATAGGAACTCTTCACTGTTTCACCAGGTCAAAAGACCTGTACTTTAACAGCATTGTGTTTTAAATAGTAAAATCATTTTAATTAATAAATTATCCTGAAAAGTTGTAAATAAAAAAAAAAGGGGAAGATGAATCAATATTGTAAATTATAATTAGCTGCAACCCTAATTTTGTTATGTTGTTTGTTGTAAAGTGATATGTTCATATAAGCCATATGGTTATTTGAATCCCTCCCCCTAATGTGGTTTCATCGTCATATTTATTTCTGTGAATTACAGTTATAAAAAAGTGTTCTTAATTTTGAAATGACTGAGTCAGTCTTATGTAATTAAGTTAAGTCACAGCTACATTGCTGCAATAGAAGATCCCTACGACTGGACGAGGGAGACGGTTGTTTTCTTGGGTGCATTACTGCAGATTGGTGAACACGTTCCAGGGAGGATTACCAAGACTCATTTACTTTATCCTGACTGCTCTTTCCTAAGACTTCTTCTGCTTTCCTAAGATGATGGCAGCGTGACGCCACGTGAGGAGTTACTCATACCGTTTAACGAAAATTTGTAATCAGTACCATTTGTACTGTGCAAAGATAAACCGTTTGTTCAAGCAGATTCCTTTACTGTAGGGACAGGAAAAGTCATTTGGCAAGAGATGTGACTTTGAAAGACATCATCTTATAACACTCCGCAGCCTCTCGTCTTGATCTTCCAGGAAATTGGGGTGTTCCCTGGTGAGCTGAAAGCTGCGCAGTCGGGTTGTCTCTGACCTTGTACATCCACTCAGTTAAAACTACCAGGCTGTTTCATTCCCATCATAAAACCGGCACGACTGCTTTGTTCGTTTCATCTTATCATACACGTGTGTGTGACCCATCTGTCTCTGTGGTCCTCAACTCCAGAGAACACAGAGGGAGTCCAATCAACCCCGTAACCCACCAATTCCCTCCCATCACCATCCCAGAAAAAGAAGGTCACTTCAAGCCACTGATAAATGTGCTCTCCATGCCGCCTCTTTAAGCCTCACTGCAGAACAGAATTGCAAATTGAGTCGGGCAGCTGGATGGTTAGAGGGACGACTTGTGCCCAGCTGTCCTGCTCTCTGGCTTGAATTTTCCTCAGGCCACCAGTTCCCTCACGTGCCACAGCACACAACCTCGTGTCAGCCTGGTCTTAACGAGAGGCAGCTAGCCAGCGGGTGGCTGGGAATACCATGTGGGTGAAAAAAAGAAGCTCTGGGGAGGAGGGTGGTGAAAGTGTACAGAATGATTTGTTGCTCAGGTGTAATTTTTATCCTTTTTCAGCTGTTGATTTCAGCTGACATATTTTTTTTGTTTTATCTTTTATAAAAACCCTTTGATCAGAGCATTAGAACCAGTTTTAGCAGCTGAAATCACAAAATGTTTACAGTGAATGGTTTTCTGCCCACAGGAAAATAGATAAAAGATGAAAGAATAAAACCAACCAAAACATGTCATCTGAATGGCAACAAGTGGCTAATCCTTAGAAAGATGAATTCACCAGCTTTAGATATTTTGTGTGTTATGTTGTAGTCGGTCAAGATGAATTCTTAATTAATTCTTTTTCATGCAATAAACATGCTGTTATCTTTCTTCCCCTCCAGGTCAATCCAGAGCCAACATGATCCCACTAAAACAGCCACGGAACATCAAAGCATCCAACGATACCTTGGCTTCCATCGACCTGGACAGCCTTGCCGACCATCCAGTTTCTAGGGCCACACCACCACCGCTACCTAAGAAGGCTGTACCCCGTTCGAGTACTGAACCCAGCCTGGGAGGCAAAGAGCCAGCCCAGGGAGCCCTGAGACCACGGGCTGAAGCTAAACCTGGTGGCACCAACCTGAGTGTAGCCAACCCTATCTATGACTTAGACTCCACCTGGGAGACAGCTAGCCAGAGCTCCTCTCTCAGCTCAGAACCTCATCGTACCCATGACCACGAGAGCGGTGACTCCCTGGAGAGGCCATCAGCTGCCACAGCTGCCGCCAAGTGCCGCTCAACTAACAGCGTGTCCTCCCTGGTTCCTCAACCTGCATCTGCTGGCCCTAGCACCACCGCTGGCAGAGAAAGGAGGGTTTACCCCAGTACAGAGTCTTTGGCTGGAAGGGGTCGGACAACAGGTCGAGGTGCTGCTGGTGGAGGAGCAGGCTGCAAACCCCAGAGACCTGCTCTTTACAGGGGGTTAGACAGCTGGGATGAGGTGGTGGGAAGGATCCGGGGGCTCCACACAGACACACTGCGGAAGCTGGCAGCAAAATGCGAGGACCGTTTCATGGCTGGTCAGAAGGATCACTTGAGATTTGGCACTGACAGCTGGTCCCACTTCAGGCTGACTACTGGGAAACCGTGCTGTGAGGCGGGGGATGCTGTGTACTACACTGCCTCCTACGCCAAGGACCCACTGGTCAACTATGCTATCAAGGTGAGATGTCTGGTTGTGTTTATAGATCTTTTTTCTTTTCTTTTTTTTTTTTTTTGCCGAAAGGAGAATATTAAAACATGCTTCTTTAGGTTTCAAAATTTTGCTTGGACAAAGCAAGACATTTAAAGATGCCACCTAAACCATTTATTAAGGAAATAAATAGGAAATTAATCAGTAATGATTTGTGACTAATAAATATTTGCTTGTTGCATTCCTAGTCTGCAAACTTCATATGAAACCAGTCTGTTGTATGAGAGACACTAATTGGGTTCGCATATCTTAATTCATTGCAGTTTGTATTAGGTAATACTATACACTGATCAGCCATAACATTATGAGCACTGACAGGTGAAGTGAATAACACTGATTATATGGTTATCATGGCACCTGTCAGTGGGTGGGATATATTAGGCAGCAAGTGGACATTTTGTCCTCAAAGTTGATGTGTTAGAAGCAGGAAAAATGGGCAGCGTGAGGATTTGAGGGACTTTGACAAGGACCACATTGTGATGGCTAGTCGACTGGGTCAGAGCATCTCCAAAACTGCAGCTCTTGTGGGGTGTTCCCGGTCTGCAGTGGTCAGTACCTATCAAAAGTGGTCCAAGGAAGGAAAAGAACCAGAGACAGGGCCATGGGTGGCCAAGGCTCATTGAGTGGGGAGCGAAGGCTAGAAAGGTGTCAGAACACACAGTGCATCACAGTTTGTTGGTATGGGGCTGTATAACATTATGACCACCAGGGTGCCCAGATGGTCAAAATGTTACGGCTGAATATATGCCATATATTGCACTGAATTTAGGGCGTTGCACATGTAATATTTGAAATTCTCAAACTGTGTATGACACTGAAACATGCTAACATAAGCTAGTTTGTCCGATTTTCCAGTCAAAGTATTTAATGTTTTAATTTTATACTGAAGATTTATACAGTATGCTTTTACTAAAACACCTTTTTTTCATTAGTGTGTGGGTTTCAGATGAATGTGGCAGTAGATTTATTAACTCCTCCCACTCCTTTAGCCGAGGTGGAGGAAGGTGTTTGTGCTGAAATATTGGCACTTAAACTTTGAGCCTTTAGGGCACAACCTTGTGCAATACAACCTGTGTGTGCATGCATTAGGGGTTTTGTTTATGTATAATTGTGTGAGGGAAGTCTGCTTGTGAGAGAGAGAGAGAGAGAGAGAGACACAGAGAGAGAGAGAGAGAGAGAGAGAAGAGAGAGAGAGAGAGAGAGAGAGAGAGAGAGAGGTCATGGGCAGAGCTTGCCGGAAGAGTCTGAAGCTAAATACAAAGCAGATATGGATGAAGGTTGCATTATTCACAGGATATGAAACTCTCTGCTCTCTACAGCACTTCAAAGCTTTGCCTTCATATTAGCAGCAGGCTCAAGAGAAAGTTGTTTTTTTATGAGGCTCATCCATAAATAAGGCAACCAGGAGCAGACGAAGCAGCAGAACACAAACAGGCCCAATTAAACTTTCCTCAACTCTCCATTTTAATGTGGCCCAGTTGCGCTCCTGCCTTCCTTAACCCCGTAAGTGTAGTTGATCCTCCTGCAAATGAGATTTTACACGGTGTGATATTTTTAATGTGATGCTAATTATTCATAATCCACCTTGAGCGTGTGTGTGTGTGTGTGAATTCTTCACTCTCAGAGGAATTCAGCGAAAAAGTCAGTGCACTTTGAAGCTTAAGGTATCTCTGAAATGTCAGCATTAAGGAAACAAGAGGAAAGAATATTGTAAATTAAATTGATTGCCTGTTAACCTAGATCTTGTGTTAAAATTAGTAATGCTGCTGACTAAATATGACATCTAAACAGTGAAAACTCGGCAAATAATTTCCTCGAAGAAAGATCAGTAGGCAGCTGTAGTCTCACAGACAACCAAACCAGTGTATCCAGTGAACATGCACATTCCTAAAGAGTAACACAGTGTGTTTGAAAGGAATACACGGCCGCACATCACAATCTCATAAACTCAACATAAATTATACCAAACGTGGTGTTTGTGGTAGGGTTAAAGTCTCCCTGCATAGAAGTAATAAAGGGAACTGATTAAGGTAGTAGCAGTAATAAAAGAAGACACAGTTTTATTGTAGACTTGTTTGTGTTCCTCAAAGAGGTAAAAAAGAATGGACTGATGAAGAGTAGGGTGATAATTCAGTGTCATCATAAATGGACTTTTAGTTTAATCCTATCTGAACATAATACAATCATATTATGTGTTAGTTTTCCAAAAATCAGTTGTCTTAATTAAGAGTTCCAAGCAAATAGTAATTTAAAAACAAACAAATTTCTTTTTTTTTACATTGATGAAACGTAATTCAGGGGTACAAAGATTGTAAGTTAGTTCAGACTCAGGACTAAAATGTAATATTGCTGTCACAAAGAAAACGTCTTATGTATACCATGATAGAGATCTGATGTGATATCGCCCACCTCTATGGAAATAGTGCCATCCTTAACAATAAATTACGTCAGAAATGATTTATTGCTTCTTAATATTAGAACTGCTGTGGCAAGAAATTAATTTTATTAGTTCACACGGATTCTTTCTTTGAATCTAAAAATCATCAATTCAGTCAGATTTGAGTGATTTTGCTAATGTTGGTGGTGTCAGCAAATATTACAGTAAAACAGACTCTCTGTAAGACGAAAAAAAGTTAAACTGTAGTTTCAACCCAAAATATCTCTAATATTCTTTCCCTTTGTGGGTATTTTAGTGAATGTTGTGACATCTGCAGAGACCAATCATATCTTTGACTTGGCTTCTCTTCTCTGTGCTGTGATCAAAGTGTAGAAAGACAGAGAGCTGCAGAGGCTGTCACTGTGGTTTAGGAGACAGAGACACTCTCACTGCTGTCTGTGACAGCCTTTTTCTCTGCTCCATATATCATTAACGCCATGAGCTGCAGTGTTCTAGAGAAACAGAGTGGGAAAGAGAGTTTTGAAACTGAAAACATCTTTGATCCTTAAGTCGTCACTGTGCATTATCTTCTAAAATGGTGTATTTTGTTCCTTATGTTGCAGAAGGTTGCTGTTTAGTAAAAGTCTCCTGTAGTAGTCGAGGCAATTTCTGTTGCTGGTCTGAGTTTATTTTATTTCATTCAAATAATAGCAGGCTCTTAATATTAAACAATAATTAATTGGAATTACAGAAGTCTTCGTAGAGAAACATTGAAATAAACAACCTTACAAACAATCAGCTTTCATCCTTTTAAAGTTCATGACATTTTCAACCACGTCAAAGAATAAAACTGTTTCCATTTTTCTTTTGGGTTTTTCTTTGGCAACCAAAACACTTTGCATGGTTCCCAGCACCCGTAGTTTCATTTGCATTACATTGGTGCTCTACGGTGCCAGTATGTTAAATTTGAAGTACTTGTCTTACGGTTGAATAGCGTCAGAGACCACCCTCCCACCTTTCAGATGTCGGGATGGGGGGGGGGGGGTTGGATTAGCCAGTTGTACAGAGGTGATAACTTGTCTCGCCAGCTCTCTTTTTTCATTTACAACTATTTCTGTCACTTTTCATGTGCAACACTATGAATGCCTTCCAAGAAAGGACTGTTTTGAAAATGTGCACCTTTCTATACTGGTTACTGGCATGTCAAATAGCTACATCGTGAGAGGTTTTTCAGCTCAAAAGCAAACCTTACATTGATGTTAACATTCTCTCTCTTATATTTACTCTCTCCAGATATGTCGGAGCAAAGTGAAGGAGACCCAGCAGCAGTTTTTCCACAGCCTTGCAGTGAGACAGAGCCTGGCGGTGAACTTCAACATCCAGCAAGACTGTGGACACTTCCTGGCTGATGTCCCAACCCGCCTGCTGCCCTGGGAAGAGGAAGATGAGGAGGAGGAGGGGGAGGAGGAGGAGGAAGAGGAGGAACATGTAAACAGGCAGAAGGAGAAAGAGAAAGAGATTAAGACTGAAACCAAGACGACGGACTCCAAAGCTCCGAATGGTAAATTAGATGAAACCCCGACAGCAGGTCACATGAACACCGCTGGCCGCTTGAAGAGCCGAGTGGTGGTCATCACGCGCGAGGTGCCCTTCCAGACGGTGGCTGATTTTGTCCGAGAAGGCGTGGCACGACACACTCAGAACCCGGAGCTGTATGAGCGCCAGGTGTGTCTTCTGCTGCTGCAGCTGTGCTCCGGCCTGGAGCACATGAAACCTTATCATGTCACTCACTGTGACCTGCGACTGGAAAACCTGCTGCTGGTCCACTGCCAACCCGGCAACCCCTGGAACCTGGACATTCTTGAACCCAATAACAACAGCAACAGCAGCAGCGGTTCTGGTGCAACCTCTGCCAGTGCCGCTGCTGCCGCCGCCAATGCCACCTGCCCCGCCCGCCTCATCATCAGTAACTTCTCCCAAGCAAAACAGAAGAGCACTCTCATGACCGCCGACCCTGGTACGCTGCGCGACCAGTCACGCCTGGCACCCGAAATTGTCACAGCGACTCAGTACCGCAAGTGTGACGAGTTCCAGACTGGGATTCTAATCTATGAGATGCTGCACCGGCCCAACCCCTTCGAGGAGACGCCGGAGCTGAAGGAGCGTGAGTACACCTGGGCGGACCTGCCCCCGCTGCCTGTTAGATCGCTCTATTCGCAGGGTTTGCAGCAGCTGGCCAGGTTACTGCTCACCGTCAACCCCTCAGAAAGGATCCGCATGTCCGAGGCCCGGGCCTGCCTGCAGTGCCTGCTCTGGGGCCCTCGTGAGGACTTGTTCCAGGCACTGGGCTGCAGCAGCACAGGCCCCATGTCAGGGGCCACTTCCAGCCAGCGCGAGGCCACCCTGCAGAACTGGCTGGACCTGAAGCGGACACTGATGATGATCAAGTTCGCGGAGCGTTCGCTGGACACGGCTTGCAGCGTGAGCCTGGAGGACTGGCTGTGCTGCCAGTATCTGGCGTTTGCCACCACAGACACCCTGAGCCGGGTGGTGCACATCCTGCAGCAGCCGCAGCCACATCCTCAGTCCCAGAACCAGAGCCAGCCAGCGCACGCAGCACAGAACCAAACTCAAACACATCAAGCACACACCCTCCATCTGACTCAGTCACAGCCACTCTGAGTTCCTCTACCCTACTAGCTGTTACTATGGCAACAGATCCAACTTAGCCTGTGCATTCCCTCTGGCGACGCTAATGTGTGATGTAATAGTCAGCTTTGTTGTTGCAGCAGTCACAGTGCTCACCTAAAACTCAACAGCTGGTTGTGCAATGTCTGTGTTTTCTTCATGGACAGATCAATCCATAGAGTGAGAGGCTCTGTTCCCATCAAAGAGACGTGCAAGTGAATGAAGTGGCTGTCTGACATTGTTCTCAAAACCAGACAAACTGAAACATGGAATGTTGAAGTAATTTTGTCTCTTGGCAATGACTTTGCCAGACATCTTTTCCAAGTCCAGTTTATCTGTTTCTTTAGCTGGTCACGTGTGTGTTACAGCACTCCACCAAATTTACCAAATGCGTGAGGGAATTCTAGTTTTTTTTTATCTGTTCTGCAAGACTACAGAATAGTGATAGCGATACATTAGATACAGTTTGAATGGCAGCTAACACTGTAATGGAATAAGTGGAATAAATTAGAAATTTTTTGTAATATTCTAGAAAGAAAGTTTAATCTACAAGATACACCACAGTTGGATTCTTTGACTTGATTTGTGGAGAGAAAACTTAAGAAAGCATCAGAAATACAGATTTGAACTATTTAACACTTTGTTACATAGTGTTGTATTTTAAGCAACAATTCCTTCTCCAAAAGATGCAGATTGGAAATATGTGGAGATTAAAAAGAGAAATAGAGGGAATGAGAAAAAGAGGCCCCAAACAAATGTATTAACAATTGATGGATTTGTCCTCAAATCTAATCGGCATAAGATTTTATTTTTTTAAATCTAGACAGACGCAAAAATGAAATATATTTTACCACTGAAGCCAAAGATCTGCCACAAATTGTCCATTTAAATACTCTTACTCTTACATAAACCAGAGATGTTTATTATCGTCAGTTTATTACAAAACACAGTCAGACATGAATACAGTAATTTAATGTGTTATTGGTTAGTTTGCACAGCTGAGATTCAAACCAGTGAAATGTCTGGAGTTGAAATGAACAAAAGTTCCACCCTTAAATGTGGTTGTATCATACCACACTTCACACTTCTGCACAGGGCTTTGAGGTAGGTGATGAACACTGAGTTCATTTTGGCTTTGCAGTTCTCCGAGCACAATGAACAGGTTTTAGATGCTTTGAAGTTAAAATGGGACGCAACTGCCCCGACTGGTGTCTTGTACGTGCAATTAGTATCTTTGTTTATTTCCTTTGGAGATAACGGCTTCTGAACATGTTTGTGACATTAGTCTTTCACTAATCTACTCTTCCATTATTTTTGTGGCACATAAAACTGATTGGTTTCAGTTAAATCCTGCAATTTAAGAAACCGAGAACTTCTTACAGTGGAAGGGAGAAAGGGAGGTTTCAGGGACTGCAGAAAGTTCTTCTATGTCTATTGCGTTTTTGTCAAGTTGTTTTCGAACGGTTCTGCATTACGGATGACATTTGCACATTCAGTCTGAACGTCGGTGCCTCTCAATGGAGACTGAGGACAAGGTGATGCAGGAGAGACTGAGGAAAAGTTCCCCGTGAATTTTAGGAACTGGATGTGATTTGCAGCGTGTGGAATGTAAAAGTTGGCCTGGACTGAAACAGACATTTGGACCTGGTCTCATCCGCTTCAGAAACACACTCACCTTCCACTTCATTTCACATATAAACTCTGTGTGTGAACAATCAACCACAGCCTTGAAGAGAAACTCCGCCGCTGAGACTCGCTTCCATTCCTACCGCCTAGTTTCCCGCCCCCTTTGCTGTTATCCGGCCAATAGGATGGCAGATCCTGTATTGACGCTCACTGCTTCTCACTCAACGGATTTATTCTGCTTTAATTAAACGAGCTCCGTGTTATCCATCAGTACCTTCCAGCCTGGAGCCAAGCGGACATAGTACACGTACATGTGTCAGCTTCCACATAAAGACAAGAAGAAACATTTTGAGTTTTTATACACATGGGTTTATTTGTGGTTATGATGATCAAACCACCTTGAAAAGCATCTTTAACTCAGTACTTTTGTGCCGCATGTTCCCGTTGATATGCACCTTGGTGGACGATGTTTTCAAACTGACACTGCAAAAAGGCTTTGCATCTAAAAGTTTACTCTGTTTGCTCTGGTTAAGTTTGTCTTTTCATATCCGAAAAAAAAACTTCAGCGTTCCTTGTTTCCTAGGGGGAAAATGTACTTTTGGGATCAGGATCCTGTGATCGTTCTGCCGCAGATGTACAATACAACGCTTAATGGTCCATGGAGCGAAAATGAGACAAAGCAGGTGTGTGTTTTATTGCTGCATTAAAGGGTTTGTGTACTGAGGAATGTGTGTGGACAGCACTGGTTGCTGTCCTTGTGTCTAGAGATTTAAGCCTTTATATAGTATATATAGTATAAATATATATAACCTTTATCTATTTTAATCCGCACACTATTTTGTCGAGTACGGAGCACCTCTATTTCTGTCTTTAGAGAGTCTAAATATCATTTATTCATTTTTAAAGCTTTACTTGATTTTCTTTAACCTGGCTTGTTTTGGGGGGAAGAAAAAAGTAGTTATCACTGTCCTAAACAAAGGATACATGAAAAAGATATTTTAACCTTCAAGCCACACGATAAGGAGCATTAATATACAGAACAATGTACAGTATTTTTACCCCTCTTGTAAAGTTATCTGCTTAGGACACGAACCACTTTGAAAAGAGGCAGAAGGATGACTTTTGAACGCACCATTATCACCCATCATTCATCAACTGTACGGCCTCCAGCCAATATTGTTCATTTTCTCTCTTTGATCTGTTTTTTCTTGTTGCGTTGTTAATTGCCACTGAACAGAAAAACAGAAGCTCTCTAAAGCTTTCTATTAATATGTGTCCAATATGTCTCCTGGCCTGCCGCCATTTATTGTTGATCAAGTTAACCAACAGTAACAGAACAATAAATATATGTTTTTATATATATACACTTTGTGCTGTTGTATTATTGATGTTGTGGTATACCTGCTTTTACCCTCCAGGAGAGAAAAGCTAGAGTTTATAGTAACTGGACAGATTGTAAAGGTGCTCAGTCAATCAACTAGTGTTACTGTACTTCAGTAGATTCAGATAGAGACTCATTTTATGGCATTCGCTGCTTCTCAAGTATTTTATTATGTTCTTGAGTTAGATTTTTAGGTTGAAGAGTTGTTTGTGCTGTGCAACCCTTTTGTTTTCAGTCCTTTTGGACCTGGACCGATGCTCCAGCGTACAGATTTCAGCAAAATAAGAACTGTCCTCGAGCCTTGGGCTGCTAATGAGCCTTTAAATAATTTACAGTGACCATACTAAAACTGGAAACATATTCATCTTCTCAGGGGTTTGGAACATCAACCAAAGCTCAAGCTCAATTTCAATCGAGTGTTTGAATTAGAAACTTTTTTCCCTTACACTTTAAGAACTTACACATCGTGTTTCTTTCCCGCTGGATCTCAGCAGAGCCCATACTGGATATCTTAGTGATACAGAGATTCTCACACTGCTCTCTGGGTGCACGGAGTTATTGAGTTATTAAATAAATCTCTAATGTTGCAGTCTGATGTTTCTGTCTGCGTGGATCGATGGATGTTTTTCAGAATATTAGATTTAAAGACTCACAGTCTGGTTAAGTTTAATGAGCCAAATTTCTTCCAGCTCACTATTGATCAGTGAAGTTTATTTGGGGATTCTTATTTATTATTTCTAAGTGACATGACAGTGACTATGTTTACATGCACACTCATTTTCCACTAGTATTCCAAATATGACAATATTCCACATTTGGTAAGGGTCATGTAAACACCATAGTCCATTTGGATATTCCTAATTAGGCCTTATTCCGAATGGAGAATTTTCTGATAAAGTTATGTGGAACATCCAGATATTACTCAGGTTTTAAAAACATTTTCTTTAGTCATTACATGTTCGGAATATGCATCTTATTTGGAATTTTTACTCAGTTTGCAACACATTGTCTCTTGCCTGTTTAAGGTCAGCTCTTTGCATTGTAAACGCAGCAATAGTTTGCAAGGCTGGAGTAGAGATGCTTGCACAAAAGAAAAGCCCACGTCTGGTTGAAAGGAGAAACACACTTTTAATCATTACAAAAGACTTGAATATCAACAGGTTTTTGTGCACAAATGTCTAAATGCCAACCTTTTCAAGATGGTTGAACCACAAAAAGAGGGAGGATGTGTAGGGTAACATACAAGGGTAACATGACTGCAGACAAACATCTAATCTGATCAATAAATCATAACTGAGCACTAAGGCTTGCAGTGTGACTGTGGCCTAAATGAACGCTGTGAAGATAAGACAAACATTGATTTGATTGAACCACTTTAATGTTCTCTGCACGTTATTAATATTTCTTCTGTCTAGTTCTTCAGGCTGAGGGGCTAAAAAAGACTTTGTGTACACAGACTCTGTAAAGTAGGTGTGTTATTGCTTGGAAGTATTTCTGTGCTAACATAGAGTACTTAGGTCCACCACCAGATGGAGACATTCAAAAGGCAAAGAAAAGCCGGAATGCACCATTTTCCTGTTAAGCCTCTTATAAACTGGCTACAGGTTTTACTTTGACTTTATGCCACATTCAGTTGAGTTTGGCTGAAAGCTGTGAAAACCCGCTGTATGAATTTTACAGGACAAACATGAAATCCTCGTACAATTTTCTGATGAAACAGCTTGAACCAAAATGATGAGATGATCCTGTCTAGACTGAGATTATACTCTTATCTAACATAATGTGTCTTACTCGGCTGTCTCTCATCTTTGTAATTGAAAATGGGGGAAGAGGAAATCCTTCCCATCCACTCTCCTGTGATTGTGCAGTAACAGCATTATCCATTTGGATGATTAGGATGCTCTATTACTTTATTGCTGTGATAATACCTTCTAGATTCAGTGCATTTGATTGTTCTTCTGTCCAGTGTCACAGCTGCAGCTGACAACACGGCCACCAAATAAAAGCCGGGATCCTACAGATATGATTTAGTTTTCCTGCTGGACACAAGATGTCTCCTACTTCACTGTAAAGTCTATTCTCTGTGTCTGTGCACTGGTGGCTTCAAGTTTCTACATCGCACTGTTGCATACTGGATCCAGCTATTTGGGATGTCACAAATCATGCTGATAGGCCCCACCCCTTAAAATCAGATTCAATAGGTACAGAGAAACTTTCCCCTTTCAGCAGATGGATGTGAAACCATCCTTCTAGTGTCAGACTCTGCACATACATCATTCTGTACAGTGAAGCTGTAGCACCCAACTGTAGGAATAAGAGGAAAAACAACGTTTTGAGTGGAGGAGGCCTTGAAAAATCAGCCATAGCTGCACCTTGTGCTTTTGATGTACAGTACTCTCATCTACTGAAGTGGGGATAAAATCAGGGTTTACTGTTGTGGTGACTATTTCCTGTTAGCAGCACTCCTCGCGTTCATCGGTCTGGATCCAGAGTGATGTTTCAGTAGGTTTTATGACCTGCACTGTGAGTCATTACTTAATCAATAATCAAGTTGCATTCAGGTCAAAGCAGGTCAAACTAGGGCTCAGGGGACCTCGATGGGTCCCTGCATGAGGCTTGACAGGATCCTCAGCAGGCCACTGTGAAAGAAATAACATCTTTTATGTAAGTCAAAGTATCTTCATGATATTGTCCCTGGAAAGGAAAGGAACGTGATCATCAAAATTCAACAATTTCTTTCATTTTTCATTAAAGTTTCTGTCAACAATGTGTCTTCAGGTGATCAGATGAAGGCAGAAAGGTGTGTTGAAGATTCAGGGAATGTTTTTCATAGATGAAAGATGGAATAAATAAAAGCAGTAAAGTGGAGTGGAGTCATCTTTTTTCTTCTACAACTGCTCATCATTCAGCCCACTGACGAAATCTGTTCCTGCATCGTCATCAAACTTTCAACATGCAAACAATATTTTTCCAAGAAGCTTAATAATATATGCATTAAAACATAAGTGTGTCCTCAATTGTCTAGATTGGTTCTGCCTTTCCAATAATTATTATAACCAGTGACTAATAGCTAATAAATCATGTATTAATGCTTTAAAGATCAGTAATAATTTATTGGATTTATTGGCTCTGCCTTTTGTTTATCCTTCTACAATATAACTTGCTCCGACTTTATTATCTATTAAGCAATAATACATAATTTATTAACATGAATAAATAGCTCATAAAGCGTTCCTTATTAAAAAAAAATGGCACCTCAAATGTTTTACTTAATCGCTGTATTGACTTTGCAGCAGAGCCTGTCAGCAGTCCTTTCATTTACCCTTAATTAAGAAAATGAATAAAGATGAGTGTTTTGCTATCAGAGGTGTCATCGCTGCACCCTGCCCACCTCCACTATAGGCAGTTATGTAATTCACACTGAATCATCCCCAACAGCTGAAGATGATGATGAAGAAAAAGAAGGGAGGAGGAGGAGGAGGAGGAGAAAGGAGGTTTATTCTTGGGACAGAATTGGGAGATGGGGGGGGGGTCAGATTTCTGAGGATGAAGAAGGAAAAAGTTTGGGTGCTCCTGAAAAAAAAAAAAACACTCACACACCCCCCATCCCCGTTGCATAACACCAGGCTCTGTGTGTGTGTGTGTGTGTGTGTGTGTGTGTGTGTGTGTGTGTGTGTGTGTGTGTGTGTGCGTGTGTGCGCTGCTGCTGCTGCTGCTGCTGTTGCTGCTGTGGAGCCTTGGAGGAGGAGGAGGAGGAGGAGGAGGAGGCGGTGGTCTTGTTATTGAGCGGCCCGGCGGTGGAAGTTTCGCTGCAGGGGTGGGACTTTCTTTCTGCAGTCGGTCGGTCGGGGGTGAGCTGCGGCTCACACAGAAATGCCTCTGGCAGCAGCTTTCCAGACTCCAGCGAGCAGCAGTGGAAGATAAACCCTCCTCCTCCTCCTCTTCTTCATCCTTCTGCTCCTCTTCCTCCTCCAGCTGGCCGAGTCTGAGAGCTTTCGGATGCGCTGAAACGGGCGGAGTGTGAACGCCGTTTCCCTCCCCATCCTCCTCTCCAACCCTCCACCCCTCCCCTCCCCCCAACCCCCAGGATACACAGACCGGACCGGCACCGGTGTCATTGGATGGAGAGAGGCGCCTGAAGAAGGGAGAGCGGTGGAGTTGGTCTACCCCCCTCCTCCTCCTCCTTCTCCTCCTCCTCCTCCTTCTTCCCTACTGCACCAAAAGAAAACTCCGGGTAAGAAATGCGTGCTTAGCTCATGATCCTCTGCGCTCCCGCACTCCTCTGTGCACAACACGCAACATGCATCATGGCGAGACTTTGGACCCCCTTCTGCTTCTTTGTTGACAGTGAGGGGATTAATGTAAAGCGTGTGAGGCATTAGCTGCGCTTGTGAATGCATCTGAGCAGACGGAACGGCAGGCTTTTTGTGGCACGGCATTACGCTCTTCTCTTTCAGTCGACCCAAACATTGATTCGCATTGCTCCTGATCCAGGAGCCAGGTTATTGGCTGTGGCATTGGACTGATGCTCGCGGGCAGCCTTCAGTGGCTCCGGGGGTTAAAGGAGGGAAAACAAATGGCACCCCGAGCAGAGGGAGCTGTCCGTTCAGCACCACTCTGCTGAACTCCAGCTGGAAACTGTGGCCTAAAAGAAAAAAAGGTTTGATGAGCAGCTTTAGGGATGCGGTGTAAAGTGAAGACAACTAAAAGTCAGCCTCAGTCAGTCAGTCATTTGTTTGCAGAATAGAGTTCACTCCTCTTTTTTAGAGCTGCCATTTATCTTTACGCCTTAAACACTGAGGATAACCATTGTGAGACTGGGTGTCCTTTGAATCAGGTCTATGGATAGAGTGTGTAATATGCTGTGCAAGGTGTGGAGCCCTTTTAGGCTGATTTATGATTTTTTGGGGAAAAAATACGAAATTGACTTGACTGTATGCTTTTACTGAATATTAATACATTAAGCTATAACCTCCATGTTTAATTTGATCCCAGCACATAGGTGGTGGAAGAACTTTGCCTAAATGAACTGCAGTACACAATTCAAGTTCAGTCATGGAATATGTGATCAGAGAATAATGAAGATTGAGAATTGAAGCATTAAACATCATCTTTTCTTTACTTTTGTCAAAGTTTTATCACTACTGAGTCCTGATTTAAATTTTTGCTTTCAAACAGTGTGTACTTTTGTGCCACTTGATTGGTTAAAGTAGTGGTTCCCAACCTGGGGTTAGGACAACAAAAACAACATATTTGTAAACATATATTTTAATATATCTTCTCTTTTGGGGGGCCTTTAATGCCTCTTTTATGCAGTCAATGGTGGTCAAACTGGGGAGTTCAAGTTTTACTTTTGGATTATGAAATATTGGATAATTTACCACTTCAGACACTAAAATCTGTGCAAAAATCGTATTTATTCTGCCAACTTTGTGTCAGAGACCTTTAAGGCAAAAACAGGAAGCAAGTGAAAACAGCAGCAGGTTAAAGGGACATCACTGGATTAACCTTAATGCAGAGCAGTAAGGTGTCATCAGGTGAACCAGTGTAATATTTCAGGATCGTATTAACAATGTGGGCCTGTGGAGTGAATGTAGTTTTTTTTTTTTTTTTTTTTTTCTGAAATCTGAAAGGTAACATCACTCTTGTTAAAGTGCTGAAACATTACACAACCTGTAGCAAGGGCCAAAAAGGCTGGGAATCTATGTGCTTTGAATGTCGCTTTCACCTGTTAATCCTGTAAAGTTGATTAGATAATGACACCTGTCAATAACAGTAATCTCCACTGTTTTTTTGGTTGGCTAAATGCTTCTTCCCAATCCGTTCGTTCGAGTCTTTCAGAGGTTTTATGTTTGTGTGGCTGTTTGTGATGTTTGGAGCTGGCTATGCTATTATTCACTGTAACTAAAGCTGACCGATTGTCTCTCTAACACTTTCTTGGCTTTCTAGACGTCCTGTAGCCTCCCATACTTTTTATTTTTTTTACCTCTTGGCTTCCTTTCTGCGTTCCATCTTAAGAAAAAAAAGTTATTACCTCGATTAACTTTTCACATCAATTAACAGTAAGGCTAAAATATGTGTAGGACTAGACGTTCTGCCTCTCAAAGCTGTGATTTAAAAATGATGAAATGCATTAAGGATCCAAAAGAGGAGCGTTCACCTAAAACCACCCGGCTTTGTTTGAGATATTTTAAACTTAGACACTGGGGAGAAAAATGAACTCTTGTTAGCACAATCTCACACTCTCCTCTCCGGCTATTAGAGTTTGGCCCCCACAGCTTCCTAATGATGCTGGAGGTCTGTGTGAAGTGGCTTACGTGTGTGTGTGTGTGTGTGTGTGTGTGTGTGTGTGTGTGTGTGTGTGTGTGTGTGTGTGTGTGTGTGTGTGTGTGTGTGTCTCACTCTTCATGCCTAAACCAATATCATCACAACCAATATCATCCAAACCAATAAAGACTACAAGTACTAGCCAATCAGAGGCAGAGTAGAGCAGATCATGTCTTTGCCACCCTGGGGAAAATAAGTTGTCACCCATAAATGTCACATTGCAGCGACACAGACACAAACAACTGATTGGTCCGCTTGGTGTGTGTGTGCATTGTCGGAGAATGGAAGGCGACTCCTGCAAAACCCAGATGAGTTAATATTGTCATTTGAGAATCCCTCTTCAAACACAAACATACACACATTCTGAGAGTGTGTCCTCTCAAACACAGAGACAAACTACACGCATACAGGTACGCTTAGCAGGTACACAGTGAAGACACTTGTGCATTAGTTGGCTGAATCCTTCGACACCTCATATTAACATGCCACCTTCCCTTCCCTGCGTGCCCGTTGAACTCCCTCGGAAGAAGAGCTTTATTACATTAGGAAAACGGAGAGCACTTAAGTCAGCACTGGAGACATGTGACTCTGTGAGTGTACTGTAACGCATACGGGCCCGCTGCCATTATCAAAATGGTCTTTCCTAAGATTGAGTGGTCGCGAATCAAGTATCGCAAGATGAATCATATTCATGAGATTAGACTTCTAGAAGTTATTGGGCATTAAACAGTGCTGGCAACATATAGAACTGCTTTATTGACTGTTATCCTAAAGCACCAGTTTGTACATGTTGAGAAATATTTTGCTTTCTTGATGAGATTGATGCGACACTCACATCTGTACTGTAAGATATGTAGCTAGAGTTGGTTAGCTTAGCATAGCATAAAGACTGGAAACAGTTTGCCTGGCTCTGTCAAAGGTAAAGAAAAACTTTATTAATTAACATGTAACATCTTTTTTGTTTAATCAGTACAAAAATTGGCAGTTTTATAGGTGGTTCTGTGCCGGACTATATTTTGACTGGTTACCAGCCATTGGTGGCTTTAGTAGTGAGCTTGAGATGAGGTGGTAGGCAGATTTTGTTATCTTTATACAATCAGGCTGGCTGCTTCCACTCTTTATGCTAAGCTACAGTAAGCTAACTGGTTGCTGGTGCCAGATACATACCGACATATTCTCATCTCACGCGTGGCAAGAAAGCAAATAAGCATATTTCCCAAAATGCCAAACTTTTCCTTTAAATGTCCAGTGTGTAGGAGTTAGTGGCACCACAAGGCCTCCACTTACACAAAAAGTGGGGAGAATACAAATTCAAGTTTGACATAAAAGTTAAATGTCTGCATGTCTATGATTCAATGTAAGATTTAACCTACAAAGAAGTAAGGCTACAGAGTGGAAGCATAAAAACGGTGTCACTGTGCAGATACTTTTGGATCTGACTGCAGTTACTCAATAGTTAATCAATAAAACTGTGGCTTGGCTTCAAATCGTTGCTCTTCCCCACTTTGGAGAATTTAGGCTTCCACCCACTTTCACATTACTGAGAGTGAGTGAACCTTTTTCCAAAACATTAAGTTGGGTCTGACAGACATTTTTGCAGCACTAAGTGCTTTCCCTGTAGTGTATTAGCCTAATTGTGAGGATGTTAATCTATAAGAAGCAGATAAAATCAGTTATTGTAGTGGGGGGGTCAATGATCACATAATTCAGCTTTTCAGCCATTAACATCAGGGCCCCAGACTGAGACTCCAAGATTACAAAAGTAATGAAAAGTCAGTGGTTAGGAAACATCCATCCAGGTGTGGAAATAAATGATTCTGGAAGATAATGTGTCAATCATTTATTAGGGTAACTAAAGGCAAAAAAATATTATTTTAAATAATTATTCTGTAGTCAATTCAACCAAATAAGTGTTCTGTCTCCATTTGTTTGGTTCTGTTGTACTTTTACAGTTTGAATATTATCTTTTTCAACATTCTGATGCTTCATGTGGTTTACAGTGAAGTCAGCAGACTTTTTCACATAAGCTCATCACAATCTGCACATAGAGCTTTTCTGTCTCTGGCAAAGAAGGAGAGAAAATATTTAACCTCCAGATTTTTGGAGACAAATCAAATTCTAGTTGAGAGTTGTTTAAGTAGCTCTTGACTGAATAATCAAACTAGACAGAGCGCAAACAATCCACTGCTTGCTGTTATACTCAAAGACGCCTTTTCCTTTAATTCCATTCTGAGTTAAACTGGCAAACATCATCTTTTGCAAAGCAGAGTCAAGTCTTTATCTCTGTTAGTAAGACCAGTTGAAACAGATCATTAAATGAAAATCAAAGACATTTTGGTGCTCATTCATAATCACCAATCATTGTTGACTGATTAAAACCGGTTCAAGAACCAGACCTAATTTGGTGAAAAAGGGGTTCCTCCTAGGTCCACACTGGTCTTCCCAATAGTTCCCATAATCATTGATGTAACATGACTATGTAGCATGCTGATATTGAAACTGAATATTAGAGGAAATGTAGTATTTTAATAGTATTGTGTGTTTTTAAATCAGTTCTCCGCGTACCACTGGAGGCAGCTCAAAGAGATAAATCGCCATGAAATTTGATATACGCATTCATGTTCTTAATTCCTTCAGGATCAATGGTAATAACTTTGGTGATCCCTTAACTTTTATACTAGCTCCATCATCTGCTCAACATTTCAACTTGTATAATTTGTAAATACCTGCAAGACTAATGGTTTTTAGTGCTAACTAGCCAATGTTAACATGCTAAACATGCTTAACTAAGATGGTGAACATAGTAAACATTGTACCTGTTAAACATCAGCCTGTTAGCATTGTCAGCATACATTTGTGTGGTTTCCGTACCTTTGCCACACTTTTAGCAGCCTTTATAAGTGCCCTTGCCAAAGAAAGTTTAAGTTCAGCGTGTGTTGTTTTAACTCTGAGTGATTGAGCTGATTGACTGCAGCGTGCAGGTTCTTCCTGTCTCAGCTGGCGCCGTGGCTGACATTTCAAAAGCGGCGCCAGCCAGTGTGATTTTACTTAACTATGCACCAAATGAGCTGTCTAAACCAGAAAGTCAAAGTCTAGCTGGCATGGAAACAGGCAGAAAGGAGGTAGGACAGAGAGAGAGAGACAATTGGCTTTGCTGCCTGTATACAGATTGCTGTAAAGTGTTATACTTGGCCATTTCCCTGAGCGCGGCAGCGAGGCAGTTAATTTGATTATGAGTCATTGGGCGAGATTAAAAGCAAAGTTGATTGATCAGTTGTTGGGAGAGCGAGCGAGAAAGAGTCAGAGGGAGCAGCTGGCAGGCCTGTGATCCCTTCCCCCTTCATCCTCTCTTCTCGGCTGCATTTTTATATTTCTCTTTCAGCACAGTCACTCATCTCTTTTTCATTTTCCTTCATCTATTCTTATTGTTATCTCATCCTTGTCTCACTCCTCTCCTTATCTAACTTCTCCTCCTTTCCTTCTTTTTCCCCCTCCTCTTTATTTTGCTGTATGTGCGTGCGTGCGTGTGTGTGTGTGTGTGTGTGTGTTGTATAGTCCATTATACTAATGTGGTCCAACAGCTTTGTGGGGACCACACAATGCTGGACTCTACAAGTTTAAAGGGCTGTTTAAGGATTAAGACTTGGTTCTAGGGTTATGGTTACAATTAGGTTAAGGTTAGGGTTAGGCACGTAGTTGTGGTAGTTAAGGTTAGGGTAAGGAACGAGGGAATGCATCATGTCAATGACGGGTCCCCATGAATGTAGTTACACAAAGACTTGTGTGTGTGCGTGTGTGTGTGTGTGTGTGTGTGTGTGTGTGTGTGTGTGTGTGTGTGTGTGTGTGTGTGTGTGTGTGTGTGTGTGTGAACATAAATCTGTGGAAATGTCTGTTCTTATTGATTAGACCTGTTTTAACATGCAGCTCCAATAGAGGGGATTTCTTGTTTTCTTTCTTCCTGACTGTTAGCAGCAAACAGTAGCCATCGTGGATTATTTACATCCCGTGTGCAGAATCTGCTGCTCTCTGAGCCGGTGTATTTGGGTTTGGGCAACATACCAAAGAAACAAAGAAGCTTTTTTACATTCAGATACAGAGATCTAGAGTATACACTCACTATTAGAACTATGTTATTATTACTAGACAAAAGCTTTCTTTCTTTCTTTTTTTGTAGTTGAGTGAAAGGCAACATATAACTTAAAAACCACAGCATGAATTTAGATAGTAGCCATTTTTGCTTCAGAAGTTAAAGAACCACTAAGAAATCACCACATCCAAACTTCATTGGTAGACTTTATAAAAAGATGGACCCACACCAAGCTTTTGGCATGAGGAAAACGAGAGCTTATACCAGATGAAGGGGATCAGGTGGTGTGTCTTGTCTTGTAAGGGGAGCATTATTCACTCAGTGGTAGAGGTCGTAAGGTATAACCATAAATAGAAAGTAAATAGAGAGAGGGTTTTTATAGAGGGTTAAAACTGCACATTTGAAACAATTCTTTATGATTATTGACTATTATTGAGGTGTTTAAATTAGAATTTTTCTTACTTATGTTTTACTATTGTAATGATGAAAGTTGCAAAAACTGTGCGTGATTGTTAAGAGGTGAAGGGAACTTTCCACAGTCTTTGTAACATACTTTCTAATCAAGCTAAATGTTTGAGTACAATACAGTGAAAATATTTTGTACAATCTGTAAACTCACGGGCTTAAGTCTGTTAGACCCGATCCCAACTAGGCTGCTTAAAGAAGTTGTTCCCTTAATTGGCACTTCTTTACTGGATATGATTAATCTTTCTTTATTATCAGGATATGTACCACAGTCCTTTAAAGTAGCTGTAATTAAACCCCTTCTTAAAAAGTCTACTCTTGACCCAGGGGTTTTAGCCAACTATAGACCGATTTCTAACCTCCCGTTCCTCTCTAAGATTCTGGAGAAAGTAGTCGCCAAAGAGTTGTGTGACTTTCTACATAACAATAGTTTATTTGAGGATTTTCAGTCAGGATTTAGAGTTCATCATAGCACAGAGACAGCTCTGGTTAAAGTTAATAATGACCTTCTGACTGCTTCTGACAATGGACTTGTCTCTGTACTTGTATTATTAGATCTTAGTGCTGCATTTGACACCATTGACCATGATATTCTTTACAGAGACTTGAGCATCAAATTGGCATTAAAGGAACTGCCCTAACCTGGTTTAAGTCATACTTATCAGATCGTACTCAGTTTGTACATGTTAACGATGAATCCTCCATAAATACTAAAGTTAGTCATGGAGTTCCACAAGGTTCTGTACTTGGACCAATACTATTTACTTTATATATGCTCCCTTTAGGCAACATTATTAGGAATCACTCCATTAACTTTCACTGTTATGCGATGATACGCAGTTATATCTATCAATCAAACCCAATGAAATTAATCAATTATCTAAATTACAAACATGTCTTAAGGACATAAAATCCTGGATGACCTGCAATTTTCTGATGTTAAACTCAGAAAAAACCGAAATTCTTGTTCTTGGCCCCAAAACCTTAGAGACTCATTGTCTAAAGATATAGTCACTCTAGATGGCATTAACTTGGCCTCTAGCACCACTGTCAGGAATCTTGGAGTTCTCTTTGATCAGGATTTGTCATTTAACTCCCACATAAAGCAGACCTCTAGGACTGCCTTCTTTCATTTACGTAATATTAGAAAAATTAGACACATACTATCACAGACAGATGCAGAAAAACTAATCCATGCATTTGTTACTTCAAGGCTGGATTACTGCAACTCTTTATTATCAGGTTGCCCCAATAAGTCCATTAAAACGCTCCAATTAATTCAGAACGCTGCAGCACGAGTACTGACAGGAACTAGAAAAAGAGATCACATCTCTCCTGTACTAGCTACTCTGCATTGGCTCCCTATAAAATGTAGAATTGAATTTAAAATACTCCTCCTCACCTATAAAGCTCTTCATGGTCAGGCCCCTTCATATCTTAAAGAGCTCATAGTACCCTATTACCCCACTAGAACACTACGTTCTCTGAATGCTGGGCTACTTGTGGTTCCTATAGTCTCTAAAAGTAGAACAGGAGCCAGAGCCTTCAGTTACCAAGCTCCCTCCTGTGGAACCGGCTTCCAGTTGTGGTTCGGGAGGCAGACACCCTCACCACTTTCAAGAGTAGGCTTAAGACATTCCTCTTGATAAAGCTTATAGTTAGGGCTGGATCAGGTGAGTCCTGAACCATCCCTTAGTTATGCTGCTATAGGCCTAGACTATCGGGGATTTCCCATGGTGCACTGAGCTACTCTCTTCCTCTCTCTTTCTGCACTCATTCATGTCCCTTTAATGCATGTTACTAACTCCACTTCTTCCCCGGAGTTCTTGTGCTTTCTCGTCTCGCAGGTTCTCATGGATCCTGGTGGAGCCTCCTGCCATGGTCCTGCTTGACTGCCATTGCCAATACTGTTGTTGCTGTGCACCTGTCTGTCTGTCTGTCGCTCTCTCTCTCTCTCTCTCTCTCTCTCTCTCTCTCTCACCCCAACTGGTCGAGACAGACGACCACCCACCTAGAGCCGGAGGATCTGTCCTAGGTTTCTGCCTTTTAACAGGCAGTTTTCCTTGCCCTTGTCGCCAAGTGCTTGCTCATGGTGGTACTGTTGGGTCTCTGTAATTAATGTTAAAGAGTTCGGTCTAGACCTGCTCTATTTGAAAAGTGTCCTGAGATAACTTCTGTTATGAATTGGCGCTATACAAATAAAATTGAATTGAATTGAATTAACAAGGTTGAAAACACAAAGTAAAGAAAAATGTTCCAAAGCAAGCCTCCATCTGCCAGCTCAATGCATGAGTTGTTTTATCTCATTTTTTCAGCCGTCTGAGGCTGAAAGAAAGATGATTCTAGTAGTTCTATTTAAATGGCTGTGATACTGTATCCGTGGAAGGCCAATATTGATGGAGTAGATTTGATATGTCCAGATGGATATCATCTAATATGTCTGCAGGTGTTTTGGGGAGGCACAGCTGCAGTGTCTGAACACACACACACACACACACACACACACACACACACACACACACACACACACACACACACACACACACACACACACACAGACAGACACACTTGTACCTGGAGGAAAATGTTGTCAGGAAGAATTTTTCAAGAAGTTTTCAAAGTTTTACTACCAAGTAAAGCGCTCTAGTCTGAGATATTAACTGGAGAAGAAGTACTTTTGTCTTGTTTAGACATTTCCATGTTCATAATCATGCATGATTTTTAACTTCTCCATTGTGTTGATTTTTCCATTGACAGCCTCATTACTGTTGTGGAAAATTGTATTTCACAAATTTCACAAGCTCTGTTACATTGCATTATTCACATGCCACTTAACGCTCATCACAGCCTGTTTTGCAAGCCCACATTGTGACAAGATATTCATTTCATGCATATCTTGGTAATTAAAACGTCTTCCATACGACTGCTCTCTGTGTGCTCTGGAGGAAGACGGTCTTTTTAGGCATCATGAGGAATGTTATCAGACACAGAATCCCTGCAGCAATGGTGATAAATATAAAGGAGTGAGAGAGTCGAGATCATGTAGGCATGAAGATGACACATCACTAGAAAAGCTTTTATGCAAATTATCACCTTTCCTTTCACAGGCATGTGTTAATGAGCTGTCAGCCCAAAGGAAAGTCTCAAATCTGAAGGATACAAATCACTAACTGTTGATATCATGGAGTAAAACATCATGGCTTTAGTTGAGATCAGTCTTTTTCTGGCTCTAGACAAGTAGTAGGAGTACAAAAATTCAGCCTGGTCCACATTATTACTTTCCTCTCCTTAATGCTGCCATCTTCTTGTCTGTTTTCCATTTTCTCCCTGTCTCAGTATATTACACCAACATTTTCAGCCTCCTTTTACAGTCTCCCTCATCATACTATTTGAGACACTTAGATTTTATATGGCAGTTGGTGACAGGGAAAATGGGAAAGAGAGGGGATGACAAGCAGCAACGGTCATGGTCTTGATTATATTGCTCTCTGTCGAAGTCAGCATGCAGAGGATCCACCTTAAGGCTGGGAAATGCGTCTCTGGTCTGCACATAAGTGAATATGAACGGGTTTTTTCTTTTCTTTTTGTGTGTATGTGAACATATTCTTTATTTTCCATTTCAAGCCGACCCACAGACAGTAGGATCAACCAGTCAGATTTGAGATATGTTGAGATTTGGCCGCCAGCTCCCCTGTGAACCTCTGTGATCTATTGTTACCCATAACTCTACTTTCTCTGCAGAAATGTAATTCCAAGCCTTAGGCTGACAGATGACTTGTTGCCGGCATTGTTGATCAAAACGTGTGCAATAGTGGTTGTGTTGTATTGCAGAAAATCTTCATTTCCTTTTTAAGGTATTTCGTTTGGATTCTGGCTCTTGTGGTCAAAACTTGAATCCTTTCAAGATTTGGTTTGTTGGAGTGTTGATTCCCACCCAGGGGTTCTTGTACACCAGGGAGTATTACTGTGGTTGTCAGGGCTACAGGGAAATATTGTGGACTACCTTTAAAAAACAAAAAACAAAATAGAAATTTGGTTTAAAAAAAAAAGTATATCCACAGACAGTTGCCAGTTTATTAGGCAGACCAGTCTAATACAGTCCTGCAATAAAACCTATCTTCATGAAGGTGTTGATTCAACTGTGTGTCATTTTGGAAGATTGTAGTTTGTGACTAGGTGTACCCAATAAACTGAGGTAAAAAGTAGCATATTGATCTGACTCTTTATTAAATCTATAATCACAGTAAAGAACAAACTACAACCAACTATAGGCTGACTGCACAGGAGTCAGGTGTAATATCTGAACCCCACATGCTGCAGCTAAGCAGGACTGGATGAAAAGTGAGCAGAAATCTAAACACTGCCACTTTCAGGATCACTATGTGTTGCACAGTAACAATATCTGCTTTTGAATAATCATTAGTGTTAAATATCATCAGTCTAATAAACACATTTTGGAAGATAACGGCTGGTGTACGGGTTATGACAGACAACAAATTGGGAACTGCTCTATTAGAGGATAATTACGCCGTTTTAGATTATCAATTGACCAATTCCCCTCTTCCTCTTATTTAGCTCTGGGATCAAATTAATAATCTTTACAAAGCTGCAGTGAGTGCGTGCTTCCTTATTTTCAAACGTATTTCTATTTCAGGCAAGTTGGACTTCATTGTTAGTATCCTGCCTCCTTAAGCCCACTGAGGCACCAGAGCACCCACGCTGCCTCATTGTTATTTACTAAATGTGTCTGAAACGTTGTCTTGCTCTCTCTCTTTTTATTTCCCTCCCTATCATTGATCCTCTCTCATCTTCCTCCTCCTCCCATTCCCTCTGTTGAGCTTCCTCTGGACCTAAACACTCATATGTTATTTTAGGCCATGCCAACCTGATCTGAGCGATGCCAGGCCAATATTTTATTTGTGATTATTTATTTATTTTTTGGGGGGGGTCTTTGCTCAGTGCTTCCCTCTCTGCCAGAGATTCCCCATGCTTTACTAATGGAATATCAGCAGCTGTCAGTGGGCCCTGCACTGCGTCAGCCACTTTAATTGGACTGCATGACTGTGGTCTGCAACGCGCTCAGCAGAATTGAGTCAACACTCTCCACAACCCCCCCTCCAGCTTTTTTCTATATCATTAGTGTAATGCTCCCGCTTCCCCCAAGCCACTGAGATATGGGGAGATTCCAACAAGCACGGGAGGATGAGGGGAGGTTGGGGGAAGGAATGAGTCACACGCTGGAGCCCATCTTTTTTTTTCCTTTTTGCAGTTTGCGTAGGAAGAGAGGGTCACAGGGAAATATTGATATCTTTTGTCTCTTGAAAAACAGTCCTTGTTGCTATTTTTAGAAAGAACCAGAATCCAGAAAACTGAATTGATTTCTTATTGCTGTCTCTGAAGCAGAGGTGGAAGTAGTTTGACGTCACCATACAACCATAAAATCTCAAGGGATGAAGTCGGGGTCGGTTATTGAGATGCTAAGCGCCTGACTTCTGACTTCTCTGTATTACTTTCCATCCTATTTCGCCTAAATCTGCATAGGTTGAGACTTTGTGGTCACTCGCAATTTCCTTCACAGCCATTGATTTGACATTTGAAAACTAGAGCCAATCAAAATGTAGGATGTGGGACATGGGATAAAGATGCTGTGCTGTCCCTCGCAGAGTGGGACACCTTGTGGCTCCAAAAGGAGCTGCATGAAATCTGATAACATTAGCCAGTGAAGCATTACACAACACTAAATCTCTGGCCGAACTGTTCGCAGTCGAATTGCATTGTGGGTAATGTAGGTGCCAGATTTTGACAAGGGAGAAGAATGCATGGATAATGATATTTCTCATTCTGCTGCAATGATTTTGATCCTTTTTTTTAAACTGTCCATAGTGATTCTGACAATGTAATGCAATGCTCAATCAATGGAGTACTCTTATAAACCATGGCCACAATCATTCCTTAAACTTAACCAAGTAATGTTAAAAGACAGTTTTAGAAGGCACTGACCAACAGGGGACAGATCAGAAAACAGCCATTTTGAGCCAAAAGTCTGCAGATTTTCATTCCAGCTGATCATCTCAGCAGGTCATCTCACTGCTGGTGTTTCCTCCCTCTAGAAG
Source organism: Dicentrarchus labrax (assembly GCF_905237075.1). Taxonomy (NCBI): domain Eukaryota; kingdom Metazoa; phylum Chordata; class Actinopteri; family Moronidae; genus Dicentrarchus; species Dicentrarchus labrax. Next base: position 19,691,444 of record NW_026136720.1, on the reverse strand, counting down.
CTCTGTTAATCACTGGGTTGACTCTTGCAGCTTGAGTCTCTGCAAGGGGAAATGTACCAAGAGTACTGACTTCCCTCATTCTGCGTGCATGTTATTTGTTATTGTGCATGTACCCCATCCTGTTCATGTACCTGAAACAGCAGTGGATGTCAGGAGTCCTTAGGTTCCCGTGGTAGATTTTGCCCTGTGGCCCAAAGCAGGCTAATTTGTCCATGTTTGCTTTGATTAATGTTGAAGGCGAAAGATTTAGATTGAGAGGATTTAAGGATGACTACGTTTTTATAATGTTGTAACTGTTACTTAGTATGAAAAGGTTATAATTGTTGCTTCAGCTAAATATTCAATATTTTTCTAGCGGAAACCCAAATTGTATTCTGAATAATGGACCAACTTGCCATTTTGAATGAATTCTATGATTTCTTGTGTAATTTCAGCTCTCAGTGTCAGACATTACTATGGGATTATGATTCTGACATAAAAGGCCACTTGAACAGATTTTTCTTTGGATTTTCTTTTTCAGGCTGGCTGCAGCACCATGTCCTCGGCTCAAAGTGGGGATATATCAGGCTACCATCTGAGTGGTGAGTGGACAGCAATGGTCTGACTATTGCAGCATATTCTTTTACTAGTTTTTTTCTGCATGGCTATCGTTGTGTGGATTAATGCTTGACATCTGTGGTTTTAACCACACTGTTGTAAATTTATATGTGAGGATGTGAGTATCGAACTATGAGGCTGTTTGTGGATTTTCATTCAGGGTGTGCATTTGTGTATCTTCTCTCCGGTCTATTTGACTGCTGTTGACACCTTTATATACAAGTTTTACAACACCTCCAGTCTTGTCGGCCGCTGAAGGCCGTCGATGTTACAAAACATTTTAAGTTGCCCTATAATTGGCTTATCTCTTGTGCTAAAAAAGTAGAGATAAAGCTGTCAAAGTCCTGCCGCAGAAGTCATTCATCTTGAGAAAGCCAGCTCGACACAAGCTCATAATCCCTCTCTGAATGCAACATGAGAAGATCTGACATCTAATTCAGAGTGGCATTTCAATTTGTTTGTCACATTTTGTCCTAAACTATTATCTGATTTACATAAAACTTTATGCATCCCGAAGTCTTCCAAAGTAATTTCAATGTTCAGTGTTAAATGACAAGGCCTGAAACGGTGTCTGACTGTGCTCAATGACTGTGAGCTTGTTAAGACAGCTATGAATCCAAACTTAGGTATATTACACTATATTCTATTGACAAAATGGAAGTAAGGATAGCTTTAAGCGCTTGTTTTGTGTGTCTGCTTCAGTGGTGCGTAACCCGCCCGGCTGGGAGGTGGGGATCTACCTGGTGGGCTTCTTCGTGCTGCTGGGTGTGGCCGGGCTCAACATCTGGAAGTTGTGGAAATCTGGAACCTTCCCCGCACCGTCCCCCTTCCCAAACTTTGACTATCGATATCTGCAAGAAAAATATGGAACCTCCTTCTCAGAAGTCAGACAAAAGGTACATTTTAATTCACGCCACTCAGAAATGTTAAATATCAGTGCACAAAATACATGTGTCTAAAACTTCCCCATAAGACATGGAAGTGAGAGGTTTTGTGAACTTAAAGCTCAAAATCAACAACCAATCACTTGGAGCAAGTGATGAGCAATCATGTGGCACGGAGGGTCATGAGTCTGCAGCTTTTCTTTCCAATTGAAGACTGCAGTAGCTGATTACAAAGAAAAGTTGTTGGCTGAAGGCTTTTTGTTAATTCACAGTGGCACGAAACACTGTCTCTGCCCCACAAGATAATTCTGGTTTATTACAATTGGGGTATTATTATATCTCATAAGTACTAACCAGAGTAATTTCTGAGATCTGCACACAGCAACATTACTAGAACAAAGTTTGATGGAGCAAGAAAACAGAACAGAAAACTCCATGAAGGATAATGTTACCCTGGGTGTGTAAATAAGCAACAGTTTGAAAACCCAGTTATTGCAGGTTTAACATTATTGCCACTACGATTAATGTTGTTAGAAACTTGCTTGGTAAGCTCCAAGTGCAGGATAGACAAGACAACATTCAACACAGCATACTGATAAAGAGGTTTCCTTGCCATTAGTAAAACTCACTTTGATACATTTTGTGGTTTTGTTATGAAATACTCGTTATGACTATTACATGCAAGAGTAAATTGCAAAGAGTTTGAAAAAAATAGTGTTACAAGACACTGAATAAATCTAAATGAGTTTGTTTTGGTTGTACAGCGTTATGACACAGAACAGCCGAGTTATTCAGAGAGATTCTTATTTTTCCATCTCAGTACCTTTAAAATATCTTTGTTTCCTTTATTAACTCCCACCCTGAAGCGAGCAGCTGCCAACAATCACAGGCGAACTTCCACCACTTCCAGCCGCAAACCCAGCCTGGCCCTCGGCGACACCCCTGACGGATTCAGGGACCTGGGCCACCTGGAGCTGATGAGCAGAGAGCTGGACCCGACCGGCATAGCCCAGCTTAACCGGTCCATCTCCACCGACTCGCTCAGCTCCATCTCCTCCATCGCCAACAACTTTGGCCACGACTTCACGGTAGGCCAGCTGGAGGTGACGCTCGAGTTTGAGCCTTCCAGGCATCCGGGCCAGGGGACGGGAATTCTGCACATCACTTTGCACCAGGGCAAAGACCTGCTGGAGAGGGAGGAAGGGGACTTCCCCGGCTGCTTCATCAGAGTCTCCCTGGGGCCAGAGGAGCTCAATGTGGGAGTCACAAGGGTAAGGAAGCTGTTGTATTCTTGTCTTTTTGTGGTTATATGAGTGTATTAAGTTCTTGAGAATGATAGAAAGGAAAACCCACATCTTCCACCACCACAGTGATAAGACGTGGTTCTCCTTAGAGTCTACTGGGGTGTTTTTTGCTTGGTTTTTTTGGCCACCATAAGTTGTCCTTTGTGTTTGGAAGGGGAGGGTGAAGCGAGGGAGTTGTGATATGCAACTACACTGCTAGATGCCACTAAACAAAAAAAAAACAGCAAATCCTGACTAAAGCACTATAGTGTGTGTTTGTAAGTGTGGATGCATGTGCGAGCATTACTTTACTTTTTTCAGATTTTCAGACATATGATTAGTCTGAAGGCAGTTCCTCGTTAGCTGCTGTTATGGTACAAAAAAGAGGACTTTAAGCATAACTGCCTCTAGACTACTAATGGAGCAGAGATTCTGGACTGGGGGAAAATGAAAAGAATATCTTCTCAGACAGTAATTAGCAGTTAAAACATGACGAGTTAACTTGGGCAAAGGACTGAAGATAAAAGTGGCTCCTGACGTTGTGGGAAAGCAGTGAGGCTGTAATGTCTGAAGCTTCCTCGCTCGGGGGGTCAGCTTTGACTCACTTGAACTGTGCTGAAGATTTTAGCCCCAGCTGAATTTTAGACAGAGACAGCAATACGTCCCATGGAGTGAGAGGCTTGATCCTGCAGCTTGACAAGACAATCCTTTCCTGTCTGATGGAAGAGCCTGTTTCATTTACTTGAATAGTGAGCCCTCCTGGGAGCTGGATGCAGTGAGGAAGGTTGATTTCACAGCCTTTGCCTTCATCAGGAGAAGATGTGATTAACTCTCATTTCACTCAATTTGAAATGCAACCTGTAACCTGTGTTTAGCTACAGTTTAGGTTATAATGATGATGATATGTGGCATGCGGCGATGAGATTTGAGATAACAATCCTTACAGTGAGCAGTGATTCCTTTACAGTTCACTCAGTTTAAGATGTTGATGATGATGCTGCAAGTCACAATATATTAATGCGAGTGTAGATTAAATGAATAGGGTTGATATGACAATATGAGATAGTATAAACAATCAGACTGTTAATATAGTTGTGCTCATAAGTTTACATACCCTGGCAGAATTTGTGATTTTTTTGGCCATTTTTCATAGAATATGAATGATAAGAGAAAAACTTTTCTTTCACTCATGGTTAGTGGTTGGGTGAAGCCACTTATTGTCAAACAACTGTGTTTACTCATAATGACAACAGAAACTACCCAAATGACCCTGATCAAAAGTTTACATACCCTGGAGATTTTGGCCTGATAACGTGCACACAAGTTGACACAAACAGGTTTGAATGGCTACTAAAGGTAACCATCCTCACCTTTGCTTGTAATCAGTGTGTGTATAAAAGGTCAGTGAGTTTCTGAGCTCCTGACAGACGCTTGCATCTTTCATGCAGTGCTGCACTGACGTTTCTGGATTCTGAGTCATGGGGAAAGCAAAATAATTGTCAAAGGATCTGTGGGAAGAGGTAATTGAACTGTATAAAACAGGAAAGGGATATCCAAGGAATTGAGAATGTCAATCAGCAGTGTTCAAACTCTAATTAAGAAGTGGAGAATTAGGGATTCTGTTGAAACCAAACCACAGTCAGGTAATACATTTTTGTGCCAAGAAAATACAAAGGCACAGGAAACTTGGTCAAAATTGATGGCAAGATGAATGCAGCTCATTAGCCCGAAAGCTGCGCATGGGACGTACTTGGATGTTCCAATATGACAACGATCCAAAATACAAGGCCAAGTCGACCTGTCATTGGCTACAGCAGAATAAAGCGAAGGTTCTGGAGTGGCCATCTCAGTCTCCTGACCTCAATATCATTGAGCCACTCTGGGGAGATCTCAAACGTGCAGTTCATGCAAGACAGCCCAAGAATTTACAGGAACTGGAGGCTTATTGCCAAGAAGAATGGGCGGCTTTACCATCTGAGAAAATAAAGCGCCTCATCCACAACTACCACAAAAGACTTCAAGCTGTCATTGATGTTAAAGGGGGCAATACATGGTATTAACAACAGGGGTATGTAAACTTTTGATCAGGGTCATTTGGGTAGTTTCTGTTGTCATTATGATTTGAAAAGAGTAAACACAGTTGTTTGATAATAAATGGCTTCACCCAACCACTAACCATGAGTGAAAGAAAAGTTTTTGTGTTATCATTCATATTCTCTGAAAAATGGCCAAAAAAATCATAAATTCTGCCAGGGTATGAAGACTTAGGACAACTGTATATCTGCAAATCACAATGGTATGATGGTATTTAATTTTCAGAAACTGATATTTCTGTCTTGATTTCTCAAATAATATACCAGAAATTATACTTAATATTAAATATTATGTCATGATTTATATCCCATAAATCCTAACACAGTATAAAATTTGATATATAGATTTTATCAGAAAAAGAAAATATTAAAACAGTACTCACATTAACTGGCTTACTACCTCTTTATCCTCATTTAAATCTCTAGTGTTTTCTTGATTTGTTTTGTAAATTCTGTGCTTTTACTGCAATTGACTTTTAATTTCCACCGTTAAATTGCTCTGTTAAAAATCTTAATTATGTGTATTTTATTTACGTTTTGTCTTAGTGTCTCATAATTTTCACTTACAATGAGGATTTTTGTCATAGATGAACATTTTTCTTTTCTTTTCATGACAGAAATGTGCCTTGATTGTGTCCTTTTTTTGGAATTATCCACTAAAACAGTTTGATAGAAAGCTTGAATCTAATGTGGACTGACCGTTCTGACAGGAAAAGAACAGGGCTACATTCCTCCATCTGCTACACCTGCCACTCGCCGTCTGCTCTATGCGAGACATTGCCAGAAAATCTTACTAATTCCTGCCTGGCTGTGAGTCATCCACATTGCACCTCGTGTTCCTGTGGTGCACAGTTTGTGCGGGGCGACACATAGATTCACCAGGGCTCTCCATGTTGTTCTGTTGTATGAACGTGAACAGGCTGGGTGTAATAATAATGGAAGCGGCCACCGATGCAGCGGCTTTAGTGGCTCCCTCTTTGATGTCGAGGAGTGGTGAAGACCAAAGGAAATGCTGACATCAGCTTCACTTGCCCTGATGGTCAAGACAGCTTCTCTCTCCCTCTCTGTTTTTCCTGCGCTTTCTCTCGCTCATTTTCTTTGTAGTCACTGTTCTTGTCTCACCCATCACACGTCGATCACTCCCTCTTTCATCCCATTTTCCCCTCATCTCATTTATTTGCTGTCACTGCTTCTTGCTTTTGTTTTTCTTAATAATGTGTATGCCACTCTTCTCCCCCTCTCTCTGCTGTAGCTCACACACACACACACACACACACACACACACACACACACACACACACACACACACACACACACACACACACACACACATCCACACACATGCCTCCCTCTGAGCTTTTATTGCCTCATTTTCACCACACACATCACTATTGTTACCCCCCAAAGCAATAAGCCCAACAGTAGAAACAGACAGCCAGCCTCATATTGTACAGGTTTGTGTGTTGGGCTGGCAGAGAGATACTGCCTGCTTTGTATGCTTTATATCTTTATGAAGATATTTACACAGCAGCAGCAGCCGGGCCTTTCCTGGATTCTGTAGGTTTTGGATGTATGATTATGATGCTATTCGGCGGTTTGATATGAGGCACAATCCAAGGTCAGCCTCACAGGCTGATTTTCAGACCCTGTGCTCTGAATCCACAATTCTTTTATTGTACAGTGAGTTGAAGATTTATCAAAATCTACTCTTGCTGACCTTGCACAGCACATGTTCATTTTATTATTCTTTTATTATTCTGCTTCACTGCATTTGTATGAAACCTACAGTGTTTATTTCAAACATATTTAGCAAGAATATTCCTGATTGTGTTTCACACCTCAACAACAAACACTGGTGTGAAAAGGGGGCTATTATTAAATCCACCCTCATCTGCACATTATAGTTGCCTGGTAACTTCCGACTGCTCTGTAAACCCTCGTTCCAGCACATGCTTTCACATGAAAAAATGTAATCCGCCACAAGGCAACTGCTGGTCACTGTTGCTGTGGCAAGTGAGTCTCTAACTTTGATCTAAAGTAGTCATGGTGTGCTCTGCTAGCCAGGCCAAACTGACTCCAAACGTCTTTTTCATTGGGAAATCTGTTTCATCTGCCAAGAACTGAATAATGTCTTAATTTCTGAATCCACTTGATTTTGAGGATGGTTGACGAAACCAGGTGTTTGCTGGTGTTTTCTTCCAGAATGATACTAGTGAAAACATCTAGTAGTAGCAGAGTGAAGGAATGTGTTTAGAAATATGACATCTGCTATGACCTTGAGTGTCATTCAGTCTAATGAAAAAACTTTTTTCTCATTTACCTAAAAACTTTGGTTTTATTTGCCCAGATCTTGAGATTAGTTGAAGAGATTAGATTAGATTAGATTCAGTGTCTTTACACCAGTACAAAAAATGCAGTTTGGCATCTAACCAGAAAGAAAAAAAACATACCTATGAATATTATATTCTATTTCTCCCAATAGAGCCTCTTTTAGATGACCATCCTGTCTGTTGATGCCTCCCAAATTGATACAAAGTTCAATTAGTTGGGAGGTGTATGTATGTAAGTAAAAAATATAGCGTACATTCCTACATTTCAGTTATCTTCTACCTCTCACAGGTCCAGACGAATGCATTCACCGTGATTTTTGATGAGCGTTATTCCATTCCTGTGGACTTGTCCACTCTGGAGGAGTACAGCCTGCGTTTTGCTGCTTTTGGTATCGACGCTGATGAGCGAAACATCAGTGCTGGGGTAGCAGATCTCAAACTGTCAGACCTGGACCTCACCATCAGACCATTCAACGCCTGGCTCTACCTTCAAGATGTCAATAAGGTGAGTTATAATACAGTAATGTATCGTAGAGTATACTTTGATATGATTGAATACAGATAAATAATGCTACAATAAATCCTACAGTTTGGCCTTCTAGGCACATTTCCAGTAGGTCATGTATTGCCTCCAACAACAACTACAGTATGTATACACTGTGGGAAGAATGGTGGTATCTGAGGACACCTGCTGGAGTTAAACAGAACTACATGTCATATTCACTAAAAAACAGTTGAGTGGATTACTGGCAAAATGTAATGATTAAGGATTATCTGATAACAGATGCAGTCAGTTAAAAACTGATAACAGATTTAATGAAATGCCTTTCCAACTGTGAGTTAAGTGAATAGTAGATTATTTAAAAGAGCATGATGGACGAAGTGGTGAAAGAAATACTCCTTCAATCATTTAATTAAGTACCAACACCACAGTGCAGAAATACTCAATTACAAGTAAAAGTTATGCATTCAGAATCTTACTTAAGTAAAAGTATTATGTCATCGTGTCAAAAGTACTTGTTCTGCTCAAAAAGACCATAACATAACACATCTTTGGGTTTTAAATATTTATTCAAATGTCTCTTTGTTCAAAATTCTACTAATGTATAGCACTTAAAGTAAATGTATGTAGTTACTTTCCACCACTTTAACTTAACTATTATTTTAATATATTAGGACCCCCGATTACGTACCATCTCTTTCATAAACATGGCATGTCTTTTTAAAACTATATAAGTAAGTAACTAACTTACAATTCACTGTGTGTAATCATAATATATTAAAAATAAGACAATGGACATGAAAAAGCTACTTTTTTTCTTCTAAGCTACGACAGTTTGATCTTTAAAGTCTCTGATCAAGACTTCATCTTCACCAACATCAAACAAAACCAGTGTAAATACAATAAAACTTAAAAATAATAGATAATCAAATTAGACATTTTTTTATGGTATTTCATTTTTCTGTCTTTAAATTATGAACTAACAATTTAATATTAAAATGTCAAAATAATTTTGAACTTAACAAATTTAACGTGCTATTAACTTTATTAATATGCTGCTGATTATATTCCATCTCACAGTTCATTTATTCCTGCTTTAACATTTACAGTTTCAATTTGTAATGGCTTTAATTTAAATACAGCTCTCTTTAATTTAAAGATGTGTAAGCAGAACAACATAAAAATTTAATTAGCTCCAACATACATTAGTAGTAGGAGCTCTGGAGCACTGTGGGTGAAGACTGAATATATTTACTGAGTAAACAGAATCTTAATGTCAGCTCCCAGAAGATACAGATATAGGTATAAAAGAAATCATGATTGTGAGGAGTGTTTTCTCTCAAAGCATCACCCAGACTGGCACATGTACTGTTATATTAATGTCTGCCATGCTCTGCTATGACTCCACAGGCTGTGGACGCAGTTGGAGAGATCCTGTTGTCTCTCAGCTATTTGCCGACAGCAGAGCGCCTCACAGTGGTTGTGGCCAAGTGCAAGAACCTGGTGTGGACCAACGGCAAGAACACTGCAGGTCAGGGACATTTGTTTGTTTGCTGTTCTGTGTGTGTGTGTGTGTTTTATTTGTAAGTGCATGTGAATGGTAGCTGCATGACTGTGTGAGTGTCTGTATCTCATTATATGAAAATCATTTATATTCCATGACTGAATATATTTACTGAGTAAACAGAGTCTTAATGTTAGCTCCCAGAAGATACATTTATCTTCATCCAGAAAGACAGATGGGACTTAAATGACTTGTTCACCACATTAAATATCCAGATAACATTGTACCAATAAAGGTCATCTACTGAAACACTGTCATTATCATCCAAAGAGCTAATGGTGTGTACAGGACTGTACTTCTAATTGATTACTCTTTAATGAGGAGTTTATTGCATGCTCTACAAATGTGTGCAGGGGTGTGTGGGTGCAGTGGGAGGTATATTTGTACATGTATAGTTTGGGTTTTTTGAAGCCTGAAATGCAGTTGTAATCTCATTCGCTCATTTTCGTATTCAGATCCGTTCGTCAAAGTGTATCTCCTGCAAGACGGCAGGAAGATCAGCAAGAAGAAGACTTCCACTAAAAGGGATGACACAAACCCCATCTTCAATGAAGCCATGATCTTCTCTGTGCCGTCCATCGTCCTGCAGGTGACGCTTCAGACTGCGGCCCATATTAGTCCTGAATGACAAAATGATGAGATGAAGCTTTATGTGTCCACATAGGAAATTTAGGTCAAGGAAAAAGATAAGATAAAATCTGATAACAACTCTAACAACAGTACTTAAATTATTAAAGCAATAAAAAGAACATGAAGCTGACAATTATAACATGTTAAGTGGACTGTATGGCATTCATATTGGCAATGATTTTTAAAATACTTACAATGTGTTTACCATGAACACAGTTTTAAATAGTCAGCCCTTTATCCTTTGTGCCTCTCAGGTGTTATTTTATTTGTAAATGTTGTTTTTATTTGTGCTTATGTGTTAACTGCTCTCTCAAACCAAGAGAGACATAATGTAAGAGATAATTTATGGTGACATGAATACCTCCAAAATATTTCACACATCCAAGTTTCAAGATTCAAGAGGTTTATTATTTTATCAGTACAACTGAAGTGACTGAAAGACCGACATTTCTATCCCTAGGGCCATGTATAAACATACCTATGCTGACAATTCTATAAAATTCTATAAAATGAACCTTTTATGGATCAGTCTATAAAGTAACTGATCTTACACCTCTGGCTATTTACAAAATGGGCCAAACAGTAACACAATGAAATGTGAGCAAAAGGTGATGAGGTTAAAAGGCAACAACAATAAAAAATAGCAAATGTTAAATTAACTGATTTGGATGAACTATGCCGTAAAGAAGATGCTGAGTCATGCTCACACAGCAGGTTGTGTAACCGTGTTTTGCTGTTTGCAGGAACTCTCCCTGAGGGTTACAGTGGCAGAGACCACAGAGGACGGCCGGGGCGAGAACCTGGGTCACGTGATCATCGGCCCTGAGGCCAGCGGGATAGGGATCACCCACTGGAACCAGATGCTTGCCACTTTGAGGAAGCCTGTGTCCATGTGGCACCCTCTGCGCAGGATCTAGTCCTCTTTGCCCTTGTACGTAACCGACCTGTTTCAAGTAAAACACTTGCTTCTTCACGTTCCTTTCACCTCTCCCCTTATTTGGCGCCATGCTCAGATCTGTTACACTGTTTTAGGCCCACGGGAGGATACTGTGTCTGTGTGTGGTATGAGTCACTCTTCCGGCGAGTAACAAATTGGGGTAAAAAGCTTATCTTCAAGTAAGGGGGAGGAATCTGAAAAGCCAGTGTTTGACCCTGAACAGGGTGTTTCATTGATCCCTAGATCAATATGTTAAATCCTGTCTTTAGTATTTGGCTTCATTCCGGTTCGGGTGCATTATGGGTGAGGGTGGAGTTCAGGAAGCATATCCCAAATTACCCAAATTAGACACACATTGAAAGTAACTGAGTTCTCAAATGGTGTGTGTCCTACGTCCTTACATTGTCCCCTTGGCTTGAGAATCGTGCTGAATCCCGATTCTCCACCACAACAGCAGCGAAGGAGACACGAATACGTGGATAAATGTTCCCACCTAAAAAGGTCTTGATCAGATATTTAAGTTTGGAGTTAGAGGTGAGTTTTAATTAACAAATGGAGCCCAACCTTAGCAGGCATGACCCCCTTTCTGCATGGTGCCTACTCTGGTTGTAGCCTGTTATAGCTGTGTAGAGACTGACTGACTGGACGGAGGGGTGAAATCACTTCTCTTTCAGGAAAAAACTCATTTGTCTTTTCAAACCAGTCATTGATTGCGCCTACTTGATTGATTTCGTAGCGGTTTTAGAGCCGAGTTGAGTTAGCTCTATTGGATTTGCTTGTGTAATTTGTTAACAGTGAGACTGACAAATAATAGAGGTTTTGGTATTTTCAGTATTTATTGTGCTTTTGAAAAAAAAAAAATCCAGGTACTCTTATCCAGGTGAAATAATTGTAATTTGTAGCAGTTGTTACAGGGTGGCCAAATCAGATGTAATTAGCATATAAATATCATATTACATTATTCTATTTTTACCATGATTAATGCAAAACAAGTTGCATACGCATATTTAACAGTGTAAATAGTGTACAACAACTACACAACTTCTAATTTTTCCTTTAAATTCTCATTCATTCCACTTTAATAAACATCCAACTCCAACTTCATTTATAAAACACTATATTTAACACCAATATCGTTGCTGATCAATGAATTATTATCAAAATACCTCTGGGAATTTAACTTGTGATGTATACTAACCCCATTTAAATGGGTTTACAGTTCCTTTTTATGTTAAAGGAAACACCTTGATAGTCTGAATTAATCTGTAGTTGTTTTTCACCAGGCACTTGTCACACTTGTTTTAGCTTTTGTCATTAAGAAACCTGCAAAGTTCTCATTAGCACTGAGGCTGCTCCTGGTAGAAACCAACAGGAGCCTCTTTGCAGCTTGAAGCCTGAGTGGTAACATTGCTAAAAATGCTTTTTTGGTTAAAATGAAGATAATGTGCCAAGGGCCTTGTAAAAGTCAGAATGTCAAGGTGGCTTTTTATCTGTCTCTACAACATTGTGCAATAGTGCTGTTTTGTTGTAACTTTTGAATGTGAATTATCATGTGAAATACCTGCTAACTCTAAACGCATCATCAGCCTTATTGTTGTGATTTTTGTTTTTGTTTTTTGTTTTTTCAAGCAGAACATAGCCTATTCTAAAAAATTTTCTGAGTGCATTCCTCACCTCACTTTGAAAATCAATCCAAAAATAACACACCTGTGGTCATATAATACACAATATTTCCTACTGTGCCAAATAATGAAGCAATATTTTCATTTACAATCAGCATTTGCATTCAATTCAACAAAGCTGTAGCCTACATTTGATCATGCATGAAGTTATTTAGCACTTGATGTGAATGTGCCTCAAGAATACAGTGTATTGTGTGAATGCTGTTTGAAATAAATGCAATTCAACAGTAACAGTCTGACCACTTGTTTATCTTCTTGGGATGACCTGGAATCTGAGAGGAGAAAAAAAAAAGATGCCTCAATCCTATATTTTTGGATACCACAAAAGTAATCATTGAGGATGGCGGACAATGTATATCTATATGTAGAACCATAACAGTGACTTCTACTTCTGTGTGTCAGCTAGTTTGTGCTCATTTAATTGAACATTTGTTTGGGAATATACAGCACTAAAGATATAAATACAATATAAACTGAGGCCTGTGATAAAGTCTAGTTTTAAATAGTTAATTAGTTCTGTTTTGTGCTTATATGATGCATACAATACAACATGTATTAAAGGTAATAGTCCAGGATCTTTGAGGAATAAAGAACCAAGCAGCTCATTTCAGCCCTGGGTCCCTTAGTAGGTAGGTCTGACCGTGGTGCTTTGTAAATTTAATGATTCGGTTACTCAATACTTTTACTCTAGTAACACAACACAATTAAAATGTTCTCTTATCACAAAATACTCTGAATTTTGGCCTCAAAATCTCACATTGCATTCAAAATGCAAACACCTGTTTCAAATAATATAGTAATGTTTGAGAATCACAAACTATTTTCATCACTGAGTTTTAATCATCATTCAATTTTAAAGTAATAAATTATTATCAAATGATGCTGTCATACATAATTTTGTCAATTTATGCAAAGTGAGTATTTAACATAAAAAAAGCTTTACTTTTACTCACTGAATATGCTGTATTTTTGTAAATATAGATAATGTAGTCTAGAGTCTGACATTACCATAACATTATGATGGTGACAGTACTACAGTACAGCAACAGACACACAATACACTGACATATTTCTTTCCGCTACAGCCTTAGAAATCCATACATTTGAAATGGAGCAGTGATAGTGACATAATCTGTAACTGTATTGTATGGCTTTCTTCGAAAAGTCCATTAAGCCATATCTATGTGTATGTTTATAAGTTATAGGTTCATTCAGCAGGTTACTGATGGTTAAATGTCCAACACAGTGCAGTCAGTGAATAAGTAGAGATTATTTCCTGTGAATATTGATCAGAGATGAGTTTTCCTGATATTTTGAGTGACTTTTTTTAGTGACTGTCTGTATTATGTATAACAGACTTCATAGGCTTCTTTTTGACAAATTTAGTGTTTTATTCTCATTGTTCTATTAGCTCTTTGGTTGTTTTCTAATGCAGGATGAGGCTGTTTATCAGAGAGTGAAGGCTGGAAATATAGCTTGTGTTCAGATCTTCAAAGTTTAGATCTTAAATAATCATTTAAACTTTAAAAATAGTTTACTTTTCTTCACAGAAATGAACAAAATGCTGAGATATGGGCCTACTAAGTATATATTTTAAAGTTTTCTTACACCCCTCAAAATCAAAAAGGCCTTGCGACTGTATGGCATTCATAATGATTTTTAAAATGATTACTTACAATGTGTTTGCCATGAACAGAGTTTTAAATAGTCAGGCCTTCATCCTTCGTGCCTCTCAGGTGTTATTTTATTTGTAAATGTTGTTTTTATTTGTGCTTATGTGTTAACTGCTCTCTCAAACCAAGAGACATAATGTAAGAGATAATTTATCGTGACATGAATATCTACAAAAAATTTCACACATCCAGTACGACTGAAGTTTCTATAATTTCTATCCCTAGGGCCACGCATAAACATATGTAACTATGCTGACAACATTGAAATGATTATATTATATAAAATGGACCTTTTATGGATCAATCTATAAAGTAACTGATCTTACACCTCTGGCTATTTACAAAATGAACCAAACAGTAACAAAATTAAATGTGAGTAAAAGATGATGAGGTTAAAAGGCAACAACAATATAAAATAGCAAATGTTAAATTAACTGATTTGGATGAACTATGCTTTAAAGAAGATGCTGAGTCATGCTGACACAGCATCTACATATACAAACCAATATTAAAGTTTTCTTACACCCCTCAAAATTAAAAAGGCCTTGCGACCCCCTGAAGCTTTGATGACCACCAAGTTGGGAACCATTGTGTTAGGTTAAACTACACGATAGTAACAATAACAAGATATGCTGCAACAACCAAAAGCACAGAAAGAAAATAAACTTAAACTTTTACTTCATGTTGCAATGTTTCTCAGCTGGGTAATGCTGGAGAAATACCTAAAAAAAAAAAAAGGTGCATTGATTCAGTGATGTATAGCAATAAAAAAGTTGAGTTTGTGGGGTGCCAATGTGAGGTGTCTGTATCCTGACAGTATTTGTGTTTAAAGCTGTGTTCTGTGGTGAAAACTGAACCCAAGGAAACAACACACTGTATTATGTAAAGACAATCGACAAGTCTCTGGTTTGGTGCTTTGTCCTCTTATTGAAAGTAGGTCAGTTTTCTCTCCTCAGCCAATCAGAGGAGAGGGGCGACTGGGGAGGGGGCGGAGCCACATGGACCAAAGTCCAGGAAGACTTTTTCAGGCACTGGAATTCAAAGATAACGCTTCTTGACGCAACATCGTCTGAACAGTGGTCGTGTGTGGTCTTCGCTTCAAGCACAGCTCACCTGTCGAGATGGCTGACAACAGGGATAAAACTACCGACCAAATGAAGATATGGAAGGAGAACAGAAGCTCTCAGGTCTGTGAATGCATTGCTATTTCTTCGAGTGTTTTTCCTGCGCAGCGCTGTCTGACTGCAGAAATGGGTGAGAGGTCGTTTAGGGTAACTAGATTGAACCCCTGAAGCTAGCCTATCTGCTAGCTTAGCATTCACTGAAACACGAATTTACAGACATGTTAATACATTATTTCCGTTCGTTTTAGTACGAATGACTATCTGTTTTGGGTTGTAAATATCGTTGTTATTGTAAAGGGCTCAAACCTGCAATTTCGTCTGCTAACGTTGCTCAAGAAAAAACAACAAAGCTAACCTGAAGTGGCGTTAACCTCCAGCCTTTTATCAAACGTTTTTATTCACAAAATAACAGTAAGTTTACAGCTTCACTGTCCTTAAAGAGAGACATTCAGTGTAAAGATATGAAGTAGGTCATTGTCCAAAGGCATATTTGTGGCTGAACTTTACCCCCTGAGAGTTACATAACCAGTGCACATCAGGGAAAATAGCCACTATTACCTCAGGTAACTCTTATTGTTGTCCACCTCTCTCCGACCCCTGCATGTTAGATTGGCTTCTTTATCACTCTCTTCCTCACTGTTGTGCAGAAACATTTGCATCATTGCAACGTGGATATTCTCAGTACCATGATTCTAGCCTGATTTGTTTTGTGGACATTCATTGTTTTAGGTCACAGCATCTATAAAATAACCAGCAATGATTGTTGGTTTTGTATGCTTCTGGCCATATGTTTCATCAATGCAACCACTGATGCATATGCCTTATGTCTTTATGGTCGTACCCATTATGCCATACGTAGTTTGGCCCACGACTGACAGTCAGTGGTTGCTGTCTGCCAAACTATGTAGCTGTTGGATGATCATCTGAACCTCAGCTGTTTTATGTCATTTCCACCAAAGCGGGTTCTTCTGTAGCTTTCTCTCTAGTGTCCGATGGCATAGTTAGATAATATGAGATTCCCCCAAAACCACTAAAAGCAGCACGTGGTACTTATTTTGTGAAAGTTTATCATTATAAATGACTTCTAGAATAATTTTCCCGCCATCCCATTGGCAGAAATAGGCTTCAATAAATGGGCTTCCTTACCATGCAAACTAATTGTCCCAGCACTGTATCAGAAGGTAGGTCTAACATTAGTGATGAAATAATTAGTTGATCAGCAGAAGTTAATCTACAATGATTTTGATTATTTGCTTCAGTCATTTAATAAACCTAAAATTGCAAACATTGGCTAGTTCTGGCTTCTCAAATGTGATATGCTTTTTTGTGTTTTATATTATTTGTTTTTGACAAGACCCTTTGAAGATGTCACTTTGGGCTCTATGACCTTCTAACAGTAATATTTCACTTAACGATTATTAAATGAGTCAAGAAACGAATGACAAATGTATGAAAATAAAATAATTTTTAGTAGCAGTCATAGTAAGTATTTAGTGTGTGTGTAGTATTTGAGTTAAATATTTAAATTATTGTACACACACAAAGCGTAACACAATGTGTAATAGGCCTAACGTCTGTCTCATAAGTAAATGTGTAGGGTTTTTTTTTTCTGTTTGCAACAGAGGCCAGACACACTGACCACAGGGGCCGGCCATCCTGTTGGAGACAAGCTGAACCTGCTGACTGCAGGACCGAGGGGTCCTCTGCTGGTCCAAGATGTGGTCTTCACAGACGAGATGGCCCACTTTGACCGGGAACGAATCCCAGAGAGAGTGGTGCATGCAAAAGGGGCAGGTGAGTGTTGGGCAGTCAGTCTCTTTGTGTTGCTGATTCTGTGTCGGCTTTATCAGGTTGCTACTGTAGCATTTTGTATTCATCAAAACTTGAGAAATTTTGTATCCTGATCATTTCTTATTGCAAAAATAATGCTTGTCCTACCTCCTCCTTCAGCAAACAGTGATTATTTACTTCACCCGGATATGCTAACCTAACGTACATAATAATACACAGTTTGAGTAGTCAAACAGGGTCAAAGGTGCTTGACACTAGCAAAGATAGATATTGTTGGATGTTTTTTTTAACACAACTGATGAAGCAATTCCTAAGTCAATATGTTTTTAAAAGTTTTAATCCAACAAAAGAAACTTGTGAAGGGTTAAATAATGTCTAAACACACTGCAGCTGTACAATGAATTTGTAAAAATACAGCCTAAAACTGTCAAATTTGTTATTTAAATCTAAAACTTTCACATCACAGAATAAGTTAATAAGACGAAGAAGCTGACCTGACCGTTGATGGTACCCTTTGGTCAAAACAGCTTTTGATAATCAGTGCTATGAATGTATTTTTGCCAGTATCCAAAAAAGTATTTAGGTTTTCGTTAAATTATCCACACATTTTGGTTGATTAAGTTGATTCATGACCCATAAATCAATATCAATGATTGTTTTTTTAATGATTTTTCTCAGCTTTAAACTCATCATCAGCATTGCAGAGTATAATGTTCTGACTTATTTTTAATTACTTTTTCCAGCGTAGTATAATATCCTGCCTTTTTATGTTGGAAAGAGCTCAAATACACAGACAGGTGAATGAAAAACTGTAACAAATGAGTGGAGAAACATAACAAATGCTGCGGCTTTCATAGAGGATATGAAGAGTGATCGAATGGTTTGATTGAAATTAATTAAACACCTATGGAAGAATGGAGAGGGTTCCAGAGACTGTGAGTTTTGTGTTAGTTTTTCCTTTTAAATCGTAACCCATCTATTGGTCAAGAAATGAATGTACATGGTAGTGCAAAGTAAACAGAACTGAAAAAAGGTAATTCAGGGTCATTCGTGTTTATGAACTCACTCCAGTCAGATGTTAATCTTTGTAAGCATTTCAGATTAAGGTCAAAGACTTTGGGAGGATATTGAGAAAATTATGTTTGTTGACCTTCTCTTGAGGGAGCTGCATTCTTCCCAGTGCATGGTGATATAAGAGTCAACTTGCCTGAGAAGTCCACCACAAATATTTGCACCAGACATGTCTAAGCTGCTATAAATATGTGAACCAAACAAAGAAATGTCTTATTATTTTCTCTCCCTGATGCAGGGGCGTTTGGCTACTTTGAGGTGACTCACGACATCACTCGCTACTGCAAGGCCAAGGTGTTTGAGCATGTCGGCAAAACGACACCTATCGCTGTTCGCTTCTCCACTGTGGGTAAGAAAAACCATGTCATGTGTTTTGGTGTGATTCATACCATGTAAATGTTAACAGATTTTCCTCAAAAATATCAAAAATATATAGAAATGGTTCTTTCCCTCATGGTTATATTTCAGCTGCTAATGCATCCTGCAAACATAGAAAAACACAAATGAACTGACAATTATGCAAGCCCCTAAATTCAAAACTAATCCAAAACAAGAAATACTGGTATTTTTTTATTTTTCCCTCTCAATATATATATTACTGTTTTCTTTATCTATTTTAAACCTGTATCATCTAATTTATTTATTTTTCTATGAAATAAGTGTGTTTAAAAAAAAACTACTCTCAAATTAGATTTTACATGTTGGAGAGCATTCTTTGTTTGGCTTTATTTTCGTATCTTCAGGGCTGTCTGCTTAATGCTCTTTCCCTCTCTGTGCTGCCCAGTAAAGAATTTGTTTAAATACACCCAAATGCACACTGACTGTCTTTGCAGAATACAGATGAGATAGTTGAGAGTACTTTTTAGAAAATAGTCTAGAAGTATGATATTCAGATAGAGGCTTGTTTCATGTTAGTAGTTCTCAAAGATCTTAAATTTGGGTTTTCTAAACTACATGTATCAGCTATAATTACATGTATTTTTGGAAAAAAAGATCATATGAGTAAAAATAGTAATTGATTTTTTTTATATATATAATATGGACGTAGTTAAAGTAAAGGCTACTTTTATAGTTGTTTGTTTGTTTTTTTGTGAAAGTGGCACCACATTGGTTATCTCTCTTCAGCAGGCAGGTTGTGCCCTGAGTATATTGGTTCACTTGGGTGTTTAATAAGATTAGCATGAGTGGCATCAGAAGGGGAACGGTGCCACTCACACTTACTGGCAAGAGTGTTTTGGAAAATTGCAGTCATTTTATCAGCTGAGATCACAACTACGAAGACCACTCCTTTTTCTTTAACTCAGACTTGGAAGTGTTTGCTTGAGTGGATCTGCTGAATGAGCCTCAAAATGTTCTTCAGAGGTGCAACTAACTATTATTTTCATTATCGATAAGTCTACTGATCATTTTCTCAACCAGTTGTCTGTAGGGCTGCCCCCGGTATAAGATTTTCCTGGTCGACTAACAGTTGTTAAATAAAGCCAATAGTCAACTAGTTGTCACACGTTTATGATGTTAGTTCAATTATTTAAATATACAGATTTTAATAATGTAAAATTTTAATAATTTAATAATTGTTTAATAACAATGTCCAACAGTCCATGGCTGTGTCTTCAGATGTCATGTTTCATCTCACCAACAGTCTAAAACCCAAGGATATTCAGTTTACTTCCAAGTTGGGCAAAGAAAAGCAGCAAATTCTCACATTTGCCAATTATTTTTCTGTTGATCGATTTATCAGTCATTGTAGCCGTAATTTACTTTGAATTAAGAACAATGTCTTTGGAATTCTGACATATTATTTCAATAATTTTAATAATCTTTGCATTGTTTTTTAGCTGGCGAATCAGGATCAGCAGACACCGTGCGAGACCCCCGAGGCTTTGCAGTCAAGTTTTACACTGAGGAGGGCAACTGGGACCTGACAGGAAACAACACCCCAGTTTTCTTCATCAGGGACGCCCTGCTGGTGAGTGGGTGTACTGAAGTCAGTGTATGGCCCACAATTGGTTTTGAATTAATGCAGTGGAGGAGAGTCACAATGTTCTTAAATATCAGTCTGAGGTTTTTTTTCTCAAACATGCAAATAAATATAGGAACAGTCTGTAGAACTAGTTTCATCAGTCATAATCCACACACATGGAAATCAAACCTGTGTATCATACTGCAGCACAATACACATTTAATAACAACATTTTTGTTAACATGAATCATGCATTGACCTGCCTCCTTTACCCCATGCAGTTCCCGTCCTTCATCCACTCCCAGAAGCGCAATCCTCAAACCCACATGAAAGACCCCGACATGGTGTGGGACTTCTGGAGCCTGAGGCCTGAGTGTCTGCATCAGGTAGCTGCGACAGATTCTGAGTCTGTTGTTGAGTGTACAGAAGAATATTTAAGAAAAGAAAAAATAATTATCAAGTAATGTAGCTTTTGCATTACTTGTATTTATTTGCTTCATTTTGTTTGTACTTGCAGTAATTGTTTTTAGTGATTACATCAACAGTTGGCACAGAAAACGATGTCTTTATTTTCGGTCCTGTATCCCCTGTGTAGGTGTCTTTCTTGTTCAGCGATCGAGGTTTGCCTGATGGCTACCGCCACATGAACGGCTACGGCTCCCACACCTTCAAACTGGTCAATGCCGATGGTGAGCGTTTCTACTGCAAGTTCCACTACAAGGTCTGTTTGAGCTCAGGTTTAATGCTTATTTAAATTCATAGATCCTCCTCCTTGGATTTTGGCATTATTTAGTTGTGTCATGTTCTGTGTCGTGTTTTTTAGACTGATCAGGGAATAAAGAATCTGACAGTAGAGGAGGCAGACCGCCTGGCTGCCACCAACCCAGATTATGCCATTGGAGATTTGTTCAACGCCATTGCTAATAGCAACTACCCATCCTGGACCTTCTACATCCAGGTCATGACCTTTGAGCAGGCTGAGAAGTTCCAGTTCAACCCCTTCGATCTTACCAAGGTACCACATCCCTCCACAGCAGCTGTGAAATGGCTTCAGTTGCAGTCGTATTATAACCTCTTCTAGGATGCTTAAAATGTGTTTTACAGTATCACAGATGTCTGCAGGTTCACAGCACTGTTAGACATTCTTAATGTTACATAAAGTAGCATGCACCAGGTTGAATGAGGAAGAGTCCTATCCAGACTAGAAGAATATCAACAAGATAACTAATTGTAATAAGGGATTAATTTATTATTGAAAATGCCAACACAGTGTTTCCTCTGGGATTTTTTTTTTAGCAGTGGGGGCAGGGCCCCCGTCACCCCGGCAACACAACAAAATATATTTACCGTTTTAATGTTTCCAGATGTTTGATATCAGGATGTTGAGCTGAGAACTGACAGGTTGAATGTTGTCCAATTAAAACGGACCCACCGCGGTGACGTTTTTGGTGGAGCTGTTTAGTTTAATAGTCAACTTGGAAGAAAGTGAACGTTTTGACAATAAGCTACATCAACACAACAGTATGTGGAGTTAAACTGGACAGCCCCAATAACCTCTGTAGTTCTACTTGTTGTTAAATTGCAATGTGAGAAATTTAACAGTGGTGGGCCGCCGCTCCAAAATCAACATAGAGGAAACAATGCAACATCAGATGTGAAAATCTATACAAATATGAAACGAGGTGATCCTTAGAAAGGCCATGTGAAATTCTTCATTGGATGTGTTGCAGTATTTTTCAGCTAATGGAGTTTTCTCATTCAGGTTTGGTCACATAAAGAATACCCTTTGATCCCTGTGGGCAAAATGGTGCTCAACAGGAATCCAGTCAACTACTTTGCAGAGGTGGAGCAGCTGGCCTTTGACCCCAGCAACATGCCACCAGGCATCGAGCCGAGCCCCGACAAGATGTTGCAGGTAACACCACAACAGGTTTTCTCTTTACATGTTTTCAGACCCATTTAATAAAGGTAAGTGATAATTGATCTGATACATTTCTAGATACATGGACTACGATATGATTCAGGGATGATGCATGATAACTTTTTTTTTTTTAAACCGATACTGATAACCGATAACTTTCAGCTCCTAAAGGCCGATACCAATGAACAAACCCAAAAACACTTGTTTTTAAATGTTTAAATTTAAATGGAGCAAGCCTCTCAAAAAAAATAAATAAAGGCCCCTTGAACTGATGCAAATACATGCAGCGGGATTACAAACTGAAAAAGTGTATTCCAGAAGTTCAAAAAAATAAATATACATGGAAGATTGATGCACTGACACAAGTTAGATTTAAACATTTATATGTAAACACAATAGGAAAAAGTGCATTCCTCAATAACAATAAATAAAATGTGCATAATGCACTAACACAAGTTACACTTGTCTGTCTAAACAAACTGAAAGTGTATTCCATAGTAACAAAAAACTAAGCTTGAATGATTTTGGCTTATGGTTCCATTCAGAGAGAGACAGACAGAGAGACAGAGAGAGACACACACAGAGAGAGACAGAGAGAGAGAGAGACACACACACAGAGAGAGAGACAGAGAGAGAGACAGAGAGAGAGAGACACACAGAGACACACAGAGAGACAGAGAGAGAGAGAGACACAGGGAGAGACACAGGGAGAGACACAGAGAGAGAGACAGAAAAGACAGAAAAATAAAATGTATTCAAATCTGAATTATATAACATTGTATTGGCTGTCAATCCTGATGGAAGAGTAGACAAGTTAAGTTACAGCATGTCCACCATCTCTTGTGGGGGTTATGCATTAAGCCACATTGTGCCTCATATACTGTAAATTCTAGACCCAGTGACAGGCTGGCTGACAATGGCTTACATAATACTTAGTAAGGAGGCCATAATATTTTTGACTCATGGCTGAAGTTAAGTTTCTCCAGCTCTCCCCAGGTTGGCAAAAAATGCATCTCAAAATGCATCAGATTGATGCTTTAAAATATGGAATATTCAACATTTTCTTCCAGGGGGAGCATGCCCCCGGCCCCCCTAGAAGGTAATATCCTTCTCACCTTTTTCACCCCTGACCCGTTTTCATGCCTGATACTGTGTAACGATGCTCTCCCATGTCTTTGTCTAGGGTCGCCTCTTCTCCTACCCAGACACACATCGACACCGGCTGGGAGCCAACTATCTGCAGATCCCGGTCAACTGCCCCTTCAGGGCCCGTGTGGCCAACTACCAGCGTGATGGTCCAATGTGCATGTTTGACAACCAAGGTAAGTCATAGTCCATCCCATGAGTCTTTTTCTGAGCCTGCCATACATAACAAAGACAAACACAAAGGCTGTTAAAGCCGTAGATGTGGCTAGAGTGGTTACAATTTCTTACATGTTCATAAAATCTGAACTCTAGCAAAAATAATGTCAAATGTCGACATAAACTGATTGTTTGTATTTAACTGTATTTCCATTCTATTTAAAAATCTGTCCGTTTTTATTATATAAGCTTTATTTAACAAAATATCTATTATGACAGCAGTGAGACGCTTACATGGTCTTAGATTTAAAGGATCATTTCACACTTTTTGTGTGTTCAAACAGTAGTCAGGGGGCCAATATGTAGACTGAAACGTTTTTTTTTTTTTTTGCTTGCTGAAAAGCTTCTTCCTGTTGATACTGGCCATTAATGGATCCCTTCATCCATTCTAAAGAGGGAATTGTATACTAAAAAGGCAGTAACTTTGATACTGATCCTGCAACTGTGAAACTATCCTCTTTAATACTTGCATGTAAATGCAATACCATGGGTGGCCCAACAGGTGTTGCCCTTTTGCACTGTATCAAATGCTTTGACACAGTAAATAATTTTCAGCACAATAGTTTCGTAGCAGTTCAGAAAAGTCTCTCCCCATTACTGTTTGGGTATATGACATTGTTTTTCAATTTGTCCAGTTCGTCCAAACTGTGGTGAATATATGAGCACTAACTACTCATCACCACCCTAACAAATTCCTGGAAAAACTGTCAACTTTTTTTAACATAAACAGCATTCACAGCAAGCCATATTTAAAGTCATGTTGAGGCATCATGTCAAAGCATTGTTTTTCTTCCTACCCAACTCACCGGTGTCCGGTCTGTCCGACTCCTAGGTGGAGCTCCAAACTACTTTCCCAACAGCTTCAGTGCCCCAGAGACCCAGCCTCAGTATGTGGAGTCCAAGTTCAAGGTGTCTCCAGATGTGGCCCGTTACAACAGTGCAGATGAAGATAATTTCACACAGGTAAAGATAATGGCCAGGCCAAGTGTGTGTTTTTTGTTTTTTTTTGTTTATTACATTTATTCATTCACAAACATCCCATGGGTACTTTGTTGTGCCCCTCAATAGTTTGATCTGCGGTCAATATAAACAGGGAAACAGGTGAACGCAGTCCCAGTCCAGTAAAATGAAAAGTGTTTAGTAATAGTCATCTCCCAGGGATGCCACTGTGCTCAGTCCATCCATCTGTCCATCCACCCCTACGGTTCAGAGTTGTCATGAAACTGACGTAGCTCTTGTTTGCCTTATGGATCAATACCAAAAAGAGCTTTTTGGATTGCTCCGGTTACGGGATCTGTTGAGTTGTGAACTTAACCACACAGCTGTAGCTGAATTGTTTGCTCGTTTCGTGTGTGTGCGCTTGACCTAGATTTCATTTTTAAACATGCTGTGCATTCAATGCAGAAGTCAGGTCTACACAAGAACAGGGTCGCCACAGACACAGTAGTGCTTTCTTTCCCACAACAGAATATTAATTTTCACAATCAAATGTCTTTTATTTTTTTGCAATTCAGTTACATAATTGAATTTAGAATATTTGTTGACATCCTTAGCAGTGATTGGTTTGTTGAAATAGGGTCCCAGATTACATGATGTTCCTTTTTTAATGGGAATTTCTGTACAAATGCAGAATTTCATTTTGATTTGATCGACTTTGACCAAGTTGTCCGCTTTTATTTGTCTTTTATTGCAGGTTTGTACTTTCTTCACCCAAGTGCTGAATGAAGAGGAGCGCCGGAGACTTTGTGAGAATATGGCAGGGGCCCTGAAGGGAGCCCAGATCTTCATCCAGAAACGCATGGTGAGTCCACTGCAGGATGGGATATCCACTATTTAACTCAGTTGACTTTTAATTTTACGCAATCATTGCACAAGATACAAATTAGTCTTTAAAAGTAATTATGATTAACTGTTGGATTGGTGAACCAAATGTATGTCACTTGACTAAACAGGATGTGGCAGGGTACAAAATGTGCAAATTTGCCTGTGCTCAGGAAATGCGGTTTTATGGTTGTAATGGAAGGGAAATGTTTTTCTACTTACCTAAATCGGTTTCAGGATGCATTCAAACTACAAAATGGCCTTAAAAACAAAGATTGAATTTAAGAAATGTGAACATTTATACAAACTCACAAAAGAAAGTAAAGACCACACAATAAAAGCCCATTAAAGGGCAGCAGGAAATAGTGTGTGTGTGTGTATGTGTGGTGCATAGTACATTAATGAATTTTCACTCATCTTTGAGCCCACTCTTAAAACAATGAGCAGATTGTTTGTTTCAGGCTAGCTGTTTATGTTGTACCAGCAGGTTAGCAGTGTGTTTATGTGATAAGCCATTTAGTGATTTATATACACGCAGTAAGTCAACAATCACCAGAATGTAAAGTTTGAGTGTCGTCTACATAATTATGATCGATAATGTTACTATTGTGATTAATGTGATGTAGCAGAATCATGCAGAGATTAAATAAAACGGGACTAACTATTAAATCCTGTGTAAGCGTTTAATGCAATTGTGACAAGACACACAGTAACCACGTTCTTCAGACCAAATGCTAAACCAAACCCAACTATGATGAAAAAAATGAGAACATTTTGTTTTTTGTGCCTTTTTTTTTAAGTCTCACTGTCTGGTTTTTCATGCAGGTCGAGAACTTGAAGGCTGTCCATCCAGACTATGGAAACAGGGTTCAGACCCTTCTCAACAAGTACAATGCAGAGGCCCAGAAGGTAAACACAGTCCCAGTCCAGACTAATAAAATAGTCAACCTCAGTGTTAAGTAATAGTTTAGTAATAGCCACTATACTTGATACAGTGCCATGATGACATTTGACATTTCTCATTTTGAGTAGGAATGGGAATCGAGAACCGGTTCTTCTTCAGAACCGGTGCCCAGTGAATCGATTCCTTGGAACCGTTAGCATGCCTGCTTAACGATTCCGCTTATCGGTTCCGCTCGTTGCAAATGCGTCATGACGTCACACACGCGCTTCGTTGTTTTGGTTCAGAACGCAGCAAACATGGCGTCGAGGCAGAAGCGCTCTAAAGTTGGTTTATTTCGCGCGAAAAGACGACAATACGGTCACTCGCAAAACTTGTAAAGTTTCCATTTCGTCAAAGGGGGGAACTACCTCCAATATGCAGAAACATTTGGCCCCACAGCATGCAATTCATTTGCAGGACTGTCGCCTGTTTGATACACTACTACTTTGCGACACAAGTGAGTCAAGCAGCAGTGGAGCTAACGGGACGCCATCTGTTATTAATGCCGAAGGTAACTTTAAACTCTCCAGGCAGGACAGCCCCCCCCTTAAAAATGTTGATCATTCCCTGACTATTATCGAGCACCACAAGCAGGTCAAAATTTCAAAGTGTCAAATACGAATTATTCATTTTTTTTATTATTTTCCCATTAGCCTCAGCTGTACTTTGTGTGTGTTAGCATGCTAACACACTACTCTAAGACTGTAAAAATGGTATACATTACCTGCTAAGTAGCAAAGCTAATGCTCTCTCTCTCTCTCTATCCCTCCCCCTCCTTCCCTCCTTCCACTTTGCCCTCCTCAGAGCGCCAATGTGCACGTTTACAGCCGTCCAGGAGTCTCTGCCTTTGCTGCGTCCTCCAAGATGTGATGCTTCAAATCTCCACTGGGGGCAACCCCCTCATTTCTCTAGGAGCAAATGTACTTATTGATTACTGCTACTACCACTAACAAGATTGGACTTAACTCTCCAATTACCATCAGACACAAGACGGAAATACTAATATTGTGGTTTCCAGGTTAATTCATGCAATTCAAATCTGATCTCTGATAAAACCCTGGGAGGTAAATCTGTCTTGACTGAACAGCCATTTCGAAAGAAATCAGCCGGATTTGTTTTTTTACTAAATAAAAATGTATACCACTATGTTATCTAATTTTGACAGCCGACTGTTAGGTTGTACCAAAAACATGCCAAATTTGAGTGATTGACTTTTACCATGTAAAGCCTTGAAAGTAATTTAAAATTATTGTATTTACATTTTGATCTGTTGGGATTAAATCAGTTAACTGCTGTTACCTACTATGAGTGATGATTGTTTCCAATAATTCCTCAGGTTGTGTGTACTACTATATTGTGATGATCCAACTCTTTTTAGTTTAAAGAAAACAAATCCAGCTATCCAAAACTACTACTGTCAACTTTCAAATCATACTTATGTAATGTCTGACATATACTGCATTAATCTTCAGTTTGGGTTCCAGTTGGTAAAATATCTTGGTTTGTTGCATGAGAGGCTTGTGGCTTTGCTAATACCACTGTGTTTTTATTCTCACTATGGGCAATGATCAGTTTTGGCTAGTTTTCCTCAAGCGTGACTGAACCACAGATCATTTGAATAATTATGAAAAATAGTATATTTCATTTTAAATCAGTAGAAAAGTCTGACTACTAGTTGTTTCCTTGTGCGTGCAAGTTTCAAGGTGTGGAATTTTTTTCACTACAACTAAAACTCCAATGTGCCTTTTTATATGTGCTCAATCTACCAAATACTGATTACTTTAACCTTAAACTGGACTTGATAATGCAAGCAATTACGATTAATCAAACAAATTACTGGAATTTATTCATCCATAGAAAACACAGTAGTGCCAGTTTAAATATCATGTTGGTCACTTTCATCCTGGGAAGAGACCCCAAACATCCTTAACAGGATGAAAAAAATCAAATGTATTAGTCCAATATAAATTGTCCATGTAACCTGCTATTGTCGAATTTTTGTAACATTTCAAATGTTCTTGATTTGAATGCAACTGATTTTTTTTATTAATGTACAAGTTGTGAAACCCTTTCAGATGAGATGTGTATTTAGTGCTTGTTAATTTGTAATTAAAGCTTAACAGCAGCTTTTATTTGTCTCCATTTCTTCTGTTCACACAACAGCCTGGTCCTACATTAGAAAAGTATGTGGTTAAAACAACCAAAGAGCTAACAGAACACTGGCCAAGCATCAGGGGGAAGAAAACATAAGATTTTGTACATTTTACACAAACCTCCTGTTAATAAAGTTATTTTGTTCCCTATTTGGGTCCATTATACAGTTTTATCAGTTGTTCTGTACTGTTATTGTTATGTATTAAATACAGTATGAATTATTCATAATAAAGTCACTAATGGTTGTGAACCACTGATGTAAACAATTGGGCAATTGTATGTGTACAGCATTGAATAGAAATATCTAAAGGTGGCATTGGAAATGAATTAATCCAAATCTTCTAATTTGTTTTTTTTTTTAATTTTTTTGGTAGTCAGGGTAGCAAGGTATTGCCAACCCACACTACCCCTGCCTGTGGCTTCCTGGTGGAAGACCAGAATCAACACAGTGAAAGTTCATACATACCTTCCTGCAGCCTGCACTCAAAAACACAGTACTGCTGATAGCAATGAATCCTGTAGGTTACCCGGCTGAGGTTTTTCCATTGCGGGAGGGGTATGCCTTCCGCCCTGGACAAGCTGGTGGACCCACTTTCCAGCCTGGAGGAACAGTAGTTCAGTACACCACTGTGAACATCCCCCCTGAGCCCCCAAGAGACCACATCATCTGGTCTATGTTGTGCTTGGTCTACACAAACCCCTTCTGCCTCGGACTGGTCGCTCTCATCTACTCCATCAAGGTAAGTTCTTAATTGCTTATGAATTACATCACTCATATGCAGATTTTCCAATAATTGCTTATCTAAAAATACTGCAAAAAAAGAGTTTGGGAAATATCTTACAATCTTGAATATTAGTTAACTTCAGAAGACAAGATAGGGTAAGTGGAAAAAGATGAAGACGAGTAAGCTACCCCTCACTAATCATTTAGAGGACTGTTGGTGGACGTGGAATATTTCTAATTAAGTTTTTAGACATTACCAGGTTTAAAATGAATTATTTAACTAATGAAAGAATAACATACAAAAAAAACTAGGAAAAAGGACTAAAACAATCATTAAATGAGATGAGCATTGTGGAAGAAGAATCAGAGACCAAAATAAAAAAAGCTATGTAGCCGATGGGACAGGGAGAATGGATGGAAAGGGGAGAAAGCATAGGAATACAGAAAACAAAAATCTACATTTGCAGTATAATCAATATGATTTTGTTGTCCCAGGCCAGAGACCGGAAAATGGCTGGAGACATGGATGGTGCCCGACACTACGGCTCCACTGCCCGCTGTATCAACATCTTTGCCACAATCCTCGGTTCCATCATCATCCTCACTATCCTGACTATATCCATCATATATGTACCTATATTTCTCTACTTAATCCAATATAAATCAATGTATATGTGGTGAGGACATTCAGATTGTCGACACATGTAAGGGACAGTGTTCAACTGTCAACTCAAGTTCAATGTAAACAGAGTCGACTGCCATGCATCAGCACCAAAGAATTCATCTAATGCGGAAGCGTAACTCTTTTTCTATTTGTGGTACTATTTTATGTCATTTTCAGCCTCCAAACTCTCTCATTTATTTGCTGGTTTAAAGTGTTGTCTGTGAAGGACAAGAGTAGCCTAAATGGTGTTGTGTGTCTGCTCCAAGGTCATTCGAGTCCAACAAAGAAATGTGTGTGAGAATATATTGCATAATGTGCCCCTGCTTGTTGTTTCCTTGTATTGCCCCATGTATGTTGATTTGTTGCCTCTGACATATACTGGAACTGCTTTGCTTGTGAGTCTTGGAGTTGTGTGTAACAGACTGGGTAAGCTGCAAATGAAGTGCTCTTCTTCAATAAAGTTCTGTCAGACAACTCACGTTTGAAATGTTTATTACAGCAGTGTAACATAGTTAGATTTTAGCATTGAGGCTCCATCCTCATCAATTCCCTTAGATATGTTTACATAGAGATATTGGGGAGTGATGAGGAAATGCCTTAAACCCCCTTGCCGGAGCCTACAGGTGGGGGTGGTGGGGCTTACAGAACAACAGGCAGCAATAATAATGCAGGGCAGCAGCGGCATTGACAGAGCAGAGGGAGACCTGGGAAATATTGCAGCTTAAATAGACCACCAGATTGGAAGGGTGTGCAAATTATTTAGCAGTTTTACTGTGTTAACTGATGGTGATTTCGAGCTAAAGAACTTCTCCACCCGAAGTGGAAAGAGGGGGGACTGGGTGTACTGTTTATTATGAATCTGGTTTGCTGAATCTGTAAAGAATAAGGGGGAAAGACTGACGAGCTTACAAAATGACATAAATGTAACAACAGCAGGATATTACAAGTAGGCCTACCCCTCACTGCATTGTGCAATTCGGGGATGTGCTCAATGTCGGATAGTTGCCCATAACGGGGTTGTTGAAACACTGTTTCTTCTAATCATCTCAAACTTTGATACAAGCTATTCATATTTGTCTGCAGCAAAGAATAGTTATAATCCCAGAGTGTGTGAAGATTGCTTTTGCTGGATATTTATTCTTCTCACCCTCCAATAGCACACCATGTGTCTCTTTAATCAAAGAAATTAAACATAAATATAGAGCGACATGATAATTTGAATGGTATTAAATAAGCAATAGGCAATTTGACAATTATATATACTATGTGTATTTTGCAGCCAGAGACTCAGGCGGACACTGGGATGTGGTTTAACTAGGATGTGGGGTGTTAACATGCTAACACACTATTTTAAGACTGTAAAAGTGGTATACATTACCTGCTAAACATTTGTGTGTTGTGTATTATGTCGGTATGCTGACGTTAGCGTTTAGTTCAAAGCACCACTGTGCTTACAGCCTCACTGAGCTTCGCTGTAAACTCTTAGTACAGGGACATAACATACAGAAGTTTATTTGAGTGGTGGGGGGATCCAAAAATAAGTCAAAATAGGATTTCATCATTATTTTGGGTTAGTACTGAAAGGGTGTCAATGTGAAAATCATGGCTCCCATGTGTCCTGGAAAACATGAAAACACCACGGAAGTGATTAAAATGACTAAATACCCTGGACATGAACTATGTTGTCCTAGAAATGTTTAATAAATAATGTTTTAGCCCCTTACTCAGATAACTTGCGTATTTAGTTTGAAACTCAACTGTTGCTGGGATAACCTGCGCAGTATGACAGACCTGCAGCAACCTTTTCAGTGTCAAGTCTATTTTTTGCCAGAGAATTCTTCCAAAAGCCCAGTGGAAAAATGTCTTGTCCTGTTTAATAAATACACGCACACAATATTAATTGTATGTGCAACAAACACTTAAGTTACTTTTCTGTAAAATAAATTAAATTCTACTTAATTTACTAACTTAACTGTATATTTTTTTTAATGTAGCCATTTGAAATGGATAAGACTTTATTTGTTCCCTGTGGGTAAATTAACAGATATTTTAATATAAGATGGATACAAGATTTAGACTCATATTTTGGGTTTATTTGAAATTTTTTTAGTTTTCTTCTGCAGCTGTGGCTCAGAGGCAGAGCGAGTCGTTCCTTAATCAGAAGGTTGTGGGTTCGATCCCTGGCTCCTGGTGCCACATGTTGAAGTATCCTTGAGCAAGATACTGAACCCCAAATTGCTCCCGAAGCCGTGCATCGGTGTGTGTATGAATGTTAGTTTCTGTTCGATGGACTTTGCCATCACTGTGTGAAAGGGTGAATGTGGCACGTAGTGTAAAAGCGCTTTGAGTGGTCGGAAGACTAGATAGGTTCATTTACCATTTTGTGGTTTCAGTATTTCATAATGACACCAGCTTATTATTCACCATGCTGGTCATATTTAGTACATTAGTAAAACTAATGCCATCTTTCTCTCTCTTTCTCTCCCTCCCTCCTTCCACTTTGCCCTTCGCAGAGCGCCAATGTTCACGTTTACAGCCGTCCAGGAGTCTCTGCCTTTGCTGCGTCCTCCAAGATGTGATGCTTCAAATCTCCACTGGGGGCAGCCCCCTCATTTCTCTAAGAGCAAATGTACTTATTGATTACTGCTACTACCTTATACTTACTTACTATCACTAACCAGATTGGACTTAACTCTCCAATTATCGTCAGTCAAGAGACTGAAATACTAATCCTGTTGTTTCCAGGTTAATTCATGCATTTCAAACAGCTGATGTGGTCAAACAGTCGGTTTGCCTTTGCCTCCTTTAGGGGCAGACGAAGAGAAATATTCAATTGGGTGGCAAGAGGGTGGCATGGAGACTTTAAGGGGTAGCATAAATATATGATGATTCAATTTCAAACAATCAAATATTAATATTTATTTGTAAAAGCCCCCAAATAAGGATATTTGAACAAAAAAAAATACATTATTGTGGCACATCAGTAAAGCATTGAATAGAAATATCTGAAGATGGTATTAGAAATCATTACATTTTATTTCCAAATCTTTCAATTTGTTCTTCCTTTTTTTTTTTGGTAGCTGGTATTGACAAGATATTTTCACCCCAAACCAGCCCTGCCTGTGGCTTCCTGTTGAAAAAGGGAATCAACACAGTGACACAATGAGTTATTACATACCTTCCTGCAGCCTGCACTCAAAAACACAGTACTGCTGAAAGCGATGAATCCTGTAGGTTACCCGTCTGAGGCTGTTCCACTGCACGGGAGGTATGACTTCCCCCCGGACAAGCTGATGGACCCCCTGGACAGCCTGGAGGAGCAGTAGTTCAGTACACCACTCTGAACATCCCCCCTGAGCCCCCCAGTGACCACATCATCTGGTCTATCTGCTGCTTTGCCTACACAAACCCCTGCTGCCTCGGACTGGCCGCTCTCATCTTCTCCATCAAGGTAAGTTCTTGCTTATGAATTACATCATTCATATGCAGATTTTCCAATAATTGCTTATGGACGTGGAATATTTTTAATTAAGTTTCTAGACATTACCAGGCTTAAAATGTATTATTTAAAAAACTAGGAAAAAGGACTAAAACAATCATTAAATGAGAAGAGCATTGTGGAAGAAGACCAAGATAAAAAAAACTATGTAGCCGATGGGACAGGGACAATGGATGGAAAGGGGAGAAAGCATAGGAATGCAGCAAACAAAAATCTACAGCATTTGCAGTATAATCAATATGATTTTGTTGTCCCAGGCCAGAGACCGGAAAATGGCTGGAGACATGGATGGTGCCCGACACTATGGCTCCACTGCCCGCTACATCAACATCTTTGCCACAATCCTCGGTTCCATCATCATCCTCACTATCCTGATTATAATCTTCGTAAATGTACATGCATTTATGAAATCAATCCAAATGATGGCACATAACTAGTATTATACGTGGTGAAGACGTTCAAATTGTCGACACATGTAAGGGACAGTGTTCAACTGTCAACTCAAGTTCAATGTAAACAGAGTCGACTGCCATGCATCAGCAACAAAGAATTCATCTAATGCGGAAGCTTAACTCTTTTTCTATTTGTGGTACTATTTTATGTCATTTTCAGCCTCCAAACTCTCTCATTTATTTGCTGGTTTAAAGTGTTGTCTGTGAAGGACAAGAGTAGCCTAAATGGTGTTGTGTGTCTGCTCCATGGTCATTCGAGGCCAACAAAGAAATGTGTGTGAGAATATATTGCATAATGTGCCCCTGCTTGTTGTTTCCTTGTATTGCCCCATGTATGTTGATTTGTTGCCTCTGACATATACTGGAACTGCTTTGCCTGTGAGTCTTGGAGTTGTGTGTAACAGACTGGGTAAGCTGCAAATGAATTGCTCTTCTTCAATAAAGTTCTGTCAGACAACTCATGTTTGAAATGTTTATTACAGCAGTATAACATAGTTAGATTTTAGCATCGAGGCTCCATCCTCATCAATTCCCTTAGATATGTTTACATAGAGATATTGGGGAGTGATGAGGAAATGCCTTAAACCCCCTAGCCGGAGCCTACAGGTGGGTGCTGGGGTGGTGGTGGTGGTGGTAGTGGTGGTGGTGGTGGTGGGGCTTACAGAACAACCGGCAGCAATATTGATGCAGGGCACCGTGATTTCAAGCTAAAGAACTTCTCCACCCAAAGTGGAAAGAGGGGGACTGGGTGTACCATTTATTTCTTATGAGTCTGTGTCTGAATCTGTAAAGAGGGGGAAAGACTGACAAAATGATATAAATGTAACAACAGCAGGCTATTACAAGTAAGCCTACCCCTCACTGCATTGTGCAATTCTGGGAGTTGCCCAAAACGGAAGTGTTGAACAACTGTTTCTTCTAATCATCTCAAACTTTGATACAAGCTATTTTGTCTGCAGCAAAGAATAGTTATAATCTCAGAGTGTGTGAACATTGCTTTTGCTGCATATTTATTCTTCTCACCCTCCAATAGCACACTACATCAACATAGAGTGGCATGATAATTTGAATGGTATTGAATAAACAATAGGCAATTTGATAATTATATATACTATGTGTATTTTGCAGCCAAAGACTCAGGCAGACACTGGGATGTGGTTTAACTGGGATGTGGTTTTACTTGTAGTCATTTTATTTCTTCACTTTACAACAAAAACAAATGAGTTCATGTTTGTTCTCTTCAGTCCACCAGCATGCGTTCCCTTCTGCTGAAAAACTACTCTCTTACTTGTACAAGCTGCAGTGTAAAACCAAAGAAACCAGCAGGTGCAGCACATTCAAACACATCAATATTGCATTACTAGAGCCTAAAAAACATATTACACCAGTATGTTTGCAACATAAACATTGAATAAGGATGCAATACCATATTTACCTTTTGGCTGAATTAAATTGAATTATACCTCCAAAAAATAAAAAAAATAAATTGTGGGGTCCCTTATAGACTTATAGATTTTGGAAATTAAATGTAGCTGCAGCACATCTGCATGGCATTGAAAATCCCATCAGTTTGTGTTACATCAAGCTGGGAACTTCTGGAATTGCATCATTTATAATAAGTGGTGATTCTTCTTCTCGCCTATGAGCTGGTCCCAGAGGCCTATAGGCAGCGGTTTCGAGGTTGTCGTAAAGTTGACAATGAGACCTTTGTAGAATTTGCCAGAGAGAAGGAAATTCTTTTCAATAGGTGGTGCACATCTCAAAAAGTTGAAACTAAAGAGCAACTTTGTGAGTTGTTACTTTTGGAAGAATTTAAAAACTGTGTCCTTGAAGCAGTTGCAATTTATCTAAGTGAGCAGCGTGTGTCCAAAGTTGGGGATGCCGCTGTGCTTGCTGATGAATATGTCCTGGCTCACAAAGCGGTCTTTAATGATAAACCTTGTGAGGTTAAGAACCATGATTCTCCTCGTTCTCTTGGTTTTAAAGCTGGCAGTAATGGTCCTGGTTCTTCATTGCTACAAAGCCTACTAGTTCTGGAAATTCTTAAGAGTTTTTTTTTTTGTAAAAAGCCTGGTCATGTTATAGCTGACTGTTATGGTCTCAGTAAAAAGCAGAAAGCTGCTAAACCAGTGGCATTACTAGCTTCAGTGCCACGTCTGCTTGGTAGAGAAGAAGGTCTCAGTCATTTCAGTGAAGACAGACCTGGGGTGGGGAAAGGTCTGAGTGAGTCCAGTGAGGACAGCACTGAACCTGATCTTTTTGCACCTTTCTGTATGGAGGGGTTGGTGGCCACCTCTGAGTCAGAGGAGTTTGTCCCAGTTCGTATCCTGAGAGATACAGAAGCCGCTCAGTCTTTGTTGGTGGAGGGAATATTGCCCCTTTCTGAAGAAACCTCTACTGGTGAAAATGCTTTGGTGCGGGGGTGTGGACTGACTTGGTTTGAAGTCCAATTGCATGTTGTGTACTTACAGTCTGGTTTGGTTACAGGCCCTGTGGCAGTGGCTATTCGTCCTGAACTTCCTGTAGAAGGAGTGGACATGATTTTGGGTAATGATTTGGCTGGTGGGGAGGTGTTCCCTACGCCCATTGTCGTGAACAACCCAGTTGGAGCTAGGTCTGTTAACCAAGGTGATCAGTTATCTCAGATGCCAAAAGTGTTTCCTGCTTGTGTTGTAACTCACGCTCAGTCACATAAGGTTTAGGATGTGGTAGACCTTTCAGAAATGTTTATAGCTCCATGTGAAGAAACTGTCGGGACTGTGTCTAATGGTCCCTCTGCCACTGCTGAGTTAACTTTAGCAAAGCAGTTTACTGATTCCACTGTAGCTGATACTTTTGAGGTTACATTGTCCAGTCCTGTCGCCATGTCTGATGAGTCTGAGACTCAGGTAAAGGTCGGCAGGGAGCAGCTGATAGAGGCTCAGAAGGCCGATCCTTCCTTGGCTAAGTGTGTGGCAGCAGCGTTGCCTAAAGATGAGATTGGTGCCTCTCAAGTGGTTTACAACTGGGAGGATGGTATCCTCATGCGTAAGTGGGCTCCCTCAGCTGATCACAATGGGTGTAGTACTGCATATCAGATAGTTGTCCCTGCTGGGTACCGGGCACAGATATTGAGCTTAGCTCATGATAATGTTTTGTCGGGTCATCTAGGGATAGCTAAAACTTACTATCGCGTATTGAAAGATTTCTTCTGGCCTGGTTTGAAAAGTGATGTTTCAAGTTACTGTCACTCATGTCATACATGTCAATTGATTGGGAAACCAAACCAAGTGATCCCCCAGGCTCCACTTCATCCTATACCTGTGATGGGTGAGCTATTTGAGAGACTCATCATTGATTGTGTTGGCCCGTTACCCAAGTCAAAATCTGGTCACCAGTTTCTCCTGATTTAATGTGTGCTACAACTCGATACCCTGAGGCAATTCCACTGCGTTCCCTCAAAGCCAAGGTGGTAGTGAAAGAATTGATGAAATTCTGTACCACTTTTGGGTTGCCAAAGGTCATTCAAAAAGACCAGGGTACCAATTTTATGTCAAAAGTGTTTTCTCAGGTGTTAGGAGTGTTGGCTGTGAAACATCAGCTCTCTAGCGCCTACCACCCAGAGAGCCAGGGGGCACTAGAGCGCTTCCACCAAACCCTTAAGACTATGTTGCATGCTTATTGTCTTGAAACTGGTAAGGAATGGGATGAAGGTATACCATTCCTGCTTTTTGCTATTCGAGAGACTGTTCAGGAGTCATTGGGTTTCAGTCCTGTGGAACTGGTATTTGGCCACACAGTTCGTGGACCGTTGAAGTTGTTGCGTGAGCAGCTGACTGGGGTTACTTCTTCTAGTCAAAGCGTGCTGGACTATGTCAGTTCTTTCAAAGAGTGTCCTCATCATGCCTGTGAGGTAGCGAAAGAAGCACTGTCTGGCTCCCAATCTAAAATGAAGGCTCAGTTTGAGTTCTATTGAACGCAGTTTTAAACCTGGAGATTCTGTGTTGGTTTTTCTTCCTATTCCTGGTTCAGTGCTTCAAGCTAAGTTCACCGGCCCTTATGTGATTGAAAAGAAACTGAGTGAAACGGATTATGTTATTCGTACTGCTGATAGGAGACGAAAGACTGTCATGTGAACATGCTCAAGCCTTATCTTGACAGGTTCGCTGAAACGTCTCTCTCCCCTCCAGCTAAGGTGTTGCCTGTAGCTGTAACAGCAGTGCTGCCATGCTATTCTCCTCAGGATGATGAGGTAGTGGTGCAAGATGCTCCTGTTCTGTGTTCTCGGCTGCCGAATTATTATTACCGAAGTATTAGGTGATTTGGACAATTACCTGTCTCATCTTTCTGGGACAGATAAGAGTAACATTCTCAAGTTAATTAAAAGCCATCATTCGCTATTTTCAGACGTACCGACCCAAACCACTGTGTTGCAACATGATATTGATGTTGGTGACTGTCTTCCTATTAAGCAGCATGCCTATCACGTGAATCCCACAAAAAGAGCTCAAATGCAAAAAGAGGTTGAGTATTTGCAACAGCATGGCCTGGCTGTTCCCAGCTTCAGTGCCTGGAGCTCTCCATGTTTATTAGTGACAAAGTCTGATGGAACACCACGCTTTTGTACTGATTACAGGAAACCTAATGCTGTAACTAAACCAGATTATTTTCCTCTTCCTTGTGTAGAGGATTGCATCGATAGAGTTGGAGCTGCTCACTACGTCACCAAGTTGGATCTGCTAAAGGGCAACTGGCAAGTACCGTTAACACCACGTGCTTCTGAGATCTCTGCATTTGTGACACCAGACAGGTTCATGCAGTATACAGTCATGGCATTTGGTATGCGCAATGCCCCTGCCACTGTTTAAGTTGGAGGTTGATGCAAGCGGGACTGGTGCTGGTGCTGTATTGCTGCAGGAGGATTCTTCAGGTATCGATCATCCCGTTTGTTATTTTTCCAAGAAGTTCTCTGGAGCCCAACACAGGTATAGCACTATCTAAAAAGAGACTTTAGTCATGCTTTGGGCCCTCCAACATTTTGAGGCTTATGTTGGCTCAACACCACAGCCGGTGTTGGTTTTTACTGATCACAACCCTTTAGTCTTCCTAAACCGCATGTATAATAACAACCAATGGCTCTTGCAGTGGGCTCTTATGGCCCAGAACTTTAATATAGATATTTGGCATAAGAAGGGGTGTGATAATGTTGTGGCTGATGCCCTCTCACGTGTAATCTAGGATATCGATGCTGACAGCATGGCTGTCATCTTAAGGGAGAGGGTGTTACGTGTCATTGTACTTTTTCTATCCTTTTGCCTGTGTGTCTGTTATGTCTCTGTGTTCAAGGTGCAGTCCCGAGTGATGATTGAGGGCACCTGCATGAAGCTGTGGGCGTGGCCTATAAAAGTGGATCCTTTCTCCACCTTCCGTCTCTCTCAACTCCCTGGCACAAGATCACAGCCTTTGTTTGTGTTGCTCTTCCTTTGTCTTTTTGTTAATGAATGTATTCCTTTGCATCGTACCAATATGGTGTCTCTTAAATGTGTTGTGGCTTTCAGCGGGTCGTAACACTATGGACAAAATTCTGAAATGAACACCTTTGATTTAATTTGACAGACTTTGAATTAATGGTTATAAACTGACAAAACAGTGTTCATGACGCAGCCTGAAATAAGTAATTTTTAAGTAATGTTTAGCCAATCTCTGAACCAGAAAAGTTTGCCTGCTCTGATAGCTTATACTGGCTACAGTCAGCCCACAGGTCTCCTTGGGCACAAATGTGAGATCATGGGCCACCTGGTATGCTAGGATTTCCAGGTGAAACAGGTTGTGTGATACTGATCACGCTCCGAGAACATTATTTATGCTCAGACACCAATCATCTTTGAGATGAGTTTGTTTAAACTCCTGCAATCTCCCAATATCCTCTGAGGTCACCTTCCTTATATAGTTTTTCCATTTGACTATTTGTGTCAGCTTTGATGGCTCACAAGGCCAGCCTACAGTCAGACTGCCAACTTTGTACACAAGATATCTAAAAAAAGAAGAAGGAAAGACTGACCTGACATTAGCTCAGAGAAATCATGCAAAAGTGATGATGGTGGGTCCAATAGACTGTATTTTGGTCCATCTGTTACTTGCCATCTACTGTCACACAGAAATATGGAAGGCTGACATTCAAATCTGAACACGTTCATGCTCACCAAAGAATAAACCCTGCTCTTCAGTGACTACAGGATTTCCTGAAATAAAGGAACAACTTGGAAGTGGATGAGGATATGTATTTTGTATATTTAAAAAAGCATGTATATTTTCACCAGCTAGGTGACGGCTGTTTGTCATCTTCTAAAATGATCAAGAGAGGAAGGCAGAACTTATGAAAACTGTTTTATGTGTGTGGAAGGAGTCTGAGAAAATAACTTTTTTTTCTGAATCGGAAAAATGTGGGTGTTGAACAGGCACAAACGGTTTAATGAAATATACTATTGAGCAGTGTTATGGAAAGGGTTTAGGGACGGTTTAACTTCTTCATTTTTGAAGTTTATTTTGACCCATGTTTATTCAATTTATCTAAAGTGCAGTATTAAAGTACCCCTTCAAAACAACACCACCCACGGTTTAGCTAATGGTTAATTTCATTGGGAACAATTGTAACAGAGTCAGTAACCATCAAAAGCAGATCATGGTACTGCTTGGAAACTCAAGTGTGAATGTATGTGTGAATTTAAAATGCGTAGTATACTTTGCCAACTGAGGCCTGAATTAATAAATATTTAAAATAAAATGGGTTTGAAGCTTTTTGACTAACCTTCAGACTTCAACCAAATGTCAACTCAAAATCAACTATTGCCTCTTTAAAACAGGCAGGGAAGAGGGTGTAAAATCAGCCTCTGTTTCATATCATTTCATCTAAAAGATGTATCCTAATATGTTTGAATTGAAATGTGTTATATATGAAATATATCTGTTGGCACAGACCTTTGCATTCTCAGACAATTGTTGGTTAAAAAGAGGGAGGTTTTGGAATACAGCCTTTTTTTTCTCTTTTCTGTGTAAAATCTTAAAATCTCACCTGCTTTTCATTTCCTCTGTACTGGGTCTCATATTTTTGACTGTGTTTTGTTTTCTCAGCCATTTTTTTTTGGAGGCAGCACAGAGGCAGCACATAAAGCAGATAATTCCTGGTTTATACGTGAGTTTCTTTCTGTTTGGGGTACTGTTTGGTGCTTGATTAACATCACTGACACCTTCACTTTCTCAGTACCTTTACAATACAATTACATAGGAAGTTGTTTTTGTTTTTGTTTTACTAAATCTTACAAGCTTGAAACCTTACAGTTGTAAATTATGATAAAACAATATTTCTGATGCAGCCTGTAAATAGGAAGTTCTTAAACTATAATTTTATAATTTATAATCTAAATTTTAGATGATGAGGATTCATCTCCTATTCCGTGTCCTCTGCCTGATGGCTCCTTTTGGCTACAATCAGCTTCAAGCTTCTCCTGGTCCCAAAGGTGGGAAAGGAGATCCTGGGCCACCTGGACCACCTGGACCACCTGGACCACGACCACCTTGTCTTTGCACTATAAGTGGACTTCCAGGTTTGCCAGGTGGGTAACATTGAGTTCAGTGTATCATTCCTTCACTCCATTTGAATACTGACCAGACTCCAGTTATCCTTGACCTGAATTCTGTCACCTTCCTTTTGGAAAAGCAGACGGTTTGTTCTTACTCAGCGCCACCTGTAGGCTTATCATGTGAAGTGCGGATTGCCTTGAAACTAAGTGAGAATTGTATTTCTTAATAGAGAATTGATCTAATGTATGGTCAGTCAAACTTCTTAGGAAGACTAAAACTCAAATTTCGGAATGCTTTAATGTTCAGTAAAGTATAAACCCTATAATAACATGGCTCTGGTGTTACCTCCAAGTCAAACCGCTCTGTCCCACTGAGAATTAAAGAACAGTAAAGTTGTCTCTCTGTTTTTCATCTTTCAAAATTGTTTCTGATGCGGCCTCAGAATTTCACCCTCACTAGGCTGCTAGTGAGGCTATGGACCTTAAGTCATCTTTGATGTATTCTTAAGGGGTTGTGAATTAGTGGTTCTTTAAAGATGACAGCTGTCGCTCAGGAGGTAGAGTGTCAGAAGGTCGGTGGTTCAATATTTGGCTCTTCCCGCTGAATGTTGAAGTGTCCTTGAGCAAGATACTGAAAATGCATGTGAATATGCTTAGTTTCCATCTCTGAGGAGCAGTTGGCATGGCAGCCTCTGCCATCAGTGTATGTATGAATGTGAATGTGACAGAAAGTGTAAAACGGTTTAAGTGGTCGGAAAACTAGAAAAGCTCTATATAAGTGCAGTTTATTTATTATCTTTACCTGCTGTACAGGGGACCAAGGACGACGTGGATTACCTGGACTTCCTGGACTTCCTGGACTTCCTGGACCAGCTGAATCCATTCTGTGTGGACAAGGTGATTTAGTTACTAGAGTTTATATATACTCTTTATAGAATTATTTTCTTTTGTTGCACAGTTTAGAGAGCAGGTGCTCAAGCTGCCCAACATGCATTCTGTTTGTCTGTACCAGACTCAAGCCCAATACACTTATCCATTTACCCTGATTACACGTGTGGGCAGTGCACCTTGTAAACGAGAACTCAAACATATGATTTTATATAGGCTATAGGTAGATTATTTTTAGACACACACACAATGTCATCGGTATTTATTTTTACTGAAAAAGAACTTGAAGCACCATGTCAAGTAGACTAGCTCAGCCGACATGACCGAACCTGACCCGAACCTAAACATCATTTCTAAATTTTTGTCCCAACCTGGACCGACAGGTCTCCACTCCTTTCTTTCTCTCTTTTTTTTAAACAAATCTTTATTTAGTTTAACATGTTAACAGATACAGTGGCAAAACAGACAAGTGCAATACATATATTCTCCTCTCCTCTTCACACATCACACTTAACCCTCCTTGGGACACCTCCCCAGGCTGTTATTTCTCAGATCCACCCAGCTTCGTTATCTCTTAAACACACACACAAACAACCACCTTAAATGTACCCAGAGTGAATATCATGTGTAATGATAACTAGCCTATACTACAGTTTTCACTGACAGTGCTATTTTACGCCAGACTAGCAGGTTGTTGGTAAGCTTAAAGGACAATTCCGGCGCAAAATGAACCTGGGGTTAATAACACATGTGTACCGAGTTGGTCCGTTCTCTGGGATATGTTTTCATGCTAATCGACCGTGACCGGTTTTAGCACAAACCGCTAATTAGCTTATAACGCTAGCCAACGCGGCACAGAGTAACGTGAAAAGAAAGCTATTTCTATACCACTAAGAAGGCTCAAAATAGCACCACACTTACACGGTAGCATAATGAGGGCCCCTACTTGTAAACCGAAGCATTGAGAGAGTTCCAAGAGTTCCAAGAGAGAAAGCTGCATGAAAAATGTGCTCCTGAATTCATCTCAAACATGGACCTAAACAGTGGGATATTTTGCAAAAAAAAAACATCGAATTTTCTTCAAAAAGGACTCTAAAGAAAAGGTAATACTTTATCAGCAAAACAGAAGAAAGAAAATACAATTTTTGGATATATTTTTTAAATGAAAACAACCAGCTGACTGTCAAAAGCTAGCTGGCAACTGTGTATCAACTGCTGTAAGCTACCACCTGCCACAGTGCAGAACATTTCTAAGGAGGAACCAGACTTAATAAGATAAAAGAAGAGGTGTTTTATGAAGATAAGGAGGAGAAGAAAATAACAAACCAAAAATCATAACATTAATAACTGTGTTTAAAGGCTAAAAAAGCTAGCAACAGTAAAGAGTTAGCCCACTAGTAAACAAACAAAGTGGTCGCCATGGAAACAGCCAAGCAGGGAACAGAGAGCAGCAGCCAGGGAGAAGTTTAAGTTTCTGTCCATCGCATCTGCCCTCCACTCAGCCTGAAGAACAAGCCCCACAAGTGGTCCTGCTGGCTGACTCAAATGGGAAATTCCTGGACACAAGCAAGCTTTTTCCTTTTAAGAAAGTGCTGTCTAAACGTTGCAGCACCACAGGCCAGGCAATGAAGCTGTTGAGAAAGGAGACCCTCGGGAGCCCTCAATGCCTGGTGATCCACACAGGAACAAACAACCTGCACAACCTCCGAAGGGACACTGCTGAGGCAGTGAGGAAGATGGCGCAGCAGGCCACCAAGGAATTCCCTGACACCCGCATCGTGATCTCCACCCTGCTGCCCAGGACAGACACCCCTCCTCACGTCATCCATGACATCAATATGGAGATCAGAAGAGGTTGTGCCACCTTACCCAACGTCCACCTGGCCCTCCACCCAACCATTGGCACCTGGGACCTCTACGATGGACTCCATCTACACAGAGAGAAGGTGAATATCTTTGCAAAGACCCTCAAAGACACGGCCCTAGGACACAGCCCTTCCACCCTCTCTTCTACCAGAAGCTTCAGAGACCATCACAAACCTCCTCCCCCCCATCACCAGCCCCGGATCATCCCCCCTGCTGTGAGGAGACACACCAGCTCAGCCTGGACCCCACACTACCCACACGCCCACCACCTCACCACTGTGAAACAGAACCAGCTGCAACAAATGCATGTAGAGCAGAATTTGGCAGATACCCACTGATAATTAACATTCAGAAGAGAACGCTCAACTTTTTTAACCACCTGAAATCCAGCCCCAGAGACACCCTCCACTCCAAAGCCCTCCAAACCCAAGAGCTGAGCCCAGAAAAGAGTCCCCTATGTCAGTTGGTACTGAGGCTAACTGCCCCCTCTCAGACACACTCTGACCAGCCTCACAACAACACTGCTCTACAAACACTAATCAGTGTAAAGCAAATTATAGTACAATGTAAAGAAAGCTATCTGGACCATTGGGAAGAAACAACTAAAAGCCAAAGTAGATTGGAATGTTATCTTGACCTTAAAAGAGATTATGAATTAGCAGAATATCTCTCTACTGTCAGAGATAGAAAGCAGAGACAGATCCTAACCAAGTCGAGGCTCAGTGACCACAAATTGGCAATCAAAACAGGAAGACACAAAAAATCATGGCAACCAAAAGAAAACAGAAAATGTGGTCACTGTTCGACAGGTGAGGTTGAGACAGAGATGCACTTTCTCCTACAATGTACAAAATTAAATAATACTAGAAAAATGTATTTGAACAAGTTCAGCTCTTTGATACCAGATTTCAAAGAGCTGAATAACCTCTCCAAATTAAAAATACTCCTCGGAGAAGGAGAGCGGGCACACCTTGCTGCCCAGTATATATTAACATGCCACAACCTGAGGGA
Source organism: Dicentrarchus labrax (assembly GCF_905237075.1). NCBI lineage: Eukaryota > Metazoa > Chordata > Actinopteri > Moronidae > Dicentrarchus > Dicentrarchus labrax. Next base: position 19,646,456 of record NW_026136720.1, on the reverse strand, counting down.
CAGTGAGTGATCGAGGCACACACACACACAGACACACACAGACACACACACACACACACACACACACACACACACACACACACACACTGTATATAACTTATATAATGTTCATATAATAATAATGTATATATCTTTGATTTATTGTATTGTATTTGAATACTTTGCTTTGGCAATATTGTTTTTAAAAAACTTTCATGCCAATAAAGCCCATTTTGAATTTGAATTGAATTGAATTGAATTGAGAGAGAGAGAGAGAGAGAGAGAGAGAGAGAGAGAGAGAGAGAGAGAGAGAGAGCATGGAAATGCTCCAACTTACTGCAGCTTACATTGATAACCTAATCTGTTCGATCCAGATATATTTGACCCCACCATCAGCCAGGACCTTAAAACCTTAACGAAGAGCACTACTACGTTAGAGCTGAGTAAGTATCCTATCACTTCAATTGAATGTTACAGGAAGAGTGTGCATGTACATGAGTTAGATTTCTTTTTCTGATTTTGTGTGTGTACCTTTGTCCATTCACCATTGTACTGTTTGTGTATTTTCATAATTTCTTCGTTTGTGAGTAGGATGTTTAAGAAAGCTGCACTGACTAAAATAATTTCTGTGAAATGCGGTCATACCGGATGCCATTCATCTTATTTAGATGAGGACAGAAAGACATTTATGTATTTATGCACTGTATTATTATCTTTCAGATGGGAAATTCAAGTGTTGGTTTTGTTTTTGTTTCAGAGATTTTCTTTCATTTGATTTGGAACTCGGAACAACAAAGTAAAACGTAAATATGGTTAAGGGCACACAAGCCCTATAATGTAATATTTTACTGTCAGAGGAAGAACACATATAATTAATTAATGTCATCACAGGACCTAAGTATAAGAGAGGAGTATCATTTAACATCAGTGTGCTGTAGGGCCCCCTACACGAGAAGTCCCCAAATCAAATCCAGTTTTGTCAGTTGAATTACTGTACTGTTTTTTAGCTGCACCACTGTACACAGAGAAATGCTACTAACTATTACAAACCCAGTCTTGTCTCAGAATCAACTAACAACAAAACTGTAATTGAAATAGAGTGTGACATGGAGCAGTGTGACTCATTTCTGTTCACTGCTGCTCAGGTGTTGAATGCATAAAAATGAGCTAAACTACTTTTGCTATTACTATAATTACTCTACAGCAACACAACAGATACACTGTGGTGAGCTGTGATTTTATTACCAAACGCACACTTTTACTTCTTTCACTATGTGGTATTTTAAGGTATTAAAACTTGAGTCTCACAGATAAAACATGAGAACAGACATGTAAGCTGTTATAGGAGTGTGAGGCGGCTGCTCTTGAGGTGCACTTCAGTGCAACTGGGTGGTGGCCATGAATAAACTATTTTGAGTCAAGAGTGCTCTGCTGTGCTGTCACTAATGTATGTCCCCAGTTGTGGTGAATATCTTGTCTTCTGCATCCCTAATACCAGGGAAACCTATGGTTATCCACAATGTTGAGTGGTCAAAAGGCTTTTGACATGAAACAGGCAACAGATGAGTTATTACAAATGATTGTGCTGTGTGCTGTGTGTGCGGATTGACCAACTTGTCAGTGCTGTAGTCCAGAAGGTTTGTAGTATTTCTAAAATACCTTACGTGCATATTGTATATTATAAAGTTGTACACTATAAAATCAAAGCATATTAACAATATTAACTCACACATCAGATTCACTAGTAAACAGAAAAAGTAAGGTAATCATGCGAAGGAAGACAGGAGCATAAAGACTACATATCTGACCAATATCTAAGAACTTCAACCACCACCAACAAATAAAAGATCAGTGGTTTGGACTTTCCTACAAAGAGCAGAACTTGTTGTCAATAATGAGGAGGCTAGAGGGAAGATGGAAAATCTAAATAAGAACATCTCTGATCCCCCAATACACCACCCCTTATGTGATGACATGACTAATGCTGAAAGATAAGAAAACACCTAGTAAGAGGCTCTTGAGTTAATATTATCACACAGTGTTTAGTTTTGAGACAGATTTTTAGCTCATAGATCAGAAGTCACATACTCATATATTCCTAATTTTCTGCATTTTGATTTCTTTTTTCAGTTATAAACTATGACTTTGTACGCAAAGTTGGTCAGAAATATTTTGTGTCCAACAAGGAGAGAGACTCTTTCTCCAGAGCTGTCGAGTTCTGCTCCCAGCAAGGCTTGGAGCTGGCGTTGCCCCAGAACGAGGAGGAGAACACCGCACTGACTGAAGTATTTGTGGACGTTTACAAAATGGCCTGGATCAATGTCAACAATAAAAAAGCAGAGGGGAATTTTGAGACTGATATGAGAAACCAACCTTTGACCTTCACCAAATGGGGAGAAGGGCAGCCAGACAAATCCATTGAGGACACAGGCTGCACCATGCTGTCAGAAAATGATGTCTGGCGAGTGACACCTGAATGCTCCTTCAATGCTTACATCATTTGTCAGTTATAGAAAGGTCTTATATCCCTTGCATGTCTTGTTTTAATGGAAAGTTTTTAATTTACTTTATTGAATAAATTGTTTGAAATAAAAGAAAACTGTAGAAAAAAAGGTCCCTCTCAGATGTGGAATAGGTAAGAGTGCCAACTGTGTCTGTTAAAGTGGCGACTTTTTACTATTCAGACACAGTCACACCTTGCCTTTTTCAGGGAATCTATCATATAAAATGGTTGTCTTGAGCTTTGATTTAGATGAGTATTATATCATTGTCCTGATTCTAGTTTGGGGAGAGAAAACTGTATAAAAAATTTAATCTGCAAGCATTTTCTCATTGTGCTAATACACTGCACTATAACTTTTACCCTCCTGTTTTAACTATTTATTTTCTATCTCACTCTTTTAATATTTAAATGTTCTTTTGCATTACTTTTTGCTTTTACATTGTGTTGTAGTTAGTTGAAGAAAGAGTGTTGAGTCTCATTCCCAGGTCGTCAATAACCATCTATCTTCAAGACACCAACCCAAAGTGTTTTTTTTATCTTGCTTGGCTCTGATTGGTTGTTTTCGTTCAGGTCCGGTGGATTCTTGTAAGTTCCATTAAGAGCACTCAGATTAGCCAGAGAAACCAGATTTTTTCACAAATTATCTGTTGTGTCTGTTATAAACATTACCTACTGCAGCTTTAATGCCCTTTATTTTTTATGTAAAAGTACTTTGAATTACCTTTGTTTTGAAATTCATTATACAAATAAACTTGCCTTGCCTGCCTTTATAGCACAGTCGCTTTTCTTTGCTTTTCTTTTGCTGTTATCCATCCAGGTATCTGCTCTGGTTATGAGTTCTCACAGGTAGAGCAAAACATCCTGAAACCGAACTATGAAAATTCAGACTTTATCCACAGTAGCCTGAATTGAAGCCTTTCAATTCATGGATACATCAATTGCTGTTATAAAAGAGCCAATATTACAGATGCCTACATAAAATTGGCACGGATCAGGAAAAAAGGTATGAAATCAGATCATTTACAAGTAATTTGTTCGAATGGAAATGCATTTTAAAATAAATCTGTTGACACTAAGCTCTGTATTCATACAAGAAACAAAGGATCTGGTTCTCATTTCTGTGTCATATCCTGTGAGAGGATTTTTCATCAGATTTTCATTTCCTCTGGACTGGATCTCTTATATGACTCATATCTGACTTTAAGCTATTTTCGCCACTTTTGTTTGGAAGCAGCAAAGAAGCAGCACATCACTTCTCATTTATACTGTGAGTTTTTTCTGTTTGTTATCACTTATCAATACTAGATTAAGGTCACTTGACACATTTTAAATAACTTTACTGTAGTATACGCTTGTATGGGAATTCCTGCAATTTTGTAAATTATTCTAAAATAATATATCTGATGCAACCTGTAAAAATATTAACAATATATTTTATATAGATTTCAGTTCTGCATTCAGAAGATGAAGCTATTTCTCCTTTTCTGCATCTTCTGCCTGATGGCCCCTATTGGTTATAGTCAGCTTAATGGTTTTATAGGTGAAGAAACTGGGCCACCTGGGCCAAAAGGATCAATTGGGTCCCCAGGGCCACCTGGGCTGCCAGGGCCACCTGGGCCACCTGGGCCACCTGAATACGATGAAAATAATAGTTGCAAAGGTCCAAAAGGTGCAAAAGGTGAGAATTATTTATATTGCCACAATCATGCTGCCAAGAATACTTGTGATCAGAATCTGAGTACGTTTTGTTTTAATTCTGTTACCTTGTGTTTTGACTGGCTTTATGTTTTTGTTGTTAAGGCTGTTTTTTAGTCAGAATTCAGCAATCTGCCTGCACCCTCTTTAAATCTCCTGTGTCACCTCCTGTGTCAGTTTCTTGACTTCGCTCTCTGTGTCAGCTGAGCTGCCTCACATGGATCTTTAAAGTCCAGTGTGTAGGATTTAATGGCTTCTAACGGTATAGTTCACTTCACCCTTCCAAGCACGAAAGGAGCTTATGGTGGCTGTGTAATGCACAAAAACCTGAATGCCCCTTTCTAGAGCCAGTGTTTTAAAAAGTTTTAAAGTGCTTTAACAGGGTAAAAACAACACAAATAACAGTAAGGACCATAGCAGCATCAGTAACAATATTTAAACAAGAAATGTAAATAAAAAATACAGAAAAAGTAAAACCACAGTGAATAAAAGGTTAGAAAAAGGGTCACAGGAAGGCAAGACTAAAAGTTCCTTTTAAGAAGAATATGCCATCCTGATCTCCTCTGGAAGGCTGTTCCACTGTTTGGGGGCTCTGATGGAAAATGCTTCTTCACCTTCGTTTTTTAAGCCACCAGGAGAGCTGCATTTGAGAACCTCAGGACCTTTAATTAAAATTGTAAGATCTACTCTAAAACTAACAGGCAGCCAGTGCCAATGGCAGTATGTAAATGGAAAATAAAACCAGGCCAAGCACAGAACCCAGAGGAACACCCAAAAGCAGCATAGAGGTTGAAGACCTTATTTCTCCAATACCAACAGAGAAAACTCTTTCAGTGAGGTAGGACTTACAACACTCTAGGGCCATGCCAGTGATGCCCACCCACCTGTCCAGATGGGACTGAAGGATGGTGTGGTCAACTGTGTCCAACGCTGCACTGGGATCTAAAAAAACTGAAACAGAGGGATGCCCAGCGTCAGCAGCTAAAAGCAGATCATTGATTACTTTAAGAAGGGCAGTTTCTGTACTGTAATGAGTTCTAAATACTGATTGAAAAGATTCAAACATTAAATGATTGTTCATCAACTAATAGCTTTTTGGCAGCAATCTTCTTCAGGACTTTAGCTAAAAACTGAAGCTAAAATTGTTAAAATCTTTTGAATTTAGTCTGGGTTTCTTTAGCAGGGTCTGAACAAGGGCTTTTTTTTAAATAACGGGGTACAGTACCAGAAGAATGGGAGTCATTTAAAATGAATCTGAGAGGACAGGAAGACTGATACCGACTGATGTGTTTAATGTCCATTATATTGTAAACTTTACTGTTGTTGCTCGACAAACAATATTTAGTTATATTCAAAATATAAATCCTTCTAAACCAATTCAGACATGACCTTTAGTCTGGGGCCACCCTCAGCCCAAACTTTAAAGTTTTTGTCCCACTAATGACCTGAGATTGGTAAAAATGCCCTTGCCTTTTATCATCCATAAAAGATTTTCTCTTTCTAATGTTCCTCAAGCATTTCATCTTCATAGGTCTGCTAAAGTGGCTATGGACTAGTGTTGTTTGATGTCTCTTTACCTGCACTTAAGGGTACCCAGGATTTCCTGGAAATAAAGGAAGAAAGGGACCAAGGGGACCACCTGGACCTGCTGTATTGTGTCGACCAGGTTATAGAATATATAATTTTTACAGAATTATTTTCATTAAGTGAGTCAATGAGAAGAGGATGAATTAGGACAACTGCGTTGGTGCTAAACAACAAAACTTCAGCACACATTAATGCACAACACAAGGGGTAGGGGTAGGGGTAGGAAAAAAAAAGCTTACAAAATTTTGCTTTTGTTAAGGCTGTGTCACAGAGGTGTTGGCTCCCTTTGTAGTCCCATAACTTTAAAATACTTTGTAGGATGTAGTGGCATCTAGTGGTCAGGTTGCAGATTGCAACCATTTATTCAACAACTCAGCTATGTAGGAGAAACTACAGTCAAACTTGAGAAAAACATAAAAGGCCCTTTCTAGAGCCAGTGTTTCGTTTGTCTGTTCTGGGCTGATGTAGAAACATGGAAGTTCAACATGGCAGCCTCCGTGGAAGAGGACCCATTTCTTTTAAGGTGATCATATACTAATAAAACTTTCCATTCAATTTCTGCCAATAGAGACTCATAAATCTCACAAACTGGATCTTTAAGGTCGTTAAAATCCTTTTATTCCTCACTGTCTGATGATGACAAATAACACATTTGGGTGATTCTTTTTTAATTCAAAAGATGTAAACAACTTCTCTAGGGCATGGAACATAATACACAATATTTTCAGCAAACATTCATGTATAGTTACGCTTTGTACCAAAAATGTAGCAAAAATTTGTGGCATGTGCAAATGTTTGGGTAACTTAAGAGTTCTGCAGATTCTGTTTACAACTGTACTCTGACTCTTCAAACCTTGTGTGAACATTCCCCAACCATGGGCTCCTCTAAACAGCTGTGTATGAAAATGAAAGTTATTGATGCCCACTTGTCCACAGTGTAGGACATCAGTGGGAGTACAAGAAGATAGCAGAGCATTGTCAGCTTGCAGTTTCCACAGTGTGAAATGTAATTAAGAGATGGCAATTTAGGGGAGCTGTGGAGGTCAAGATGAGACCTGGAAGACCAACAAAACTCTAGAAGAGAACTACTCATAGGCTGGTCAGAAAGGCAAATCAAAACACCCATGTGAATGCAAAAAACCTGCAGGAAGATTTAGCAGACTCTGAAGTTCCACTATCCAGAACTGCTTGCACAAACAAAAGCTTCATGGAAGAGTCAATAGAAGAAAACCTGCGTCCACGTCATAAAATATAACGTCAGAATTATGCAACTGAACATCTGCAGAAGCCTGATGGGTTTTGGAAACAAGTGCTGGGGACTGATGAAAAGAGGCAGTATTTCATGAAAAGCACACCTTTCCAACTGTTGAGCATGGGGGTGGACCTATCATGCGTTGGGGACGTGTTGCAGCTATTTAACACCTTTAATTACCTCTAAAGTGATTCAACACCTCTCCGATACATCCTAAACAAAATATGACTATTAGTTTCATAACAGGGCTTTTGCATTGTTTGCATTGTGCCCTCCTCTGCCCTGTGTTTTCACTGTCAACCTCACTGTGTTAAGAGAAAGCAAATAAGGATAATTAGATAATTGAAGATGAAAGGAGAAGATAAGCCCCATCTTTGTAGAGAGTACATATCTGTGAGCTTCATTTGATGACTGAGCTTTATGTATTTTATCCAGATACCTTCAGTTTTGGAAACATTGAAACCTTAAAGAAGAGCGTTGCTAAGTTAAAGCTGGGTAAGTAGCCTGTTGAATGAAAACAAGAGTGTTACATAAAGTCAATGCATGTGGATGGACCGGTCCAAAAAAATGTAAAAATGTGGTTTCTTCACTTTGGACTGGGCATTTCTCACTATTTTTAGAATGCCTACAAACCAAACAATTAATCGATGAGTGGAGAAAAAAAGTAGCAGTTTAACCCCTAATAAAACTAATCATTAGTTGCAGCCCTAAGTGTCCAAAATAGTTCAAAATGAGCTCCACCTCAACCAACTACAACAGTAAAATCCTACTGTCATAATAATCTAATCACATTTTTATTAAATTTTTTTTTTTTTTTTTACAGTTTTACCAAAGTAATATTTTCAATGCAGGACTTGTTACGTACTGGAATACTTCCTCCACAACTGGCCCTTTCTGTTTCTCAAGCTAAACAAACACAATATATGAATTAATGTAGTAAATGTGTTTTTAAGTTGTGTTAGCATACCCACAGCCTGCACCCCCCTTTAAGGAAGGTTGTCTTGTATGTTTGTTGTGGGAGTCTCTACTGCTGTGTGAGAGAAGTCTAATCATGTTGCCGCAGTCACAGAAATTAGTTTCATAGTATAAGGGTTAATTAAGTTACCTTAGTCAGCTGTAATGTGGCTAGATACGAATAGATACTGAAACTCTGTTTGCTGTGATGAAGCTGAAAGCTCAGACAAAGTTAGCAAGTGGATATTGAGTTAAGCTTATTTGATGATAGAATATCACATTAAATTTGATTTGACTTAAGATCAAAGACAATATGGTTTGTTCCCTTCATCCCGATTTGCTGCATTTTGTTTTCTTTTTTCAGCTATAAACTATGACATTGTCCGGAGAGTTGGTCAGAAATACTTTGTGTCCAACAAGGAAAGAGGCTCTTTCTCCAGGGCTGTCGAGTTCTGCTCCCAGCAAGGCTTAGAGCTGGCTTTGCCCCAGAACGAGGAGGAGAACACTGCACTGACACAGGTGTTTGGTGAAGTTGACAAGACAGCCTGGATCAATGTCAACAATAAAAAAGCAGAGGGGAATTTTGAGACTGATATGAGAAACCAACCTCTGACCTTCACCAAATGGGGAGAAGGGCAGCCAGACATATCCATTGAGGACACAGGCTGCACCGTGCTGTCAGAAAATGGCGTCTGGCGAGTGGCACGTGAATGCTCCTTCAATGCTTACATCATTTGTCAGTTATAGAAAGGTCTTATATCACTTGAATGTCTGGATCTTTCATGTGTCCTATTTTCTTTTTCTGGGAGACAATATTGTGTAACTGTCTTAAATGCAGAACAGGTAAACTGCAGAAAAAAAGTCAGTAAGTATAGTAAACAATAAATGTATATAGAAACAAGAAGGTACATTGTTACAGCATAAAACAGCAAAATAAAATGTTCAGCAGCCAAGTACTTTCATTTATTTATTTATTTTAGTGTAGTAGAGACTGGCAGTTGTGGGGTTGGAATCTTTGGTAATCTCATCATTTGATTCAGAAACTGAAAAACCAACCTCTGACCTTCACCAAATGGGGAGAAGGGCAGCCAGACAAATCCATTGAGGACACAGGCTGCACCATGCTGTCAGAGAATGGCGTCTGGCAAGTGACACCTGAAAACTCCTTCAATGCTTATGGGGTGTTCTATTTGTCCAACGTACTCGATCTGCGAGTCGGTTTCCTGAGTTACGAACCGGAAGTTGCAAACAGAACGCCCCCGAGGTCGGAGTAGCCCTCTTGGTAACTGAACTCGGGGTCCTCTGAGTTCAGACGACTTGACGAGTCGTATATACGACCTTGGGGGCGTTCTGTTTGCAACTTCCGGTTCGTAACTCAGGAAACCGACTTGCAGATCGACTTCGGTGGACAAATAGAATGCCCCACGAGTAAACATTGTGGTTTTCTACTATTGGTGGTTTGCACTTTTGTCTTTGTTGTAACCAAATGAAGAAGTCGTACACACAGCACTGTATACTGTTACCTATAGGCAAATCGCTACAGTCATATTATGTGTTAAATATCGCCTAATTAGTTATTTTGTAGCTTGTGCAGCTGAAATTGGCTCGAAACGCTCCATGTTGCTATGACAACAATGCCGAGTCTTGAGCAGAAAGCAGAGCAGTAGCCTAACGTTAACGTTAATCAAAACGGAATATTCAGATATCAAACTGTGAAATATGATTGTGTTATATGTAATGAACATGTGAAATCCGCAGTGGGTGCACTGTAAACGAGATAATCACTATAAACGTTACGAAACGTCCAAACTGCCTATTGCAACCAAGCTCGTCGTGTTGTGTGCCAAACAGAACGCAAAAACCCGCGGTTATTCGTTTTCCAACACAGATGTGACGTCACTCTCGAGCTGCCCCATTACATAATTTGTCAGTTATAGAAAGGTCTTAGATCACTTGCAAGTCTTGCTTTAATTTAAAGTTTTTATGCATCCTATGTATTGCACAACTGTCTTAAATGCATTTAGGTGGCAGGACAGTGAAACTGCAGAAAAAAAAACAACTCACATTATGTTAGTATAGTTGCTGTGGAATACAGGTAAACTGCTTCAAGAACCCAGTTTAAAAAAAAATTGCTCTTAGGCTTTCAAGTTCAACAGTTTTTAAAAATATGTGCTATATCTTAATCTCACTAAAAAACAATGTGAAAGAATTCAACAGTGGATGATATACCAGTATAAAGAGACAAGCATTAACTGACGGACAATAAGATGTAACTGTTTGCACACATTCTGTCTATGCTGAATATTAATTTATTAATCCTTGCAGTTGGCATGAATGACTATTGAAAATATGGGGAGAGACTGGTGTTCACATTGTTACAGTTGTGGGCTTTTTTAACCCCTCCAGAGGTAATCTGAGAAGAATTTCATCAGAATCAGGTCTCATTCAGGCTGCAATCATGAATCCTTCCCACCAAGAACTGAACATTGACACACATCTTGGGGAGATCATTTATGTGTCAAATAATTTTGGTCCCAGTAAGCAAGGCATTAAAACTCTCTTTTCTCATTAATATACTCAGTGATAATCACCAGTAGACTGTGGTTCTGCTTGAACCTTCAATGAGACTATGATAAATTAAAGATTAAATCAGAAAGTGGGGACCCACTCTCAATCCAAGAATACATCAAATCCATTAAAAAAAATGAACGTATAAAAGCAATCAATAAAGAATCTAAGTTCATGTGTTTGAATGGGAATGCATTTTAAAAGAAATCTGTTGTCACTAAGCTCTGTATTCTTAGACGAGTGGGAGGCTCTGGTTCTCCTTTCTGTGTTATATCCTGTAAAAAGATTTTTCATCTGTTTTTCATTTCCTCTGGACTGGATCTCTTACATATCTGACTTTAAGCTATTGTCAACACTTTTGTTTGGAAGCAGCAAAGAAGCAGCACGTCCAGATCAATCCTTGTTTATACTGTGAGTGCTAATTTGTTTATCACTTACTGGTACTAGTTTATTATCACTGACACATTCTGAATAACAGAGAAAATGCCATAATTGTTATTTAAAGCAATCAGGTGGAAACATATAATTTGCAATGGGTGGCAATTATAATAATGTCTAATTTGTGAAAATTAACAGCTAGGATTTTGTTTCCTACACTTTGTACACTTAAGTTGGTTGTGAATTATGATACAAATGTTTCAGGTTTGGTCTGTAAATAGTAAAATAATTAACTATATTTCACGTAGATTTCAGCTCTGCCTGTAGAAGATGAGACTGTGTCTTCTATTCTGCTTCCTCTATTGGATGGCCCCTATTGGCTACAGTCAGCTTCCAGGTCCTCCTGGTCCCAAGGGTGACAGAGGAGCTCCTGGGCCACCAGGGCCAGCTGGGATTCCTGGTCCTTTTCGAAAGTCAAATGTTGTTTGTCTTCCAGGAGATAAAGGTTGGTGTCATTGACTTCACCACAATCGTTCTCCCAAGAATATTTCTGGCCAGAATCAGGTCATGTTGAATTACATTTCTGCCAGATCCTTTATAATAACTGCTTTTAAAAGTCAAAAAGGAAAAAAAAAAGATTACATAACATTTGTGTCTAAAGTGTCTTTTTTCTTAAAGAACTTAAATGGACATAAGTTCTAGCACAGGTTAGCTATTAGAGATTAATCGCTAATGGAAATAAATCCTGTCCTAACTTCAGTAGGGAAGCACTTTCCACCATTGGTGAGTCTTCAGAGTGACGAGCAGCCAATTGTGCATGCAGAGTGGTGGAATGGGCAGGCTGGAGTGAGGGTTTCTCCCATGGCACCTTTTTTATACGAAGACCTCAATTGTTAATTTTACTTGTTCACGAGTCCACCATATGTCTGAAAATATAAAGGAACTCTTCCCACTCCCAAGAAATGCCAGCTTCACAGAATGAATCAAAGTTCAAAGTAGCAGTTTACTGGACTTCAGACCAGAGCAATGCCTAAAGCAACAAACACATAGAAAACAAGATGTAAAAAAAATTACAATCTCTTACCTAAACTAAGAAACCAAAGAATGAAAAAAGCTATTCAAAAACATAAAGGTCTTCTCACGCCTACTCAAACTGCTACTAGGTGCTCTATATTTACAGAGTACTATTTACAAAGAAAGGCATTCGTTAATAGATTCAAGCTAGTCAACTCACTAAACACAAAAAGATTACAAAATATGGCCCAGGGTCACAAGAGGGGGTGTTACAGGTCATTCATTTGGGTTACTCCTCAACCTTTCATTAAGCACCACATATAGGATACTTGCATATAAGACATCTTTGTGTAATGTGTGGATAACTGTGTAACTGTGACCGCGTTAAGGCTTCATAGTGAATGGGTTAAATGTATTTTGGTCACAGTGTTACTTGTTGTGGCTGACACTGGCTGACATTCAAACCTCTACTTTCATACTAGCCAGAGAATAAACCCTTTTGACTAACAATACTTTTCCTGTTGTGTTATCCTCGGGCCAAACTTTAACATTTTAGTGTTACGAATTAATTAGATTAATAAAGTCAACACTTTGTTTTTCATCCATCCAAGATTTTCTTTTTCTATTTTTATCTTTTTTTTTCTCAGTCTTATTTAATGACTTTGTGTCTTCTCTTCAGGTGACCCAGGAAGCCGTGGAGTCCCAGGACCACTTGGAATTCGAGGAGAACCTGGAAGAATAGGACCAGTAATAATGTGTGGACGAGGTGATCATTGTTGAGGGAATGTATACTTTAAGTCCAGTGTGTAGGATTTAGTGTCTAGCGTTGTAGTTACAGATCCAATTGGAGGGAGAAACTTGAACAGCCCTATCTAGAGCCAGTGTTTGGTTTGTCCCTTCTGGGCTACTGTAGAAACATGGCGTTTCAACATTATGGCCTCCACAGAAGATGACCCAGTGCTGTCTGTAGATAAAAACACGATTACTGGACCTTTAACAGAATTATTTTCATCAGTTGAGTAATTGTTATATGTAATTTATTGCAATTTAGCAAGCATAGAAAGTCTGCAAAAATACTACCTTTGTATGTTCTTATGCGGTGAGCTAATACCTGAAACATTCTGAACAAAAGGTAAATATTCATATTGGTAGTATTCATTGCAGGGCCCTTTGCACTGGTTTTGATTATATTGTAAGGTGCATGTTATTGTGAAGGAAAGGAAAAGAGATTGAAGATCTGTGAGCTCCAGTTTATTGCAATTTTGGTAACTGAACTTATTCTGTTTACTGTAATCCAGATCCCTTTGGTTCTGTTCGCGAGGACGTTGAAAACTTAAAGAAAAGCATTGCTAAGTTAGACAGGGGTAAGTATCCTATTCAAGGGCTAGAAGGCGGTGGTAAATGATGTGAGTGCATGCAATTAATCACCATAATTACAACTCTTCAGTAGACAATGCTTTGTTTGTTAACTATGCACCTTTACCTCTGTACTTTTGAAGTATCCCTTATTTTCTGTGCACATCAGATGTTAAGGAGAAAAAATATATTCAGAAACGCTGCTGTAATGGACTCCATTGATAACAAACTGTTATGTATATCTTAATGCACAGTCCACTAACATTTAAAGAATCATAAATATTTTTCATGAATATTAGATTTGGAACTTAAATGTAGGCCTGAGTCTTATATAACATGTCACTGCTAATATTTTATTAGAGTTTATGGGAAACAAATGTTTTTACTTGCTGATTTGCTGCATTTTGTTTTCTTTTTACAGCTATGGAGTATGATTTTGTCAGAACAGTTGGTCAGAAATACTTTGTGTCCAACAAGGAAAGAGGCTCTTTCTCCAGGGCTGTCGAGTTCTGCTCCCAGCAAGGCTTAGAGCTGGCTTTGCCCCAGAACGAGGAGGAGAATGCAGCACTGACTCAGTTTTTTGGGAACGTTTACAAAATAGCCTGGATCAACGTCAACAATAAAAAAGCAGAGGGGAATTTTGAGACTGATATGAGAAACCAACCTCTGACCTTCACCAAATGGGGAGAAGGGCAGCCAAACAAATCCACTGAGGACACAGGCTGCACCATGCTGTCAGAATATGGTGTCTGGCTAGTGACACGTGAATGCTCCTTCAATGCTTACATCATTTGTCAGTTATAGAAAGGTCTTATATCCCTTGAATGTCCGGATCTTTCATGTGTCCTGTTTTCTTTTTCTGGGAGACAGTATTGTGTAACTGTCTTAAATGCAGGAAAGGTAAACTACAGTTACTACAGTAACTAAAGTAAACAATAAAAGTATACAGAAACAAGAAGGTACATTGTTAAAGCAAAGAACTGCAAAATAAAATGTTCAGCAGCAAAGTACTTTCATTTATTCATTTATTTTAGTGTTAGTATGAACTGGCAGTTTAGTTGTGGGGTTTGAATCTTTGGGGGATCTCATCATTTGATTCAGAATCAATTTCCAATTCAAAATTGCTTGATTTAATGAATACCAAACCATGGTGTCACCCATCTTCCCCACTGTAACTAACTTGTACATGGAACATTTTGAGCAGATTACCCTGGTATACGGCTTCTATCCCACCTGACACCTGGACATCACTTTAACTAAACGACCCTTTGGAATCTTTGGGAATATCCTGATTCGATTCTGTTTGTAGTAATTATTTTCAGACATAATTCTCAGTTCAATTTCAAATAAGGAGCACTACATTCAGGATCTTAGTCCAGTTGACTGTGGGACTCATGTCCACTGTATTGCAATTTGAAACATACCTGACAGTCAAGCTTGAAAGTGTGTGCAAGATTGCAGCTTTGGCACTAACTGCAATAATTTGGAAACATGCAGAAATGATGAAAACATTCTCTTCTGCAACCCTAGCACCAGAGAAAGCCATCGTTATCGCCATCAGGAAACACATACAACACTGCCAGCTGTCTGATACGTTTATGAAATTTATTAAAGGTGTATTGAACGAATAAATAATTGTGTACATTGTTATGGCTGCGTTCTACTCCAACCCCATGCAAATAGCTTTGTCATTTAAGTGTTTCTTGCATGTAGATTAGATTATGTGGTTCCTGGTGCCCGATTGGTTAATACTGCTTTGGAAGCCCTTTGCTAGAGTCTATGGTCCATGATTGGAGTGGCACTAATTCAGGAGCTAATATATCTCACCCACTGACAGGTGCCATGATAATCAGATAATCAGTGTTATTCACTTCCCCTGTCAGTGGTCATATTGTTATGGCTGATCGGTGCAAGGGTGAGATTTTGAGGTACTTGTTAACACTAGTCATATTTTACATTCACTTTGGTTCCTGTGTATTGTGGTTGTATTTTTGGTTTGGTTATAGTGTTATTAGTGAGGCTTGTATTTCAATTTCCTCTTTATTTCAGATAGACTCTTTTGGTTTTATCTGTTTCTTTGAGCACCCATCCATTCATTTGTGGTTTCGTCTCACCTTTTTCATTTCTTATAAGATTACCAATTTCTGTAAAATAATTGATTATTGCGATTTAACAACTGGCTGTCATACTTCACTATTTCCCTTTTTTCGAGCTGGGGTTGTAACATATATAATAAATGTCCAGAGCATAAATAAATATAGACAGTATCAGTCAAAAATGTGGACACAATGTGTCCAAAACGTTTGACTGGTACGTACAGTACTAATTTAAATTGGAGGTTACATTTAAAATGTACTCCTCATCTTCATCACTCCTGATGAATATAGAGCACAGCACAAGAAGGTATGACAAGCCAGTTGTGCTTTCCCCCCAGCACCAGGAAGCAAAACATCTGTAGGCCACTGTAATGACAAAATGCAAAAGTTCTGTTTATTAGTTGTGTCTATTATCTGCAGCTATTCGTGTCTCCACCATGTCTGCACATGTTATGTGTTCATGTTAGTTCAAAATGGAGGGGGAAATAACCAGACTTCTGTAAGCGACAAGCAGAGGGCAATGTTGTTCTACATTTCAACACAAACCTTTTAACTACACCCTACCAATGCTCATTTTAAACTTCAGAAATCTAGATGTAACACAAAACATCCCCAAACAGAACTGCAAACTGAAATTAAATTTTGAATCCTTAGTTCACATCAAGGATGTTTATGCCAACAATAATGTTATCTCTGTCGTAACATCCAATAATGCAGTAAGCAGCTAGAGGCTAGAGAAACAGGTTTGTTTCCATATGTCGCCAGAGTCAGTCCCCACTGCATGGACTGGGGAAATCTGTAAGAATATGAGTAATGCCTGTTGTACCCTTTTCACAAGGCATTAAACACTTTTCTTTTCTGCAGTGGGGAAGGTCAGTGGCCGTCAACAGCAGACTGCGGTTGAACCTGGAAACTCCATTGTGAGTAACTGTATATATTTGAAGTGCTTAAACATATAATGCTGAGCTGTTTCTGCTCTGTAAAAAGAAATACTTACAACTAAAATATATATTAAGATTAACCTTGTTGTCTTACACTCAACTATCTCTAAGAGTTGTTATCTCACTAGTCAACATTCATATTTATAGAGAGACTAAAACTATTTGTTTTTCTCAATCCTATAGATATAATCAGGCTGCATGAAGTCTAACTTTAATTGTAGGTCTTGTAACCCAAAGGAATCATCATATATTTTGCATATGTGTTGTAAATTATGACCTTTTTGCACCCACTCAGTTTCAAAAGAGACCACATCACAGACCTGTCCCTCAAGGCCTCTGGCAAACAGCTCTTCAGATCAACTCCTCCTCAACACCTTCAAGGCATTTGAACAGCACAACCCTGCCTCCACTGTCCTCCACTCCCACTGCCCAAACCAATCTCCTGACCCGCACCGTTAGGACCTTTTGAAAGCTGAGGTGAGGTGTGCTTTGATGGAGGAGGCTTTGTGCTGCTCCCATGCATCTGTTTGCTGTCTCTTTCTCCATCTTCTCTCTCATACTGCTTTCTGTTCTATCTCTATTTCAGTCTCTCTCAGGCCTGACCACATAATGACAGACCTACTGTATATTAAAGGACCCTGCCCATGCGTCCTCTCCCTGTCACCTCCCTCTTTGTTGGCCTTTATAAGCCTCTCACACAGGGGGGGCACTACTTTCCAAAGAGGGACCGTGCACAGGCATCTGGAAGGCTATCTTGTCTAAACGCTCACCATGGACAACCATTCATACAACTTCCCCTCAGACTGCACCCCACTCACCAACTGTAAGTCTGCCCGCAAGCCTGCTGGATCCACCGTGGTGAACATGGGCAGCGCTGGCAAGAATCCTCCCCGGGACTATCTAGTCTGGTCGCTGTGCAACACCTTGTATGTAAACTTCTGCTGCCTGGGATTCATGGCTCTCGTCTACTCCATCAAGGTGAGTTTTTACTCTTGTTCAACTCTTGTAAGTTTGGACCATTTTCATGAAGCATGCAACATCCAAGAAATTACCTGAGGTGTCAAAGGGAAGAAGACGGGATGCAGCTGCACTGTTTTAGGTTTAAGTTTAATGTAATGGTAATTAGCTTTGCAAGCAATGACTGAAGGATTCATTCTGTTTTACAGCAGAAGGGCTTAACCAGTGTGGACTGTCTTGTTTGACATTTCTATATTTACTTTTTAAAGTCTTTTAAGTCTTTTAAAATCTGTTTTATTAACCGATGTCTTAAGTGATTATTATTTTTGAACACTCCCAAGGTAGGACAATTTTGAACCTCTCTGATGATTCAAAGCCTTCTGTAATGCAAGTCTGGCAGAAATAGACAAAAGGTGGGCGAGCTGGCAAGGGATTGAAATGAGGAACAGACAAATGCCAGCACTACATTACAGTATAATTTCTACAAATTTGAATTGGCCGTTACTTCTCATCCAAAGCCATGCCAAAGGAAAATTTGGTATGGCTGCATTTAGAGTGCCAGACTTGTGCAACAGGTATAGTGATGCCATAAAAACTAGATGTATTATGTGTTACACAGTGTAAATTGCTTTGTTAGGAAAATCTCTGTTGTAAAATGGAAACAAAGCAATATATTTAAAACAGTGTAGAGACCCGTTACTGTCCCAAGTCAAATGGTACATACAGTAGAAAGTTGGTGTGCCCTTTACCACAGGAATGAGGCTGTGGAGAAATAAGACTGAAACAAAATATTTTCTCACTAAAAGACGGCTCAAAGAAATCCTTGAAAATGTGATGTACATAGCAGGATCGAATAAACTGTGTGACTACCTGAACACTGAGACACTCACCACAAAAGGGTGTGTATACCCTTTATTTAAGTCTTTTTTTAAATCTTTCATCTGTCTGCATAGGGCGCAGCTCTGAATCACAGGCCTAGTATTGGCTCAGCAGTCAAATTAAAGACAGTGACTGGCTGCTTGTCTGAGGAGTTAAAAATGGCGTAATTGGCATCTTCCTAATGGGTGAGTACTCAAGGGAAATTAGAGAGTCCTTGGGAAAGACTCAGGCTGGTCCGTTCCAAAATACACCGATACACTCAGAAGCAACTCAGGGATTTCATATCACTCCGCCCTTCCACAACCTTGAATCTGCACTCTATGTTGAAAAACTGGGAATTATGGGACAAGCTGCCATGAACTGGGTGTAAACAAAAACACAACTGAACATTATAATATGCTTTTGTTTGCCCATCTCCTCTTGCTATTTACAGTATTCATGGGTGTAGATACTAACCAAGCATTTGTGTTATTTATGTAATACATTCAATTCAGAAACATTTAGCTGAACCATCCTATAGAGACAAAACTTTTATTCTTGACTTCCTTAAAGCCATTGTGAAACTTTGTGATTCTTTATTTCTGTATTAGTTGATGTAAATTACTGTGTTTGTATGCGTCTGTGTAGGCCAGGGACCAGAAGACTCAGGGCAACCTGCAGCTGGCCCAGGAGTGTTCAGACAAGGCAAAGTGGTACAATATCCTGGCAGCCGGATGGAACATGCTGATTCCACTTCTGGCCGTCGTCTTGCTCGTCCTCCTGCTCGTCCACCTGGGCTCAGCCCAAGGCTCCTTTGACTTCTTTGGAGATGACGGCTTCCAGAACTTCATGAAACTGTTCAGCTGGTAGATGGAAGATAAGGAAATAAAATAAAACAAAAATAGATCAGTCTCAAAGTCAAGCCAGTCACACTAACCAGGAGAGGGTATTTGTTTGGATTCAGCAGATTAGGGCTGACATAATAGCTCTTAAGAATTTTACCCAGTCTAAGCCAAGTGTTAAAGGTTTAAGTGCTCCTTTTCTACATGGAAATCAAGTCCTGTGTTGGGCCTCCTAAAATCTTAAATAATCCTAATTCGTAAGAAGAAAAAATAAGGCTTACTTTTGTATATTAAATGAATGTCCTCTTGCATCAGTACTAATGCTGGTATTAGATATTCGGCCAAGAAAAGACTAATTTGGGGTATTCAACCAGAATTACACACAAAAAAACAATACTTTTGGACCAGTGACCTAAATCCAAAACTAAAACTAATGATAAAAGTTTATGTTCAGTAAAAGCAACTCCTTTTTTTTAAATAATTAGTATTTTGAGTACTGTTGGACATTATTATTAGAGCATCCCTAATTGTAATGGCACTATTAGTTCAGCTTCCACCTGCCAGTCTCCCAGACACGGTCAGTAGAGACATGAAGTTGATCAAAGACTGAACAGCCTATAATGGAAAAGAAGGGAACAAACAGAGTTAAGAAGGACTAAGAGTTGATTCCAGGCTGAGAGATTGAGCAAGCAGAAATTCTGGGTAAATTTTTGTTGTTATTTATTGTATTTATGTGGAATTGAAATTTTAATGACAGCTGAGATTATCTCCAGTCAGGGATAGAAAGAGGAGAAAGAGCAGAGTGAACAGAGGACTGTGGAGCCAAAGTCTGAATGTCACGATGATGAGAAGCCACTTGACAAAGGACAATCAACATTCACCTCCCATTGATAGTCACTTATTTTTCTTTTTTCAACAGTTATACATTTTAAATTTTTTTTTTTTTTACATTTTATTACTGTTACAACATATTTTTTGTCATTATTCATGTATTTTAATTAGTATTTTGTTGTGTTAAGTATTTTACATCATCTTATTGTTGACCGTCTGTGAGTGAGCTAAATAAATCAGATACTGTTTACTCAGTATGACATTGAAAAACAAATCAGCTTTCATTTTCTCCTTCACATAGTGCTTTTACTTAAGTTATCAAAAATCTACTAACACTGTTCAGCTCTTTTTCAGATCCCCCTTTTAGCTAATGAACACAGGGATGAAGAGATGTTCGT
The DNA here is from genome assembly GCF_905237075.1 of Dicentrarchus labrax. Taxonomy (NCBI): domain Eukaryota; kingdom Metazoa; phylum Chordata; class Actinopteri; family Moronidae; genus Dicentrarchus; species Dicentrarchus labrax. The sequence goes on along the minus strand of NW_026136720.1, from coordinate 19,626,247 downwards.
TCACATTTGTATGTGGTCCCGCCGCTGCACTTGCACCCAATTTTAAAATGATAATTTTGGGCCAGGTCTGAGGGAATGGGCAAGGCGTGGTTCATCTGGTGAGCCTGCTGCTGTACCAACTATATACAGAACATCTTGTTTTAGGTATAAGTGTGCCCTCAGTTGTAAGGCAGGGCTGCCCAGTCGGACCACTACAAAGGAGTCAGCAGCAATATGGAGGCTCAATGTGCTCTCAGTCTGAAGAATTATTACAGATTAGATGGTGTGCGTTTTGGGAAAGACATTTTAGACATTTTTTTGCTATTTTATATTAGCCTTTGCTGGCTAGTTAGTGCCCTTAGAAACTTTTTTGTATCCTGAGCCAATGTATGGATATTTGTGCCAGTTCAGCTAAACATTTGCAACACTACTTGGTCCCACCTTTAGGGTCATCATCATAGATGTCTAGGTTTCCTAAGAGACGAGATACGACAAACCCCATCAAAATATGTTCAAAATAATGCACAAGACAATACAAGACAAGAGTTCTTATTTTCATGTCATGCTGCAATGGACAGAATAGCTTGTGTTTCTAATAAATTAAGTAGTGGAACAGGTATATAAAGATACAACATTCATTGATAAATATAATAATTAGTAGGGCTCCCAAACTGTCCCTCCCAAAATGTCTTTCCCTGCCAACAGTGTTTTTGAGTGCTGTGCTAACATTGCTGTGCCTTCAAGGACATAGGCCTTTTAGTCACCATGTACAGACCTTAAAGAAATAAGATTTGACTTGATGTGCAAGTGAAAATTAGCTTTGACTGACACAGCTGTCATTAGTTGTTTGTTCACCACGCAATGGTGATGGACAAATATGCAAATCATGGAAGATGTGATAACAGAGACACATCTTCCTTGATTAGCACATGGTATGTGAAATACAAAGTCTAAACCTGACCGCCCCTGAGAGGCTCCATTTGTCCTCCTGCTACCCATCCCTTCTCTTTGATGACTTGGGTGTCCCGCTTCTCCGGACCTCCCACTCTCTGGACTCCATCATATTAGCAGCCTCTCCTTTGCTCGCAACTTTATTTATACACACCCAAATCACAGCCTCTAGCTTCCAACTTTCTATTTTGCTCCTGTGGTCAGAGAGAAATGCTTACAGATGTCTGAGCCGTGGAGAATTACAGGCTAGGATCCGGCACAGCAGAGGGAGGGGGCGCTACTTCTCGCTGCTCTTTCTGGGAGCTGTTCGCTGCAGTTGAGGCCTGGAGAAGCAGGAGGAAGACATGCGGAAAGGACACATATACTTGTGCTATTGTGTAAGTCAGGTTCAACAAACACTCCTTAACCTGAACTATAACAGGGACGCCTAACCTCTACCCTAACCTAAACGTAACCATAATGCTTTCTAAAATTGGTCAAACTCAAACCAAAAACATGTTCTTCTAACACTAACCTAATCCTGTGTTCCTAAATCCTAATTAATTTAATCTCAAACACCAAAACAACTTGTATTGGTTCAATGTCCTTAGTTTTCTCCATCTCTATGACTCACACAATATCACACTTAGTTCTTATTAGTATAATAGCACTAAATGCTCAACAGAAGTGCTTTTCTACTTCTAAACCAGTGAAAAGCACATTTCTGACTAAACTTTGAACTGTTCCAAAAACAACAACCAACACAGTGAACCAGCTTCTTGCCTCAACTATGAGGGTGGCTGCTCCTATATAAATTACATATGCTGTGTATATAAATTGTACCCTTTACCCTTTAAAGCTACAACTCAAGAAAAAATTAAACCCATATAATAGGGTGCAAAATGTATTGCACCCCACAGTGTTGGACATACTGCTGCTTTTTTACCAGTAATGCCTTTCAATATACCATATCCTCTGTGCAAAGCTGACATTGCACCACACGATGGTGCAGTGCAAAGCTCATAAAGTATCCAAAGTGCACATGGTTTATCCTCTACATGTCAGATTTTGAAATTTTCTATGAAAAAAAAGTTAATTTTGATCTAAATGTGGCACTACAGCAAGGCCACCAAACATATTATTATACTCACCATCAATCTGGTTAGAATAACCATGCAAACACTGGAAATATACAGGAAATATACACAGGCAAACACATGCATGTGTACATTTAAATGTCACACACAGAGAGAGAGAGAGAGAGAGACAGACATTTGAATCTGTCCTTTCACATTAATTGTAACTCTGCTTTAGTTTGAACAGTTCCTGTTTATACATGCTCATAATTGTAGGTTAACTGCCACATACAGTACATGGAGTCTTCTGGCTCAACATCCAGTACATAGAACTCCTGCCGCAAATAAGTATAAACAGCATTTTCGTGTCTAAACTAGTCCTATAAATTGCCTCTGGGATCTTTTGTCACTACTGACATTTTCTATAGTCTTAATCTGGAAAGTAGTACAGCATACAGGAGATTACAGCAGCTCTACAAACATCCATACTGCTGGTGAAGCATTATTATATTATCAGGCACTGAATTTTGACTTTTTTTCATCAGTGTGAAGGTTAAAAATGTACTGTATCATTACATAATTTATTCATAGTGCCGTTTGAAACAGGAAAGTAGAAGCTCTTGTGGAATTTGATTTATTCTGAAGTGGTATAGTAGTTAAACTGGTTTCCACACCCTTTGTTCTCATACCATTGTCAGTTTGTTAAGAGCAAGTTAAATCCAAGACATTATCTATAAGAGGTGTACATCTTAACAATATGAAGAAACAGTGCCAAGACATAGTACAAACTTTTCCACTCCAAGTTAAAATACTTTGTAAACTGCAGCGAAAATTGGGCTTAAGTATCTCATTACCTCCTTCTTCTTTCATAAATTGCAGGGACGTAAACATATAAAAGCCAAGCATGAAGTTACTTCCTTCATTAACAAATTATACCAGCGTTGGTGCCAAATGTGAGCTTGAACAAGACTCTCAAAATCTGAGGTTCATTATGTTTTCACTATCTTGTTCCTACCATGTGGAAAGAATGTCCGCACAGGAATCGTTATATACTGTGTGCCTCTACGTGTACCACTCTGCTCTTATTCAGTTGCCACACATCCAAGTCCAGTGAGTGCCTGACCCCTTGTGGCCTGCTGGACTTCATAGATCTCATGGACACAAAGGATTCCCTTGCTCAGTCCAACCAGCCTTTTTTAATAGATAGCTGTCACACAGACCTAACACATACACACATTAACACACTGAGAAATAGGTTTCTAATATTTAGTTTACCTCATTTGTATATATATAAAAAAATATTAGATACACCTTGAAATTTAATGCATCCAAAACATCACCACAAATTACAGGTTATATATATCAACACCTCGCTGTTGCTGTGTCAGCAACAACTAAAAACTGAAAGAAAAATTACAGGACTTTTGCACAGTGTTGCATTCAATGTAGAAAGGCTTTTTTTTACGTCACTCTTTGTAAATTTGTTGTTTATAGACTGTATAAAAATAGAGAGTCAAAGACAGTAAGATAAAGGCTGTTGTTAAGTTTTTCTTATATCTTAGTAGTAGAAACAATGGGGATATGTGTTTCAAACACATTGGGAGAGGACATTGATTTCCTTAAAACACATGATTGACTGACTGTTTTGATTGTTTTGTATCTGTATAACATTTTAAAGCGTATTATCCTTAATGACTATTGCCATAGTGATCATTGAAAATAGCACGCTTATGTAAAAGATCTGAGAACCTCCTCCAGCCCTAGTCTGCACGCCACTCTTTGTCCATACATGTCCTACAGTACACGGGCAGCACAGCAAAATTAAGAAATTAAGTTATGTAATCAAGTAAAGGAAATGAAATAAAAAAAATTAAACATCAAGAGAACATAAAAAAATAAAACAAAAGCTTAATCTGCTGATAAACAATTCTGTAAGAATACGTTACTGGTGGCGTTCACTTTGAAGCTTGACTTAACCATCTGTTTTGTAATTTGCAAGACAAGAGCTGTCAGTTTGCTTGTTAGGACAAACATAAGCAGACAAAACAGATCTGAACCATGAAAGGGAGCATCCAGTCATTGTTTTCCAACTCATCTCTCTCTAGTCTCTTATGCAATTGACTACACCTTAGCCTAAAGCCATATTTCCACCAGGGACGTTGGTGGCTTCTCAGAAATACTGTATGACTGGGGTGCCCGGATATATGTGTGTATACAAATGTACAGAAAGAAATACTGTATGAATGACCAACCAATGACCAGTAAGTTTCATTCATATTTTTCTTAAATATTCTGCAGCCAGCATCTGTTTTAGGGGCTTTTACAAGTGCAGGATGATGAATTGTCCTATATAGACTTTTTTGTAATGTTTGAGAAGGAGTTGGCTGTTTTGACACTATTATTTTGATAAATTCAAAATATTTAGGATCTAATCGATGCAGCTGCATCTCACCCCAAAGGTTAGGAAGAAAGTTCCAACAGGTTTAACAGGAATATCATACAGATATTATTTAATAAGCTGAGCAGCCTATAGATGATCTAAAGTATAAGTCCTTATATTTTTGGCTACCTATCGTGCGACACACTGAAGCAGTGTTTACAAACGCCTGGAGCCCCAAGACCTTGTCACGCCAGATTCCCACTCCCACAAAGCCTCTCCTCCAACACGGTGCAGGCAGACGGGACACCTGATAAATTAGACAAAAGTGGGCGTTTCCAAACACTGTTGGGCTTGAAGAGCAAGTTGGCTAAGTCCCCTGTGGATCATCGACGCCAGCATATCACCTTCATCAGATCCTAGAGCAACAAACCCTCGACCCGAAGGAGCACAGAGCCGGACAGTCAACATGAGCAGGTAAAGACAAGCCCTAGTCTCCAAGTAAAGGACAATAGAGTCAATTAGCGTATGAATGAGCTGCATGGCAGGTCAGGCTACTGAAACTAAAACCTTCTCTTGATTCCTTTGCAAGTAAGAATATTAACATTTTTGAGATCTTAATACTTCTTCCACCATTGTAGAAGAAAAAAAAAAGTAATTGTAGCCTTTTTAAGACTACATACATTTAAGGCTACAGTGTGGTGATTGTGTTGCTCTTGTTTCTATTGAATGTAAACTTTCTAGATTGAACCTCTTCTCTCATTTTCATTAAGTGTGTGTGTGTGTGTGTGTGTGTGTGTGTGTGTGTGTGTGTGTGTGTGCTGCAATAGATGTTGCAAAGTTGAAGTAAAGGAAGTTAGAGGTTTATTGAAAAGTTTTAACTGGGAATAATGGGAGTTTTTGGACCCCTATTTTGGGCCACTATCTGTTCATTAACGCTGCCAACAGCAAAGCATGCTTTTTGCAAGACTGAACTCAGATTTATCTGTTTTTTTGCTCCTGCTTTGTGTACCATTTTCACATTGAAATCAGTTCAAGCTTTTTTATGTACGCTCACTTATGTGCTTATACATAAAACACAATAAACTAAAATTGTTTTATGTATAAGCACATAAGTGAGCATGTTTTAGTCGAAGGCTTCACTAATGCAGAGTGATTCAGGTATTTTGTACAAAGTCAGCTGGGAGTCAATCACTCCACCACTGACCAAATTATATTTCATCCCATCACACCTCTGTTTGATTCAGCTTGCTTTGTTTTTACTTTAGATAAGATAAGATAAGATGTACCTTTATTTTCCCATAGGAGAAATTCAAATTAGACACAACAGCATAAGGGAATGTAGTGCAAAGAGTACAGAGTGACCAAGTACAATAAGAATCACAAAATAAGAATATATTTCATTAGGATAATGTGCTCAGCATCAGTACGGCTTTCCAGGGAGTCATAGAAAGCAGTACTGATATATTAAGATATATAAACAGTAGCCACTATCTGCAGTCTGTCCATCAAGTATACTTGTGTCCAAACTTCAGTTTACATTTAAGCTTGTTAAGCCTGTTTAAGGTAAAGCCAGTAAACTATTTGTTTTACCCTTTAGATCTGTATAACTGATAACAAGTAAGCACACAGTTACACACTCTCTTGCACACAATCAAGAAGATTTCCGAAGTCTGTTCCTCCTTCACGTGACCTTTGTATATCTTGGGGATAAAGATTTTGGAGCCGTTCATGAATTCACCAAGACTTACACCTGTGAAGTGGGTCTGTTTTCCATTATATATTTCATGTATTTGTGCTAGAGGAGAGTGTGCGCCCCCCCGACACGCACCTGGCTCATTGTGGTTGTAACATAAACCAATAAGGGAAGCGCTGTCCTCATTTGACCCTGTACATACATTGTCCATAGATAATTCAGTCAAAGCTGGATTCATACAAGCCATATTATTTCTTTTAAGCAGAAATATGTTCCTCTTTTCTATAAAGGAGGAATAGCATGAACAACTTTTTGAGCTATGTTTCAAATGCCATATATAATAGAACTGAATGTATGTAGTGCCTAAACAAGCACTCTATAGGCATCTTGGGACATGCAGACAGTCCTAAGTACTAATCATCTGGGAGGTGTCACACCTCCATCCCTCCTAGAAGTTTTACCCTATCCATGACTCCTTCCTCATTTCTCTGCCACCTGTCCCATGGGATTTTTGTGTCTTTCTCACCTAAGGCATTGCATAAGTTTCCACTGGAATTTCCTCCCTACTGTGGAGTTCATTAGGGCTGCCGTGTTATTCTGTTCCATTTACTGCAACCAAAGTCCTGCCAGAAAGGACCCTGTTTTGGTTTTTCTGTTTACATATGGAGGGGGGTCTGCAGTAGAATGGCAAAGGGTAAAGGTCTAAAGTTATGTTGATTAAGTGAGAGAAACTATGTTGACCATGAAATGAGTCCAGAGCAAGGCTAGCTATTTCCCTCTGTTTCCAGTCTTTATGATAACCTACACTAACTGGCTGCAAGCTCTAGTTCCATATACGGACATGAGTGGTATTACTCATCTTACACTTATTCACAAAAAAGTCAATAGGCATATTTTCATGCTTAAAGAGATCAGAAAGCTCAAAGGTACTTTAGGGCACAGATGTGAGTTTTACTGGATTAAAACTGAAGCAGGCAGATGTTTGGTTGCAATTAATAAGGGGAGGTGTTAGGGCTGGCGGGCTGTGAGAGTACACAGCGTCCTTTTTGGGCTCTTGTTTGTACTTGTTTGTGTCATTATTTAATCAGGCTGATTTCCTCATGATTTTGTCATGGTACATTTTTAGTGAGGATGGACCTAAACTTTGGAAAGGTTGATGTCTCAAAAGAAATGGTGGTTAATCCATTCAGTGAGTTGCCTCAAAAATGCAATTCAGTTCAAGAATTTTAATATTTTGCTCTCCAGATCTTAGAGATTTTAGTCAGAATGTGTAAAAAGGAGTTGCTCGTCTCATAGTCAGTTACTATAACCAGATACTGTAACAGCAAGTTGGATAGTGGAACCTATAGTTTGGGAAATTGCTTCAGCTAACCAGTAGAAAGGGAATTAATAATTCAATAAACAGTTAGACATAACTCTCTGTGTTTGCAGAAGATTCAATAATGTGCTACATCATTTGTTTTTAAGAAAAGCTACAGAACACAATGTTTGTTTGGAGAGGAACTGAGTATTATCAAGTCATCAGGCAGATCCACATCGCCAACAGCCCGTATCTGGACCTAATTATGGAGCATTCCAAAACTTACGACTTCTTTTACTTCCAAATACCACTAAGTTCAATGAAGTAAACAAGGGAAGGAGTAGAGAATAAAAAGGACAGAGGAGCAGAGGAGGTACAACATAATGCGTTCAGTATTACTAGAACACACTCAGAGACATCATTGGGACACTGTTCTGTCAGTGATAATTAAAGGACCAGTGTGTAGAATTTTAGTGGCATCTACCCTGCTCACATCTGTATTTGATGACCTGAGAATGAGAACGGACTGTGTGAAGGGTTGGTGTATCTTTTGGTCATTGGATTTTCCTTTCAGAAACGGGTATTAAAAAACAGAAAACGAGTGGTTATTTGATTTTCGTTTTAAAATACAAAAATTAAAATTGAAATACAAGGCGTTTTTCTTTTTCATGGTCAAAAAGGGACGAGCGAAATTAAAAAAATTATTCGATTTTCATTTTCTATTTCATATAACAAAAAATAAAATCACTAGAAAACAGAAACCGAAAAAAAGCCTGTTTTTTCATATTCTGAGACCGGATGTTGTCATTTACAGGACGGTGCTGTGTAGAAGAAACAGTAGGCTAGTAGACTGCGGTCAATCCAGCCGTGAGTCCGATCTCCGTGGTCAAATCAGCCGCACTTAAATTTAGAGTGTACAAGTATTCTCAGCATTATGGTAAATGCGGAGAAACAGCGTATTTACTTCCGGTTTTCAAAATAAAGGTATTTAGAACAGTAAGCTATAATTAAAATATGTTACATTAAAGTGTTTCATGCGCCCCTGATGAATAAAAAAACCCTTTATATCAAGTATCTTTACTGCACCAGTGTGGAGAAATGCCAAAATAAAAGCCTCATATTTATGCCTCCAGAGATTGCATATTTGACCGTATTTGAGGTACTGTAAAAACATATTGCTCAGTGTTTCCTGGCTACTGATGGTATATTTGACTTTTACACATATGAGACTACAAACATACTTAATATCAAGCATTTTTACTGTACCAATTTGGATAAATTCAACAATAAAAGTCCATATTTGTACCTCCAAGTGGTATTTTCATATATTTGAGCTACTGTAAAAACACTTTGCTCAATAATTCCTGGCTATGGATGATATATTTGACTTCTACACATCTAAGACTACAAGTATATTTAATATCAAGCATTTTTACTGTACCAATGTGGAGAAATTGAAGAATAAAAGTCCCATATTTATACTTCCAGATTCCATATTTTCTTATATTTGAGCTACTGTAAAAATGTAAACTGTATGTGGAACCACCGGCAACAGCTGTCACACTGAATAATATAAAAAATAATATTTGAGGAAGAGACAGTAGGTACAATGGGGTTTTGAAGTTAAAACTAATTATTTTTCCCTTTTACCTACAAATGGACACAGCAGAGCTGCAAAATAAGAAGAATGTGGACTGGCATTGCATTTTGTGTGAAAAGTAAACAAATTAGAATTGTGTAGGATTTTGTGTTTAGTGTTTATATTATCAAGATGTTATTAAACATTTGTGTGAAATTTTGTCATGATTACTGCAGCATTATTGAAGTATAATGAAAATGCTTCACCCATAGCCTGGAAATATTGAGCAATATGTTTTTACAGTAGCTCAAAAATATAAGAAAATATGGAATCTGGAAGTATAAATATGGGACTTTTATTCTTCAATTTCTCCAAATTGGTACAGTAAAAATGCTTGATATTAAGTATACTTGTAGTCTTAGATGTGTAGAAGTCAAATATACCATCCATAGCCAGGAATTATTGAGCAAAGTGTTTTTACAGTAGCTCAAATATATGAAAATATGCCACATGGAGGTACAAATATGGGACTTTTATTGTTGAATTTCTCCAAATTTGTACAGTAAAAATGCTTGATATTAAGTATGTTTGTAGTCTCATATGTGTAAAAGTCAAATATACCATCAGTAGCCAGGAAACACTGAGCAATATGTTTTTACAGTGCCTCAAATATGGTCAAATATGCAATCTCTGGAGGCATAAATATGAGACTTTTATTTTGGCATTTCTCCACACTGGTGCAGTAAAGATACTTGATATAAAGTGTTTTTTTATTCATCAGGGGCACAAGACTTTAATGTAACATATTTTAATTATAGCTTACGGCTCTAAATACCTTTATTTTGAAAACCGGAAGTAAATACGCTGTTTCTCCGCATTTACCATAATGCTGAGAATACTTGTACACTCTAAATTTAAGTGCGGCTGATTTGACCACGGAGATCGGACTCACGGCTGGATTGACCGCAGTCTACTAGCCTACTGTTTCTTCTACACAGCACGGTCCTGTAAATGACAACATCCGGTCTCAGAATATGAAAAAACAGGCTTTTTTTCCGTTTCTGTTTTCTAGTGATTTTATTTTTTGTTATATGAAATAGAAAATGAAAATCGAATAATTTTTTTAATTTCGCTCATCCCTTTCTGACCATGAAAAAGAAAAACGCCTTGTATTTCAATTTTAATTTTTGTATTTTAAAACGAAAATCAAATAACCACTCGTTTTCTGTTTTTTAATACCCGTTTCTGAAAGGAAAATCCAATGACCAAAACATACACGGACCGTGAAGTGTGCAGGACAAACTATGGTGGCCGTGAAACACTTATTATTGCCACGTGTTAGTCAGTGCCCACGCTAATGTATTCAACATGTATTTCACACTGTTAAACACTTTGTAATTATTGCAGTTTTCTAAGGGTTTTCATACACATGACTTTAACTGTGACAGAAACAGACACAGTGACACTCGTACATAATGTCCTGCCAGTTCTCACATTCACACAGCTCATCGTTGCTTTGTAAATTCAACAGACAGGTTCCAGTATTGTTCCCAGTGGCGTTTTCATCAGAATCTCTTGCTAAACGTGGTTTGTAGTAACAACTTGTACAATGTAATATCAGTAGAGCTGTAGTGTCATGACCTACAGTACATCATCTGTTTGGTCACAGGTTGTTCAATAACTGTTGCAAAGATGGACTTAAGACTTTGAATTGGCATGGGACTATCCATTCTGCCTAATACTATAAAATGTGCGTCAAAAAAAGGGTTCACCCAAGTAGGACACAATTTGGCAACGTTGCAATAGGTTTGGATTACGTTAGCTTTTTAGGCCAAAAGTCAGACTGTGCTGTTCCTGTTTGAGAAACAGAATCATCACCCAAAACATGAGTGTGTTGACATCATTGTTTTTTTTTTCTTGGTAATCAGTTACTGAAGTCAAATTTGATTTGTGATTCAATTAGGTCAGAGCAATTGAACGAATATCGTAACAGACATTAGGGAGGAAAGATAAGCATGTCATGCAGTAAATTCAAATAACATCATAAAACATCTCATACCTGAGGATTGTTTATTTTTCAAAATATTATTTATAAGGACAGTTATCATCTTGTTTTGATGTTCTTAATTACTTAAAATTGCTAAATCCAGCGTACGTAATTCCACATGTACAGTGACAATATCATAACCTGACCGATCACTTTTGGGGGGAAAATTGCATACTTGAGTACCATCACATTCTAAACATTTCCCCTCTGCAGATGTCTGATTAGCAAGGTGGAAGTACAAGGCTTCATCGAGAGGTGTATGATAGCCGTGGGCACCAAGCCGAATCATGCCTGCAGCCTGGCGGAGGTGCTGGTGGAGGGAGATCACAGGGGCCATTACAGCCATGGACTCAACAGGATGGGTCAGTGGGTTACTGGAAGTTCCTCACTTTATTTGCATGTTTGATTAAAAGGTGGCAGCAACATTGTAGTGGTAAAGAAGATGTGGGTAAACTGTGACTGATTGGTAACATTAACATGTAAGATATAATGTTTCCACAAATGCAATACGTTTTGTAATGTTAGGTGAATATGTGAAAACAAATCTCTCCACTTTCTAATAATGTGCTTATTTTCATCCGCTAACCTTCAACTCCTTGATTTGGATGTTCTTGTGTCTGTATTTAAATGTGGTTGTTGTTGTTTGTGCTCGCTGTCTCTATACTTTTCAACAGACATGTATGTAAAGGACATCCAGTCAGGAATCTGTGCCAAGGACGGTGAGCCGGAGGTGGAGAAGGAGAGTGCAGCAACAGCGCTGGTGGATGGCAAGAACCTCCTGGGTCCTGTAGTGGGAAACTTTTGCATGAATCTGGCCATTAAGAAGGCCAAAGAAGTTGGCATTGGCTGGGTGGTTGCACACGGTGAGTCCCATTTTTACAAAAACATTTAAATTTTTTTTTTTATGTTCATACTTTGCTGCAGTCTTGAAGTGATTGGCCAGATGGATAAACATGTTAACTCATTTCTTGTGATATGTTCGACCTTCCTTAACACGCTCAGGTTTCAAATGCAGGTCTGTATTTGATTTGGCTGAACATTCAGCATTTGTAATGGGATTATCTTTACTGTGAAATGATTAGTAAAGTGTTTGTCTCATATAACAGGCAATTAGGTGCGTGGGAAGAGAAACCAAAAGCCACTGTATTGTCTGATGACAGGAAAAACATTCAGTATGTTGGATTTGAATTAATACAGTTTACTAAAAAGAGGAAAATGGACTGATTAAAGACTAAATTAAAGTTTACTTTAGTAAACTGGTCAACAAATCTCGACCAATAACACAATGAAAATACATTTCCACTGATATACAAATGTTTACTGTATGGCTTTTATCTGTCTTAGGCTCCAACCATTATGGTATTGCTGGATACTACGCATTGCAAGCTCTGAAGGAGAACATGATTGTGAGTGAAAGATTTATCAACTTGTCAACTCATCATTGTAAATAGTTGTACTCATTTTTTTTCCTTTTTTTTTTTTTTATACAAATTTAGGAATTTAATTTAAACACAATTGCCTTATTTAGTAATTGAGGTTACTGAGCTGTTTTCATAAATGGTTTTAATTGTATGTCTTATAATAATCTGACCACCACAGGGAATGTCATTTACCAACACATCCCCACTGGTGGTTCCCACACGGGGTAAAGAGGTAAATGTCTTATTTAATCTACAGAATAAACTGTACTCCATGCCATAGATGACTAAGAGTATACGTATACTGCTGCTTCTGCTGTTTGTAGTGCACTTTGGGCACCAACCCCATCAGTGTGGCAGCTCCTGCTAAAGATGGAGACAGCTTTGTTTTGGACATGGCCACATCAGCAGTAGCACTTGGAAAGGTAAGATTATACTATACTATATACTAAGTCAAGTTTATACTGATCAGGGAAGCCTCAACTACAGAACATAATTTCCTCAATGCAAAGAGACATTATGTCCACCAATTGAGTTTGACCCAGACTGTTTATTCTAATGCCATATCTTTGTTTGTCCTTTTTATATTCAAATGTGTCTGTATAGTGTGCAATGGTCGGTGGGAGTTCTGAGTTGAATTTCTAACCTGACTATGTTGATTTGGACATCAACAGGCTTGAGCTGAGAGCTCAGTTAGAAAATAATTTTTAAGTTGCTTTATTTAATAATTTTTACTTTGCACTCTATTTTATTATAAAAGTATAATGTGCACTCTGTGCAGTAAATGGCTTTTAAGTGCTAAAAAGCCTAAAGTCTACTTACTCTATTACTCGATGTCTCAATTTTTTATGTGCACAGGTGGAGCTCCATTACCGGCGTGGAGACCCCATCCCTGAGGGCTGGGGCTGTGATTCAGAGGGCAAACTTACTACTGACCCTGAGAAAGTTCTGGATGGAGGACTGGTGCCCATTGGCGGCAATGAAGCCACAGGTTAGAAACCAAATGATAATGATGATAAGTCTGCTCAAGGAGGGAAAGATCCTGCCTGTGGTTTTTGAGTCATTCTGTTAGCATGCCCTTGAAATATTCATATAATATTGACATTATGCCCTACTGGCTGCAGTTACATTTTAGCAATTTTGGTAACATTCATTATGTTGAAATAATCCTCCTTCTCTACACTATCTTGACATATAATTTGTGTAACAAATGAGGAATTGTACAGTTTTCTGACAGTCAGTTTATTATGTGCATCTAGTGAACATATTGGGATGATGCACCATACAGAAGGGCTCTGTCTTGATTCTCTGGGTTGTTGGCTGATTGTATATTCTATCATAAATTAAAAATTACATTTGTTGCATTCATCCTCTTTCTACGTGAAAGAACTGAGGTTTGTGGGTGTTGTAATGTCTGTGTTGCTGCTCTCAGGAGGGTACAAAGGCTATGGTCTGGGAATGATGGTGGAAGTGTTCTGTGGTATCTTGGCCGGTTCCATGTACAGCAAGCATATCCGCACGTGGAAAGTAACAGACCGTGTTGCCAACCTGGTACGTGTTTTTTGTTTGTTTGTTTGTTTGTTTGTTTTGGCTTGTGTTGTGTTTTTAAAGAGGACAAATGGGCATAGCTTAGGCCAGTGGTTTTCAAACTGGGCTCTGGGGACAAACAGGGGTCCTTGAGTGGGTTATAGGGGTGAATAGAATATTTAAACTTACATACTTAAACTTAGATAAGGTTGGATGTTTTGATTGATTGTAATTTGTAGTGGTCCTAGTTTGATCACTAATTGACTATAAAGACTTTATTATTTTCAAACCTAAATATAAAAAATACATTACTCAGAGGAAAAGGGGATCCATGGTCTTATGTGCGTTTATAGAGGGGGCCGTTGACATGAAAAAGTCTGTGAACCCCTGGCCTAGGCTACTACAGAGTTGACAATATGAAAACACTCAGCATAAAATGCACAACTACATCAACCGCACAAGTAAAAATTCATCCATCACATCTAGGGATGTTCTGCTCCAATCTCAACGATCGGTATCTGTGCCGATCAAGGCATTTCGGTATCGGCTACATTGAGCTTTGTTGATCCAAACGTATGTTTTATGTTTTTATGCATGGTGCAGCCATTATCCACTCTCTCTGTTGATAAACATTGGAGTTGATGTTTTATGTATTGAAACACAGTCTTTGACAGCCACTGTTATCTAAAAGATAAGCACAATCAATGAGTTTGACGTAGGCCTTATTATGTCATGTCATGTCTGCCTTTTACTGTTTGTATTGGGTCAGTTCACTGTGTCGTCATCACCTGTTTTGTTTTTCCAGGGTCAGTGTTTCGTGGCGATCAACCCAGAGAACTTTGCTCCCGGGTTCAATGACAGGATGTCAGACCTGCTGTCTATCCACAGAGGGCTGGACCCTGTGAGTAGATCCTACTGCTGCATGATGCACAGACTAATTAGGGGGTGATGTCCAGTGATCGCAACCCCTCAGTCTGATCATTTTACAAGAAAATGAAGTGATTTGGTTGCTGTTGCTGTGTGCCGTAGGCTGACCCTGACACTCCTGTGTTGGCTGCTGGAGATCCAGAAAGGATGAACATGAAGAAGTGTGAGGAGATGGGCGGGATCCCCTACCACATCAATGTTGTCAACCACATGGTATGAGCTGGCCTGGAACATTTAGAAATATTAATTAATTCTATATAGTCTATATACTATATTGAGTGAGAAGTTTTACTTTTCTCACAGTAGTCCAATGACTGAGGTTTTCACCCTTTTTCACACTCTCCTAACTCATAGTAGTCATTTGTAAGAAAATGCCGCAACAGATGGGAGATTTTTGTGGATAACTTCCCTTGAATATTTTGAAAGGTCCAGTGTGTAACATTTAGGAGGATCTGTTGGCAGAAATGGAATACAATATTTAAGCTGCAACTTGACAAGATAGATACACTCATGACTGTATCCTAAATATACGAAAAGCAGCTGCTTAGCCTAACTTAGCATAAGACAGGAAAAAAATGGGCAACAGCTCGCAAGGCTCTGTCCAAAGTTACCAAAGTTCACCTTCTGACACCCTCTCAAGCCCACCAACTTACAAACAGTGACAAAAGACAGGTTCTGGTTTTATGGGGGGGTGCTGATCTGTTCTTTGGCTGGACACAGCCATCTGGCAACCTCACGGTGTCAACAAAATTTAAGTTAGTATGCCTTAACTTAACCCCCAGAACCTAGATATTCCTTACTTGGTGAGCTTTAGAAGTCCCGGCAGCTTTTTTTTGTTACCTTTGGACAGAACCAGGCTACCTGTTTCCCACTGGTTCCAGTTCTCATGCCAGCTAAATGGCGGATGGCGGTAGCTTTAAATTTACTATGCTATCAACCTTTGAACTCTCAGCAAGAAAGGAAATAAGTATATTTCTCCAAATGTCTCACCATTGTTTTAACTAAAAGGCCTGTGAGAATGAGCTAACCTGACTGAATTTTTGCATTCTGTTTCTGCAGAACGAATGTGCTAAGAACATTGGTGTCAGCCCGCTGCTGCCATGTGACAATCTCATCTCCAATTAGACGGCCCAGTCAAGATTGTCAGCACCGGATATCCCATTGAGCAACTTGCACAATGCAGCTCTGTTTACGCACAGTGTACATGTTGAAAATCGTATTTAATCGTATTCATTACTTGTCTTGTATTTAATCATTTTAAACTTGATAAATGTTTTAATTAAAATATTTTTGTTATAAGCATGACATTTGTGACATAAAAAGGAAAATATCAAAACGTTTGAATTTTTTAAGGGGTCCTTGAAACATGTTTTTAATTATATCTTTGTCAGGATACCCATTGTAAATTCACACGTCTTCAAGATGCTGTATCTGTGACAGTGAAATACGCACATTCTTTAAACCTGTTTTGTAGCATTATGTCTGGATGTGTGAATGAGTTAAAGTTTGAATGGTGCTGTTGAAAGATGAGCTAAAGTTACTGTAGTTGTTGTCAATAACTTGACAGCAGGTTCATTCTGGTACTAAGCCATTTTTACTTTGAGAAATAATGCAGCACAGTTTTGTAACTGTAGACCTACAATAATCGAGAAATGTCTTTTAAGTTCAAATCCTCTTTTTACTATAAAGTCAATATATGAACACCATTCTCATGTACCTTATTCAATAAAAGTCATATAAACCAAAACTAATTTTTATGTTGCTTTGCTTTGTATTGATGTTTTTTCATGGTTGTGCTTTATCTTCCTGTCCATGTACAAAAGAGGTATTTCAACCACCAGATGGCGTTGTAAGCAACATTCTGAATGTAACTCCATTTATGACCTCCAGTATGCTATTGAAGAATACTACTCAAAAGATGTAAGATTTTTCACCACTAGATGGAGACATAGTCTGAGTAAACTCCTGTGGACTCATAAATCCTTTGATGCATTTTTAGACACATTTAATGTGTTCTGTGATCTCTGTATTGTATGTTAGGTAGCTTTACCTAGAAATATTATTTTGATATTTCCCTCATATTATTTTATAAAAATATACAAAGTGTTACAGTCGCCATGGAAATGGTAAAGTATTACATGTAAAGCTGATTTGTGAGCAGAGGTTAACACACCAAAACCATAATATTGAGGCTTTAGTCTTTTCTTTATTTCATAATGACCCCTACTGACATAGTTACGCATAACAGAACTAAAATGAAAACAGAACAGAAGTGAACAGTGACACACACAGTGAAGAAAATATGAACAAATATGTAAGTGCTGTCTAGTAACTAGTTACTTAGAGGTAGTTTAAGATTGAGATTGGTTGAATTTTTTATATTCTTAGTGTTGAATAGTTTTTCTAATTTATCAGTGCTCAGATTTATTCTATAGTATTAATGTTTCTTCTGTGTACAGACTAAATTCTAATTCCTATTATAGATATTATATATGTGTGTATGTGTGTGTATTGCATGGATCTGTTTCGTTGCATGTGTTCTCATGAGTTGTGCATTTCTATGTGTCTGTGTCAGCCAAGTGCAACTTCAATTATTGTCAAATTATTTTGTACTTTATGTTTTTATTTGTAAACTGCTTATGTTGCAAAAATCACTTTACAGCACCAGCACATTAGTACTGAAAATGACTGATGGAAAGACCTCTCCCATAGCCACAAGGGAGAAGGGGGACTGGGCAGTGACAGATGCCCAGATCAGGACCTTAATCTCCCATGCCAAAAGTCCTGGCACTGGGCCCCGGACCCTGGATGTCCCGTTAACACTCGGCCGACCGCAGACAAAAGAGGAGAAATCAACAAATCAATGGGCTTTCAGCCCCACCGGGGGAGGGGAAAGGTGGTGGAGGAAGGGGGGCAGGGGTAAGTGAGTGCTGGGCTGGGCCCGGTCTGCTAGTGGGTATGAAGGGGATGCATGGAGATTAGGTTTGGGCTGAGGGGGAAGGAGGCTGTGTGCTGGGTGAGGGCTCTGCTGAGTCCAAGGATTAAGGGGCTGATTCAAACACTCGTTATAGGGGCCAGACACAGAGGTGTGTGTGTGCATGGATGGATAGATGGATTTTGGGGGTCTAATCTGTCTTGGCCTTGGCCTGGTGCCCTTGTGCGGATTAGACGGGGCCCCCAAGAGCCCCAAGAACAGAGCCACTGGCTAGGATTAGGCAGATTCAAACAGGTGTTTTCTATTGTGGTGCTGAGGGGGGATCTGTCCATCACTCACTGAACGAGAAAATCATGAAGTGAGCGACTATTACTGATGGGGCGAGTGGTGCCAAAAGGCCATGGCATGTGTGTGTGGGTCAGTGTTTGTTTTTGGACTTTTAGACGATACTGGCTGGTAGTGATAAGTGTGTGGTGTAATTTCCATGAAACAGAGTCATAGCTGCAGGAAATGACTTAGTTGAGGGGGGAAGGAGACAAAATATAACTAAAATAGCACCAACCTGTGAGATTTTTCACACAGACAAACACTTTTTTCCAGAAGGTGACATTGACATCCTGATGCAGCTGATCAGTTGTTGTGAAGCTGCAGAGATCACTATGGAGGAGATTAGTGTAGCTGCTGCTGGAAAGCACTAGAGAACACTTTCACACTGGAGGATCAGATCAGAAGAGCTTAGAAGTTCACAGAGCTTGCCACTAACCTCTTTAGCTAAGAATCAGAAATATACACACAACACAGAGAATCGTATCTAGTATTATACTCAGCACTGCATTGCTTGCGGGATAGCTGTGAGGTTATGAAAAATAGATAGAGACAGAGAGGCTTGCTCTTCCATGTTTTAATACCATAAATACAAATTTGTTATCCATCTTAGTGGAAATTTGACCCTAACCCTAACATCTGAGCAGTCTAACACATTGTAACATTATAAGATGGAACATTAGAGATTACATTATGAAACGGATAAAACTACAGGGTGGTTTTACAGAAAAGTAGAATTATGAATAATGATAATGAGGAAAAAACAACATCTTTCTCTTACAGTTTCTTGTACAAAGTTAAAATTACAATGAGAATGGACCCTTCATATTTTCAGCCAATGCTATACACCAAAACTGGTGAGGTAAGGTGTTTATTTAATGACAGACAGGAGGGAGGAGTGGAGTGATGGAGTGAGTAGGAGGAGAGCTAGAAAGGCTCCACTGCTCTCCTGCTGGGTCTTTAATGAAGTGGAGCGACTTCCTGGTTTGTTCCTCCCAGCTGTTGCCCCTACAAAGCCAAGATATTTGGCCTTGGCTCTTTGTCCTAGTTGGGCTACCATACCTCTAAATGACAGAGCGACATGCAACATGTAAAAATAAAAGCAAGACATCTGGTGTCTCGTTCTCTCCAACTCGGGAATGCAAACATCTCTCCATCTGTTGCCTCCCCTACTACTAGGGTTTGGTGATTGGTGATGATGGTGCTGGCCAAAAATCTAAATGTCATTAAGATTTTGGGGAACCCAAGAAAAGAATAGTGGAGTATTGCATAAATGATGGCCTATACTTCATTCTTTGCCTCTCCTTCCCTCTATCTGTTACTATTTATATATATTGCATTATTTTAATATTTATTTCATTCAATTTATAACCTTTCAATCATATCATGAATGGAAAAAGATAAATGTCAAAAATAGGACCCTATACATCCACACCCTCAAACCCATACCAACCTGTACACAAGAAAGACAACAGAAACAAGGGGAAAGATTTCAGAATTCAGAATTACTAAATCAGTTACCTTGTGGCACATTGTTCCTCACATCTTGACTATTTATATATTGTATGTATGCACTTACACAGATCCACACAAATTGACTTGAAATGAGCTTAAAATCTTCCTCCATAAGTTATGTCTGTTCAAGTTTACATTCCTTCTGGAAAAGACTATGCCTAGCTAATGTGTTACAATGGCAACAGCATTTTGCAGGTGTAGAGTCTCAGGTGCTGTCAGTTCAGGGAAAAGGGACGCCAAATAGGCACAGACAGGCTACATTCACACTGCAAGCATTAGCTTTCAATTCTGATTTATTGCTCAGGTCTGATTGTTTGGCTGCTCACATTGTTTTTTAAATGTGGCCCATGTCAGGTTCCAATGTGAACAGGTCATGGTCCTAAAGTGGTCTGCGTGACAAATGTTGATCTAGAGCAGGGTGCTGACCCCTGATGTCAAAAGAGACAATTTTGGCCTTCAAAACATATTTGAGCTATATAATGCCAATTTCTTGCCTTATTATATATCGGTAAGACAGCAGCATTGGTGGTGAAAGCAAAAAAAAAATTCCATGCACTGTTAAATTCTCTAATTTCCTCAATGAAAATTAAAGATTAGATTAGATTAATTTGCATAAATTGTTTTGTCAAAGCCAGAGGAAGCCACTAGAGGGGGACCAAAGAGCCCTGATCTAGAGTGACGTAAAAGTTACGTTAATTCTGATATGACTGTTCTCACTGAGGTCGCATTGCAAAAAAAACAAACCAGTGCCTGAAACCTGTGTCAGAATTAAAATCATCTACTTCCATGTGATTTGTGCTGTTCAAATTGTCATGAAAAAAATATGACCTGCAGTGTGAACATATAATAGTTATTTCCAGGGGCGTTTTTAGACCCCCTGGGGGCCCTAGGCAAGAAGGACCATTGGGCCCCCCAGATGATGAATGAAGTCCAGGACTACGGATCAGTAAAGAAATCTTTTATTAAACAATTAACATATAAAATAAATAATAAACATAACTATCTGAATGCAAACTTTACATACAATATATAAATAACAGAACTGGCCACAGCGCAGGATCATCTGATATAATTTAACTTGATATTATTTGAGTACCTTCTGGTGATGTGGTGTCACAGGTCGGTGAAGAGGTGGTGACGGAAAGATGTGGTGTGGCCTCAAATTGTAAAGGTGCTGCCATGCTGCTGCTGCATGAAGTTGCCATCATGTCCTGCTCATCTTCCTCAAGGTCCCCCTCATTATCTGAGGTTGATATTGCTAGAACGAAAATAGTATAAGAAACAATTGTTTAAGAAAAATATTTGTGTAGTGTCATATTAAATCAGATAGATCCCATGATATATTTTAAATGGGAGAGCAAGTCACTGTAATCTTAACTTTAAAAAGGAAACTAAATAAGCTCCTACTTTAATGTGTAGAGGTCTGCTGTTGCTGCTGCTGCTGCTGCTGCTGCTGCTGCTGTTGTTGTGGGCCAAAAAACTTCAACAAAGCACCTTGAGGAAGAAAAAAGAAAAGAGCACAATGTATTTGGTTGGCTTGCTTAACGTAAAGTAAAGAACTGTGCATGCTACACAAACACAACATTTGAGATCTGTATGGAATAATTAATGAACATCCATTTACAGTAACAATTATAATGCTGCCTGTTAACATTTTATTTAATGTAACATTTAGGCTATAGCAGAAAATGTATGGATCTATAGGATAGGATATACTTTATTTAACCCCGAAGGGAAATTCAGTTGTCCAGCAGCTCACATTTAAAAAACATAATTCCAAATACAAATTAGCACCAGTTTAGACAGACTAAACTGACAGCAGAATTGATGCTGGTATCAGTTTTAACATTTGACAACAAATGCTTTATTCTGGGAGAAAATATCATTGGCATTGGCAGCAAAGGACAAACTTATTGTGTGGCTATGAATGTGTTTAGAAGAAAATGGCTGAATTCACTTTACACGGACTTTAATGTGCAGTAAACTTTTTTGGTGCTTGGTGGATGACTGGGAGTTTGGGATAAAGTGGCAGGCTGGCTGGCAGCACTAATTTTTTATAATGTAACACACATAGCTTACACATTCCCACTTACCACTGTCACGTTTTTTCTTTTCATCCTCTTCTTGTTTGTTTTTCTTTTCGTGTGCCCAGAGAGATATGTTCGCTTCATTTTTTCATCTGTGTGTTTGACCGGGACCGCACGTCGATGCCGGCTAGTAAGGGGGCCCCATTAGGGAGATTCCTGACGTGTCATTGCAGTGTCTACGGGGGTTTCAAGTTGTGTCGCTGATATGGAGCGATATCAGCCGTCTGTTTGTCATTGACGTCAGCCGTCCCTCGGGCCCCCTTCAGCTCAGGGCCCTAGGCAATAGCCTGAGTTGCCTGCCCCGTTGCGGCGTCACTGGTTATTTCTAAAGCTAGTTTTCATGAAACTATGATGAATTATTCAGTAAATGCCATGTTAGCTATACAGACTGTGAGGGGTGGAAAGGAGCCAGCATGAACAAGATTATTACATACACCACCGCAAACCAGCAGGAGGTCTGGGTGTGCTGTATTAGACTTCACAACAAAGATCAGTCTGATTTAAGGACTCATCCCTAACCTCAGCTGCATCGGACGGGTGGCTGCCGGAAGAAACATTTTCAATCTTTCCAAAACAACAAGTGACATTTTCTGGTGTCTACCATAACTGCAACATCTGGCTTGCGGGCTTCTTCTCACCTATGTGAAACCGTCATACAGCTCATAGTGTGAAGAGGGGAAACTACTTGCACTGACAGAAAAAAGCCAGTCTGGGCTCAATGTGTGAAACAGGCTCTTCTCTGTGCTCTTGTAAACCAGGTGGTTCATGTGTTGGTTTTTTCAAGGTCAAACTGAAATGAAGGGAAGAACAAATAAAAATAAGACAAGAGGATAACACTCTCCCTTTTATCCCTTCTTTTCACTTTGTAGTGGCGAGTGGATTTAATTTCCTCTGTGTGGTTTACACACTGCTGGATATCATGACCACCAGCTTCTGGCTCTTGCACCCGCATGTCAACAGACAGCTGAGGTGTTGGATGGCCTTGTCTGTGTGTGAGGTCCTAATGACACCAAAACAGTTGTTTCCATGTGTTTCCCACTTAGGATAATCCTAGGTCCATTTTATTCTGCCACTTCATGTTATCACCTTAATTTATTCACCACACTTTTTCTCTTCTCATAGCAATTAGATTGGATTTTTGAAGAAGGAATTTGTGTCTTCATTCTTTCAACTTTAACTAAATATGAATAAAATAATAATAGTTTTATCTGCCCTTTTGTTGTGTACATGTAGGATTTTAACATAAACACATCATTAGCACACTAATTTAAAGACAGTAGCTTAATGTCACTAAATAAACAAAACTAACACAACAAATGTTGATAAAATCTGTCTCAGAAACTTAACTTTGTGTAGTTTTTATAAGTAGATTCATACAAAAGCTTCAACCAACTATGACAGTCAGAGCATAAGAGTTTAAAAAGTCTCATGTGCATAAGAACTGTGTCAAGTATCAGCCACTTGAAAAGCACTGCATCTATTAGTGAGTGATTAATGCATGATAGTGCTGTTGTGCCGCTGTGGTAAAAACAGGTGGCCTGCGTCACTCAGTGCAGCTGCATGTGCTTAGGTTTTTGCGTAAATTCTCTCACATCTCTCACACGTATCCTCACAAGCTTGTGTAATATACTGACAGGGTTAAATCCTTCAAATGGCTGTCAAACTGACACTTCCTGTGAACAGTCAGCTCCTGTGAGTAGTGAAGATTTTCTCACTTGCCGGCGCTAAGGCCAACTCCAACCCTGTCCCACATTCATGGGAAGTGACATTTGAGTCCTGAAACAGAAGCGTCACAGAGCAGCATGACTTCACACTAAACATCATGAGCTGACGGGATCCTGCTGTGTCCTGTTACTCTGTTACTAAAGGTGTAAAGGAGTGAAGAGAGGAGGTGCGCATAGAAGAGAAAAGAAGGGAGGAGAAGAGAGAAAATAAGAAAAGAGATTAGAGGAGAAGAGAAGCCACTATTTGCTAACCAGCTGCTGATCAATTATTCCTGCTTTGAGTGCTATATTAGATCAATTGCATCAATACTTCTTTTTAGTTAAGTCTTTTGCTGAAATCAATGTACCCTAAAAACAAATTAAACAACAATAATCAACTGAGATTCCAATCTCGGTTGATTCCTCAACTACAATAGATGAGAGGAGGATTATATGTTAGGGTTTTATTTTGCTGTGAGCCATGTAGAATTGGATCATTCTTAACTTTTGCGCCCCCGAGTGGTTGCCCCCAAAACACCAAATGGACTGAAAACAACAGGGATTAGCTTATTTTTCTACAAACAAAAACTAAAGCTGTAAGGTACATTTGAAAGATGCTCATCAACTTTAGAAGCTTCCCACAGAGACTCAGAGAGGCAAATCAGTGTAAATCATTAAAAGCAACTTAAAGGGGCACTACATACTATTTTACAATTCAGTTTATTTGTCATGCAGAGGGCCTCCTCTTAGCCTGTGAAAACAGTTTTATAATGTCTTCTGTGGCTCTGAAGGGTGCTTTAAACATTTGAAAAAATAACCCCAATGGTGCTAACAGAGTTATCTCAAACTTTTTTAATTTCAAACATTTTTTAAACTAGAAAATATGTGTTATAAATTGGAGGTGTGATGCTTGAATGCATTCAGAAGGCAGGGGAGATCTAATGTGTGTTTGGAGCTTGACCCAAACACACATTAGATCCTCTCTGTCTGTGCTGCTTCCAAATTGAGTCCTCCGACATTTTGGGGCACTACTGAATTGTGGGAGAAGTCTTTTCAAACCCATATTAGTTTGATAACTTTATAGTTTGTACACTCACTCCTATCCTTCTATTCTGTCCACTCTGTCCTTGTCGATATATTGTCCTCTTTGTTCTTCTTTTACCCCACCCCCCAACCCCTTTTTTCTTTTCTTCATCCTGTAAAGCACTTTGTAACTTTTGTTTTAGTGTAATACAAATAAAAATGTCCCTCCAAGTACTATGTTACATCCTCATTATCATTATTTTGGGGCTTTTATTTTGAACTATACACAGCAGCTTTGTCTTCATCATATCTTTTTCATATAATTTTTGGTCCATAAAAATGAAAGAATGACCCAGTGCTGTTCACATGAAATACCACAGAGGTGGATCAATGGGATAACTTCAAAGCATGGAAAGCTTTTGATCATTGACACTGTCCCAGTCATTTGCCGCCCCTTCCTGCTAAATGACAGCCATTTTCCTTTTTTGCTTTCAGGTCTGCAAGTGTTTTCTCCCCTTAGATAAAGGTGCTGCATGTGCCATTGTGATCTGGTTTTCTCCCCTCTGGGCAAAAGAAGCCTTCATCTACAGTAGAGAGGATTAGTGTCTGGATCCAGGCAAGAAGCCAACCCTAAACACACTTTCAGAGGCAACCCCCAACGCACACAGTGGATGCTCTGCTCCACCAGGCCAGCTGCCGCCCAGTTTTATTGTTTGTAGCCAGGAGTCAGAGGGTTGCTGATGTGTGACGGCAATAACAGGTGACAGGTGATGGAGGGAGGGATGGGGACAGCAGCTCACCTTTCTCTGTGGTCAGTCACTCAGTGTTGGTTTAGGGGCTCCGAGGCCAGTGCCCGGGGCCTCTGTGATGGATTGGTACAGCTGAGACGATCCTGGTTGGGGTAAACTGATCTAATGAGGGCTGAGTGAGGGCACAACCTGACCCTGAGGACACCCCGACCCCCGACAGCCTTCTCTGGATTTTATATATATTGTATTTACTCAGTGAGAAGTAGGATTATAGCGATGTATCAGTTTGCTGGACAGTTTATAGGTTTTTTATTAGATATCAGATGTATATACTGCCACTGATATGCCCAAGGCTGCCCCCTGACCTCAGAATTATAAACAGTCTGTAAAAACAGCAATTAAATTTGATTTAAACTTTAAATATTTGTTATTATTCTTCCTGGAAGTAAAGGGGGAAAATATCTAATTTAATCCCTGAGCATTAGTCCTGCTGTAATTTTGCATATTTAAAAAAAAAAAAACTACAATTTAAGAACTTGTAGGCCTGCATCATTTTAACTTTCTTTTTTGTACCCTTCCATTTCCAGTCACCAAATGGACTCAGAGGCAATGATGTGGGAGAGAGAATGAAATTACAGTGTAATTCTAATGTGCAATTTCATTACGTTAAATTATACTAATTTCATTTACAGTTTCATTACATGCAATTACAGAGTGATTTAATTTAGTGTCAGCTGGAAGGATGGTCACGTCAGCTCTGACCCTCGACTTCCCATCCATTATCCATCTGGGGCCCCCACCTCTCTTCATCCCTCTCTCTCTCTCTCACACACACACACACACACACACACACACACACACACACACACACACACACGCACACACTGCTGTCTGCTTGGTCATCCGATCAATCCTTCCACCCCTCCCTACACACATAAACATGCACATGAAGAGACAGAAACACAGAATCCCCTGTAAGACCTTTTTCACAGCAGCCATTTTTTACATGAAATAGTAGGGTAAACACCGGTTTTACTAATGACACTAATTAATGCTCCTTTCATTCAGGTCAAACAGAGTCAAGGTCCTGCAACTGTGCATGTGGGCTCACTGGAAATGCTCTGCTCCTGTAAATGTAACAGAAAATAAATTATATAATCTAAGCATATCATCTGACTCAGTACAGTATATTTGTTTCTTACTATCAGTCCCCATGTGTATTTTCTCTAATTTTCCTTTTGTTCTTTATCACTAAAACTGATAAAAGCACACTAAACTACCAGAAACATCTGTAAGTGCAGACAGTGCGGACATGCATAAAATAATGCAGTGCTGCACAACAGGCCTGCAAAATGTGCTGTATTTTCAATTCTAATGGACTTCAGTGCCTCCTTCTAGTTCCAACACAGCCTCAACAAGATCCCCACAAAGGCAGTATCCCACCTCTCAAGTTAAATTTCAACATAATTTTGTACCTCAAAACTTGTATTTGTTGGGCCCTGCAACCTTGTAACAAGACAAAGGTTATCACCCTATTCAAATGAATAATAATATTAAGAATAAATTGAATTATACAGTTGCTTATTACCAAGATACCAAGGCAAGATCTGAAACATGGTAAACAAAAGCTGAACAAACCTATTTGGGGTAAATAAAATTAAAATAAATCAGGCAGTTAGACAAGCATCATGTATTTGATACTTCAGGTCTGTTTATCCAGCTGTGCTAATGGACTCATTTAGCGTGACTAAAGTGGATATGACCATAGCCAAGGTCAGACTGGGAAACGTTTCACTCCTTATAGACACATAATCTGCTTTCTGCATCCACTGATCAGTTTTTTTAATTTCCTACAAAAGAAAACCAAACATGGCAAAGTGTGGCAGAACTCATACATGTCTATAATGGTGAATCGTTTATTATCAAATGTTGTTAATGTGCTCAGTTGTTTTAAACACTATTTTTTTCTGGCCTAAATATGGCCTGAGAGAAGCTGATGTGTGCCAATAGCCTTAGCCCTAACTGATAACTGACTGCATAAACAAATACACTTATCTTACACAGATATAACTTTCCTTGCAACTTGGGTTGAGGCAACCCAGTGTTATGCAAGAGAGAGAATATTTTAAAGTTTTAAAGTCTGTGAAACTGTTATGTCAATCTACACTTCTCAGTTCAAAGCCAGTGCACAGCCCAAAATCACATCATTCACTTATTCACTACTCCTTACATAATAGACACTCAATACTTCACTCTATCATAATCATTAAATTATTAATATTTTCCTTTATGGGAATTTTTGGGGACATTATATTGTGAACATTTACACCGACAATTTGTACACTAAAGGCAGAAGTTACAGCAAATAGTGTTACATGCCAACAGTTTTGAAGAGTCAGTAATCCACATCCTCATGCTCATATTTCATTATACATAAGCTTTAAGTCACCTACATTTATACTGATATGGTTGTCTGTGGGATTTCTATGGGATCTTCTTGAGAATATAGAATACTAGGGTTTTATGATCACATTATAAACCCAATGGGTATCTGCTAATTATTTAGACAATGAACTCTGTGAACGTCATCTCTGTTAACATAAAAACCAAACTTGTTTCTTTAGCTGCTCTTAAAGTTCCAGTGCGCATAACAGGGATCTATTGGCACAATTAAAATATAATATTTAGGTATGTTTTAGTTATTGTATAATGAAAATAAGAATCGTTATGTTTTTGTTACCTTACAATGAGTCATTTTTATCAACAGATGTCACAGTTCACCTTCCGTGGAGGCCACCATGTTGAACCGTCATCTTTCTAGAGTAGCAAAGAATGGACAAACCAAACATTGGCTCTAGCTAGGGACATTTGTGTCTATCGCATGTTTCGCGGCCACTATTGTTCCTCATTTGCGTTTGGAAGGGGAGGGTGAAGCAGGCGGCATTTCAATCTGCAACCTCATGTTGTTGAATGATGACAAAATATCTCAGTTAATATCACAAGGTGCATATATGTTATATATGTTTGTTTAGGTGAAACAAATGTTATCATCTTTCAGCTTGTTAGAAAGGGAGAAAGGATCTGGCCACAGCAAATAGAAACTCAAAATGACACTGAACCTATAAGCTTCACGCCACAGTATGTTGCAAAGGAAGTACTTGTTGGATCATCTAACAGGCTGAGCAGCTTAGTTTGCTTGAGGTATACTGATGCCTTTAATCTGGATCTGCACTGTTATTTATTTCCATGTAAATATACTGATCTACCGGCCAATATCTTAATTTGCCATGTATAAGTTTATCCCTTGTGTGTGCTGTTGTGTGCGAGCCAGCGGTCAGAGGTCAAAGGGGAGACATTTCCAGGCATGTTTTGTCTGGGATAGTTTTGGTCTGCAGTAGTGGTGACTGGGGGGTTGTGGGTGTTCACAGAGTGTCAGCTGGTCCATATAGTGCGACTACAGTATACACCACCTCCACTCCCTCCTCAGCCAACCACCACAATGAGGAAGTCCCTGGTCTGTTTGGTGTGATCATCAGGACAGCTGGTGCCTGGGCAGCTGCACGGCTGCGGGGTGGCTGGGAAAGAGCCCGTCCCCGGCAAACCCAGGAAGGGCTTCTGCATCTGCTCAGCTGTCGACCCACCCACCCCCCACTCTTCCTTCGTGCCCCCCCAGTTCCCCCATACTCCATCAGCTGAGACCAGCAGGAGAGACAGCTGGTCGGTGCTGCCAGGGAGAGAGGAGGGTGAGGGTGTGTTAATGTGTGTGCATTGAGTTGGGTGGGGGTAGACCAAGCAGCGATGACATCACTGCCAAAGTGATGCATTTGAACACATACACACATTAACATACACTGTTTTGATCCTGTTGATTGGTTGCAGCGCTGTGGTGTCTCAAGTTTTGGCATCAAATACCTTCATTTTGGATTACAGGACAAGGGGGACTTTCTATATTTTTCTTGTTTCTGTCAACAAATCTAATGAAAAACAGAAAAATAATAATGAATTGATCCTACTAAAGGCCAATCCATGACCATTAACAAGACAAAACCTATGGCTGTGAGGCCATTGCATGCTGTTTCTATGTACAATAATGAAGCTCAACGCAAGTTCAGTCAAGAAGATATCTCTATGCCTCATTCATTGACAATACCCTCTCACTCTCGTCAGCTGTCTATGAACATTTACTCTCTCAATTAAACCAATCAGACTTCCCTCTCATCCAACAAGACATGTTGTCGCTGTCAAAGTTTAAATTTGTTCTCCTCTCTGTTCAGCTGTCATAGCACCCCATTCACCTGCAGTTCATCATATCCAGTGCCCAGATTAAGCTTAAATCCACTCCTCTTCACATCATGACCTTCAGCCATTCTAAATTCTCATCCCTTCATCACCACCACCACTAGGCTCCATCAGCGGGGTCCTATACTAATCAAACCCTTCAGATAATCTCCAAACACTTCACATTTCTCATCTTTATTGTGCACATGTCAATTAAATTGTCAGTTATCTCTTGATTGAACTGTATTCCATATCCTTGGTCCACACACACACACACACACACACACACAGAACTTTTTCTTGTTCAGCCAAAAAAACTAAATATCTCCTCTTCTCGCTGCCGTGAGGTCGCCATGTTGTTTTCTAGTGCGCATGTTTGGAAGGTTTACACAGACACCCAATTGTAGGTGTAACTGTAGTGTGCATCTCTGCAGCTGTCTGTGTCTGTTCTGAAGTATGAACAAAGAGTAACAAGTATTGTCTGTGTAGCCAAAGCATGACATATCCATACATATAATAATTAAATTAAATGTGTTGCCATATGGACTAAAGGTCAGGGCAAGTTTTGGCATCCACATCTATTTAGCCACATGCCAATCCAGGACACAAATCATCACTAGGACATTGTAAAGGAAGGACAGGGTGTGGGGGTTGGGTGGAGGTTGTGTTGTTGTATGTGTTTGGGGGATGGGGGAGTTTAAATCGGCAGAAGTCGTAGTTGAGAAGGAAAGGAGGAGGAGGAGGAGGAGGAGGAGGTGAGGAGATGTACTAGAAAGCAGAGCTCCTTTGTCCTCATGTAGTCTGGCCATTCAGGGGTCAGAAACAAACCTTGGTTCAAGAGAGAGGCAAAGAAAGGAAGAGAGGCTGATGTCACACAGTTCCCTTGTGATTATCCAAAAAACAAACATTTGAAGGTTTAAAATATTAACTGTTATGTTATACTTATGTATGTAATATAAACTGAATACTGGGGTATATTTGTCAAGAAATTCATTAATTATTTTATTTATGTCAGAATTTCATAGATAGATTTCATAGATACTGAAGTGTTTCTATTGTAATGACACATAAACAATATTAGTATGTGGTGAGCTTTTGATCACATTTTAATTCCTGTGCATAAATAAATGATTACCAGCTAACGGATGGTATATAGATAAAAACCTTTTTGTTAATTAAATTAGACCTAAAATGATTTTGATTAATCAATCAACAGACAATTTATTGGAAGCTATTTTTATAATCAATTAGTCACTTTTCAAGCCAAATGCCAAACCTAATATAGCATCGGCTTCTTAAAAGTTAGTCTTTTTTAAAATTTTCTCTGTTTTCTATCATTGTAAACTGAATATCTTTGGATTTTGGGTAGAAATTTGTTTAGGCTGCCGGAAAAAAAGTTTTAATTTTTTACAATTTTCTTACATTTGATAGACAAACCAATAATGAAGCAAATAATCTACAGACTAATCAATGTTGAAAATAATTGGGTTAGGGTTAGCCCTAATTAAAATAACAACCAATGCCCCTTCACATGCACTATTTAGAATCGTTTGAAGGAACAAGACATGTTGATAAGTTTTTATTTGCGATAAATTAGGAGAAAACCCACAGCTTAGGCACTTAAGTTCACTGTATCCTCAGGGTTAAAAAGATAAAACCTTTGGTTTGGGGGGAGAGTTGAGGATAAGAAGAGAGGAGGGAGGAGGAGGTGGAGGATGGGGCCTATATATATCCATCTGTCTGGTAAATAAAGCATGATCAATCTACCTCCACTGTTATCCAGCTACAGTTTCATCTAAGTGGCCACAGCCCATCTGCTCAGAGCATGAAAGGTCGCTGGTGACCATTGATCCCTTATTGATTCAATGAATTGTTTAATGACCACCAAGGTCAATTAATTAACCATTTGCTGGATGTTTTAATTGCCCTGGGCTAATTTAAGCCTGCTGATTAATTCTGGGTCCCCGATGTTGGAAATGGACCTCACTGTCAATGGTGGGATTAAGAGCAGAACAATGGATGACAGATGACTGACAAAGCACTGAGTGGCTTTGGAAAGCTGTGCTGATGTTTGTATTGTACGTTTTAACGAGGGTATTGTGGTAATGGACTCATTGAACTGACCATATTGCCATAATTTATTCCAGACTGCCACTGGAACATATTGAATCATTTGTTGTTATTTTTGTGAGGTCAACCTTGTCAAAGAACAAAGACTGAGAAGCTTGAAGGTTTAATATTCATATCACAGAGATGTGACACGAAAACTATTCAGACACAGGCACAGGTTTGAGTGTGTAGGTAAGATATTATTTGAACTTGGGTCTCATTTAATGGCTTTGGCCATTTTCTGCTAGCGAGGATAACATCCTACTCACCAAAGTAAATACTGAAATCTGGTGGAACACATTGCTACACTGACACACTGACGAGGCAAGAAACATGATCAAATGATCAGAACAAGTTGCTTGATGCGTGGGGAGCACAGGTTTGCAAGCAAATGGGAGGTGATAGGGTCCCCAAAAGTGCCTTAGAGGACTTTTCCCCCCTAAAAACTGCACAGAGAGTCCATGAGAACATTAAGAGGGCATTCCTTATGAAAACAGCCAAGGAGCTGTGTGTTGTGGGTTGAGATGATGAAAGACAATCTATGAAGGCTGGTTTGAGTTGTTGATCAATACGGTTGAAGGCTTATTAAATGCCAAAATGCTGTACTGTACTGCGCTGTTGGGACCTAAACCTCTCTTGTGTTGTCAAATGTATGATTTTAGTAAATATTCTTCATGTGTGTCTATGTGTGTGGGTTTGCTGTTAGAAACCGGCTGATGGTCTGTTGGCTCATGTTTCTCGCCCTGTCTGGCTTGTTTTTAGCAATGTCACTGTGTTCCCAGAGCTCTGCATTTAACTGAGTGAGTCCATTCTCACTGACAGAGATGGTGGGGCAAAAAAAACTATGACAATAAGAGCCAAGTTGTAAATCAGATTTATCAGCAATATCAATATATTGTTTGGCCAGTTAGGGGCAGTATAACAACCAGTAAACAAAACACTAGCATACAGTGTTATTATCACCTTATAAAGTCGATAAAGATGCAGACTGTAAAGTGAGTCTTGGATTCATTTTTGCATCTGTTCTACAGCATTTTCCATTGAAATCCTGTTAATTAGTTTTTTTAATCCTCACATTGATAAAATGAGGTTCACTGTATTAAATGCCATCACACACACACACACACACAAGCTCATCCTCATTCCCACCTCACACACGTCATTTCCCTCTCTCACCTCTCTGTGTGTCAGGTGTCGGTTCTTTCCTGTCGACCGCTGTTTAATCTCAGTGTTTGGTGACGTCTGTGTCTCTTTGTGTTTGTTATCAAATACAGGCCTCTTCTATCAGCCCTCCTAGCTTGCGGGAAAGTCCCACAATCTGAGTGTATGAGGTTGCACGAGATTGTGTGTTTTCTCCTGGCCACGCTGAGATAAAATCAGTAAGTGGTGAACTTAATTACTTTCTATCTTGAAGCAGAGTTAACGGCTTATCAGTGTTTCCCGTGCTTGATTAAAGACAGATTCTGACCTCATTGTTTTATGTCCAGAAACTGCACACAGTACAGCACATCTATTTAGGAAACATTACAGCCATTACACTTTAATGAAAACATCTGACTATTGTATTCCATTAAGACAATTTCCTTTCTAATTTTAGACATCATTTTATGGATGTTTATTTTTTCTAAATAGCAGATGAAACATTGTCTCAGCAGTAATATTTTGGAGTTGTACGTCAGTGCTTTGTTTATTTTGTTAACTGAATAATTTCTTCCCTGCATGAAGAATGACTGGGAACAGAGGTGATTAACCGTGTGAAAAGGGTTTCACTCCACCTGTTACTAATCATCACAGATTACCTTCCTAAAACTATATAATTAACATAATCCATTATATGACCCAGAGTCTGTAATCTGGTTACTTCGTTAATTACTTATATTAAGATATATAGCAAGATTAAATGGACAGTGTATTTTATTTACTACAACAGGCTATAATTAGTGGGTATAATTAGTTATATTAGTTATTTTAAGTCATATAACATAACATATGTTTTCCTTTTTTTACCTTCACACCAGCAATAAACAAATATCAATTCATATATCTGGATGCATAAAAAATTTGGACATGGACATTTTTAAATTAATTTAAATTTAGCCACACAAAGATCATCATAAAGATGCTCTTCCTTTTCTAATAAACAATGTTTTTATGTAAAAATGTCTTTTAATATCCCTATTTCGGATCAAGAAGGCTCACAGAATTATAGCCTATGTATGTCTCTGTAATGCATGAGATCTCAGTTAAAATGTGGGGAACTTAGATTACGGTCATCCTTTTACATGTCAGTTGCTCCCAAAAATCACTGAATCGCCTGACAATTTAATGGTTATGTATCACCAGCAGGAGGCGATGTTAGCCCGCTGGAGGTTTTGCTTAGATTCAACCCTCCTGTCTCCCTCAAACACAGCGTGGACTTAATGTGACTCTTTCCAAAATGATATGGCCTATGTCTAGTTTAGTATAATTCACCAAAAATGGCAATTAACAATCACTACTGAAAATGTCAGGATGTAATTTTATATTTAGCCATCTGACAGCAGAAACATATGTCAATGTATGGTGTGTTTGTCTGTACTGAAACACAGAACAAGTGACCACAGATAGAGAAGGAGGTGACAGCACCTCTGCTTAACCTTGCTATATTTTATGATGGATGAGAGAGTTTTTACAGAACTTTTTTACTGTTCATATTGCAACATGTAGGTTCAACTTCACCATCCTTGCTTCATCCTAGTGTTTGGTGATGCCAGTGTCTTTAAATTATTTCACCATTTAGCCTAGTCTGCCTCATCATGTGTGAGCAGGATACACACATATACACACACAGACACAGGCCAACCTCAGTCTAGCAACACACCTCTGGTCAGCCACACCCTTGTTGGAGAGAACTGCCTCTTTGTTTGGGTGTGTGTGTGTGTGTGTGTGTGTGTGTGTGTGTGTGTGTGTGTGTGTGTGTGTGTGTGTGTGGGCTGTGTGTGCATGCGTGTGTGTCTGTGTGTGCATGCATGGACTGTGTGTGGATGGTATCGATGAAAGGCCACTCTGTGTAAAATGGTGACTGTGCTGTTTTGGTAGCACTTTTGTACTTGATGTGAAGGTAATGGGGTTCATTTCCTGAAGCATGTCTGTGTGTAATAACTTTCTGATCTGATTGTATGTAAGGTTCTCAAAGAGCACCAAGCACTATTGTGCGTGTGTGTGTGTGTGTGTGTGTGTGTGTGTGTGTGTGTGTGTGTGTGTGTGTGTGTGTGCTCTTGTATTTCTATCTTTGTATAGAATATGAGATTTAACCTTCGGAGTGAGGACATTTTTGACCCTCTTTAAAGAGCAGTTTGAAGGCTTGGACTTTAGTTAGTAGGTTACACATATGATTTGGATCAAGTTAAGATAAGATAGTTGGTTATTTGGGGGATGGGAATTTCCTTGAAATAACTACTCCATATAAACCCAAGTAAATAATCATTCATTATTTATTCATCATTGGTTCGTCATATAGGCAAAATCATATGCTTGCCTAAAGACATATTTTTATATTTTGTATGTTTTGCTATGTTCAGCTGCGCATTGACTAAAATAAATCTAAGTTAGCAATTAAGCTATTTAAAGTTTTACCAAAATCATTTTTGTATTTTATCCTGAGCCGAGAAATTTTAAAAAATCATGAAAACCTTATTTCCTTATGTGTGTACAGACACCAGAAGGGGGCAGTATAGGTCCATTTCTTCCCCTTCTGGGAGAGAAAAGCTTGTTGAGAGACACTTTTCTCTGTCTGTGTCTCTGGCCCTGTTTACACTTGGTATTAACATGTGTCTTGGGTGATTTGATCACAACTGGATAGCTCTAAGTACAGGTGTGAATTAGACCACGTTCGGAGGTCTGTGCCACATGTGACCACATTCTTTCAGTAGTGTGTACGCAATGTGTGCTGTGCCATACTGAAGGACTGCCTACTCAACTGATGTTGTGTAAGTACACACGAAGCACGCAGTCTGATTTCCATTTGGTTTACTCTAATGCAAATTACGTGTTAGCAACCTCACTATCACCAGACTCCCTTAAAAAATCATGCAACTTTAAGAATTGTTGGGGGAGAAGCTGTCTACAAACGATTCTTAATAATCTGGGCCTTCTTGTAAATTTGGTAAATTTTATACATCAAAGGTCCAGTGTGTAACATTTAGGAGGATCTATTGGCAAAAAATGGAACATAATATGCATACGTTTTTTTTAATTTGTGTATAATCACCGGAGCATAGGAATTATGTTTTTTGTTATCTTAGAATTAGCCATTTATACAGACGCCGTGGGTCACTGTCTATGGACTCGTTTTAGCAGTGTTTGGTGTGTCTATTCTGGGCAACTTACATTGCAGTTCAACATGGCAGTGTTTAGGGGTGTTTGTGTTTTTGGCCACTGTAGTTTCTCCTTTGTGCTTGGAAGGGGAGTTGAAGTTGCTGTATGCAACTGCACCACTAGAGGCCACTTAATCGTACACACTGGACTGTATTTCTTTCTCTGTGTAAAAATCAAATACAATTTAAATGCAGTTCAAAGAGTACAGTCATTTATATATCGGATATAAGTATCATTGGCAAACATGAACTCAAAGTATGTGTCGTGATATTGTGTATGAATTTTCGATGTTACATTGATGTTATAGTGTCTATACAGCAAGACACAGGACGGACTTTAAACATAAAATTGTGTAAAAGAGACAAATGCACAATGCTATGGACAATGTTTTAATAAAAACAGCATTATCTGGGAGGATAACAGCAGCAACATTATTTGTGTCCTGCTTCCTGTTTACACCAGCACACGCATGACCAGTGCATGTGAATGGTCATGTGACATGGATTTTCAAGCATGTTGCATTTCATTTCTGAAATTGTGCTCAAATGCTCATCTGGACCAAGGTTATTATATTTAACTAAATTTAAACTAAAACTAGGTGTGAACAAACATTTTAGTTAACTGAAATAAAAAATAAAACAAGACCTCAGAAAACTAACTTACAATATTGTGTACTTACAAAACTAACTAAAATAAACTAAAATGTTAATTGGCCGGGAAGTGAGATCCAATCACAAGTGGTCACTTGAGACACATGTGGAGATGCATTTTAATGCCAGGTGTGAACTGACACACTTAAAGGTGTCCACTTGTGATCAGATCGCCCAATAAAACATGTTAATACTATGTCAGAACAAGCCCTCTGTCACACACACACACACACACACACACACACACACACACACACACACACAGAGGGAGAGATTGTGTCCGAGAGATAAATCACTGAACTCACATCACTCCTCTTAAATGTTTTGTATGTGCCCGAATGTGTGTTTGTTTGTCACTACAATCTAGGAAGTCACAGGAGGAGGTTCATTACTAATAAGGGTAGGTTAGGGTACACTTCATGGCGGGATGGCAGTGGTCACCCATTTCTCTGGTCTTCCACCTATTGTTCTCATCTGAGGTATAACAAACAAACAAATTCTGGATTGAACAATGCCTCCTAAATGTTTTCTGTTTTCCACGGATACGGTCAAAACAAATGATATAGTTATTGTGTGTGTGTGTGTGTGTGTGTGTGTGTGTGTGTGTGTGTGTGTGTGTGTGTGTGTGTGTGTGTGTGTTAACCAGATGCAGACTCCTGGGAGGGCTGCTGCTTCACAGTCTTGTGCACTTTCCCATTAATGAGTCGAAGGTCAAATGCTTCCTCATATTGTGACACAGCTGCAGCAAAGCATAAACCAATACTGCATTGTGCGTGTGTGCGTTTGTGTTAGAGGAAGAACATGAGGAAAGAATCAGTGAGTTCGAAAAGAATCAGTGAGTTCGAAAAGACAAGATAAAAGTGTGGAAAGAGGAAAAGGCAAAGAGTGAGTAAGAGTCGATAGTGAAAGTAGCCCTCAGGCAGCCATTACTCAGGAGAATGATAAATAGGTTTCAAGATTGCAGGTTTGGTCTACCTGAGGCCCAAAAATGAAACTAGAAAGATATTTTACCTGTGGACAAGCATTTGAAACATGTCACATTACTAGAAAAACTGAGATCTGGCTGAAAAAGTGACACAGATGTCCACATGATGTGACCTCTTTGACCTTGAGCTCACAAACCACACCTGTTAGTGGAACCGTGAGAGTGTTAGGACCTCAGCCCAGACAGGAAATAAACACAAATGATTTTTCCGACAAAACTTAAGACTGAATCTTTATTGACATTTTTTCAGTTTAACTGCTAACACACCGAAGAGAAGATTTGTATGTGCTGAGCAGTGGCCTTTCTGGTCTTACTCATTCTCACCCTCTGCCTATTACTTCCTTTGGAAACTGTGAATGTAGTCCCTGTTTGCTTATAATAATACATGACCATAATAGTACCTGATCTCAAACTTAGCATCTAAAAGGTTAATCATTATCTCAGATCACAAGCAACAAGTCTTACAAATTGAATTAGTGCCCTATATAACGACACATATAAGTGCAAGGTTAGGAAGGACTAATTGTGGTTATTGTAAGGAAACCAATCTTGACAAGATTATTGTAATGACTGGTGTGATTATTGTAAACGTGTCCTAACTTATTTCATCTGTTGTCTGCAACTTTTGTATTCTGCCATCTGGTTAAATAAATGTTAAATTAAAGAAATAATAACACAGAGATTGAGATGTAAGATTTTTAAGATTCAGACCCAAACCCTAACCGTAGTGTTGTCAGATCATAAAACAGATTGCAGATATGAGCGTCGGATCAGAAAGTGCTTCTATGTGTCATTCTATGTACAAACAATGTATTTAGTGTTTTAATTTGAAGGTCTTGTTGCATTTCCTGGTAAATGTGTTTCAAACTCTTGTAGTCTCCAAACCAAGGTACTGTAACCCTGCCGACACCACCAGGGGGTTGTTTTCTCAGATTTGACAAAGCTCCTCGAGCCACAGAAGAAATTATACAACTGACCTTTATGTGCAAAGTCAGCAAAGTTCCCCCATTGATGTTACATAGTGCATGTTAAAGGACCAGTGTGTAGTTAGTGGCATCTAACAGGGAAGTTGCATATTGTAACTATCTGAATCTGCCGACCTAGGGATGAGAATGGGCAGGAGAAACTACACTGGCCACAAAACTCACAAAAATACATGAAAGGCCCTATCTAGAGCCTTAACAATCAGAATTACAGAATCATTTAGCAAGGCACCAGTCAAGCATGTGAAAGTGTGAACCAGGGTCACGATAAAAAAGAAAATCCTGGAAACTTCCTAAAAAACACAACAGTGTTTGAAGAAAACCACCCTCCCTCTTGTTAGCATGATTTAGTGTCTGTGCGGGATTTACAAACCATCTCGATTCAACCACATCACGTCTAGGGAACACATTGGTACAGTGATTGGTAGTTTTCTACGGGGGATGTCATATATCTCAGTCATAATTTAGCTTTGATTACAGATCAACTATTGTAGAAAGCCATATTTACTACTCTCTTGTGCTAGAGTGAATTATATCTGCTTCACGGCATGTATTTTTTGGTTCTACATTTTTGTTATGTAGTCTCATATTTTCCCACGCTGCCACACGGGTATAAAATTAAGTTTCTACAAATCAACACCCAGTAACTCACTCAAGCAGTTATAAAACAAAACCTTGATGCAGCCGCCCTGTGATAACAGAAGACGCAGGGCCATTGTTTTACTTAGAAATAATTCGCTGAGAGAGTGTATGATGGCTTTCTTATCTTATCTGGTGAATTTACCATCCAGTATGGTGGGTGATTCAAAGCATCCTTCCCGCCCAAGCAATGTCTTCCATCGGCCAGATGCAGAGATGGGGACTCGAGTTTGCGACTCAGACTCGAGTCGCACTTAAGTCGCACACACAGAGACTTCAGACTCGACTCGGACTTGTGTTTTGGGACTCGTGAACATTCATGTTTTCTTTTTGGGCGTATTAATATTGAGGAAACTCTAAAACATCTGATGGGCTTAATGTGATTCCTTCCTTTTTTTCATGGTAACCATGGTAACCACATTACGCACTGGGTGCGCGCCTCGCGGCCTCACGCAGTAGTGCCTCGGATGACAACTATGGCGACCAGCGGCACACCTGCAGCTGCTGCTATACCATTTGTGATTACATTTGGTTATAAAAACTTCAAACAGGACGGCACCAACAAAAGGAGCGCTGACTAAAGTGAGTGGCGTTGACATGACGTAAAAAAAAAAAAAAAAAGGTTGGGTAACGTTAATCATCTGCTTTGCCACCATCTACCGGCTAACGTTAACCGTAGAAAAATACATAGTTATACTGTCGGCTTACAGGCAGGTTACAGGTTAATTGTTGACCACGTAACGTTAATGTTACAGGTTTACCAGGTTACCATTACACTGAGTTTGAGTGAGAGGATAGAGGAATGTGTCATTAGAGACCCAGTGTAATTAAACAATATGGTTGCAGAGTGCAAACCTTTAACTTTTTTGTCCACTGGCAAACTGGCTAGACTAGTGAATGTTGAAATTTTACCAGCCACTCAATACATTACCATTGTTATTTTGGCTTGTGAGTGCAGCATATACTACCAGCCACTTGCATGATTTACCAGCATCTGAATGGTGTTAATTTTGTGTCCAGCAGATGAAACTAACTATAACTGAGATTGGATGATTAGTTATTATTGCATGACTAGATTTAGATTTACAAGATTACAAGATTACAAGATGACTTTATTTGTTACATACACAAGTCCCAGAGTAACATGCAGTGAAATGTCTCCTGGTTACTCCTAAACTGGCCTTATAAATAGAATAAATAGTTTATAGACTTACAGTATATTTCAGATAATATGGCAGCAACAGTTTTGCTTTTTTTTTGTGACCAAAGTTTTAATTGCAAATAACACAGAAGCAACATATACAAGTTTTTAAAGTGTTTTGCTTACAAGTTGTTTGCATTTAGCTAAAGTGTGATGTTTTGCACTAATTGGAATGATGTTAATTACAATGTCTTTGACTGGGTGAGGTGTAACATTTTCTGTATTTGTTCTTATTATGGTCCCACTGAGCCTGCACAATAGGGGGCAAGATATACTGTAACTGTATGTTCATGTTGGAAGAATACAGTTTCCTTTAAAGGAAAGTATTCATTGTGTGTTTTCCTTCATATTGCATTGCAATAGCCTGTTTAAAGTGATCATATAACAAACAACTAATCAGTACTGATACTGTATGCTAATAGATAAAGGAGTGATAATAATACAGTAAATGCTTTGAATTTCTTATATATATCTGTGCAGTATTCTTAGTAGACCGGATAGCAGCAGATGACAGAAGGCTCATTACAACCAGAAGAGACATATGACTTTTATTTTTTAGAGACTTGCGACTTGACTTGGACTCGTGACCAAATACTTCAGACTTGACTTGGTCTTGCAAAAAAAGACTTGTGAACATCTCTGGCCATATGTAAAATCATGTATACACACAGAAAGTGTCCTTATGCCACTTTCCACACAGGTTTCCAAAAATGTAAAACCCACACACTGTGAGAACATGGTAGACATCTTTCACACTATGCATACCCCATATAGTCCTTTGAGTGTTATAGTGTGATGTTGCGAGTTGCCAATTAATATTATTTTATTTTATTTTA
This sequence comes from Dicentrarchus labrax, assembly GCF_905237075.1. NCBI lineage: Eukaryota > Metazoa > Chordata > Actinopteri > Moronidae > Dicentrarchus > Dicentrarchus labrax. Next base: position 19,585,018 of record NW_026136720.1, on the reverse strand, counting down.
TCATTGTTATTTAGAGCTTTTTGTCTTTCACTGCACTATGTTAGGATCTGTAGTTTAAATAAAAAACTTCACTAACATAGGGATGCATGTATGATTAACAACATTTTTGAAAAGCCTTAATTCTGTTCTTGAGTAAATCAAGATGTTTGTCACTGCATTATAATAATAATTATGATAATAATAATTTTCTAAATAATCACATAAATACATGATTTTAGAAAAAAATACATTATTTTCCTTCATTATTGAGGAATAAGAATAACCTACACCTTCAGGTGTGAGTGATAAATTAACAAGCCATGTATAATGGGTGTGCCAAATGATTCAGTGGCTGCTTTGGCACTGCTGGAAGATATTGCTATTGCGTAATTTAGGGCGAGAACAAGTATTTAGAGCTAATGGCTTTCACTACCTCAGTTCCCTTCTGCCATTCACCTTGCTTGATGCCAGAGATTACGAATCCAAATAACACACGTTTTCTTTTATCAGTTTGATCCACGTTACCTCCAGTTCACACTCCTTAAAACTATGCTTCTTCTTCATTTGCTTCTTCAATGCTTCCGCCATCCGCCTTCTAAATGCTGATCCCTCATAGAAGTAGGAGATATTCTTTAACCCATAAAGATAAGATAGACTTTATTGATGCTACAATGGGGGAATTTACTTCTTACAGAAGCTTCAGATATAACATAGCAGATAAGAAAACACATTGAATAATAAAATAAAATAAAAAAATATAATATATGAAGAAAAAAATAGAATTAGGGTTGTATGTACAAGGAAAGGAACAGTTAATTTAATTAATCCTTCAGCTTCAGAAAAAATAAAATTCAAAGTGACCAATTTTGGAGATATGTGGTTTTCACTGAAAAGGAAGGGTAGAGAAGTAAAAGAGTATAACGTTGCATTAAATGGAAATACTCAAGTAAGTAGAAGTACCTCAAATGTGCACTTGAGTACAATACTTGAGTTAATGTATTAGGTTACATTCCACTACTGGATGTCTCTCTGTTTGAGCAGCAGCCCAAGTCTACTGTCACCAGCCTCAGGTCTCACTTTCCCTCAGCACTCATGAATGGTACAAAAACACATTCAGTTATACTTAGACTATTGTGCGTACATTATACCCTCACTGCCAGGCACACAAACAAGTGTGAAATATGCAGCTTATCTATCCACATCCCTGGGGGCTCCTGACAAGCTGTCACTATTAGTGTGTGTCCTCAGTGCACCTGCGTTGGCATTGGACTACCCGCATGATCCCTGGCTGCCACGCTGCCTGGCAGGGTGCACAGAGATCATGCTGACATCACACCCTCCTGCCACATCCGCACGGGCCCTGTGCCACTCTGCCATTGCTCCCTTTTGCTGAATGGCCCGCTCTATGAGGGCTTTCATGTCTAGTCGGCCATGTCATGGGTTTAGCTATGAGTTCATTTCCCAGGCCAGGATCCAGGGGATGTTTAATTTGGCCCCCCAGCTCTAATCATTTCACTAAAGTGGAGGTGATGGTGACGTGTTTATACACTGGTCATTTAGAGGAAGTGTGTGGACTCTAAAAGTGCACGTATTTGCAGAGGGGAGCTAATATGAGTGTGATTAGAGCAGTCTGCATACTTTTAAATACCTGCTGTGAAAGTTGTTATTAGTTGTGTGAAAGAGATAGAGAGGAGAGGTGCTTGGGTTTCTTTAGGTTACTATAGTAAGTACCGTGGGTGTGTGTCTAATTAAAGACTTATAGAGTGATGTGATGTGCATGTGTAGCAAACTTGTGAATGGCAGGGGACAAAAGTTGTGTTTTGTGCCTCACACACACACACACACACACACACACACACACACACACACACACACACACGCACACACTTGAAATTTCCCTCCAGTTTCCCCCTCCTTGCCGCCCTCGGTCCTATTTTGTTCAAATGTTCCAGAAAGGATTAGTCAGTGATAAGTGACATCAGGCTCAAAATGTGGACCTTGACCTCATGAGTCACCTTTACACACACAAACAAGCTCTCTCTCACACACACACACACACACACACACACACACACACACACACACACACACACACACACACACACACAAAATGTTGAGTCATGCTTGTGTAGCAATGCCACAGAAGCAAAGAAAGATGACATCATCTCAAAGTGTTTGCGCAGGAGGGGGGCAACTGCAAGGGGTGTAGCTATTGTTTGCTGTGAGTGTGTAGGCTGTGAAGGTGTGGGGAGGGGGTTGGGTTGTCTGTGTGTGTGTGTGTGTGTGTGTGTGTGCATGCCTTTATATCTGAGCTCTGTGCTTGTGTATGATCATGTGAGTGTGATTCAGAGGCTGCAGGTTGGCTCGGCTGAGGCAGACTCTGACTCACTGTCTGTCTGAAACAGGTGACTTTCCAGGTCTGTCTCAGCTTCCCGCCAAAAATACCCCCCACTCCCTCCCCCTGCTGTTGTTCCTCCTCCTGGCCCTCACCCTCCACTTTTCTCCTTGGGCTTCTTTCAATCAGTTCTGACCTTTGACCTCCTGTCCCTGTTGACTTAAGAGGCCAGGAGAAGCTACTGAGAGCTTTTCGTGCCTTTGGCCAGAAATAGAGCTTCTAGAAAATGTATGTGCGCGTGTGCAGGGTGTGTGTGTGTGTGTGTGTGGTGTGTGTGTGTGTGTGTGTGTGTGTGTGTGTGTGTGTGTGTGTGTGTGTGCAGGGTGTGAACCACAGGGCAACCAGGGGGAGCTTGGCTCCTCTTAATAAGACATAAGCTCCCCTGAAAACATGATTTGTGAAATTTTTTTGGGGGGGGGTCTTAATATATTGACAACATTCTATTTTTGCCATACATTTCTATTTTTCTAAATCTTCAATGTCATGGATTATGAGTAAACTTGGGCTACTCTTGATTTATGATTTGTGCATGAGGGTGATTCATCAGTAATTCACTTTAATAAAGATACTGCTATTCTTGCCATCACTTTTGAAGCGTGGCAGCACAATATCATTAACTGCAGATCAGAAAGTATACATAAAATAAACTTTCCTAGTCCCAGTCTGTCTGCGCATCATTAGCCATTATTAATTTCTCTGTTTTGTAGTCAGCATAGTGTGTGTCATGGTCAGTCCACGCCCCCCGCTGTATGTGTGTGTGGGTGTGTTAAGTTATGCAAGGCAATAAAGATGAGACTGTAGGAATGCAGTTTGCTAAAATGAGTTCCTGCGCTCAGGGAGTGTCCAATTCTTTTTTAAATTATTTTTAAACAAAATTAAAACAATGTATACAAATAGCTGATTTTAATTTTAAAAGCAGCAGAGGCTTTGTAAACATTGTAGTTTAACCTTTTTTAATTTTCTTTTAGGGGCATAAACAGCTGATTTAGCTTTTTTTTCATTTTCCAGTATTGAAAGGATATCCTGTGCTGTACCAGAAACTTGTTTACTGTAAATGTATTTATTTATTTATTTAACAGTGTTTTCATAAAGTGGGGAAAACAACAGCTTTTGGATATAAATCAGTTTACCTTTATTTATCTCCTCTGCTATAAAAATCTGTTTATTTTTTGGCAAAAATTGTTCAAAACCCAAAACAATGAGCCTTACATTCAGCTCTCAAACTCTGGCTGTGGTGGGAATTATAGTTTGTGTGATTGAATCAGTATGATCCGTGTGAAAATAGAGACTTATAGACGGAAGCAGACACAGAGTAAAGATGGGAACATCAGGAGGAAAAATCAGGAAAGGAAGCTTGGAAATTGGGCAAAATTTGGACATGTCCATTGATATGTCTATTGGGAAAAGAACACTTTTTTTCAAGCTGTTAACATTTAGCCAAGAGATGTACAAGTTACATAATCCATCATTGCGTAATCATTTGATGACATGTACCTCAAACGATTCTTCCTCCTTGACTACTGAATGGACTTGCAAGTGATTTCTCAGAAACCAACCATGTGTAACATGAAGTAGCCTGAAGATCAGGAAAGGACAAAGAGGGGAAACTAATATATTGCCTCACTGACAACCCATCATACATACACGTGTTCACGTATACAACACATTTGGTGTACTTTTCATTTGTACTTGTTTGACTTTAGTCTCATGTACAACAGCAGTGTTAAATTTCCAGTTCGCACATCCAGTTTCATTTATGCAACCCAAACACAGTGGGACAAAGGCTAAGGTTTGGTTGGAGGGGTTGTTTGCGTGACAGTTTCCGATCATCTTGAAGTCATATCGACTATCAGATTTTTGTGTCAGAACATGTCATGTCAAACTACAAACAGAAACCTTGTCTTGTCTTTTTAATTAAACGCTATCCTATTTAATTGTATTCATCTTTGTTTTCTTGCTTTATTGTAAATGTTTTATAGGGCACTTTGTGTTGCATTTTATAATGAATTGTGCTATTATGATCATGGCCTTTGGTTTAAAGTGTAAAAATATTAAACAGGGAACTCATCAAGCACTACTGCTCATGTGAAAAAAGTTGCATAAAGCCTTTTGTGGCACCATTGAGAAAAAAGTGGATGATTTGCCTCACTGAAGACTACAAGTCTGGAATGACTGTCTGTGGTGTGGAGTTGAACCAGACCTCTGCAGCCCACTCCTCATCTCTGCTTGAGGTTAGCAGCTTGATAGTAAATTTGTCTCTACTACACCCAAAACTCTTTTTTTTAATTGTTTGTTTGGTATTAAACTGTAAAATCAAAAGGATTCAGGTGAAAAAAAAGGATAGCGGGCAAGGACAGCAGATGGAGTGATGAGAGGAGAGAAGAGAGAAGCAGAGCAGTGGTGAAATGTACTGTATGTAGGCCAACGTAGGTACAAATGTGAGGTACTTGTACTTGAGTATTTCCATTTTATACTTTATACTTACTACACTACATTTGTCTGACAGCTTTAATTTTCAGATTATAATTGATACCCAACCATCTCTCCAAAATGATTTTGAATGAATGAATTTGAATGTGTCTGACAAAGGATTAATTGTTACTTAATGGGTTCAGTTCAATTCTCTTGATTGAAATTGAATGATTGAAAAAACATTAAAAAAAAATCTTGGATTAGCTGGAAAACAGGGCTGCTTATCTGAGCTCATGAAAGGTTTTTAGACGTTTTAGTGATGGGTTGGTCAGGACAGTTTTTATGTCTTTCACACACAGACACACACACACGTTGACTCATACAATGTCAGTGACTCTGACCACACATACACATAGAGAGCAGTGCCTCTCAGAGCAAACATACATAATTGTCCAAGCCTCTCGCTCCTTGACACACTCTTTGCTTGTTTGAAAGTCCACTGAATAATCTTGACCTCCTCGGTTCATGAAAGACGCACGAGAGCCAGTCGTATGATGTCATCAGGGTCAGAGGGCAGGTGATTGTGATGCCTACACAGTCAGTCTGCCTGTGGTCTTACAAACCCCAACTTTATTCGTTCTGACCTACTGGTCCAGTTACAGGACTCTAGGGAAACAAAGAAGTTGAAGCCAGAAACACAGAATGGATCATTTTCGACTCAACTGTCAAGAAACATTTTGTTACTGAGTCTAATCAATAATTAATGTCCAGAACCAGCTTTAATTATTTGTTGTATTTCCAGCAGTAATCTATAACATCCTTTTTTCATTAAAAAAAAAAAAGTGATTTTGTGAATATGGACAATTGATTGAAATGTCACCTCACTGTGCCTGTTGTAACAAATGCCACTTTGTTACTAGTTCAACTGAACTGACACACAAATGTACACCATTGAATAATAGCAAAATGTCCAGAGCTCTGAGGGAAAGCTGAGCTAAAGAATTCAAAATAGAGGAAGCTATTAGCTGTGTTGCACCAGCCAGTTGCAAAAACTTCCGAATCAGATATATTGCAGTACGTTTTCACATATAAGGAATTTGCCTTGGTATTTTACTGTATAACAATAAACGTTGTAAGATAAAAATAAAATTAAAAGCAAGTACTGGAAATGTCAAGAAAGAATAATTTACACTAAAAGTGTATTTTTTAAAGTACTATATAGGTTTTTAAAACAATGGTACAAATAGTGTAATAAACTGTGTGAATATATTGTTCTGTTAGCGACCATGCTAATGAGTTAGCAAACTCAGAGACCTTTTTCCCCCTCAGTAAGTCTTCATTGACTGAAATGTACAAACCTGAGAACAAAATGCCAGAAAAAGTACAGTGAAAATAGAAAGTTTCTCAGAGAGCTTTTATTACTGGTGTTGATGTGTGTTAGCCAGTTCCCTGCCTGCTAACATGTTAGCCATTAGCTCGACTAGTTTTTTTGATGTAGTGCTGTGGTGTTACTGAAAACATGATAACAAAGAGTGAAATAAAAAGTCAAAATTTAAAAAAAAGAACTTTAAAGCAAGAATAAAACTGGATAAAAAAATACACTGGATAAGAGAGAAGTGTAAAGCAACCTGACACCGAGACAGAGAGACAGATAAGAGGTAGAGATATAGGAGGAGGAGGGTGTGTCCCGGCTCTCTCCTCACACAAAGTGCCATTGTCCTCTGAGCCTTGCACACGTCAACGATGGGTTTTGAGTGACACAAGGCACCCAAAAAACCTCAGGGTCCAAAATGGCACCTTTGTTTCCTCAGCTCACATTGTGGTGGACAAAGAGCGCACTGCAACTGGCAGTGTGGGGGAGGATACATTGAAAGTGTAGTTTATCAAGCAGCCACTTCACACTGGAAGCACTCGGTCAACAGGGAGAAAAAGTTTGGGGAAGATGACTGAGATGCCAGTATAGGTACTGACATTTATTTTAATTTTAGGAGCTCTACATCTAAATGGTTTGTACATTTTGATGAATGTGGTCTAGACTGGGAGTATTCAAAATGTAAGACAAAAAAGATGTAATATTTAAAACTTTTCCATGGCACTTTTTATGTGGAAAGGTTTGTGTAGCATGTTACTTGTTTCCCTTGCTAAGTGTGACTGCATATTTGTGATGTATAACATCAGAACAGTGCAAAATAACAAATTGTAGTTAAGCATTGTAAGTTTGGTGGGCCATAATACATTTACATAAAATACATTAGACAAAAAAGGCATTCGGTCAATGTAATAAAAAAATTAATAATAACAATAATTTTTAGGAAATCACATATTATAAATGTAATATAGTTACATATGATTTTAGAAAAAAAAATCACATCAGGCTTGCAACGGGCTTGGTCCTTTAGTACAGCTAGATCAATTTTTTAATACTTTATATAATGATGGAACGTGTTATCTCTGTTATCCTGCACTAGCACTGGAGAAACAATCTGCTTGTGACACATCTATACTTTATTTTATTGATGGATATTTTTCATTATTTAATGGCTTCATTTACTCATGTCACAGCCCATTTTAAACCCTGTTCATTCCTGTAGCTACAATATTGTGTATGAAATTAAAAGCGAGGCATGTTCAGCTGTGTTTATAGAACACGACCTGGCAGAAAGCAAAGTCTGGAAAAAGATTGCTGTCTGAACTGTTCATGCAGATCATTTATCAGTGTCTTGACAAGACTTGATTCTCAAAGAGCAGCTTTATAATGCCTCTGCTCACACATGATTAACCCACTCCGGTGTTTACAGACTGATTACAGTGTAGACCTCCTCTCAGGAGTGGCAGTGCACTGATTTCACTGATATCTTTGACTCTTGTTAGTTTTGCTGCACCTGGCAATGTAGGCTACATCTTTGTCATTCTTATTAGTACAGGATGCCCAGTGTGAACCTGAGCAGAGGGCTAATCAACAGAATAACTGAAAACACCACAGTGTTTGTGTGGGATCTTTAAGACAAGAGCAAGTGATTAATCTAATAGACCTTTTTCAAAGCCGCCATTTTGACATGAAACGGTAGGGTAAACACAGGTGTTAGAAATACTAATTAAGGTTCCGTGTCATTTACGGTCAAACAAAGTCAGGCTGCTGCTGTTGTGCATGTTGGCTCACTGGAAAGGCTCTGCTACACTGAATGGCACAGAGCGTTAAATCACTGGTAACACTTGCATTTACACTACTATTTGATGTGAACTGTTGAACTTCACATGAGATTTGTAGGCAGCTAAAGATGTCATGACTGGTGCAACTTGACAAACCTGATCAACATTTCTCAATATCCAAAGTACAGACATCCTTGTGTTACACCACAATTCAGACTGATATAACTTCTTTAACAGGTTGTTTCACAGTATAGGAGCCCACATGCCTAATACTTAATCTGCCTGCTGTTTTTGCTCATCTTCTATGTCCCGTTCCAGTGCTACTATGCTATGTGTATTGTGATATTTCTTAGCAGCTAACCATGTGATTTCCTGTGATGTCACTGTGATGATAGATGACATACTGAAAGTCACAGTTTGAAGATTTAGCATAATGCAAGTCAGGAACGTCCCAGAGTGTAGTCACCCTCAGAGAGAGGGGTGTGCGGCATGTGAGGGTGCAAATTTGTAGCAACCATCTGTTAAAGAGTGTGTGTGTGTGTGTGTGTGTGTGCGTGAGACTGGAACACCTTCACACACAGAGTGACACTATGTGCATGAGTGGAACTATCAAAAGATGCTTGTGTTTGTACGTGGGGGACAACTTGGTTACTCCAGAGCTCGTCTTTTGATAGCAGTCACTAAACCATGACACAGCTGGCCTACGAAATCCACTCCCCTCTCTCCCAGCTATCCTCAACCCCCTCCTCCTCCTCCCCCTCTGTCTCACTCAACTCCCTCATCCTGTGGACTGGGCAAAGTCCCCCCGTCAGATGTGGCCCAGCCGAGTGTGGTGGAGCTTGCCTGGTTTAACGCAGCGGGGACCAGCGTAGGCTATTGTGCATGATCTTGCAGCGCAGCAGGTAGCCGGCAGAAGCCGCATGGCAGGAGCCTTTGAAGAGAAGCCGACAGGGGCCAAGTTTGTGGGGATAGTTGGGGTTTAAGGAGGAGAAAGGGAAAAGGCAGGGGGGCTGAAGGGGGAGCCCCCAAAACAGCAGTTTAATAAAGATATTTAATACCTCAGAGAGGCCCCGCTTTGACTCTTTGAAGGAACATGGGGATGAAAAAAGGGGGCCAGACAGCTGATCGTTCAACACAATCCAAGAGGTGAAGGGAGGAAAAAGAGGAGGGGAAAGGAAGCAAAGAATGAGGGGAGGGAAGACGAATGAGCGGAGCTATCTCCAACCATATTTTGCAGCACCGCCTTTAATGTGTCATCATTTTAGAAACAGTTACATTTTCCGCAATGTGACTCATAGAAAGGCAACTTTATGTTAGTTACTGTTTTGGATGCAATTATTATTTTGGATAGAAAATTGCATTGAAACCTCAAATGGATTCTCCTGAAATCTTGTCAAAGCCATGTACAATACATTGTGACGCCCATCCCACTTTGGAGTTGTCCTGTCTTGCCTTAGGATTTGCATTAATGCTAGTTTAATAAATTACTCTTGTTTTAAGTTAATCTTTTGCGTGGATTCCCTGCTCGTCACAGTCCCCGTGCTAGTTTGTGACAACATTAGAAAGCTGATTAGAAAGCCAGTTATGCATACATAACATGGCAAATCAGTTTTACTCTGGAGAAATCCAGCTGGGTATACCAGGTTTATCTAATCACTCCTCCATAAGTTTCTCATTTATATTACATTTGAGAAATCCGCTTGCTGGAGAAGGTTGACGGGAACCCGACATGTAGAGCCTTTATTTGATTGCACCAGATCAGACATTGTCTCACTGTTGTGTGTTTATAGTTATTTTCATAAATATATGAGCTCAGCTGAGTTTTCAATGGGTAAATATCTTCAAAGTAAGCTAAGTTTGGTCACTGATGATTCATCCTTTGTGACTGAACTTCACACAAAAGGAGAGCCAAAACACAAACAGCAACTCTGTCACCATGGATCTTGAGCTCAGTCTGAGGAAAACTAATCAAATGAGTAACTGTCCCATCTGTTTCCAGATTCAGACCATTTATTACATTTGGAAAGTAATTCTGATCATGAATAAATGACACTTAACCCTCTGTCTAGCACTCCCTACAGAGGTGTACACACAAATACACAAAATTACGCTGCCAAGGCAGAGTCTGGGCTGCCCCGCCATCTGAAAGAGTCTTGTTGTCTCGTGTAGTGGCCGTGGGCAGAATTTTCAATCTATGACCAAGCTTAATGTGCAGGATCGGACAGGAGCAAGGCATTGTGCCCCCAGCGCCAGCCCTCCTCCATATTCATACAACCAGGGCGGAATCTAATAAACGTAGGCTTAGGGGAATCAATTGTCTCACATGGGAAAAGCAGCTAATTGTCCGGCGTCACAGGCAAACAATGCCTCAGCTATGCGAGCTTGGAAACGGACTGTTGTGATTATGTATGTGATGTGTTCACTGTTGAGAACGTAAAGAACGCCAGTGAGGGTGGATATATCCGTGTGAACATGCGTGTAGGCTGAGCAGTCCCTGTAGGCGTACATTTCTACATCTTTAAATATTCCTGTTCTCACGTTCCCTCTGCCATATTTTTGCGGTTCTCACACAAATTGTAAAGTTCGAGTTTGTAACACTGAGGAGGATCTATGGGTAGAAATGGAATATAATATTCAAAGATATGTTTTCATTAATAAGTGTATAATCCCCTGAAAATGTGAAAAATGTTGTGGTTTTTCTCCACAGAGGGAGCGGGTCCTCTTCTACGGAGTCTGCCATGTTGAACTGCCATGTTTCTACAGTAGCCCAGAAAGGACAAACCAAACACTGGCTCTAGAAAGGGTCTTCACTTTTGAAAATGTGTTTCTTAAGAACATGTTCAAACAGCTAAAACCAACTTAGGTAAAATACATTTTGTCATGCAGAAATACAATCGACCATAGCTTTGAAACCAAGACGACACTTACGTAGCTACTGTGCCCCCACAGGCAGTCACAGGCCTGTTACTGCCCTCCGAGAATGAAGTATCGTGTCTAATCTGAACGTCAGATCTCAGGTTGTCCTGTGCAGAGTTATGTTACTCACCTAAGTGTGGCCCTCGAGCTGTTTGATGTTTTTGACTGATTTTGTTCTGTGGATCTATGAAGCCGACATTTTTATTTTATTAACTTGTAAGGGAATTGAATGCTGTCGTTACAAAGAAAACACTTCAAAGGTGAAATGTAAAAATGACGGCATTTAGATACAAGTGCAGTAGGCTAATTAAGTCCCAGTAATTTTTGATGTTGCACACTCTGTGTCAATTTCCTTATCATTCAATAATGACATTTTGGCCCTCCGGCCTTCTTCAAAATCAACGCAGGTGAAATCTTTGAAAAGCCGAACTTTTCTTCCAGCACCTCACTACAATATTCTTAATATTATCTTATAATTTTTGATGACATCTAGCTGGAGGCTGAATGCACTTATTGTAAGTCGCTATAAACAAAAACATGTGCCAAATGAATGTAATATAAAATACAGACTGCGACCTTTAGGGGCAGCGCTAGAGGGGTGGCATAGGGTGGCCTTCCCATGAATTCTTCTCTAGATCCGCCCCTGGTAACTTTATTAGTACTCTAGTACTGACAAAATACTGAATGCAGTTGTAAGGAAGTATTCTTACACTGATATATATTACTAGGTCTGAATATTTCCTCCACTATTGTTTTATGTGTGATTAGGGGTGTTCTGGGTTCCCTGACATGTACACCTGCAGCTTCCTCTTGTGTAGTAGGCCTATATTGGCAGAAGCACAACACTGTAAACAAATGCCTTGCTAAAGGGAACATATAAAACTTTTTTCCAAAAAGGTAAAATATTTTAAACTCTTGACACTTGGAGTGAAACATTAGAAATGATCAAAATCTGTAATAATCTCCACAAACTATTGTTTGGTGTGTTTTTCCTTCTATGTTTTGGACCTGTTTAAGCACATAAACATATAATCAACAAAGGCGGAACATAATGTGTTTTTAGTGTTTTATTTTTACTGTGCCTGATGTCAGCACTGTCATTTAATACACATAACCTTCGGTGCAGCAACATAATAATGATACAAAACAACACAGACAGGAAGATGATGCAAGGGGACATAAAATATGTTACACCAATTTTTTTAGCTTCTTTCTTACAGGTTTCAACTCACTAAACTCAGCCCTCTGTAGCAAATGAAGACAATTTATCACCTTGAGGATCTAAATGGCCTAGTTAACTGAGGATCCCATTACTGGCGCTGCCACAACTCTCACTTTCCTCCCCTGTCGAGCTTTGATTTGTTACCTGGTAATCTGTCTCCCCAAGGCGAGCATTTCCCCCATATCATTTTTCCTGTGGTATGTGACAATATGTGCTATGTTTACAGTTTTAAAAGTCTGCCAAGGCTCTGTACCAGAACCGAAAGGGATGGTAAGAAATCATATGAAAAGGTTTTCAGAAACAGCACTGCAAAAAGATGTCCAATGCTGCTGTTTTATACCTTTAATACTTTATTCCTTGGGAAAGAGACATTTTAAGTAACATAGATTTATTGAAAAAACAGTATGTTGCCTTTCTTCATTTAAATATTGGTTCTCAAAATCCCCTCAAATTAATTTCAATTAACTCAAAGTGCCTGCCACTGTGGTGAGAATATTACATCTGAACATGGAATAATGTGAAATGTGTCCAAACCAGCATCTGGAAATGACCAACTCATAATAAACATGATGGTTCACAACATGATCAACAAGGTAATAAAACAGACAAAAAGTGAAAACAAAATAATGTTCATTTAGTCTCTCCTCTAATGTTTGCCTTTTTCTTGTGAATTAGTTGATATTTTTTTTTCCGTTTTAGGGTCACTAAAAAAGCAAAAAAAACCTTTTTGGTAAAACTGGCATTGACATTGGTTTGCTTTAGCGGCCACAAACAAAAAGGTTGAGACGCACCGGTGTGAACTACAAAACTTTGTTGTTTCTAACAACAAACAGACCTGACTGACCCAGCTACACTTTCAGAAAGCCCTTACAAAGTGTGTATTTTCTGTCAAAACACCCCAACAATCATTCAGAACTCCTGACATAAAATGTCCTGATTATCACCAAAATAACTCTCTTTAACTCGTCAAGATGCAGCAGAGATATCGCAACCTGAATGGCTCTGTGTCCTTTGTGATTTTGGCTGCTGAATTCTCTCATTGTGGGACTAATGGAGGAAGAGATAAGATTTTTTGGTGCTGTTTAACACCGCAGTCCCCCTGGCTCCAGCACTTGTGGCTAGCCAATGGGCTGTCGGGCTGGAGGCCGGGAGGTGTAGGGTTACGAGATGACAAGAACAATGGGCCGAGTGCCGAGTCAGCACTATCTCCCTGCTTCACTCTCCCTGCTACTTCGCTCCTTTTTTTCCCTCCAACTAATCTGGCCAACCAGTGGCAGCTTTGTGCTGTGTAGGGAGAATATACACACTTGTTGACACACACACACACACACACACACACACACACACACACACACACACACACACACACACACACACACACACACACACACACACACACACACACACACAAAGAAAGAAGGAAGTCAGTGGGGGGATGGGAGGATTGTGAGACAGAAAAAAAAGCATTGCAGGCACTATTGTCTGTGCAGATGTGAAATGGCCAAACTTTTCACTGTACACTTGAGCTAACAGTGAAGTTTGCTCTAACCCCAAACAGGAGTTGTTATAAATCAGTTTTGCTCTTTATTTTTCCACCATCTGAAATGTGTTAGAATGAACATAAAAAAATTAAAAAGATGTTGCAGATGTTTAATTTGTTACAGTTTTCAATTCAAGCTGAAACTAAGGTCTGTAGTTTACAGAAGTGTTGTGTTGTTGATGCATATCTAAGGCAGGAATTTGATTTCTATTTTGAATCTTGTTTGCGGTGCAAATATGGCAGAAAGCATGCAGATTTGTGGAAATCACTTTGTTGAACAAAATGTGTGTCTTTGTTTGCATGCAGTCTTATTTTCTTTATTAATACAGTGCAAAATGTCCAGTGGAAATCAGCTGTGTGAAGTCAGAGCAGCGTGGTCAACAGAAAGACATCATTGCTGAATTAATGGGTTTACTGTAGAGAATGAAATAAGATAAAGAAGCAAGCTAAATGCATAAATGAGAGATTCACTATAGCCGGTTGATGGTGGGCCAAGTGATTTGGTTTTTAAGAGTGAAAATGTGTGTCTGTGGTTTTCACCACAGACACACATTCAGGAACAAAGCAACAAATAAGATTTGAGGCATAACAGGTTACAAGTCGTCTCAACAGGTAATTAATGTAACTTTTAGAAGAACAGCATTAAAGGAAAGATACATTTGAGATGTCCTAGGATTACACAGAAGCAATGGCTTGTGCAGGTGAACATGAACTTATCTCAACATAATGTTGGTTCCAGACAATAATACAAGCTTTCATCTCACAGTCATTAAACTAGAACAATTGGCCTGTCAGACTTTTCAAACCCAAAGCACCTGGCAGGAATCAGGTTGTGTTGCTGAAGAAGAGAAATCCACTGTACTAAGAAAATAATGCCTGCCCATTTTAAACAGATAAGTGGTGATATTTCAAGGTTCAACAGATATTTTGAAACATTATCCACAGCTCTGTGTGGATTTGCTATATAAGGTTACCTGTTTAAAGGCATCTTCCCAACTTTGTGCTTACCATCTGGTACTAAATGGATACCAAAACCTGATACATAAGGTCTCCTACAGGAAAGATGAGCCAGCAAGGGTTAACAAAACAAATCTGAACTGTCTCTCAACAAAATATATAATGTTGCACTATAGGTTAATATTTTCTATATTTTCTTACATCTCATAGCAACTTCTCTTTTATTCATTCACTGTTTGAGGTCTGCTTGAATTTTTTACGTAAGAATCATGTAGTAGTCATCAAATCATTCAGTGCTTGACAGGAGCTCTGACTCTGCTGTCACACTACACTGATTTACTGAATTGGACTGAAATTGATGTTTGCTCATAGAAACTGGTGGATGAAACCCATCTATTTACTGCCTGGATCAGCGCGTCTATGCTACTGAATGTTGACAACTTGTTTTGTAAATATGACAAAATTGGTCACGCTAATAGGCATCAATAGACTGAAAGTGTCAGAGGAATTGTAGGCATCAAAAAGAACTCCACTTTATTATTACACATAAAATATGTATACAGACTGTTGCACCTCATGTACAGAATGATGTTGTGACTTTTTTCACACACACACACACACACACACACACACACACACACATAATGTACAAACATACAAACAACCTTCCTATTGACAACAAAATCATGACGTCCTGTTTCCTGCAGGCTGTTTTCCTGTAGTGTGACCCCCTTCTACCACCACTCTCCACCCCACGCTCCAACAGATGTCCCCTGCTGAGTGTGTAACAAATTTACAGCAACTCTTCCTTCCTATCAAAGAGAGAGGCTATGTTGTGTGTAAGCACGTGGGGGCATCTCACCTTTTAGCACTAATTATTGCCTACCAAAACCTTCAGTATAAAATCTTAAGAAATAAAAAGTTCTTTAACTCATGAACTTTGAGAAACATTACAGTGGAAGTCCAGTATTTATAGAGAATCTTTACAGAAGAAAGCGTTGTGTTAGGACAACTCTGGATATTACACAGTGTTCTTTTTGTTTCATCCCCTACCTAACATTATTGGCTTAGACCCGCATATCATGTATCATTGCACTCTTGTACTTTATATACCTTTACTGTAGTGGAAAAGTATGTATTGGTAAAATAAAAAGGGTAATAATTATGGAGTTGATATCCTCTGTCTACCTCTGCCACAGCTTGTAGACACATGCAAACACCCTTTTCGTTCATCATACCTCATGCCCTATGAGGTGTGATAGCATTCATTTAAACTCTCTTTGCACTCTGTGAGCTTTGAGAGGCAAAATGTTGACAAATTAGCACTTAAATACCCTGAAAATATGCAGAAGGGTGTTGCAAATTGTATATTTATCAACTCAGTCATTGACTGGATTTGTGTAAACCAGAAAAATGTAAGAGGCAAAAAATTAAGAAGGTGTTCAGCTATCTCAGGACAGATTGCTGTTTCAAATACAGTCTGTGTTTTGATTTCCTCACTTTAAGAGGACAGAAGAAGATCCAGACCGAACACCAGGATTTGCTTTGGATTCTCAGAGTGTGGCAAAATTGTCTATAGTAGCTTTATTTCGCCAATACATTTTTTCAAACACATCAGTAATCCATCTTTCATGTATTTCCTGTGCTCTATCCACATCTGTTCCCTTTTTTATTTGTCTGTAGTTATTATTGTCTATCTGTCTGTCAATCTGTCTGTCTGTCTGTCTCAAGGACTCATTACTAGTTGATGGTTAGCTAACCCATGGAGCCAGCTGGATTCCAGCACTGGTCTACACTAATTGCCTTCGGCCCTAAATCAGCTCTTACACACATGCACAAGCACACAATTGTCTCGCACATGCACACACACACACACACACACACACACACACACACACACACACACACACACACACACACACACACACACACACAAACACACACAATCATCACACACATTACTCTGGTTGCCTGCAGTCCTAAATGAGCGCCATAAAGCAGAGAGGGGGTCGGCTCCAGCCTTCCTCGAGGGCCACTGTTGCCTCCTGATACAGATTGTAGCCTCACCCCGACTAAGAATGCCTTGTTCAAACGCTAGGCGTTTATGGCAGGTGATACCCAGGGGAAAGGTCAGAGTCCAGGTCAGAGGGAGAGATTGTCTTGGTCAGTAGGAAGTAAAAGGCCGGCGGGTAGGTAAATACTGTGAGATGGATGTGGAGGATTGTATGTACTGTTGTATTTTCATTCATCTTACATGTTTTCCCCCTTTTGTGTCTGTTTCTCTCTTTACAGTGATTCTGAAACAGATACAATCACTGCAGAGGCTTTGACACACGTTCAAACTCTTTTCATACAGTGACAATTAACTGAGCATGAAAGTTAATTCTTCAACACAGAAATATAGTTATAGAAATATATAGTGGCAAAGACCCACTTAGTTTTTTCTGGAGTTTTCAACCTGATCTCACTGTCTTCATTTGGGTATTGTTTTTTTTAAAACAATGCCTAACTCATCATTTTGCATTCCGTAATGTTTATAATGGTTTTAATGTCATATACTCTTAATTAAACCAATAAAAGATTCAAACTACATTTAGAGTGGAAATTGGGGTATTTCTATAGTGAAAGAATGCATACAGTCAGCATGAGTCAGGCAGTATGATGAGTGAATTTGAGGCAGATTTTTTGTTTTATATTGGTTAGATATTTGATGATTTTAAAATAGTTAAACACTTTTTTCAGTACTTTCTTTATTTTCTTTTATTTCTAACTGTTAAACTCTTTATAAAAGCGCATGTGTTGCTTTTTAAAATTGTTGTTATAATGCATCATGTCTTCCAAACATCATATGCAAATTATATTACACTAATTTGTTGGTACATAGTAATAGTACCTCAGCCATACAATTATCAGCATCTTCCTATTGCCCAGTGCTACTGAAGCAATTAAGCCTTCTATGGAGAGGTGGTGAGAGATGAATTGTGTGTAGTGCGTTTACAACTGGTGTGCAGTTTCACCTCTATGGTGTGGACTGACATTGGGTCAATGCTGAGTGAGATCTCATCCGCACCGTAAGGTTTGCCTACGGGTTTGTGTGTGTAATCCAGCTCTTTTCTTTCCCTCCCAGCTTCCAAACTGTGTAGATACGGCAGGACTTTATTGGATAATTGTGTGTTTGTCGTTGTTCTGGCTCAGAACTCCAGCACATTGGATCTAACATGAAATATTGACTCAAGGGTTCAAGTGCAAAATATCAGTTTTGAGGGTATTTTGTTTTCCATTCCAGGTGAGCAGTCTAGGACTCAGCTCATTTTAATAATTTAAACAACTTTAGGACATTGGTCGCAAACATATACAGACCAGGCAACAATGATGTTTTTATGGCCTGAAAGTGTCAGTGTCTTGACTGAGCTTGTCATTCACCTCAATTCATCTCAAATTAACTTGCTGAAGACCAGACTGAAGGCAAAAAGTCTCCTAAACTAACACAAAATGAAGCTGGCTGCAGTACGAGCCATGATAAGCCAATCCTGTCTCCTATACACAAATGGTATCAAACTAGCTATGATCAGACAGTGAGTGTAAACATGTACCATGTAATATTTGTATGTATGTATGTGTGTGTGTGTGCGTGTGTGTGTGTGTGTGTGTGTGTGTGTGTGTGTGTGTGTGTGTGTGTGTGTGTGCTGTCTGCATGCCAGTCCCAGAGCACTGAAGCATTACACTTGGGTACACATTGACCAAGTGCCCAGCAGCCAACGCCCTGGAGAACAGACTGGGCAGTGTAAGAGCCCACAGGAAATATGTGTGCGTTTGTGTGTGTGTGACTTGAAGAGAGGAAGTCAGACGGAGAGTTTGCACAGGTGTGTGAAGGGTGTGTGTGTGTGTGTGTGAGTGCGTTTCAGGTCTTGCAGCCGAGCTTGCCCTTTGAAACTCCCATGTAATGCTCTTTCTCCTTCCGTCTTTGAACATATCCCATGCAGAGGACCAGTGTGTTGAATATAAAGTTACAAAGAAGGGACTCTTTGTGTGTTTCAGCAGCTGCAGGAGACTCTTAGTGCTCTGGTTACTGCTAGACTGTCATGTTAAAGCACAAAATCAAGGTGAGGCTCAGAAAAGTGAACAGGACATACTCTCATTTTCCTCACAACTACTGTAGATCTACTTGAAGGTTCTTTTTAAAGTAAATAAGTCTCTAAACAGTGGTTTGCTTTGGTTGTGTGAACAGGAAAAACAACTCAAATATTGAAACATTGCAGTGTAATACTGCATACTAGTGTATTATTTCTGTTCAAGCATAACCCAACCCAAAGATTTAAGATATTTGAGGCAGATACCATGGATTTCAGATGTGATATAGCAAATGAGGAATGGAATGAGGTCTTCAAGAATGTCTAACTAAAACGAACTCAGCTTAAAATATTATGTAACCCAGCTGGACCAGATGGGTTAAAATACAAATAAACAATCAAACTATTGCCTTTTAACTTAATACTTCTTCTGTTATTAAAAACTACGGTTGTTCCGCCCCTTGCTATGATTGACAGGAAGTTTTGGGATGCATTTTGCGAGCAGGAAGAAGTGAACGTGACACAGAGAACGAGCACCTCCGAGCCTCCATATTGAACTTGAAGTAGATGCTCTGTGTAATAACGTTGAGCTTCATAAGAGTTGCAAGTCACAACAGTTATTGAGGTTGAGCAGTTGCCAGCTGAAAGGGAAACAACAGATCCACAAGTGCCGGTTTCATCCAATTAGCTGCGATTTACTTGCCTCTGTAAGATAGCTTCCATGTAAAGCTAGTATTTCTAGTATTTTAGTAGTTCAGTAGTTTATATTAAATGTTTAAAGAGAAACATTTTGATACTTAAAGTGTACATTTTATTGTAATATTCACCATCTTACTAAAAGAGGGGGAAAAAAACAAAATTTCCTTTCACTTACTCCTCATGTTGCCTGATAATTGAATAATTTGCCTCGCAGTATTTTGTTTAGAGATTGTGTGTTATATTTTGTTTGACTGTTACTTTTTAATGTGTAAGATAAATGGTTGGACTCATGATTAATACTTTAATTGTGGTAAAAACTGGGACAGTTTGGTGTTTTACAGATATTTGGCGGGACTCAGGACACCCAGCTTGAAACCAGAACAATCACAGGGACAAACAGGGATGTCTTCTCACCGCAGACCAGAAGGCCATTTAGGTTGACCGGAGGAGCACTTGGGCCAGTTGGAGGGCACACTGACCAACCAGAGGGCATTTGAGCCAACCAAAGGGGTCGTTGGGCCAATCTGAGGGCATGTGGGCCCCTCAAGTGTCCTTCTGGTGGGTCATTAGGAGAAAATGAAACAAGGAAGTGTCACATTAGGGCACAGACATGACCTCTTTAAGTCAAACAAAAGGCCTGGGGTAATTACCCCTGCAATATCCCAGTTTCATATCATCTTATAAATTTCAGGTTATTCTGATTAAGCTTTTTTTTGTGTGCCAATTTTCTCCCTCCATTTTGAGTGCTGTGTGTTACCATGGTGATGTAATACACTCCTCTCTTTCACTCCTATGGGGGATTGTTGTCTTAGCAATATAAATTCACAGGCTGGAGTAGATAGATAACACACAATACAATGCCAGTCTGCAGGCCACACACACACACCTGGGTGGTCCTTCAAGAGCTACAAGGGTTAATGACAGTCCTGTTTGGAGGGATTGACTCCTAAGCCACAACCACACACACACATCCATATACACATAAACACAGGCACATACACACTCTCACACACAAACTATGACTAACAACAACAACAGTGATGTGCTGGTCAGTCAGTGTCTGTAGACGACTCTGACTTGTTTGCTAGTTGTTTGATGGTCTTCAGTGTGTGTGTATATGATTGGTTCACTGCAGTCATCTGATTTTCCACTCACAGAAATCTACATGAAAATAAAAGGCCTGTTAAATAATAAGCACAACTCGGTTTCAACAGCAGGATTTTGGATGTAGAAGAATGATCACTGCACTGTAAATAAGGCCTTCCTAATTTGTTCTACATGGTCGCCTACATCTCTGCATGAAACAGTTCACAAAGGACAATGAAACTGATAATGATGTCAGACACATTGTGGCTGTGGAGGGAATCTGATTACGTACTGAATGTAAACTGGTAACTAAGGGCTTAAACACTTAACCACATTATCAGATTATCCGTCTTAACCAGACTACTCACAGTGATCAAAACAAAGTTTCACGCACCCAATCACGAATTACGAAGACAACTTTTTGTCAACTTTTTCTGTGGTAACATATTTCATTAAAGCTGCCACCATCTAGACATCAGACACAGGAAAATATGTAAATAAGAATGTAATGAAACTAAATTGTGAGTGCACCAGTAACAGAGGGCAGGAGGGGGACAGAAAGAGACCAGCTGAGACTCAGTTGTGTCTGTCCCACTCCTTACTAGATTCTTTTTCGTTTACCAGCTGAAAAGAGGACGATGAAAAAGGGATTCTGCTGTTTACTTTTTGTATTGGTTTTTCATTGTGGACCTGGACATGCTGTCGTGGATCTTTTTCACATGTAAACAGTGTTTTAGAAGTTAGATACATTATGACTTTGTGTGAAACAATACGACCAGAACTTCACCAGTGTTGAGACATGTGTAGGTAGCGGGACAGAACAGTAACAATATGTCGAAACTGTAATGTGACTACCATAAAACTTCAGTTAATAGCAGGGTCCCAATTAGATGCAGATCTCCTTTAACAGTCTGGTGTGGTCAATTAGACACCTAGTCTGGATTTTATAGTTCTTCGGATGTATAAAACTTCTTATAGCCTGCTTGAGCTAGTTATAAGCTGCATTTTTATACAAATAACATTCATATTGATTTAAATAAACAATTTGATAGATAGATATATCCTATTTTTGCTGGACAAGCTTTATGTACAAAATGATCAAAATGTTCCAAATAAAAGCAGGTTGAGTTCAGTGATTAAGGCCAATAAAAGCCTGGGCTATTAATTGAAGTTTTACAGCATACTGATCCTTAGAGTACAGCTAAATATATCAGCATGTCAGAAATGTTTTTTGTTTACTTGTTCTCTATATGTAAAGGTTTTTGCTTTTCAACCTGTGCTCAACACGCCACTGTTGTATGTTTTTATTTATGTATGCGACAATGGTAACATCCTGTTACCATTACCAGCTGCAGAAGTTGTTGTGGCTGAAGTGACGTGTTACTGGAAAAACCTCATAGTCTTCATAGCTCTTCAAATCGATGAAGTCATACTTCTCTAAATCTCCTCTCACGCCTTCTAGGTTACACATACATGTTTGTGAGTTTCTGATGAGGGATGTTTTCAAACGCCATTAAACAACGAGAGGATTTAGCCAAATAACATGATTGGTCACAGATGTGGTACCAGCTGTAAACCTCAGCGAGTTATTCTTCATTGGTTGCTATGCCAACTCTGCCTGTCACCATGGAGCTAGTGAGCCATCATTCTTTTCTCCTCTTTGATAATCTTTCATATTACAGTTAAAAATACGGGGGAGCTACGGGGGAGCTCGGCTCTCCTGAAAGAGACATTAGCCTCATTAGAGAGATTTAGGGGTAGCTCTAAAATATTGTAACCTTTCTGAATAAATGTTCCTGTACATTTAGGTTCCTAAAATAAAAAAAAAAGCTAATAGTCAACATGCATATTTATTTGTGCATTACAGATTTGTGTCACAATGCTGTCTACTGCTGCTGTGGTCATTCAGTAAACTTTTTAGGCACAATATTTGGGTTGGTAGTTGTTGTTTAAAAGCTATAATGCCCTTGATGGTATTGTATACAAAAGAAAACATCATCTGCTGTATTATTACTGCTGTACTGTTTCTATGAAGTCTTGTGCTTTTTGAGATTTTATTGAATGTAAATATTTAAAACTTCTTTTATTTTTGTTTATTTGAAAGTGTAAATAAATCGCTAAAGGAGGAAAGCGGGGGGAAGGGAAGGTCTAAGATGACAACAAATGGAGGGCTGTGTGTGTGTCTGCCTGTAAAAACAGCTGCTAGTTTTGTTTTGGGAACCAACATCATCACCACACACACACACACGCACACACACACACGCACACCCATACTAACACCCAGACTGAGCCAAGTAACCCAAAAGGAGAGAAATGCGCTTGTCACGCACCTTCCCCACCCACTCCTTTGCAAAACAAAAGCCAATCACTTTGGGTTTGTATTCACACTGTGGTACACACAAACACACAAAATACTTATGGCCCTCTTGTCTTTCCACTCAAACGCTAAGACATATTCTTTGTTTTTGCGTACAAATACTCACACACATATACAAACTCAAGCACTCCCCTCCCACAAACACGCACACAAGAACATCCACAAACAAACACTTACTCTTGTTCTTCCATTCACTGACTCATTTCAAATAAAAGCCAGGAACGCTGTAGGAAACTCTAGATATTCAAACCCACTAATTTAGATCACATTTTACACGTTTTAAATCAGCGTAATCACATTTTTTTTTTGGTTGAAATGCATTGTTTGCTTCTTAAGTCGTGCTTCGCAAAGTAACAATTTTATTACGCATGCAATATGCGCGTGTGTGTGTGTGTGTGTAGGTGCCAAGGGTTGGACCAGGGCTTGGTGCCAGCGTGGATAAAGAGCAGATGGCGACCTTGACAGGGCAGAAAACCTCCAGTTCCCACATTCTCCTGTTCTATTCAACCTTCACTCCTATACTTCCAATGGCAGCATGGCATGTGTGGCAGGGATTGCTTAGATTTATACTTGAATGCGCCATCGTTTTTAAGAAATAAAAAAGGAACAAAAACGTCTGCTCTCTTGTGCATACTTTTTCTTTTCATGGGGTAATCATACAAGTTATGGGAACTGGGCAATTATGACCCCTTTGCCATGATAAGAGAGTGAACAGTCTCATGTATTGTAGACTTGAATGGAGGTTAGGTGGCTGATTAGCAGAAAATCACCACTGTCTTAATATACAAATATACTTGATCTGCATGATACATTTACAATGCGCACTTTTAAGCATTAATTCAACAGTCTTTCCATATTCTCTTTATTATTTTTGCTTCATTTGACATCAGCTCAGCACAGAGACTGATTCAAAAAACCCTATTTTACTGTCACAAAATCCTATCAGAGACTGGAATCTGATCTGCATTGAAATGCAGATCAGATTCCAGTCTACCTTCAAATTGTATTTTATAACACACCTTTTTTTGCCGCTGGGTTGATTGTCAGCCACATCAACAACAAATTTGAACTGACACTTCGAGGAGCATCGAACCAGCCTGGAGAAATATCTGCAAGTAAATGGTGATCACTAGTTATAATTCACAAAGGGTAAGACCACAATCCAATAGCAGCAAAGTCCCTCCATCCAAGGCAAACTTTATTTAGTCATTAAAAAAAAAGGGAAGAAATGAACAGGAAACAGTTACAGGACTGTAAAAAATGTGAACTATGAATGTGAACTACATAATTTTATCCTGTTTGAACTGAAGTTTGAGGTGGCTCTTGTGGAGTGCTAACTTGGAATAGTGGATAATACCGGATGTTATATTTTTCTGTGTGATTTCTGTGTGATTTGTATTTGAATAATTGTATATTTGTATATTTGTATTTGTATATGTATATATTTTTATGCACCAACTGCACCAGGTCACATTCCTCATAGGCATAAAAACCTACTTGGCAATAAACAAATTCTGATTCTGATTCTGATGTTGTATTTTGGGTATTTTATAGGTTGTTTGTTGCCTTACTTGTCTATTGAGTTTCTCCAAACCTGTTTATCGTGTTTCTTCTTCGTGGAGTTTCTGACGGCTTGTGTAAATATGTTACACTCCTGAAAGAAAATTAGTTAAAAATGCTCATGTTTCACTTTTAAGGCTTCAGTGGTATGAACTATGTTAGTATGTTAGTAAAACGGTCCCAGTTGGACTAGTTTCAAAGTTGCAGTGTTGCAAAGGTGTTTTCTTTTTATCCTGGTTCTAGACCCCTGACTCACCTTCCATATATTAGATATATTCAGTTATTCAAATAGATCTAGTGTTGTGTCTATTGATTGCCTTTTTTCGTTCAGTTATGGGAACAATTGACCAATCAGAGCTTTTTGTTGACATGATTGAGAATGTCATCTCCCTATAGAGTTACAGCTACAAATGGCTACATTAATGAAAAATGGCCACAGAAAAATAGCAGCAAGCGAGCAGCTGTATAGGTTCAGAAATAACTCTTACATCAACATATTTCTTTGATAAATGTTAACATTGTGACAATGTGAATTGAACAGCTTCCATGTCAACTAAAATGATGCTGGCGGGGCGGATGCATCACTTACTGATTGTTTGGGGAAATACAATAAAGTGACATACATTTTTATAATGTTTGCAACATTGCACTCAGCAAGTGTCAGCAATTTAATTTGACATTATCCTCTGATCTACCAACTTTATATAACCAAATAGTGACTCTAAAAAGTAGCAGCTGACATAAGTCTTTGTTACAGTGAATATCTTTTCTGAGAACTTGATGATCTCTCATTCATTAGAACTATTTAGGCGGCAATTTCCCCAAAATGTACATACAGCTTATACTGCAGTCGAGAATGACATGTTTCATATTTAAAAGTAAGTGGGTAGTTTATCTCGCTAAGCCACAAACATTTCTTCACATCCTGTTTCTTGAGAAAGAAGAAGGGGATCACTGAGACAGACGGTGAGGAGGACATGAAAGATACAAGAGAGGAAATGAGGGATGTATCTGAGGACAAAGACAAAGATGGCTGAAGAAGAAGTGGATCGTGAACGAACCTTCTGCCTCTTCGCACTGGTGGATTCCCGGGCCAAAGGTCAATTTCTGCTCCTTTCAGACAGACACAGTGACATTTAATTACCTGACCTATCTAAGTAAATTTGTTTGATCCAGAGGTTTAGCAGTAATTTCTGTGTACTCGCATTTGCAGAATGATGGAAAACCAATAACCTGTGAGACCTGTGGCACTCTGAGGTGGAAAAACATCAACTCGAAGAGTCAAAGGATGCTGAAATTTGCCTTTTGTTCATTTATGTGAAATTGCTAAGATGCGTAGAGAAAACGCTATAGCAGATTGGAAAGGCTCCACAACACAGCTGGTGCTGTTATATAGTCTGTGAGAGTTAAAACAATCATAAATCACACTTGACATTAGTGATGGCTACGTTTTCATTATATCCAAGAAAAAAAATATAGCAGTGATTTTTAATTGACTTCTCCACACGCCAATAAATTTCAAGTGATATGATAATCAAATGATTATGATGTGGAATGAGGAGTGAGACATTTTCATTCATTAAATCTTTCCCTTATGCAGATCAAAACACTCCATTTGTATCCACTATACTAATTCAATCTTCTGAGATAAAAATGAAATGAATACTTTCACCAGCTACGCAAGTGGGGCAATCACCCCTGTGGTAGATTAAACATGATAGAGTGCCCTCAAGGGTGCCGTTCCATTTCCATTACCAATTTTTTTAAATGCGCCGAGTTGTGCCACGCCACGCCTCACCAAGATGGATCCTCTCTGGAGTAAGGACTATGGACTAACTGAATCTCTGTTGTTTGAAGTTAGTTTCTCTCCTACTCCTATCCCTGTTTGGACTCAGATATTTGCTTTATTTTACTGTTTCATGTTCACTTTCAGCTGTATAGGAGCTGCTAATGAATAATTTCCTGAATATGCTGCTTCATAATAAAAGCTTTTAAATAAGAACCTTGAACTTTCATTGTAAGGAATTTATAGGATATTAAATGTGCTTATCCCCAATAAGCTGAGCTTAGTTAGTCTACATACTGCAGGGAGGAAGTTGGCCATGTTTATCTATGCTTTAGAAAGTAAGCGCTGGGAAACAATCAGAAAAAAACTTGATTGACTTCTTTGTTCTCGCTAACGCTGGTCCCCCTCTTCGTTCAGTCTTGAGCTCTGCTGACCATCGCTGCTCTCTCTGCCTGACACGCCTTTAAGCGGGTAGCCCTGTTGTAATGGAGACACAAATTCCTGCCGCACTGGGCTGGTGTGCCGAGTCAGACTTAGTCAAGCCAGCACATGTGTATAGAAAAGGGCCATAGGGTGCTAATCCTAACCTGACCATAAATACATCCCAACTTTCTCCGTGCTGGTGACCTTTAAAGGTTTTTTTTCCCTCTGCCCCTCAAGCCTGAGTCTGCCACTGGTTTTTCCATAACTATAAAATGATTAAAAGTCCTAAAAGCTTTTTCTTTGTTTCCAATTTTAGAAAAGTACCATATAACTGTAAGTCTCAATGACTGCTATGCACCAAAGAGAGAATATCACTAGATCATTTCATCTTGCCTACAGTATGTATGTGTATCAAAGAGCGAGAGAGACAAAGAAACAGAGAGACAAAAAGACATAAAAAAACAGAAAGACAGATGGCCATGTACTGTATTACCGATACAAACACTGATAAACAATAAAACCATAGGCTCTTGGCATCAGGAATACCTAAAGAACCTGATTTGATGGCCCCGCTTAGGTCGGCATTTGTTTCAGTCCTCCACCCTTTGCTCCCCATCTGGCCTCCATTGTCTGGTAGCCCTGAGCGACAGGTGGTATTGTTCACACGAAGACATTTAACGTGGTGGCACACTCCTGAGTGCTTGTCCACACACACACACAGAGACATGCACACTTACACACACACACACCAGCTACTTTACTAACCTGTTTCCTGTATGTGTTCCTACCAGACGAGCGGTGTCGTGCCAGGAAGCGCGCTGTCTCATCAGGTCACGTTGCTTCTAGCAGGTGTCTCGCTCATGAAATTTCCCATGTGAAACCGACATGGCTGAATGTGATTTGTCCTGCCTGGTTTCCTCTTATTATCATCCAACTTTAAAACGTGTTTCGTGACATTTTTATTCTTCTCGGAGAAGATGAAACAAAAACAAAAAGTGATTTTCAGAAGCAAGAAGGAGCTTGGACCTCAACTTTTCTTTCACTTTTAAGGTAACGATTTTAATACGAGATGGTGAGAATCCCCCCAAAACTTACAAGTAAAGGAATAAGGAATCATTGAAATGTTATTAACTTTGTTGGATCACCAAATCAGGATATTAGCCATCAGCTAGTTCCATCTCGACTTACCTACAAACTAAGCCAGTCATCCTCATTCAAGAGCCCTAAACAAAAAAAGGGATTAAATACCTATGAAATTTCTTTCTTTTATTTATTTCATCTTTTTCTACCATATTTAGCTGCACTAGCAGCGTGGTTTTAAGGCTGGCCGTCTTGGTCTGGCAGTCAGCTCCACTGATCTAGACTAAATGATCTCAACAGCTATTGGATGGATAACCATGAAATTTTGTACAAACATTTATGTTCCCCTAATGTTGAATTGTAATACTTTTGAGAACCCCCTGAATTGTCATATAGCGCCAGCATCAGGTCAAACTTTTCATTTAATATGACCAAATAGCTCCAAAACTAATGACATTCAGCCGCAGCTCTACCTCATGTTTAGTTAATATATTACACAACATCTCTGTGTTCGCATTGTCACTCTGAGCATGTTAGCATGATGGTGTCAAAACACCTCTGCTTATTCACTGTAAGACTAAATCATATTCATATCTACGGTATATTTGTGTGTGTATCAGAGCAACACTTCTAGACACTGTTAATGTTTAGGTGTTTGTGCATGTGTGTGTGTGTGTGTGTGTGTGTGTGTGTGCTTGCGTTGTAGCCAGACTGACTTTAGGCTGTCAGTGCTCATTAGGATAATGACTGTGGGACCTGGCAGGTGTCCAAACTTTGAGAGAGGGAAGGGATGGTTGGAGGAGGGAAGGGGGACTGCGAGCGAAGAGAGTTATAATGGCCTGGGGTGGGGGTGTGGGGGGGGGGGCTGCTTAATGGGATCACATTTCATCCACTCACACCCACCCACTCAACCGCGCGCACACACACACACACACACACACACACACACACACACACACACACACACAGACAGACAGACAGACAGACAGACAGACAGACACACACACACACACACACACACACACACACACTCACATCTCTCCCCCATTTCGTCTGTTATAAACAGACAAAGACATTGACAAACATTTATGTTCTGGCTACACAGATCAGCATAAATTGTGAAGTACAAAAAGACAAACATACCATAAAACTGGAGGTCGGTTTCCTCCTCCTCATATAATCTGAGCAACAGCAACAGACACATGGTTTATGTTACAGTTCTTCTCTGAGGTAATGTACATGTTTGCAGTTTTTGAAGGATTATGCAGCTGTATCTGTCAGGCAGGGAAACTGAATTTGACCCTTGAATTTAGAAAAGTTCACACTGCAGCCAAAAGTTTCCCAAACTTGGCTTCCCGCCCCCGCAGTTGACACCAGATTGTTTTCTAATTGGAGAGAAAAGCAAGAAGTTCTCACTCTTTTTTACAAATCCACTTGTAAATAAAAGTAAAATTATTTAATTGATATTTTGGGAAACTGATCAAAGCAAGAGTAAACATCTATACATCTAGACAAAAAATAGATATTTTCATACCTCTGTCACAGTAACAAGTTATAAATTACCTTGTTACTCATTGGTTATTATGTGTCACATAATTTAGGTAGGCTAAATTATGTGACACATAATCCCCAATGATTTATATTTATATGCATCATCCATTATAAGCATGGCCATATATCTTAAAATAGAAAATATTAAGCGTTAATTTACATATAATTAGATTTTGGTGTTGTTTTTCCATTGGGGATATCATTAAATAGTTTTTGTCTTGGCTGTTATAACTGTGTCTTAGTCTTCTTTTTTTTCATCCTCACCATTATTTGAATATCCAGATTCTCACAAATATCCAACAGGTTTGAAATTAAATTTGCTCAGTTCTCTTTAGGCTGGTTCTCTCTAAGTTTGTCCAATTTTATATCGGTTACCCAAATGACACAAACTCTCTAGCTAAACTGCTGAAACTCTTACTGCCATTTCCTACAGTTAGGGTAGGGAGAAACAATTTAGCCTGTACACATTTAGAATGGCAAAGAGACAAATGCACAAAACGTTTAAAGACTATACAGTGTGAACGCAGCCTTGAAGATCAGTGTTTAGACAAGACATTCCTTGATGCATTTACATGTCACCTTAAGTATTTGGCTAATGTTTAATGAGCAAGTAGGTAAGTGTTCACTGTCTTGTTGAAGAACATCTAAACAGAGAGGCTGAAGATGTTCTCATCTGCCAGTTCAGGGGGAAAAAAACTGTGACCTTCCAGTACATGACGAGCTCTGTTGTGAATACCCTTACTAGACTGGAAGCTTGAAGCTATTCACACGCTGTACACAGAGTGGTACTAGTAATGATGCGATGGGACACACAAACACTCACACACACACACAAACAGTCCTGCTCAAATACATTTAAACACAGACATACAACTCCTGGGCTGAAGCCCAAACAAGACGGATAAATGTGAAACTCAAGTAGTCTCCCAGATCTCTTTGAAGCGGTTGTGTAGAGTCAGATACTGGTGTGAAGTAGCATGTTTGTCACAAAATCCTTCACCCAGGTGGATCAAGGGCATTCATCAGATACTCAAACATCGCACATGTCTGTGGACAGAGGGATTATCTGTTCAAAATGAAAGGTCAGAGTGAGGGAGCAGCTGAGATCAATGGAAAGACAGGATGGATCCTGAATCACACAAAGAGGTTCAAGTAACTGATTACTTTTGAAAGGATTAGTGTGACAAAAATTGTTCAAATAATGTTGGTTTTGACATACAACTGAACTGTGAAAAAAGGTTTGATCAGTCTTCATGTTAATCCAAACATAAATCAAATTTACCATAATTTATATTATTTTCTAATGATGTTAATGTCACATAAATGTCATGGGTTCTATTTTTACCTGACTTGATCCAACAACTTCAGCATTTAATTTGCCCAAATACATTAAATTAATAAAATAATACCCAATCTGAATCTGATTAAAGCCCAAAGGGAATAGTTAAATCAGATCTAACCTGCCAAGTTGGGTTCAAGCTGAACGCATTAACTCACAATCCATCCAGTCGACAGTACACTTAAAGCCCTTTTTCACAACAGAAAGTAAATGCAACATAACTTTTGCCACAGGTTCCACTTTTGTTTCCACTATTCTTTGCAGCCCTTGGGACGAGTTCCTGGAACTACATTGCCACACGGCTCAAGAGGTGATACTAAATGCTAAGTTTCAGGTACTTTCAGGGTGTACCAACAGTGCTGGTGATTGTGGTTGATAAAGCCTTTATCAAACTTCCATTTACATTTCACATAAATGTGAAAGACAATTACTACTAAAACAATTTAAATGACTGCGTTGTTGTCTACCCAATAAAAAAACAACATTTACTTCACTTGCCTACCAAACACCCTTTGCCTTTTTAATGAAATATATCCGGTTAGTGGCAGTAATGCAACATCAAGGACGTCACCTAAAACCTCAAAAAAGAAGAAGAAAATATTTGGGTCTGTAAAATACAGTGGAAATACAGGAAAGAACCAACCAAAACCTCATAAGGTTCTTGAATGTTCATGAATCCCCAGATTATAGGTTGGTGAATTAATACAATGGAAAGTGATATACTGTACAAAGTCACTTGTAAAACCTTCTTCTTTCTGTTAATATTGTTTGTTGCTAAAAAACTCTAAACTACCTAAACTTGTCTCTTTTGTTATGAAATCAAATCTGGCACATGTATCCCATGATTATCACTGTGTGTATTTATACTGGTGTACACTACTTCAGGTAGCTTGAGCAGAAGCCTGTGCATGTGGAAGTATAACTTAAATTACATTTACATAAATTATTGCTTCCTCGTTAAAAATGGTTTTGGTTTGAGTTCCAGAGAATAATATATATTAGAATAAGGAAAACTGCCAGAAAATAATCTTATTTATGCATTATGTTGGCATGAAGGCCATTCAGAGGCATCAAATGTTGCAGACATGGGAAGAAGTCAAGTGAAACCATGCAAGTCACAGCTGCTGTCCCTGTGTGAGACCGCAGACCTCCTTCCATATAACACAATGTATATGAAAGGTTGTCCACCTATTCTTGAACATTTTGACGGGTGTGTGAGGGAACGCAGCTCGCCTGCTGTTCTCCAATCGAGCAGGAGGAAAGTGATCTGTGCCTCGAAACAAAGAGGTGAGGGCAGAGGGGGTCGATCCATTAGCAGGTTAATGCAGTGTGTGTGTGTGTGTGTGCAAGACAGGAATAGTGCGTGTTTTTGCGTGCACATTGGAGGCAGACTGTGAGGTTATGGGTGGGAGCCTTTTCTTCACTCTAGACCCAAGTAAAAAACTCTTTTCTAGCACACCTCACTCTGAGAGAATAGTGGAGAGGCTTCCCAGGAGAGCTGACCTCTCTCTGTTGGTGGGAACCTATTTGTCTCCTTCCCTCTTTCTCATTTTAACCTACGCTACACTAACTAGAGATCATCTTGAGTTTCACCTTTTACCAGTCCCATTAGGATGTGCTTTTCTCAGGTTGAGAAAAACATGACAACCTTTTCTAAAGCAGAACAGAAAGAACTGTGACATTAGTTTGAAAGAAAGAATAAGTATAGATACAGAGGTACAGAAATGTATAAATATCTACTAATAGGCATCATTGTAGATGAACTGAGTTTGGAGAAAGTGGTTTTAACTTGATTGATGCACAACTGATGGTGTTACTGATTGCAAAGATATACTTTTTTAAACAGTGTGCCTTCTTACCTAGTCCCATTTGTGAGTCAACACTGCATACGTTATACTGTGACTTTTCTAACCTGTTTTCCAGCAGTCAGACACATATTCAAAAGTATTTTTGTGATCCCACAGATGTGTCCTGTCTGCTCTGAATGATAAAATGTTTGCCCTGGGCAAAACCAGCGTTTAAATCCAGCATTTCCTCAGACAGCGCCACAGCTAGTGTAGCCACACAGTCTATGGAAATTTTGGATTTATGAAACATTGGTTTTAGCTTTCCAGACATCTGTGCGATCACAGAAATACCTTTGAAGATCTTACCCGCTAGTGTTACCTTTGCAGGTTTTGCGAAAGGCACACTGTGACAGAAGGAGCCACAAATGTATCTAAAAGTGGATTTATGCTCCTGCATCACAGCATACAGCAGTGGGTGCTTCTGATTTATAGTTCAGTGTTGGATTTCACCCCGGTGTTGACACAACCACAGCACTAGCTGAATGTGTTGTACATTATCAGGCTGTGTTAAAAGATAGATTACGGTTCTTCATGTCTGTCTTAATACAATACTCACATGCCCATATGTACACTGATAGTACACAATATCCTTCAGTCGAGAGATAGTAACTCACAGAGGGAATGTTGTACTCAAAAGAAGATACCTGCTTCATTTGACTAACTCATAGTAGCTTCACCTGAACTTCAGAATAAATTTGACATTTTACTTCAGTTGCAATTGGAGTTGCACTGGGATGGGCCCACTTTACAGCCTGTATAGACGGGAGGAATGATTATAACCACCATTAAACCTTCAGTTCACATCTAGTGAGTATTTTAAAATAGATATGTGAATTTGTTCTTTAACCATACGGTATGCTACAAAGAATTTGTATTCACATTGTAATGTCGAGCAATGATGGCAGGGAGCAGGAGGCTGTGAGCCCTGAAAAGGAACATATTTTTCAATTCACTTTGTTCTCTCCATATCAATATTCTCTACTAACATCTTTTTATGTAGGATAAAAAACAAGACCATCAGTTTGACCAGTTAGAGTACCTGTGGTCTCTATGTAGTATCCCTAGCAACAGGAACTCCAACTTGTTTGAGGAGGTCTTAGATCCACTGTTCATACACCATCAACACCAAAAAATAAAGTGTTTTTCAGATGTGTTATTGCTGTTATAAACTTTGAAATGGAGCCAATTATTTTCTATTTACTTACTAACAACCAGCAGAAGTCAGAGTTATAGAGAGGGACAATAAGTTTCAACATTGGGCCTTATTCTGTCAACATTTCTGTCACGTGCTCACACACACACACACACACACACACACACACACACACACACACTACACAGACATCTCTTCTTGTTTGTAAAAAAAATGGCCAAACAAGAAGAAAAGAAGGAGAAACTAAAGAGGAGGACAATTGTCACCTTGTCCCCAGAGAGGTCCTCCAGTCATATTCCTGCCATAGACAGGAAGTCACACATAATGTTGGCCAAACGGAAAGATACCAGGGGTTCCCTGAAGGAAACATGAGACTGCAGGACACTGGATCACCGAGGGGGCCCGGGCCTCCTTCTCTATATCTGCAGGTACAATAGAACCTGCCGCACTAAGTACTATTCACCACAGGTAAGGGATATAGGGCCACCATGTATGGTGAATAAAGTAGGCAGGTAAGTATCCCCTGCTCTTTATTCAGAGGGGATTATGTAATGGTGGCACAGGAAGAAAAGGAGGAGATCGCAAAAACAACAGTGTCACTTTCACCTGCAGGTGACATCATTGGACTTGGGATGCCCTTAACTGGGCCATAGGCTGCAGACAGTCTCATTGAACATAAATAAAAGAGGTGTATGTATGAATTATAAGTGAGCTTCTAGTGTCAGTCTTACAGATTTGATGGATAAGAGCTTTGTCTCTTGTCCCGCAAAACCAGATTAGCTGAAATCTGGCAAACAGCCCCCACTGAGAATTGACTGAGCTGGACCAGATACTGTATGTGTTGGACCAAACACCTTTCTGATTCTCTGAGGTGACAGGATGCTTGTAACTATCTCCTCCTCACCGTGGTGCTCAGTAATACTGGGGGGATTCTCACAGCAGGGTGGTGATGAGGCTGCCAGAGGCCTACCAGATGTGTATTCTGACAGTTTTAAGACCCACTTGAACCTGACTCATCTATAGGCGCCTGCTTACTTACAGATCATTCCTTCCCTGGTTTCCTTTAAAACATATGTGAATTAGTTTATGTAAGTGTGCCTGTGTGTGTGTTGTTGTTCATATGGTATACCAGAAGTACACTCTTTTAGCCCTACACTTTCCTCTCAGTAGGCAATGGTGGACAATTTTTGTTATCATAAAGCCAAACGTTTGCTATCGTTAGCATTGATTAGCATGTGAAAGTTTACGTCTAGATAATGACACCAAAGTTTCAATCCAACAGCTGTCTCCACCCAGGTTGTCTCTTCTCACTTAATTCTGTGAAACAAACGAGGCAATCAACTTCATCTTTGTCTTTTTAGTGGAAGTAATCACGTCTGTCACATCAAGACATTCCTGCATAGAAAAAGAAATCACATACCCGTCATCTGACATCTGGATAACTTATGAGGCTCTATTTATCACAGCTAAGTAAGTGCCTCATTGTAATGTAATAAGCATCAAGCCACTGCTATTGTCATTAGGTGTCACTTTGAACCCAAAACTGTGCTAATAATAACCCCTAACCAGTGTCCCTGCGGTTGTCTACTTAATCTGTAAACTGCTCTGAATAATCGCAGATAAACAAAATGAAACACACACATTTCTCCAATTTCAACATTTCATAATTATCAACAATCAACCATATTGGGGAAATAAGCAACAAAAGAAGCAAAGCTGAATGTTTTTTCATGTTATTTTTAAGATATCAAAGACATAAAGCCCTCCAGTTACACTGACAGTGATGTGTGTGCTTGAGCATGACCATTTTGTTTTCATACCTGTCAAAACGTCAAGCTGTGGTGTCAGGACTGTAAACGCTTCTGTCTATGTTCAGACCGTAGCAACATCCCTCAGGGAGACGCCCATCACAAAAGAATAAGGGATACACATTTCTATGCTAAGAGAAGCCTCAACATACCAGTATGTATGTTTATGAGTAAACTGTGTGACTCTCTTGTCTCGTCACTGGAGAAACTTGGTTTTATTGTTCTAGTATTTCTATGTCCATCCACACTGACAGCAGGCATGTCCAGGCAAGTTCTCAGGGGTTCAAATGCCTCAATAAAGTTTTTATATATATATACAGAAACACTGAGCATTTAAATAAAATAGCACAAGTGATTTGATGTGTCTAAATAACAGAATGTGCAACCCACGATGCATTTAATGGCCTAA